>NC_044555.1:13307706-13928540 GCF_007565055.1 Rhinopithecus roxellana
CACTGATCCTGGCTGCCCAGAATCCTGACAGTGTCCAGCCATTTGGTTACTGCAGTGGTGCCAAGAAGCTGTCAGATGTCAGAACACTGTGGAGGATAACAGGGGCATCAGAGGTGTGAGAAGAAGCTTACGTGGATGTGAGCTCGCCACCTTGGCTTCATGGAGACATGCAGATCTGGGTGCAACCTCCCTGCATCAAGTGAAATACATCCTGCTTTGCTATGACCATGACAGAACAGGCCTTGCTGGGTCCAAGCAGATGAGCTGAGCCTGGACAAGGCCAGGGGGAGGTCAGTGGCCAGCAAGCGGGCATTTGGCCTACTGCTAGGCCTGGAGAGTGGGTGAGAAAAAAACTAGAACAACATACTTCATTTGGTCAGCAGGGAGTGCCCAACAACGTTTTGAAAGATGCTCAGGTCATTTATAAAAGGCTTAACGCATATAACTATAAAAAGACTTCTCTCAATTTTTGTCAACCTTTTAAAAGCCAACTTTAAATTCTTATTTTGCCACATCTAGGCTTCTAGAAATAAAGAGGTTGCTGACATATGGTAAAAATGTAGAGTTAGAAAATCACAGGTCTTGTACGTGACCTTTTGTTTTAAAAAACACTTAAAAATAAATATCTTCTGGAAATGACTTCTGGAAATATAACCACTAAAAGGGACATCAGGAGCAATGCATGACCACATTTGTTTGATGGGTTAGAGGAGGTGGAGCAAAAGGCCTTGAGAAGAAAGAGAAAGGAGTTCATATTTAGAGGATATTTCATGTTATAACAAATTCATTCTGTGTATGCATTTTTTCTCCCCCAACCCCCACACCCTCCTCAAAACAACATTTCCCTTACTTTTTGTTATTTTAATTATTTTGTTATTATTTTTCACTGACATACTTGTACATATTTATGGGGGTACAGTGTGATATATTGATACACGTGTACAATGTGTCATAATCAAATCTGAGTAATTAGTAAATCCATCACTTAAAACATTTGTCATTTCTTTATGCATTGGTTCCCCTTTTGTTATACAGTTAATAATATTACTTTTGTTTGAAATATCTAGTCTTTGTGTTCTTAGATGCACAAAGCATGTCAAAAACAGTGAAATAAAATAACACATTTTAAAAATTATGTTTGTTACAATTCAGATGAAATCATATCTTTTGGAAATGAAATAGCTAAACTTCCTTTGTGAGCTGTATTTTGTTTTACCATATTTAGAAGTACATAATGGACGAATAAGTCCCAATTTTGCAAACTCTATTATCTAGATGTTAGATAATTCATAGAATTCTTTGAATTCTTTATTCATATTCAAATAAAGATTAAAGAATATAAATAAAATTCACATTCATGTTCAAATAAAGAATTCTATGAATTCTTTAATCGTATGAATAAAACTAAAACATTGTACACTTTATATTGGAACTCATAGGAAAGCATGTCTTCTGTAAAACACTTTTGGAAATAAATTTAAATTTCTTCAACCACCTCTGAGCAATACACTTGTCTATACTTGTCCACTGAATTGATGGTGAAGAGGGTGAAGTGAGGAGGACATGGCTGAAGACCAGGATGGGCACGATTAGGAGACACCTCAAACCATAAGCATCATTTTGTGTGTGGAGTTTTGCTTAATGGCATTCTGCATAAGTGGACAAATAAGTTCTTATTTCAGATATGCAGACTTTCTAAATGTTTAGAAATGTTCAATGTATTTATACTAGTGGCAGTAAAATAATACTTTCATATGAAATTTATGTGAAATCTTATCTTTGAGGAAGGAAATGGCTAAACCTTCTCTTGGAGCAATACTCTTTGTGCTTATGCACTTGGTCTGGCAAGAGGGAGGAGAAGACAGCACTCAGGGCTTTGTGACAATGTGTTCATAGTTGTACCATTTTAGACAAGCACTTGTCCTCTATGTTCTGCATATGTCGTCTTACTTTGTTGGGCTATGGTGTTTATAATGGACTAACCAGTTTTGATTTTACACCTAGTTTTTCTAGAATTTAAAGAGGTTGCCAGTTATGACAAAAGTAGAGTTAATAAGCTTTTCTTCATTTCTTGTTAAATTTCATATTCAGGAACATCTTCTGAAAATAACTTCGGGAAATACAATTGTTAAAATCACCTCTTGGTATTACAAATGCCTATAGTTGTCCACTCAGTGGACAGAAGTGAAAAGGAGTGAGAAAAATAAACTTTCCGGGCCAAATTGTCCTTATTTAGAAAACAATTTCAGATTATAGGTTTATTACATCTATATGATTTAGTCAATGCTGCTATGTGTATAGCGAACAAACTTAAACCCTAATTTGAAGCATGTAGTATCTGTAGATATTAGAAATGTATATGTTAAAAGTATATAACATATAACCACGGATATACGTATGCATTTCTTTTGAACATAAGTATAGTTTTGTACTTATGAATACATTGTAAGAAAATTCAAGGGAAACATCTTTTAGCTATTATTTTAATATTATAGACCTAATAATGAATTGTTTTAGGAGCATTATGCCTCTTATACTCCATTGTGTTGTGTCTCATTTTAAATTCAACATTAAGACAATGCAGTACAGGTTGACCATCCCTTATCCGAAATGCTAGGGACAAAATGTGTTTCAGATTTTGGATTTTGTTCGGATTTTGGAAAATTTGCATATAAATAAGATATCTTGTGGATGGAATCCAAGTCTAAACATGAAATTTATGTTTTCTATACATATTATACATATAGCCTGAAGTAATTTTATACAATACTTTAGGTAATTTTGTGCATGGAACAAAGTGAGTATACACTGAACAATCAGAAAGTACAGGTGTTGCTATCTCAATCACTCATGTAGATTGTATTTATGTGCTCCTGATAAGAAATTATTTGCTTATACTTATTCATACATAAGTACTTAGTAAAAAATATTATATTCCATTGGTACAGTGGAAAATAATTTGTTCAGGGTAACTAAACAGCTCAGTAGCAACACCAGAATACCTGTATCAACTGTTCAACAGCAACAACAGCAGGCTTTCAGTCTCCACCTGTGATGCTGTGTTTTGAATAAAAGGATATTGTACACTATATTTTATTTTTTAGGTGTGAAGAAACATCAGAAGCAGTTAAGGGACCAGGAAGTGGGTTCTCTAGTGATGAGGAGGCATTTTGCTGAATGGCTTTTAAAAATATTCCCTCCAGAGAGGATGTGGAGAAATAGGAACACTTTTACACTGTTGGTGGGATTGTAAACTAGTTCAACCATTATGGAAAACAGTATGGCGATTCCTCAAGGATCTAGAACTAGAAGTACCATATGACCCAGCCATCCCATTACCGGGTATATACTCAAAGGATTATAAATCATGCTGCTATAAAGACACATGCACACGTATGTTTATTGCGGCACTATTCACAATAGCAAAGACTTGGAATCAACCCAAATGTCCATCAGTGACAGACTGGATTAAGAAAATGTGGCACATATACACCATGGAATACTATGCAGCCATAAAAAAGGATGAGTTTGTGTCCTTTGTAGGGACATGGATGCAGCTGGAAACCATCATTCTCAGCAAACTATCGCAAGAACAGAAAACCAAACACTGCATGTTCTCACTCACAGGTGGGAACTGAACAATGAGATCACTTGGACTCGGGAAGGGGAACATCACACACCGGGGCCTATCGTGGGGAGGGGGGAGGGGGGAGGGATTGCACTGGGAGTTATACCTGATGTAAATGACGAGTTGATGGGTGCTGACGAGTTGATGGGTGCAGCACACCAACATGGCACAAGTATACATATGTAACAAATCTGCACGTTATGCACATGTACCCTAGAACTTAAAGTATAATAATAATAATAATAATAATAATAATAATAATAATAATTCCCTCTAGAGTCATCTGCCTCTTTAAGAACGATTTTTGTCTCAGAAGTCTTGCTTTGATTTGATAAACTGACATGATTTCCTGGTCTGTTATGAATGTACACTGCTCTATTCCTTCAATAAAACAATCAGACATTTCACTATATTGTCTATAGGCACTTTTTCTGCAATTTTTGATAATGTCATCTTCATCATTTCTATGATCATGATCACCTTGATTCAGAACCATGTTGGCTGTTTCACTACTGGTCAATAAATGTACAAATGAAGCCACATTTTTGATGTTAAAAACTTCTTCAATAGCCACTTCTTCCACCTTAATGGTGGACTCTGGACTCTGAAGGTATACTTTTTGCATATGTAAGGAGGTCAGGCATCACTTTTTAAAATTTGATGTTTGGAATCCTTCAAAGTCACCACCTTGTTCAACAACATTACTGAACATAGTCACAGGATAGAATAAAAACAACTGTGTTTTTAGTCACTGTATTAAAAGCATTAGCAACAGCAAATATGGCGTTCTTCATGCTAAATTCCTTTTGAAAAATCTTTCACACCTTCACTTCTGTTCAGTGCTGCTAGCATGCTGTTCAAGAAAATGTTTTTATATTTACTCTTCATTGATCTAAAGATACCCTGATCACATGGCTGAGTTAATAAAGTCACATTTATGGGAAAGTACACGACATAAACATTATTTTTCATTAGAATTTCAGCTGGAAGATGAGCAGAATAATTGTCAAGGAATAACGACATCTTGCAATTGACACGCAGTCCAGCTTTGTGGCAGGGAGCATGAGATGCTGGCAGAAAATGTTTATGAAACCAATCAGAAAAGAGTTCCCTGGTAATCCATGTCTTTTTGTTAGCATGATAACAGATAGGTAAGAAATTAATTTCTTGAAAATAGCGAGGATGCAAGCTTTTGCCAATGACAGTATGCTTACACTTAGGTGTGCCTGCTGCATCAGCACATCCCAGCACAGTTATTCTATCCTTGGCATCCTTAATTCCTATGCTGTCTGTCTCATCAGCTGTAGCCAGTGTATTTCTAGGGCAATAATGCCCCAATGATAATGTTTCATCAGCATTATAGACTTGTTCTGATGTTATATTTTCTTCAGCTGTGACCTTGGCAAACTCATCAATGAATTTCTCTGCTGCTTTGTGATCAGCAGATGCCTTATCATCCCACATTTAAAAAAATATAATGCTGTGTATATCTTAAATGTCTGCAACAAGTCTGTTGAATATTCACTGTTCCCTTCAATTTTCAGTTCATTGTAGAACTTTGCTTGTTTCGTAATTGGCATACTGTTAAGTGGCTCATGTTCACTGCAACACTGACAGATGCACTCTTTCAGTACATGATCAATATCTTCATTATTAGCTTTATGCAGTGTTTTTCTATTTTTAATTAACTTCTGTTCATCACTCTCACACAGAACTTCAGTATTTATTCTTCTGTTTTTCAGGTTATATAAAGTGGTCATTTCAACACCATATTCTTTCGTAAGACGTTTCACACTTACACTGCTATCCAGTTTCTCCAACAGCTTGACCTTCTGTGACATATATAAACACAAATGCTTCCTCTTTTTCTTATCACTGTTACCAACAGGGGTGTCTGCAGGCCTTTTTGACATTTTCAATAATATATTTACACCACAGTACAGAGAATACACAGTGAATAGTGCACGTAGGTGCATTATTTATGTTTGGATATATTAGTGTTTTTCTTTCTTGTATGCTTATTTACTCTACATCATTCTATCTAGAAGTGGAGCCCAGAATTTCTTTGTCAATACAATCAAAATTGTTAAATGATATTGTCTAAGCTTGGAATTTAAGTTTTGACCTCCTTCTTTAGTTTGGAGCTGATGACATACTCTCTTATTTTAACTTTTTATTCTCTTCAGTTAGTTTTCAAGAAAAAGTTGTTTTGTACCTTCGTGGACAGCACCACTAATGTATTTGCCATCATATGTTACTATATGCATTGTAATAAGAACTACATTTATAAAATGCTTACAATATGTGTCATGCACAGATCTCTGCATAGTTCTGTTTTAGAAGATGGATAACTTCCTTTTTCAAAGGAGGAAATTGCTACTCAGAGGTAATAAAAAAGTATCCTTGTCCACCCACTGACAGATTTTTATTCCAGATTTGTCTATTTAAAACTGGTGAGATTTGTTTGTTTTTGTTTGGTTTGCATGATTATTTCTATGGTATACTACCTTTAGCCAGAAACAGAGATACAGAAGTGTAATCTTTACTTGACTTTATGGTTATGGTCCAAAGGCCATGTATAAAATCCTCAATAATATCAGTTCATCTATGGTTTATTTTCATAAGCTTGCTAATACATGTGGATTATACCTGTTCACTATATGTACTCTATGCTTTATATGATCATTAGATTCTTGAGGGCAAGCATGTCTCCCTATAGAACTTAGTACAGTGCTTCACATCTGAGTCTGTTGAAGAATAATATTATCTAACTGAGATGAAAACTTCAGAATGAATTCTTGGTGATGCACTGAGGCAGCCATTTTTGCTGCATCATCAGCCACATAAAGACAAGAACAATTTTACCTCCATGTCTTAATTTTTATTTATATACGTAATTAATTAAAACATATTAAAAATATATGAAGTAGTTATGAAATGCATAATAAAATATGGAAAGTTTGATCTAGGGTCTACTAATTAAGCTCAATTTCTCTTCTTCCCAGTGGAAAACCATAAAATAAACAATTTATCCATTAGCAAAGACCTGCCTTAATTTTTAGCCTGAATCGTGAAAAGGCAGTTTGAATATAGATTAATTCTCTATCATTTGGACAATAGTAACATATTCCTTTGCCTATATGAAAATGTTTAAGGAATACTCTACTGAAACAAAAACATTATAGTGCATCTAATATCTAATATGATAATTTCTCTTTCTATGGATATTATTTTGAATATTTTTTAAATGTATTTTTGCTGATTTTTATTTAGTACCATTTGATATTAAATAATAGTGTTTCACCAAAATCTCAAAAATCACTACTAAGAAACTTACTCATGTAACCAAATACCAGCTATTCCCCCAAATCCTATGGAAATACAAAATTAAAAAAAAAATGTAAAAAGAATTCAGGCATCAACAACAACAAAAAATTGGTGCTTCAAATTTTTAAAAAATTCACACTTGTCTTTCAGTTAAATTAAGCCAAATCTCTTTTATTTATTATAAAGAAACTAAGTGTTTTCTTACTCTGCTGCAATTCAGAAATTCTGGTCACCATTTGTGAGTGAAATACAAAATATCTTCTCAAACCTCTCATTAGTTTACCTATTAAGATAGCTTTGGATTGGTGGGTGAGAACAATAACATACCCTAATAGCATTCTCACAGTGGGTGTAGATCTGAAAGAAAAAAACTACATTGTTATCAACAATAGTAACTCTCTATGATGTGCAGTTCAACAAAATCATCCTTAGTATGAATGCTGTGGATCTGAGAATTCAGAATATAAAAAGTGTGTTTAAAAATCCATGACTATTCACAATAGCAAAGACTTGGAATCAACCCAAATGTCCATCTGTGACAGACTGGATTAAGAAAATGTGGCACATATACACCATGGAATACTATGCAGCCATAAAAAAGGATGAGTTTGCGTCCTTTGTAGGGACATGGATGCAGCTGGAAACCATCATTCTTAGCAAACTATCACAAGAAGAGAAAACCAAACACCGCATGTTCTCACTCATAGGTGGGAACTGAACAATGAGATCACCTGGACTCGGGAAGGGGAACATCACACACTGGGGCCTATCGTGGGGAGGGGGGAGGGGGGAGGGATTGCACTGGGAGTTATACCTGATGTAAATGACGAGTTGATGGGTGCTGACGAGTTGATGGGTGCAGCACACCAACATGGCACAAGTATACATATGTAACAAACCTGCACGTTATGCACATGTACCCTAGAACTTAAAGTATAATTTAAAAAAAAAGAAAAAAAAATATATATATATATAAAAAATCCATGACTAACATATTGGCTAGGTGCAGTGGCTCACACCTGTAATTCCAGCACTTTGGAAGGCCCAGGCAGGCAGATCACAAGGTCAGGAGTTCGAGACCAGCCTGGCCAACATGGGGAAACCCCATCTGTACTAAAAATACAAAAATTAGCTGGGCGTGGTGGCACTCGCCTGTAATTCCAGCTACTCTGGAGGCTGAGGCAGGAGAATTGCTTAAACCTGGGGGGCAGAGGTTGAAGTGAGCCGTGATCAAGGCACTGCACTCCGGCCTGGGCAGCAGAGCAAGAATCCGTCTCAGAAAAAAAGAAAAAAATAACAAATGACTGACATATGAAAAATGAAATGCCAACGAAATCTTTTTTCTTTGTAACCTTTTCAATTACTCTCTCCTGTTATCACAGTAGTCTCTGCATATTCAATAACTGTGGAATTTTTAAAATATCATATATGATAATTTAATTATAACTTTTCCAGTTTATATTTACCTATTTTGACTTCTGTATGAATAATCCATTCAGAATATTAAACAGAGCTATTTTAGTCTCATTTGTGTCTGAAGCCACAAGGAAATAAGAACCAATAACCTCCTATTCTGAAGCATAAGAAAACCATCTGTGGAGGGTTTGTAAAGAAGAGCATGCAAACACAAGTTTTACAGTGCTGCTTGCTCACCAACTTCAGCACATATAAACGGGTTAAGGTTGCAGAAACAGGGGTAATAGAGAAAGAATTTCATGGAGAAAGTTGAGAGGCATTTTCTCTTCCCCTTAATGGCAGGAATGAATCTCAGGAGCTCAAATTACCAATGGGAGTCAAATAGTTGTGGAAGAGAAGGCTACAGTGTAAACTGCATCAGGGACAATAAACTCCTTTCCTTCTCCCTCCCTGAAAATCGTCATAGATTTTTGCTGATGACTCTGTTTCTCATTGTTAATACAGTCGGGATTTAAGTTATCTTATACTATCTTAAACGAAAGGATAACACCTAAAACAAGGTGTCATTTCATAAGAGCAGGTACATCTGTTAAATTTAAGAAACTGGAGATTAAACATTAAATCTGTTATTTGGCAGCCTATTGTAATAAAGCTTTAAAAAGAAAAAAAAAAAACTGTTATATTTTTCACCAAGACGCTGGCGGATCCTCTGAATCCAAAATGGTCATATTGTACTTGACCAAGTGCCCACAGTTGCCCATTTCTTACCCTCCACTTCGTCTTGACCAAATTTTAGTCAGGCTTCTCTCTCTCCTACAGGACCCTGAACTCTGATTGCCCCAAAGCCTTAGCAAACACTAAAAAGTGAAGTGTGCACCCCTTGTCAGCTTATGCTGGGAATCAGCTGACCATAGCAAGGTACTTTTCCAGGCATAAACCACATTGATCATTTCCCCTTGTTTGTCAAGCTTCTCTTTAAAAGATTGTGCTTATCACTGCTTGCCCCTCCTTTTTACTATAGAAGAAAAACCTTTTCTGTTTGATTTTGAGACACAGATTTCCTAGATTACAATCTTCTCCCTTTTGCAATAGTATTTCCTTCTAAATAAAGTCTCTCTTATCTAAGTCTAGTTTTATTGGAGATACTTGATGCACCTGAAAGTGTTTGTGTGGGGAGAATGGAGACGTATGTTCACGTTAGAGGTAACAGAAACCCAATGCAAATACTTTAATCAAAAAGGTTAATTTATCAATGCTTGGAACTAAGAATTTCAGAGGTGCTTTTGGCTTTGAGTAGAGGAAATATTTACAAGATCAGATTCCCTTATCATGATATTTTCTTTCTCCATGTTTTGGCTTGGCTTTCCTCTTTATTTCTGCAGAAAGCTCTTCCCATACAGAGATAAAAATGGCCACCAGCACCTTCTTGAAGGAGTCTCAAATAAAGACTTCCAAAGTGGAGCAACAAGAAAGCTTTTATTGGCTGGCGGTAGGACAGCCAGTCTGAAATGAGATTGCTGTGCCTTCTAGCAGTTAGCTGAGTGTTTATGTGTTATAAGCACTCAGGTGTTTAGGAGAAAGGGAATAAAAATCTATGTGATGTATGGGGCAAAACAAATGGACAGTTGTTAATTTTCCCTGGTAGATGTTCTACAGATAAGCAATTCTGAGAAAGTACATACTCCTGTTCAAATTCAGCAAAGAAAATGGACAATTTAAGAAAGTCTATTTTTGTGTTTAGCAGGAAGACCTATTGCTTTAGGCTAGGAGCTTGCAACTCTTAGTGAAGAGGTAGAACAAAATGTTAACCCTTTATAACCTCCAGGCCTAAATGGCCTCATTAATCAAATCAGTACACCTTTTTCCAGGTAGCTTCATCAAAAGTTCTGTGGATGCTGGCTGTCATTGGCCCACCTTGGGTCAAGTAGTCTTCCCTTAACCAATACCTGTAAACTGAGAGATACAGAACCCTCATCAATCAGACCTAAGCCAAGTGGCCATCCACAGGGAGGGGGACAGAGTCAGTCAGTCCGACCTGAACCAAAATCTGAGAATGGGCAAGGGGTGGCATTCTATTAACAACCTAGATGCCTGCTGAGAAAGAAAAAAGCATCCCTAACAGGTGTCATATGGTAGCTGGCTATGGTCTTCTCTTGATGAACATGAACTCACAGAAGACTGACATCAATTAAGTTCAGTTTGTGTCCATAATAGAGTGAGACAAAAGCATGACCACTCTGTAATCATGCTGGAGCTCAGGTAGAAACAAGAACGCTGCAAACAAACAAAAAAATATGCACATGTATGTTCATTGCAGCACTATTCACAGTAGCAAAGACATAGAATCAACCTAAATGTGCATCAATGGTAGACTGGATAAAGAAAATGTGGTACATATTTTCCTTATGGAATACTTCTTTTTTCTTCTAGAATGCTGCACTGCCATGAAAAAGAACAATATTATGTCCTTTCCAGCAACATGGATGGAGCTGGAAGCAATCATAGTGGACTAACATAGGAACAGAAAACCAAATACTGCATGTTCTCACTTACAAGTGGGAGCTAAACATTGAGCACACATGGACACCAAGAAGCGAACAGCAGACACAGGGACTTACTTGAGGGTGGAGCGAACGATGAGGGTGAGGATCGAAAAAGTACCTTATCAGATACTATGCTCATTATCTGGGTGGCAAAATAATCTGTACACCAAGCCCCTATAATATGCAACTTACCTATATATATCAAACCTGCACATGTACACCTGAACCTAAAAGAAAAGTTTTTAAAATTGTCCAAACTTGTCCCTCTCCCAACTTATAAGAATGGCTGCTGCTTTTTTATGCATTACAGTCCCAGTTCATCTTTCACACCTCTTGGATAAAAATTATTAAGATACCTGTCATCAAATTGCCTCAGATTTCTGACAGCACCCAATCCAGGCAAAATGTCTGCTTCTTTGAAAATTTACCAAAAGCGCCACAGGCCCTAATCATATAATAAACTCCTCCTACTAACCTTTTGTAGACATGCCACCATGTTGGGCAGTTTTCCCTGTTACAGCAAGTAATAACTCCAGGTGTGTTTCCTTATGGTCTTTGGCTAATAAGTATCAACACCACTACACTCCTGACTTAAGAAATCTTGATTTCTCCTCAATGACCACTGCCTTTGTGCATGGAAAAGCCTGCAAAAGCACATATTCACACTGAATAAGAACAAGAAGGCTTAGGGTGACAGAACACAGATAGCCTCATATTCAGGACAGCATGATGATGCTTCTGATGTTCAGCTTTGATTGTTATTTTCTTCAGTATTGAATAATATAGTTTCCAAAGCAATCTAGTACTCTCATTGAGACAGGGACTTAAATGATGAAGCATTGCTTGAGGTTACATCAGAATAAGATAAAGTGTTGGTAAGCAAAATTATTTTTCAATGCTTTTGGAAATCCATTTTCAAAAGGACAATTATTGCTTTGCATTTTCAAAGGCCATGCTAGAAAAAGTAATAAACAGGTAATTCTTCCTTAAAATGTTAACATTTTGTTTACCAACCCATCTTCACTTTGTCAGAAGGCACGTCTACCCAGAGGCATCCACTGTTGTCCTGCTGCTTCTCAGATATTCCAGACATTCTGCAGGCTGAACAGGACTCTTTCCCATGATATTTCCTTTCATCTCTCCTTGCACCTCTTCCTTCAGGGTTCTCTGCTAAGGGGAGATGCAAATTTAAGCAGAAAGGTTAATGGCTGTTAATAGCTAAATGTGTTTCATTTTTAGAGGTAAAATATTATCACAAAAAATATGGCCTCTGTTGTGGATGGCCTGAGTTTTAATTCTTGTACTTCTGGGTACAGGCTTTGCTGGGCAAGTCATTTACTCTCTTAGAACCATAATATTTTTCAACTGATAAAATAATTCTGTTTCATTTAAGCACTTTCTGAGGGCCTCTGATGCTTTCAGAACCATGGATGACCAATGAGTTTACAACTATGCCATCTGAATTTGAGAATCTCACATTTGTTTTGTTCTTGCCTCACAAAATTGTTATGGAACTCAAATTAGACCATTTATGTGAAAACATTTGGACAATTCTGTGTTATCATTAGGACAGTAGCATTTAAAAAATTTCCTTCATTTTGTTGAAGCACAGGAACAGGTAGGAGTGGGCATTTCAGGGAAAGAAATTCGCTAAAGATGAAGAAATCTCTGGTCAGAGGTAACTTGCTTGGTGGTTTCAAGTTAATTACAAGAAAATCACTGTCCAAACTGAAGAATTGTTTTCTCCATTGTTTTATTCCCTAATATGTAAACTAAAAAGCTATTCTTTCCTTCCCGTCCATATGGAAGTGTCTTATCCTTTGCTTCCAGTCTGCAGCACCATTAATGCTTTGGAGAAGGACAAATGAAATAAAGAATAACCCCATATTAGTTTCTATGCTCTGTAACAAATTATCACCAATTTAGCACCTTAATACCACACATATTTATTATCTCACAGTTTCCATGGGTCAGAAATACAGGTTTCTTCTCAGAGTCTCACAAGACGTCAACCAAGATGTTGACTGGGCTATATTCTTGTCTGGAGGCCTGACAGGAAAAAATCTGCTTCTAAACTCATTCAGTTTGTCGGCAGAATAAATGTCCTTGCACTCATATGGCTGAGGGTCCTGACTTTTTGCTATCTGTCAACGAGAGACTGCCTTTAGGTTCCAGAGCAAGTTTGTCCAACCCGCGGCCCACGGGCAGCATGCAGCCCAGGACGGCTTTGAATGGGGTCCAACACAAATTTGTAAACTTTCTGAAAACATTATGTTTTTCTTTTTCTTTTCTTTCTTTTTTTTTGCAATTTTTTAAAAGCTCATCAGCTATCGTTGGTGTTAGTGTATTTTGTGTGTGGCCTAAGACTATTCTTCTTCCAATGCGGCCCAGGGAAGCCAAAAAATTGGACACCCCTGTTCTAGAGGCTTCCCCACAGTTCCTGCCACACTGGCTTTGTCAACATGGCCACATACTTTAACAAGTCAGCTCAGGGAGGACCATCCTAGACTCTTTTTAAAGGGATTCATCTGATTAGGTCAGACACATGCTGGATACTCTCCCTTATGATTATTTAAGTATATACTGATTTGGGATCTTAGTTACATCCACAAAGTCCCTTCACCTTTGCCATATTTTATGGCTACAGGAAGTCACAGGTCCTGTCCACACTCTAAGGGAGAAGATTATAAAGGGCATGAAATATCTGGGAGTGGGAATCATGAGGGCCACCTTAGGGGCTGTGCGCCACAGTCCTTAGAGGAAATCAAAGACAAAAGCTTTTTTTTTTAACAATCTAAATTTGCTCTATTCTTAAATAAAATGCAGCATACCATTTACTTAACTTATTACAGTTCTTTTTGTTTTGTAAGCAGCTTTAGGAAATAGAACTGCATCTCCACAGGGGAGACAGGCAGTGCACGCATGCAATGGATGGAGAGTAGGAGGGCTAGTTTGATGGTATTAGCAATAATAATACTTAACTATTAACTATATGTCATGTTTTGTTTTAAGTATTTCACATAATTTTTTTTCATTTAATCCTCACAGCAATCCTATGCAGTAGTCTATCTTATTATGTAGAGAAAAAATGAGATCATCTGGAAAATCAACATAGGAATGCCTAGTAATCTGGAAGATCAACTTAGGAATGCCTAGTAATATCTGCCCTTGGTGCTTATTGTGGCATGTAAGTGGTTGCTCAATCCAGATTTGTTGAGCTAATATGCTGAAATATTCATAATCAACATTTGGAGCATACAATACTTACAGAATCATTAAACTAAAGGTTCTTGGCAACCTGAAATCAATAAAAAACAAGCTAGCTGTTAGGTTTTCTGGGATTCTGAATTTGACTCTCCTTTTTCACTTGTTGAGAACTTGAGATAATCACCTCAAATTCCCAGATTCCCATAACTTTTCCTTTAAAAATAAGGATATGAAGCTGGATCATCTGTAAGGTTGTGTCTATATTTAGGTAAAACACATTCAAAATGCATGGGGAACTTCTCACATAGAGTCTGTCTAATTTTCCAAATACATTAACTGTATATATTTATAGTAGAAATAATGCTAAGCGAATGGAGTTTATATTTGAACAAGAGTTTTGCTACTAGAGAGACCTAAGTTTGCATTCCAGCCCTAAAACTTATTAGCTGCAAGTGACTTTGCCTCTTTAAACCTAAATCTCCTCCCCTGTGAAACTGAAAGAAAAGAACTACCTTGCCAGCCTTTTTTGGGACTCAATTAAGATAACTTACATAAAACAATTAGTGTAATATCTGGTGCAGTGACGTTGCTCACTTTCTCTTCTCATTTGAAAAAATATATATAAAAGAATAATCTAAAAACACCACCGAATGAATTTTATTTTCACATAGCAATTCAAACTTTGAAAGCATAAACTTCTGAAATTTTCATTTGGATGTTTGTAAACATATAACACCCCACAGTAGATGTGTGTGAATGTGTGTGTGTGTGTGTGTGTGTGTGTGTATAAAGATATTGTGTGAATAAAAAAGTTCCCTTGTTAGCCAAATGAATCTTATAAGTTGGAAGACTTGAATATAAAATGTTCCCCTTGGTGATTATAAAGGAAAGTCATGTGTGCATTTCTGAATGTTCCATTACACACACTTTAATTGCAGTGGTATTTTAAATGTACAGTGATTGCAGTTTTATAAGCAAGGCTTATAAAAATAATCTATGCTATACTATATTGAATGAAGCATTCCAGCATTTAAGAAGATGATATAAATAAGAGTTGTAAAGTACATTAAGCTCTTTTTATAAGGTGATTTCTCTTTAATTCCACCTTCACTGCCCACAGGCTGAAAACTGTTGGAGAATGAACACTGTAACTGAGTAGCATGGGAGATTTTAACACTTACTTGTAGTGTTGAGGGAAATCAGTTTTTGCACATCTTCTGAACTGAGCTAAAATCTCTGTCTAGAGCATTTCTAGTAACTGTCCATCTTATCAACATTGCCTTTATATGTTTCTTTCTAATTTCTTTGTGGGATACCCTTGCTCACATAATCAAAAATAAACATAGATATGTTATGCTTTTAAGATCAGGTATGGTTTCTTTAATCACTCCTTTGTGGCTATTACAGGTATTAAGAAAACACATGGTTGAAAGATTATCTTTTTAGAAGTCCTGTGCCCACAATATCTGCCTCAGTCCTTTCCCATGTCCCTTTGTTATTACTTTCTTTTCCATTTCTGGCCCAAATATATTCAGAGAAATTGACATTGCTACGAATAACACACTGACACAGACAGATTTGTTTAAAGAAATTGAAAAGCCTGAAGGACACAGTAGCTGTTTTTCATCTATGGTCCCTCTACACAGGACCACTTTATAAATGAGCAACTTGTATTTATGAGACTTGAACCATCAGAATAGTTCAGGATTGAACCAGCTTTGCTGAAAGATAATACAACTAGTTGTTGGAACTATTTTGCTTCTGAATCTACAGAATTAACTAAATCTGCTTCCAATGTCCTACTTAGCACATACACTAGAAATTCTTTGGCTTCTAACTTGAGAGTACTGTTTGTACATGTTTTAAGTTTGTTTTCTCCTGTCCTGAAATGTGAATTGAAAAAGCATAGTATGAACGAATATATTTCTATTAGTTTCCAAATCTATGAAATAAAGAAGTTGGGAACTAATTGGCTTTTAGACTTTATTTGAGTTATAATCTATGATTTTGTCTTTCTAGGATCCCATATTTTTTCATCAGATAATTGAAAACAATTGGTACCTTTTATTTCTTTTTTTACTTTCTCCACAGGCCAAATTATCTATAACATGCTTATTTGATTAGTTAATGAGATTGGAAATAGATACATAAAACTGTATCCCTTCTTTCCTTGAAAACAATTGACAACAAAAATCATGGAAAAATAAAGAAGTAAAAACTCAAAAGATGAAACAAACAAACAAAAGAAATCATCAAGTCCTCAATGAATTAGAGTAAAATTTGGACCAAACCATATAAAATCCTCAAAGAAGTTATATGCCTTTTCAGTCACCAGTTATCTAACTTGCAGAGTCATTCAGAAGTTGGTGATCTTCTAAACTGTCGATCTTTCCATTGAACCATAACTACATGGACCTTAGACAAGTTATAGACGTGAGGCAGAACTCACATGATGCCAAGAAATGTCAGGGAAAGGTAAAAATCAAATTAGACAGACATGTCATCATGAGATAAAGCAGATTTTCATCATGCCTGAGGATTTAGCTCTATAGTTGCTGATCTTGGTTAGCTGAAGAGTGGTGGGAGAAAAATCACCATATAGAGACTCACTGAAGGGCTGGATTCACTGAGAGTTAGGCCTCCTCGCAACTGGTAAGTGGAAATACTCTCAGCATTGAGTGTCAGAGACAAAGTTTTAATTCTGTTGCTCTAAACCTAAGATGCTTACTTTCTCAACTCATCTCCTGGGTACTTCTCCCTCATTGTATTTAATTAAAGCTTGGTTGTAGTAGGTATGTTCAATTAGGACTTAATACTCATTTCAATATCATTTTAGTTTGTTCTTCTGTGCTTCAGAGTTTAGAAAGCTAAAAGCCCTATTTTCTAGCTGCCTTGTAGCTAGGGACATGAAATTTATGTACGTTCTGCCAATTAGATGCATTCATATGAATTTTGGAATAAGGAAGTGTTGTTTCTATTTTTTCTGCTGTCAAGCTAGGTCATGTTCCCTCACACTCCCCCGCAACATTCAGTGTTAGTTCCTAGCATTCAGGGTGTCAAGAGGCAGAATATGGGACATCTATTTTGTGCTGGTGTGCATCTGTATAGGATGGCATAGCTATAGGGTCAGGAACTGAAGCCACTTAATGACCAATGGATTAAAGCTACGATGATATGTACTTGAAGTCAACATAAAAGAAGAGGTAGTAACTCCACTGGAATATCAGTTCTGTGTTGTTTATCATGGAATGATGCCTGTCAGACCATTCCTTTAGATCTTCTAATTTGCTTTAAATTTTTTCTTCTTAAATTAATGGGAGTCATTTCTGTTCCATATAACTGAAATCTGCTTGGAATGTTGACCCAAAGACATTGACTTATTCAAAGATGAATTATAACTAGTATAGGACATCTGCAAATGTACTGCAAATAAATAAAAAATTAAAAAAATTAAAAATAAAAGACAAGGCCGGGCACGGTGGCTCACACCTGTAATCTCAACACTCTGGGAGGCCAAGGCAGGCGCATCACCTGAGGTTGGGAGTTCAAGACCAGCCTGACCAATGTGGACAAACCCCGTTTCTACTAAAAATACAAAATTAGCTGGGCGTGGTGACACATGCCTGTAATCCCAGCTACTCAGGAGGCTGAGGCGGGAGAATCACTTGAACCTGGGAGGCAAGGTTGTGGTGAGCCAAGATCGCGCCATTGCACTCCAGCCTGGGCAATAAGAGCAAAAGTCCCTCTAAAAAAAAAAAAAAAAAAGACAAAAACAATTTTAGAAAAGTTACACACTGAATACGCATTTTAAGGAAATCTACATTAAATCAAGGATATTAGAAAAAATTTGGCTTCTCTGAAACAAAGGTTGAGAGTCTATATAGGACTTCAAAGAAGAAAAATGAGAATAAAAGAGAAATATTAAGTTGCAGAATGTAAAAAGAAAGAAAATTCATTGAAAGAGGATCAAATTTGGATCAATATAGAAAGAATGGAAATAAACAAAAGAATGAAGCATCACTGAGTGTATTTAACTGACTTCTATTAATTCCTGTCCAATCAAGTAAACACAAATTTGAATGGCCCTCTAACATGTATACCAAAATCTGTACCCTAATATCAGTGACCATATCGTCATCTGAAATGCCTACATGACAAAATTTTACACAATTGATTATATATTTGGTCATATACATTAATAAAAATATCTAATAATTTTCTAAATATTAAAATATACCACATTCTCTTTTCATAATGTAATAAAGCAATTTATTGATAGTAAGAAAAACCACTGTCTTATGCACAATATACGTAAGTTTTAAACACTTTTAATTCTGTAAGAAAACAAAAATTAGAAGTCATAAATAGCCGACAAACACTCATAAGCAAGCATCATATATCAGTACCAATAGAATATGGCTAAAGCAATGTTCAATGTTCTAATAACTTAACATTTTAAATCTTAAAAACTGTGGCAGACATTGTTAGTTTCCTAACCAACAGCTCCCTATTCCCTAATTACTTGCTGGCAGAAATTTCTTTCCACAGTTTGGGCTTAAAATAGCAAATGCTTTGCTGGATAGAGTTAAATTTGTATGTGGAGCTGAGAACTGCTGTAGCTACCTAGAAAACATGAGTGGTGATAACTCTGATATGGTAAGAATGATAGACTAGAAAGACAGAGAATAGAGGATGATCCTTGAAGACATCAATGAACTGCTGAACCAGCTGTGGAATCACCTTGCCTCTAAACTTGGTATGTGAGACAATAAATGCCCTTATTGTTTAAAACACACTTATGGTTATATACTCTTTTAGCAGAAAGTGATACTACAAGCAAGAATGAAGATAAGTGAATTTGGCCAGGCGAAGTGGCTCACGCCTGTAATCCCAGTACTTTGGGAAGCTGAGGCAGCAGGATCACCTGAGGTCAGGAGTTCGAGACCAGCCTGACCAACATGGAAAAACCCCATCTCTACTAAAAATACAAAATTAGCCAGGCGTGGTGGCACATGCCTGTAATCCCAGCTACTCGGGAGGCTGAGGCAGGAGAATCGCTTGAACCTGGGAGGCAGAGGTTGTGGTGAGCCAAGATCGCGCCATTGCACTCTAGTCTGGGCAACAAGAGCGAAACTCCATCTCGAAAATAATAATAATAATAATAATAATAATAATAATAGTAATAAAAATAAAATAACTTAATTAAATACTCAATTTAAAATTTAGCAAGAGAGCAATAAAATACACATAAGCAAAGAAAATGGAGGAAACAGAAAATGGGAGCAACACAGATGAATGTTTAGTAGACCTTAAAATAAATACATATAATAAACAAACTGAAAACTGGTTATTTGAGGGGGAATGGAGCAAATAATAATATAATCAACTAGCTAATTTAATTTTTAAAAGAAAGTACAAACACATTTTGAAATAAAAATGAAAGAATAACAGTTAAGAAAAAAAGATAATATCTTCCTCAAATATTTACAAGGACCAGAAAGCTACATTAATTGTGTATTTTGGGATATATTAATTATAATAAGTTTATTCCAGAAGTAAACAATCTAAACATTACAATTCCATCAAGGAAATTGAGAATGCTTTTAAAGAATGTGCCTCAAAAAGGTACCGAATCTTGGTAGTTTAATATAAAATTGCTAGGAAACCTTCAGGGATTATAAACGCAATGATATTTAAACTGTAAAGTGTATAAAGAATAGGGACAGTTCCAAATTCTGTTCATCAAACCAGCATAATTTATATACTTATGATTCTTTACTCTTGTCTAATTCCATTGGCTGGTACTAACAGAACAAAGTAAAATCATTAAGATATGTATTAATATATTTCATCAAGAGATAAAATATATATGATTCTCTCTGTAGGTGTCCAAGTGGATTTCTTCAAATTCAAAACCCAGTTCTAATTTGGGGAAGGATAGGATACTTTTATACACTAGTAACATGGGAATACTTTAATGTAAATATTAAAGGCCAAGTGTATGATTAATTGTGAAATGCTAGATGAAATTTTATCTAATTTAGGATTATAAAAGTATTTTTACTATCATGGCCATTATTTTGCATTGTTATGGTAGTACAAACCAATGGAATTAAGCAAGAGAATAGAATAAGAGATACATAAACTAACATGGCATAGCAAAAGTTTTATTATTTGATAATAGACTCACATGCCTGGAGACCCAAGAAAATCAGCTTAAAAATTATTAGAATAGCTAGAATTATACAATGGTTATAAAATTACTGAAGGCAGGGATCAGCAGGCTTTTTCTGTAAAGGACCAGATGGTAAATATTTTTGGCTTACTGGGTCATACAGTCCTTATTTCAATATTAATTTTGTTTTTATAGCATTGAAAGTAGCCATAGATAATAATAAACAAATGGGCATGGACGTTTTCCAATAAAACGTCAGTCACAAGCATATAAAGTGGACTGGATATGACCTGAGGGCCTTAGGTTGCCAAACCTTGAACAGGTATAAAATCTTTGATTTGAACAGCACCCAGTTAAAAAATGTAATGAAATAAAACGATCTCACTTATAATGAGAGAAAGTCAAATTAAAGTTTAGAAATGTGTAAGATTTGTATGAAACGATTTGAAAGTTCAACTGAAGTAAGACTGTTAGAAGCTTAAGACTGCTGTTAGCCTTTTTTGGTTCCATATGAACTTTAAAGCAGTTTTTTCCAATTCTGTGAAGAATCTCATTGGTAGCTTGATGGGGATGGCATTGAATCTATAAATAACCTTGGGGAGTATGGCCATTTTCACGATATTGATTCTTCCTATCCATGAGCATGGTTTGTTCTTCCATTTGTTTGTGTCCTCTTTGATTTCACTGAGCAGTGGTTTGTAGTTCTCCTTGAAGAGGTCCTTGACATCCCTTGTAAGTTGGATTCCTAGGTATTTTATTCTCTTTGAAGCAATTGTGAATGGAAGTTCATTCCTGATTTGGCTCTCTGCTTGTCTGTTACTGGTGTATAAGAATGCTTGTGATTTTTGCACATTAATTTTGTATCCTGAGACTTTGCTGAAGTTGCTTATCAGCTTAAGGAGATTTTGGGCTGAGACGATGGGGTTTTCTAAATATACAATCATGTCATCTGCAAACAGGGACAATTTGACTTCTTCTTTTCCTAACTGAATACCCTTGATTTTTTTCTCTTGCCTGATTGCCCTAGGGATTGTAAACTAGTTCAACCATTATGGAAAACAGTATGGCAATTCCTCAAGGATCTAGAACTAGATGTACCATATGACCCAGCCATCCCACTACTGGGTATATACCCAAAGGATTATAAATTATTCTACCACAAAGACACATGCACACGTATGTTTATTGCAGCACTATTCACAATAGCAAAGACTTGGAATCAACCCAAATGTCCATCTGTGACAGACTGGATTAAGAAAATGTGGCACATATACACCATGGAATACTATGCAGCCATAAAAAAGGATGAGTTTGCGTCCTTTGTAGGGACATGGATGCAGCTGGAAACCATCATTCTTAGCAAACTATCACAAGAACAGAAAACCAAACACCGCATGTTCTCACTCATAGGTGGGAACTGAACAATGAGATCACTTGGACTCAGGAAGAGGAACATCACACACTGGGGCCTATCATGGGGAGGGGGGAGGGGGGAGGGATTGCATTGGGGAGTTATACATGATATAAATGATGAATTGATGGGTGCTGACGAGTTGATGGGTGCAGCACACCAACATGGCACAAGTATACATATGTAACAAACCTGCACGTTATGCACATGTACCCTAGAACTTAAAGTATAATAATAAAAAAAAAAGACTGCTGTTAGCCTTGAAGACTAAATATATAAATATATCTTTTCTCAAGTTAATCTAGAAATTTAATATGAATCCTATAAAATAAACAATGTAATTATTTGTCATACATTTAAATTTCATGTGAAATAAGAAAACAAGAATACTGAACAAATTACAGTTATCAAACTATATTTTCATTTGTAAAATAAGCATAGGCAGATTAAATAAACAAAATAGTGAGTTCAGAATGAGATTTCTAAAATATGAAAATTTAGCATGTATTAAATGTGGCATTTCAGATCGAGTAATTAATCCAAAACAATGTTTGAGAACAACTGGAGTGAAAACAGAAGTCATTAAAAAAATCTATTTAATAATTTTACATTGAGCAAGAAGGAAGCCAAAAACCTACAAGCTCTAAAAAAAATTGACAAATCTGTTTAAACAACCAAAATAGCCATGTTAATGATGCTTCTGCTGCTGCTGATAGTTGCAGATTGCTTAATATGTGCTAGTTGTTATTCTAAAATTTTTAAATGGATTAGCTCTTTAAATCCTTCCAAAGACTAAAATACTAGCCCTACCTCAGACAGAGGTTTTACAGATAGGGATCTGGCACAGAGAAGTCAGCTAGTAAACAGTGGAGGAATTACATTTTCTTTAAGGCAAAGTAGAACATACACAGTATCAAGATACAAATAAAACATGCAAAAATATTAGCCAGCTACATGGAGAAGGGGTTATTTCATTGACATATGATAAGTTATTTTATACTACTAATAAAAATCTACAAAACAACAAAAAATGGGCAGATGTAATAATGTACACTTTATAAAGAAAATAATGTGAAGCATATGAACAGACATGTTAGAAGGTTCAAATTCTAAATAGAAGCATAAAAGAATAAAAAGTTGAGGTACAGATTTTTTATTATAGTAACATAGATCTGAAAGTTTGTAATTCATTGAGGTATTCGGTAAGAAAAAATGACAGGAAAGAAAAGAATCATTTGAAATGCAGTTTGGCAGTATTTTACTTATCCTACACATACATTTATAAACATGATAAAAACACACTAAAATATGTAAAATGTTTGCCATTTCAGCATTACTAATTAATAACTAAATCCTGAAATGCACCTAAGGGTTATTTTAGTCATATTTTATTTTTTAAAATTATGATAGCTACAATTGCAATATTAGCTATTAAAACAAATAGAGATCCTATCCTTACACGCTGATATTGAAGCACATAAAAGATATTCTAACAAAACATAAACAAACTGCAAATACAAATGTAAGAAGTGTGTATATTACTCATTTAAGTAAATTTTAAAAAAATGGATATATGCTCGGGATATTTCCAGAAGGTTCACAAGAAATTTATTATGGTTCCTGTAAGGCAAGAGGGCTGTAAGTTTGTATATGCAACTGTATGTGTTCAGGACATTTTATCATGCTTTATCCCCAATAAAATAACTTAAAGTTATATTAAATATCCTAGGTGAAAGGATAAATACAGGTAAACACAGTGAGAAAATAGATAAAGATATATAAAAATAGTAATGTAACTAACAATTACATGTGTGGATTTGTACAGTGAAAAAGAACTTTTTGAAACAAAGAAATTGTCATAGAAGATAGATATACCTTTTGTGTATCTACAGAGAAATACTATATGTGTGTGTGTGTGTGTGTATGTATGTATATATATATATATATATATATATATATATATATATACTATTTTTACTATTTTTCTTCTCTTGCCACCAGCTAGAAATGAAATATCATAGGCATACTTAACAAACATGAGATGAACATAGAAGATTTTTCATTAAATAGAGAGTTGAATAATACTGCTTTGTCTTAAACTTATATTTAATTCTAGCTGTTTACACTTTAATAACATTTATAGCAATTACTACAGTTGGATTATATCTAGACTTTGCCTGAGGGAATGTGTAAAATAATTTAATAGCAAGAACTTAGTCTGATTATGTTTAGAAGTTGGTGGGAATATTTTTTCTGTTCTTTTTGGTTTGAGTAATGGTTTAATTTCAAAATGACAAATTTAAGAGGAAAAGTTAACAATGAACAGAGAAAAAGATGCATTGTAGTAACTAAAATAAATGCAAGGGACATGATCTCATTCCCTACTAGCATGGACATCAAAACAAGTCATCACTGTAAAAACCAAAAGGTAAGGGAGACACCCTTTCAGACTAGTCATGAGTATAGAGAATAGAGGATATTTAGTAAATACTAATACATGTACTTCCTAAGGATGACAATGTGCATTTAATATACTCATCACTTTATATCACATTGTTTTGCAGAGATGCAGTACTTAATTATTCAAAAGGAAAAGGAGATGGTTTTTACTGTGAAAAGACTTATTTAAGGATATAGATAATATGTAATTACATACTAACAAGAAAACACTTCAAAAAATGTATACATAAATGCAGTTTCAGCCCAATTGCTGTGATAAAAGTAATTTATTGAGTACAAAGTGGTAGATCCTTGATTAAAAATATCTTCCAAAACATAAATTAAATCTTCATCAATAAAAACAAAAAAGTTACAGAGAATGTCAATTATAAAATGAATCAGACAGAACTATTTGTAACCATTAATCACTAATGAACAAATGACACAAAGAAATAACATTTATAGAAAAAGGAGGAAGTGATGTCTCACCTTTTGTCCTGGCCCCCCGCTCACTAAACATTACACTTAATTTCATGAGAGAATGAATACATGAAGAAGCACCTGTTATTTCCATGTATGTTTTGGAAAAGAAAATAAAGCTATAATAATAGGGTACCCCCATGGAAAAAATTGTCAACATTAGGTAAGTATGGTTATTGGCCCCTTTTCGCTAGTCTTTCATAAGTATAGATTCTTCCTAATCTGTAGGGAATTTAACTTTTCTTGGTATCAGTTATTAATCTCACATATTAATTAGAGGGTTCCTCCTAAGTTTCAATTCTAAGTCTTTTCCAGGTCTAACATTCTACAGTGCTTCTTATTATCCTTTGCTTGTGCTTACAAAGTCCATAAAGGTGTAACAGAAGAAAATAAATCTATTTGAGGATCTACTGCAGAACATCATCAGAGGGTCATGAATATGGAATCTAAAAGAAAGTTTGTACTTCAGTTTTTCTTTGTTATATTTCATTTCGTATCTCTTCTAGGCTTCAGGAGATCAATCAGAGTGGTGGGAGAAACTATAGGGAATGGAGTAGGCCTTCTGAAAGGTCAGAAGGCTCTGCAAACCTTCAGGGGATAATAGCTGAAGGCAGCTGTTTTCTAACCCTGAGGCAGAGGGCGAGGAGTATGTGCAAGAGAGGGAAGGGAAAGTTATCTTGCTCAGGCTTGTTTGCTTGAAGTTGTCTAGGAACAGACCTTTGAACATCCACACGTGTGACGTTCCCTGAAAGGGAAACAATAAATGTTAATGACCTGCAGGTTGTGTATGCTCCAGGCTTTCGGCATTGTGCCTGCACTGAATAAAAGCAAGCAGTTCCAGCTTCTCAGGGCTGCACTTTGGCCACTAGAGCCAGGCAGTCCCCCAGCTGCTCTTACACTGCATACCTGTGTCTAAGTATTCATTTCATCCGTTGGTTGGCCAGGGTCTGTGAGACAGATCTGGCACTAGGCGTCACTCTCCTTTTGCTCTCTATGGTGCTCTCAGCCTTGTCTTTACTTAACCCTCAGGATCAAGGTCCTTCAGATGGGTCACAAGGCTCCCTAGGTACTGGGTTACACCACTGGCTATTTCTAGAAAGAAAACAGATTCTTACTCTTGATTACTGGAGGGGTTTTAGATCCTTTAAATTTTTCAGAGAGGACAAAGCCACCTTTCTTTTTCTAATATTGTCAGCTACTTATAACATAACTGAAACGCATTATTTTAATTTTTTTCTCTGCCTCTTTGTGATTTTTTCCTAAGGATGCCACACCCCTTCAGGAATCAAGAAAAAGACAAAGGATAGAAGAGGTGAACTAGAAGGACAGTTTCATGATGCAACAGAGAATTTCATGGATGGCTCACCATATCTCTCGATTACTCACTATATTTTGAAAAGTTTTCTAATAGTACTAACCACATAAATCATGAAAACAAGTGTCTCACAATATGCTTCTTCAAGAATTTTGCAATCTAATAAGAAGGATCTAGCATGATGTCGGTAAAATAGTAAGGTAATTAAATACATTGTGTAACAAAAATAGGGATAAAAGCATCTTGAGACTCTAAAGTTAAGATCACAATGGTTGTCATAAACATTCTTTGACTCATATAGGAACAATATTCCATATAAGTCCCATATATTTCCATATATTTCCCAGCTGCCTAACTAGATATCAGAAGTTTCTCAAGGGCAACAAACATCCCTTTTCTATTATCCTTTCTCACCACCAAGCAGTGTCTGCCACATAAAAGATGGAGTGAATCTGTGTCGATCAATCAAAACGTGCCACTGCAGTATACTGATTCCACTGTGAGGTGGGGAAGGTCAGTGAGATTTTTGCTCCTCACTTATTTTGTATTGAAAGGACACTTATGGCTCAGGTTCAAATTTCAAGCTACTGCTACCCAAATAGAGTTAAAACTAAAAGCTCAAAACCCCACATGGCAAATAACTACTGACACGTACTTTATAAAATTGTATCTGTGCATTAACAGAAATTTCTGTCAGAAGCTAAATTAGGCATCCAAAATACTATGAACACTGGGTATATCATGTGTATGTGGAGCTAAGTGGTAAGGGAAGACAGATTACTTATTTTTTTAGGATTCTTCTTGTACGATTAGAAAGCACTTGCATTTAACCTCTGATAAAGTCTAAACAGTTCCTTAAGATATGTTTTTTCCTACAGAAATATATTTTATTTATTTATTTTTATTTTTTATTTTTTTCAGACGGAGTCTCGTTCTGTCGCCCAGGGTGGAGTGCAGTGGCGCGATCTCAGCTCACTGCAAGCTCCGCCTCCCGGATTCACGCCATTCTCCTGCCTCAGCCTCCCGAGCAGCTGGGACTACAGGCGCCCGCCACCACGCCTGGCTAATTTTTTGTATTGTTAGTAGAGACGGGGTTTCACCGTGTTAGCCAGGATGGTCTCGATTTCCTGACCTCGTGATCCACTTGCCTTGGCCTCCCAAAGTGCTGGGATTACAGGCGTGAGCCACTGCGCCCAGCCACAGAAATATATTTTATTAATAGAACATTCCAAGATGTAACTTAATTAGTTAGGGCAAATGTTGATGAAAGGGAAAGTTCATACCGGTATATGTTTACTAAAATTTTAAATAAAAATTCACTTAAATCAATTCAACAAATGTTTACTGCACCTCTACTGTATAGAAAGTACAGAATTAGGTAATGCCTTTTTTTTTTTTTTTTTTTTTTTTGCAGGATCTCACTCTTTTGCCCAGGTTGGAGTGCAATGATGCAATCTCGGCCCACTGCAGCCTCAACCTCCTGAGCTCAAATGATCCTCCTGCCTCAACCTACTGAGGAGCTGGGCACATGTCACCACACCCAACTAATTTTTGTGTTTTTGTAGAAATGGGATCTCTTGCCCAGGCTGGTCTCGAACTCCTGGGCTCAAGCTATCTACCTGCCTCAGCCTCCCCAAATGCTTGAATTACAGGCATGAGCCACTGCTTCCTGACGGATGTGCTTTTTAAAAAGAGGTAAACAAAATGTCAAGGCAATACCATAAATGTCAGTGGGAAAATTTTATACTTAAAATTTAACTCTGTACTATTAGTATTGTTTTACTATGGAATATGCTACAGGTTCCATCATGTCTTATTTATTAGTTTTTTTTAAATTAAAGAGTAGCATGGCATACATGACCTTTTATTGTTCTTTGCTATTTTTCTTTCTTACTATTTTGAAAATAATATCTTCAATTTTTCATAAAAAATTTGATTATAAAAAGAAAAGGCAAACATATGTGGTAATACTTTTAGTGCACACCTCACAAATGTCAAAGCTTACTGAACTGCTCACAATTTTATTGTTGTTGTTAATGAACCTTTTAGCAAACCACAAAAAAAATTACCTCCCGATTCAAAAGCTCCGTTCTTAGCAGAGGCCTAACATGGATGCTATTTAAAATTTGTGGCTGCATAGTTTTAAATATTTGATGTTCAAGAATGTTTCCTGCTGACCAAATAACTCCTCCTCTCAGAAACATGGGAAGGAAAAATGGGAAAGATAAGCTGAGAAAAGCAAATGGTTCTTAAAATAAAACAGCTGGCTGAATTAAATTGAGTCAATTACACTTCTTACATTGAAATGCAGTGTTTAGCGAAGAGACAGTAATATTGTGATGATTTAATTTTAACATGAGATTCTCACAAAACATGTAAAATGTACAAATATTACAATTATCAAGAAATACATGTTAAAATTTTAACCCTGAGTTGACAGACTGTGTCATAGTGAAACTTTCAGTGACAGTAGAGCTAGAAGAAAATGTGAAGGTTATCGTTTAATGCAGCAGTAATTAAGCAGGTAAACGTCTTAATTGTGGTGCGATTGGCCTACTTCTCCACAAGCTAAATATCTTTGCCCATCTGGACGTGGTCAATGACCTACTTTTCTCAATTCTACCAGTATTGTATACTAACTCACAAAAGTGAAAAGTAATCTACTTATTATGAGAGGAAGTAATTCAGTTGAAATGATGTATGATATTTAGCAATTAATCTTACTTAGATTTCTCATATATTATGGGTAAATAAACTTTCCTATAAGCAATTTTATGCTGAGTCTCAAATTTAACCCCAATGTATGACAAAAAAGCAAGCCTAGTATGAACATATAAACATACATTTTTTTCGTTTTTACATCTTAATTTAACATTTTATTTTATTATTATTATTATTATTTTGAAATGGAGTCTCACTCTGCCACCCAGAATGGAGTGCAATGGCGTGATCTTGGCTCACTGCAACCTCCGCCTACTGGGTTCAAGCGATTCTCCTGTCTCAGTCTCCTGAGTAGTTGGGAATACAGGCGCCTGCCACCATGTTAGGCTAATTTTTAGTAGAGATGGTGTTTCACCATTTGGCCAGACTGGTCTCGAACTACTGACCTCAAGTGATCCACCCGCCTCGGCCTCCCAAAGTGCTGAGATTACAGGCATAAGCCACTGTGCCCGGCCTTAATTTAACATTTTAAACATGGTTTTGAATCTGCCTCCCCTTAGCTAGACACTTTATAAAGATAACATAAATCTACTGTTTCTTATGAAAATTTCAGAGAATGATCTTCAGCCTGAGTCTTAGGCAATGTTGTTTGCATTGCCCTGATGTAAAATTGTTCAATATTAGATTTTTATGTTAACATTAAACTGAAAATGGATATCTCCCTTAGGTTATTCACTATTATCCATCCTCCATGGAATGTTCAATAGAATTTTTTTTGGTTTTGTTTCATTCTTCTATATATTCATTCATAAATATACAGCTTTAATACATGAATTCACCAGAAAAATACTTACTACATACCTATCCTGTGCCGAGTACTTTGTTGTTTAGGATAAATAAGCATGACTATCTTGTAAATGGATAGTCAGAAACTTATAATCTTTAATAACTTGAAGGTTTGTCATCCTCTAAATATAAAACATAACTTAATATTCTGACCTAAGTTCTAAAATTTAAAATAATCGACAATGTAGTTTGTCTCAGTCAGATAGACTAGGCTATTCTGCAGTAACAAAAATTCCCCAATTTTCCAAAGATGATGATGATAAAGTTGATATTTTGCTTATGCTACATATCTATCATGGGTTATTGGGGAGGAATGGGAGAAGTGTTCTCTGTTCATGGTAGATATTCATGGAGACTAGCTGACATCTGGAACATTGCAGGTCATGAGCAAACTGGGGAAAGAGATGTATGGATGGCCACACATTAGCAATGAAACAAGCCAGCCCAGTAGTAACAAACAGCACTTCCTCTCACAAGGGAGCAGGTAAATCTGGTCACACAGTCCCATCCAACCATATAAAGACCTGAAAGTACAGGCCTATCACATACATCAATGAGAGAAAAACCAGAAATATTTGTCAAATAGCACTAATAACTGAAGAACCAGTAGTACTTGACAAATCATCCCACTTAATGATCACTGAATATTTGGATCACCTCAGTTCTCTCATACAAAGTGTATCTAATTGATGAAAGTGGCTACACTAAACAACCGATTTTCACTGTAGAACAAACAGCCTTCTATTGGAGGTAGATGCCATGCAGGACTTCCATAACTGGAGACAAGAAATTAATGCCTGGCTTCACAGCTTCAAAGGCCAGGCTGGCTCTCTTGATGGGGGTTAATGCAGTTAGTAACTTTAACTTGAAGCCAATGCTCATTTACCATCTGGAAAATCTTAGGGCCCGTAAGAACCATGCTAAAGCTACTTTGTGCTCTAAAAAAGGAACAACAGGCCAGGCGCGGTGGCTCACGCTGTAATCCCAGCACTTTGGGAGGCTGAGGGGGGCGTGATCATCACCTGAGTTTGGGAGTTCTAGACCAGCCTGACCAACATGGAGAAACCCTGTCTCTACTAAAAATACAAAATTAGCTGGGTGTGGTGGCACATGCCTGTAGTCCCAACTACTCAGGAGGCTGAGGCAGGAGAATCGCTTGAACCTGGGAGGCAGAGGTGGCGGTGAGCTGAGATCGCGCCATTGCACTCCAGCCTGGGCAACAAGAGTGAAACTCCATCTCAAAAAAAATAAAAAATAAAAAAAATAAAGGAAAACAAAGGCTGGGTGACAGAACATCTGTTTACAGTAAACAGATGGTTTACTGAATATTTTTAATCCCCTGTTGAGTTCTACTGTTCAGAAAAGAATATTCCTTTCAAAATGTTACTGATCATTAACATTGGTCCTGGTCACCCAAGAGTTCTGATGATGCACAAGGAGATTAATGTTTTCACATGTGCTAACACATCATTCATCGGTAGACCTTGGGTCAAGGATTCTTTTAGACTTTCGAGTCTTATTATTTAAGACTGTCAGTCTTTGCACTTCACCATTGTGCCCCAGATTATTCCTTCAACTGGCATGAAGAGGGGTATGGCAGCTGTGGGATTTGAACCATCATTTAACAAGATATGGGAAGTGAATAGCATTTGCTTACCATGACTTTAGTTTTAGTTTCACCTTCCAAATTAGACTTCTATACACTTTTTAAAGTTTTATTTAAGTTGTACTTTCATCATCATACACAGTAGTAACAAAGCCCTTTCTAATAGTCGTTGTATTAGCTACCTTGTGGCTGTTAATGTTCATGCTCCTGCAAGATCCTTTCAAATCCCTTTTTGTACCATCTACTTCCCTTTCCCTTCCAAGCATCAGTACTAATGTACAGCTCTTTAGTCCTCAAGCTGCTGAAGGGGCTTTTGCCCACAGGTGAAGAGATTGTAAAGCATATGGGACATCTGGGAGTTGATATGCTCATCCCTCCCAGTGTGGCCTTTAACCAATGACTGAACAGTGTAGGAGTATGAAAGTTCACTCCCTTGCCTGGTGTAAGGATAACTCAGACGTAACTTACTCTCCAGAGTTCCCCAGGAGGATCGTGCTGAAGCTGTCCTCTGAGGGATGTTCACCTGAGATTTCACTCTTCCTTGCATCCACTGTCTTCCCTTAGATCGTTTTCTTAAATTAATCCAACATACATCCTCATCTCAGAGCCTATGTCTAACTTAAGATACACCTATCGTACAGACCTCTCTGTCATGCCAAAATATTGCCGTCTGGTGGCAAGACTAAGAATATCAGAGTTCTTTGCATTCACGGCGTGACCTTTCTAATAAGAGCATTTTCCAACGTGCGGCAAGTTTCAATCTTCAAAAAAACCACAGCTACTCACAGTGTAAGATGCCTGTGGGGGTGTGGCTCTGGGCCTGGAAAAATTAGAGCAGTCTAGACCCTGAGCGGAGGCGAGCCGATAAGAAGCCTTCTGAACCTCACTGGCTCCCGTAGTGACGTCAGCCTTGGTTGATTAGTTTGTCGCCCCTTTTAGCCAATCGGGTTGGTGTCTCTTTGCCGCTAACCTAGTGCCTTCTCCGACCGTCCGTCCTCAGGACAGGTGTGCTCTCTTCCCTGAGCTTTTAGGGGTTGACTTTTCCAGTTCCAGATCAGATACGGCAAACATCGTTCGAGATGTCCCACCAAGAGGGCAGCACAGATGGCTTACCAGACTTAGGGACTGAAAGCCTGTTAAGCAGCCCAGAGGAGCAGTCTGGAGCAGCAGTGGCGACGGTGGCCTCCTCAGACACTGAAATGGCGGCCGCAGAGCCATCGACCGGAGATGGCGGTGATACCAGGGATGGTGGTTTCCCGAACGATGCCAGCACAGAAAATCAAGACATAGACCTAGAAAGCTCAAGTGAAGACGTCGAACTTGAAAGTGTGGAGGATTTTGAACATTTCCTCGTGAGTGGTGAAGGTTTATTTTATTACCCCTTAGTGGGAGAGGAGGAGACAGAAAGGGAGGAGGAAGAAGAAGAGATGGAGGAGGAGGAAGGGGAGGAGGAAGAAGAACAGCCTCGGGTGTGTCCACGATGCGGTGGCGCCAACCATGAGCAGTGTTTGTTAGAGGAGGATCGGGCGCTGGAGGAGTGGATTTCCTCAGAGACGTCTGCCCTGCCCCGACCTCGCTGGCAGGTCCTTACTGCTCTTCGCCAGCGGCAGCTGGGTTCAAGTGCCCGCTTTGTATATGAGGCCTGTGGGGCAAGAGCCTTTGTGCAGCGTTTCTGCCTGCAGAGTCTTCTTGGAGGCCATGATGGTTCTGTCAGTACTGTACACTTTAACCAGCGTGGCACCCGGCTGGCCAGTAGCGGTGATGACTTAAGGGTGATAGTGTGGGACTGGGTGCGGCAGAAGCCAGTACTGAACTTTGAGAGTGGTCATGATATTAATGTCATCCAGGCTAAGTTCTTTCCTAACTGTGGTGATTCCGTCATGGCCATGTGTGGCCATGATGGACAGGTGCGGGTAGCAGAACTAATTAATGCATCGTATTGCGAGAATACTAAGCGTGTGGCCAAGCACAGGGGACCTGCCCACGAGTTGGCTCTGGAGCCAGACTCTCCTTATAAGTTCCTCACTTCAGGTGAAGATGCCGTTGTGTTCACCATTGACCTCAGACAAGACCGGCCAGCTTCAAAAGTTGTGGTAACAAGAGAAAAGGATAAGAAAGTGGGACTGTATACAATCTCTATGAATCCTGCCAATATTTACCAATTTGCAGTGGGTGGACATGATCAATTTGTAAGGATTTATGACCAGAGGAGAATTGATGTGAAAGAAAACAATGGAGTACTCAAGAAATTCACTCCTCATCATCTGGTTAATTGTGATTTCCCAGCAAGCATCACCTGCATTGTGTACAGCCACGATGGCACAGAGCTCCTGGCCAGCTACAATGATGAAGATATTTACCTCTTCAACTCCTCTCACAGTGATGGTGCTCAATATGTTAAGAGATATAAGGGGCACAGAAATAATGCCACAATCAAATGTGTTAATTTCTATGGCCCCAGGAGTGAGTTTGTTGTGAGCGGTAGTGATTGTGGGCACGTCTTCTTCTGGGAGAAATCATCCTGCCAGATCATCCAGTTCATGGAAGGGGACAGAGGAGGTATAGTAAACTGTCTTGAACCCCACCCTTACCTACCAGTGTTGGCGACCAGTGGCCTAGATCAGCATGTCAAGATCTGGACACCCACAGCTGAAGCTGCCACTGAGCTTACTGGGTTAAAAGATGTGATTAAGAAGAACAAGCAGGAACGAGATGAAGATAACTTGCACCATATCGACCTGTTTGACAACCACATACTTCGGTTCTTCATGCGTCACCTGGCACAGAGAGCTCGTCGCCCCGGCTGGAGAGGAGGTCATGGAGCTGAGTTCCCAAATGAAGAGCTGGGTGAGTCTTCCAGCAGCTCAGATACATCCGAGGAGGAAGGCCAGGATCGAGTGCAGTGCTTGCCATCCTGAAGGCCTCATATCCAGTCTAGCTAGATGTTACCTGAGTACCCTGGACTTTAAAATTCAGTCTGACTAATTTAGAATTGTCAATAGATTAATAGATTTGCTTTTTGTCTTCTATTTTTCACAATATATTCTGAAAACCATCTCTTCCATCTCCTTCTCTCCTTTCTTCCTTCCGCACATTCTTTGTCTCTCATTCCTTTCCTCTGTTTCTTTATGCCTCTTTTGTTACCCCTTATATGAGTGCATACACAACTTACTTATGCCTCTTTTCTTTGTTCCTTTATAATTTACCTCTAAAATTGCATAATTTTGTTGAAAAAATTAATGGCCTTATTAGATGCATCTACTCATTTCAGACATTCTGAAAACTATTCCTTTTTTACTTTTTTTCATCTTTTACCAATTTATTTTGAAGATCAAGTTCTTCAGTTGACTTGAAAATTTCATAAATGTGTTTATTCTTTAGAGGTAAAATAAGGCAAACCATAGTTCTTTGAATACTGACACTTGGACACACACAGTCTCAGAAAAGGAAAAGATAAGTAGTATGTAAATTAATTCCTAACACTTAGCCATACACACACACAGCTTCAAAAGTTGTGGTGACAAGAGAAAAGAATAAGAAAGTGGGACTGTATACAATCTCTATGAATCCTGCCAATATTTACCAATTTGCAGTGGGTGGACATGATCAATTTGTAAGGATTTATGACCAGAGGAGAATTGATGAGAAAGAAAACAATGGAGTGCTCAAGAAATTCACTCCTCATCATCTGGTTAATTGTGATTTCCCAACAAACATCACCTGCATTGTGTACAGCCACGATGGCACAGAGCTCCTGGCCAGCTACACACACACACATACACACACAGCCTCAGAAAAGGAAAACAAAAGAAGTAGTGTGTAGATGAATTCCTAATTAGATAATTCATCTCCTCAGAGCAAATAACTTGGGATTATCCACATTTGCTGAATCCATATGTTAATAATATTGATTAATTTGAGCACACTGAAGCTGGTAAGAACTAAATTAAATTTAATCACATGACATTGTTTATGCATTAAATTTTCTTGAAGTTTTATGCTTGGGAACTCCCACAGGATTACATTCCAGGAAATCCTCCTGAGACAAGCATCTCCTATAAGATGCCAGCTAGGAATATAAAAATCTCTCATATTTGAAAAAATATATTTTAATTAACTTTTAAGAGTAAGTTGCAATAAAAATTGTTTATACTTACACACAGCCATTTGATACTGTTGGTAGAAGAATCCTATTTGACATCCATGCATTGCTTAAAATTTAGCTGTTTTATGAGTTTGTTTTAAAAATTGTTGCAATAAAGATTGTTTATACTTACAAGTGATGTAGTTGGTAGAAAAATCCTATTTGACATCCATGCATTGCGTAAAGTTCTCTCAGCTGTTTTATGAGTTTAAATTGTTTTAAAAATTGTTTTAAGCTTTACTTAATATAAAGTTAAGTTACTAGATGTTCAATTACTGTTCAATAAAAATATTCATTTTTATTTTATATGTGTTATTTGTGCAAATGAATTCAGAAGATCACCTTTTCCCCAACACGATGAACTATACCACACCATTTTTTTTTTTTTTTTTTTTTGAGACAGGGTCTCACTCTGCCACCCAGGCTGAAATGCAGTGGCACAATCTCAGCTCACAGCAACCTCTGCCTCCTGGTTTCAAGCAATTCTCCTGTCTCAGCCTCCTGAGTAGCTGGGACCACAGGTGTGTGCCACCACACCCAGCTAATTTTTGTATTTTTGGTAGAGACGGGGTTTCACCATGTTGGCCAGGTTGGTCTTGAACTCCTGACCTCAGGTGATCTGCCCACCTCAGCCTCCCAAAGTACTGGGATTACAGGCATGAGCCAACACATCCGGCCTATACCACACCATTCTTTGCAGACTTTTCTTGGGAAAAGGATGTAATGAAACATCCTGTGTCCTGACAGTGGCTTTTCTTTGATAATACTTCTTGAAATGAGTATTATCTCTGTGTTTTTGGGAGAATGTAGAGTGATTTGCATAATGAGATTAGAATTTAGAATGGAACATAACGACTGAAGTTCCTGCTCACTGAGATTCAAAGTTAGGGACAACTGCCCGGGGGTCTGGGAGCCTCAAGAAGCCCCTACCAAGGTCTGCTCTCAGGAAAGGATATTAAGAGTCCTAAAAGAGAATTTACGGGCCATAAGAAGAGAGTTATAAACTAGAATTCCAAGTTTGGGGCACCCTGTATAACTTCATGGGATGCATACCAGCAATAATACTAACAAAACATTAAAAAAAAAACCATCATTTGGTATTTCAAGTGACACTGGGTGTCAATGAGAGCAAAAGTGAAAGCAGGTAAATTATGCAGTTTTTTTCCACCTGCTGTTTAGAAGGTCTGCCTCTGTGGGAATTTATACTCTGCTCACTTAGCTAAACTGAAACTTTACTCAGAGTTCCCTGAATGGTTCTGAGACTGCTTCTTAACAATAGTATAATTATCAAGACCAGGAAATTAACTATATTATAGAGCTAATTCAAATTTCATCAATGTTCCCATTAATGTTTTTCTTCTTTTCCAGCATCCAAGAATATATGTTAATCGTTAGATCTCCTTAGCCTCCTCATGTGTGACTTTTTTTTTACTCTTTTTTGTCTTTCATGACCTTGACAGTTTTGTAGTGTAGTGTACTGATCAGGCATTTAGTAAAATACATCCTATTTTGAGTTTTCCTGATGTTTTCTTATGATCCCTTTGAGGTTATTCATTTTTGGCAAGAATACCACAGAAGTACTATCTACAGTTATTTTTGAGGTGTGTGTGTGTGTTTGTGTGTGCACGCACATGCGCATGCGGGCACTTTGCTGTAACTGTTTTCTTCCTGTCTGACACTGAGTCCTGAAGCTAATGCCTCATATTTGAGGTTTTTCTTATGGCAGTACCCATTTTCTAGTAACCAATTTTGTGGCAGTCACCAAGGACTAGATTATGTTATAAAGACTACAACTGGCATATCTCAGTGCTTTAAAAACAAAGGTTTATTTTTTGCTAATGCTAAATGTCAATCACAAGTTTGCAGAGGGGCTTTGCTCCTGGTTGCTTCTCAGATATTCAAGCTGATGAAGCATCCACCACTTTCAACATTTCTGGTCATCAATGCAGAGAGGAAAAAGAACTTTGGAGTATCTTACATCAGCAATTAAATGCTTCAGCCTTGAAGTGACATATCATGCTTCTCCTCTAAACTCATTGTTTCAGTCTAGTCACATGGCCTCCCTTAGCTATGAAGCCACCAGGAAGAGCATTCCTACCATGTGCTTGGAAGCAGGGGACCAGAAATATTTGAAAAACAGCATCAATGATGACCACGTTTCTACTATGATGGTTTGTATATTTTAAAATTATTTTACAAAATCATTTTCTGGCTGCACTTTATGTATAATAAAAGTTTTGAAAAAAGCTAAAAAGCATAAAGCATAAACACCAAATTATTCCTAATTGAACCTTCAAAAGTTATGCATGTGTGTTTATGTTTGTTTCCTTGCATCTGCTTTTTCTCTCTGTGTGTGTGTGTGTGTGTGTGTGTGTGTGTAATCAGGACCACACCAGAAACAGAGCTATATACCAATAAATTTCACTTATTTTGAAAATCTTACCATTTCAGCACAAATTCTTTGAAATGACTGATTTATTAAATAACTAAATACTACTTCACTGCATATATGCAGACCTTTTTTACATTTTTCTTTTTAAGACATGCAGTCAATTTTGATATTCTCCTATTATAAAGCTGTGATCATATAATCTATTAAGATACATTTATTCTGTTTTTCTACTTATTAGCATAGCATATAAAAACTGGATATAGTGTCATGAGATTTTGAGGCTTATATATGGTAGTTAGTTTATTATTATTCCTGAATTATGCAATTGTGAATAAATAAAGTCCTTGCTATACCACACCTCATAGCACATAGTGTTCTTACCTGCAAAGCAATTTAATCTTAATTCCAGAACATCACCATCCCCACAGATGAATGTTAAACCATCTTTTAAATAATAAATGTTTTGGTGTTCATCTTCTTGGCTTTTCCAAGCTATTGTTATGTTATCTACCGATTCTTGTGGGTTTCTCTTATTTAAAACCTACACTATGGCAATCATGAGAATGAGGCTTTCAGAGGTCTAACTGCAGGGATAATAATTGACAGAGGTCCCCAGCTACTGCCTTCCATTGTGACATTGGCACAAATGCCATGCTTCTCATGAGCTGTTCCCAGCTAATGACAGTGTGGCAGAGATGCTAAGACAAACCCATTTTGGAAAACACAGGGCTCTTCTGACAGCCCATTTTGGCTCAAGGACTGTTGAAATCTTATAACTGTGTCACAATCTAATACATTTCCTGCCCAAATTTATCTCCTTTTCTCTCCTGCACAATGGTTAGACTTGCACCACAGTGTGATGACTCTTCCAGCTCCCTCAGGATTCCTCCCCATTTTTCCTTCACAGGCATTTTCTCCAATAAATTTCTTGCATGTTTAATCCCATCTTGGCATCTGCTTCTCAAAAGACAGGAGCTAACATATACATCATTTTGGGTTTGTTTCTATTCTCTTTACATTAGAAAAAGCATGTTATGTTCTTTGCTTTCTTGTTTTAGATTTTAATGGTCAAGATTCTAGATTAGTGCCATGAACCATGTGATTGATCAGAGTAAAATGCACAGTATCATAAGGAATAGATTAAGGAATAGGTTTCATTGGAGGATTTACATGGCAAGAGTAGCAAGAGAAGGCCTGTATATTCTGATTTTTCCATCTTTCCACCAGGAGCCATGCCATGGTCAGTCAAGTGGAGGGACACTTCCTGTTTCCTACTTTTCCTTGTTAGGGGTCAATTGTGAGAAGAAACTCATCACTGTGGGAACAAAATGTTGTGTTACTAGGATATCAAGGTTCTCTGGGAAAGCTAGTTGCCCTGCCTTTGGAAACACTGAAGTTCATGATAAGTGTGTAGCCCTGCTCTCAATAGTGGGAAGTCATCCATCCCTGGAGAAGCTGAGTAAAAGTACACCTCCTCTCCCTGGGAGTAGGGGGTGCTCTAGGTCTCAGCCAACTAATTGCTTAGCAAGCTGAAATGAGTTCCCAGGATCATACTTGGACATTTTTATTTATTGCTTGCTCCCACTTTAAAATGTTAATTACTGTTAGTTCAACTTACTACTTTTCATGATATAGAAGTGTCCTTATATTCATATTATATTAACAAAATTTCTAATGCTAAGCAGTCTTTTCATTCCTGAAATAGCTCTAATTTTTTCTCAGCAGATAAGTCACTTAATGAGTGACTGAGTTTTTTTTTTTTTTTTTTTCATGAAATCAGGTATTCTCATTTAAATATACTTGAGATTAGACTATTATGGAAACATGGTTGCAGGGAGGTATGTGTATGTGTGTGCACATGCACTCCTTTCTGTCTATTAACTTTGCCAATTACTGATAGCCTAATTGTGCTCCATTCAAAAGCAAATTGCTTGGCTTTCCATTATTTTATATAAGATTAAATAGTTTATTTAGCACAGAAATGATTATATCAGAAAAACAACACAACATCTTTACTTAGAACTTTTTTGAGAATCTTGATGCATTTTTCACTTTCTTCCATGTTAGTTAATTGGTTCAGATTTTGTATACTTACATCATTTTAGACAATTTTTATTTTCCATATAAATTATTTTTTCAGATTGATGGAATGGATGTATTCTGTCTCTATATTTCTAAACACTGAAGTTTTTCTCTTTTATGCTTCAAAATATATTTATCAATGTTTTCTATCATTATTTAATTTGCCAAAATTTCATGCATAAAACACTTGTAAAAAACAAGTATTCTACACTTAATTTGCCAAAGTTTCATGCATTACTTTTAAAACTAGTATTCTATTTATTGTATTATAATTGAATATTCATAATATGATTTATGAATTTATGCTTCAAATTTTCTGATTTTTTGATGATTTTCTTGTTCTTTCTACAATTGTTATCTAATTTATTTAAATAATTTTTATAAGGAACATATTCAAACCTATGAATCTTCTTTCAGTGAATAGTGCTTTGATCACATTTCTTATATTTTAATCAGTAATATTCTCACTATTTTCTGAATTGCCCACGGTTATATTTGCCTTATGCTTGTCCAATTTACATATTTTAGATATTAAAAATAATGCATGCTTGTTTTAACAACTGAAGTAATGCAAAGTTTATGAATAAATGTGATATCTTCTCTATCCACAGATTACCAAGGTTAATCAGTTTGTTCAGTGTCCTTTTGCATCTTTTTTTGTGCTTCTATGGATATATTCAAAAGATACATAAATACATATTTGTTCCCCTTCATCAATGTATTCACAAAAATGAGATCATTCTGTACATATTACTTAATGATTTTTAAATTTTGTTTATTTTTACTTAGTAATATACTACATATTAGCCTTGCATGATAGCTCATTATTTTTAAAGAATCACTTAATTTTCGTTAGTATTGATGCTCTCTATTAAAGGATTTAGGCTCAGGCTGCAAATTATATTTCTCAATTATGTTCTGTTACCTTTTGTAATTAGTGAGATTCTTTCTAGGTTCTTCAATTAGTTTAAGTTAATTTAACCTGAGGTATAGTGAAGTTTTTTTTGCTTGTTTTGCTTTGTTTTATCTTTGGCTCAACAGATAGTATTTGGAAAAAATATGAAAGGAGGTATGTTGGTAGCCATATCCAGTTTTAAGTTAGAATTCTAACTTTTGTATCCATGTATAATTCTTTTTGACAAGTCTTGCTTCTCAGTCCTCTTCATTTATGACAGTTTTTGCTTTTTCAAATTAAAGTTAAAGCTACAAAATCAAACTCAGCAAGATATACAAAGGCCTCCATTATATCTCCTCCTCTTCTCTCTCCAGTCTATTCAACAGCCACTTTCCATTTCGAAACAGACACTCACGCACTCCCCAATCACTTTCCACCACTAAATTTTTCCTTGCTCTCCTGGACCTCCTTATCTAAATCCATGTTTTTCTTTCTGCCTTGAATATCCTTTTTCCTTTTCTGTTTCTGATTGATTCTTGCACATTCTCAACAATCGGCTTAGGAATCACTTCTGTAAAGTTCACCCAACCCCTGTCACTGTCCAATTCTGGGCTTGTTTGCTTTGCAACTATCTATAATAGTACCTATCATCCTGTTGCTCCTGCATCTGACAGCTCCAACAGTGTTTACTAAATTTTCCTGACTCCTCACATTCTCATTATGCATCTCTTCTTTGTTATCGTGAAAAGCAAAAATCAGTAGCACATGTCACAAAATTTAGCATTTAAACATAAGTGATAAAGCATATGAAAACATATTACATATTTGTATTTGCAAATTACATCCTATGAATATAGATATAGATAACAGATACTGATACAGACTTAAAGTCTTAGATATCTAAACACAGAAAGCAATGGTAATTATCCATCAGAATCATTTTCAAGTGATTGGTGAACTGTAAATTTCTGTAGAAATGATAATTATTACCCCTTAGGTTTACTAACAGTCTCATTATCTAGTTTTTTTAGGAATAAATTTTTAGTTAATAGAATCAGTCTAAATTACAGAGGAAATCAAAGCATAGCCTTGGAAAGTTTACTTTGTCTACAATAAAAAAATTAAATTTCATTTTTTCCTTAAACATAATATTGGTGAACTTATTTTGTAATGAGTAGCTTGATCTAATAAAGGAAATTTTAAAATTTCAGAAGGTTAAATAGAAAAATAACATAAATGATTAAAAAAAGAAAATCAATGATTCAAACTATATCCATTTACATACTTGAATATAATGAACAACATGAGTCTTGCTTGTCTCTGTTTCCTAGAACACAGATTGGTACATAGCAAATAATAAATACTGGATGAAAAAGTTTCGCATTGGGTTCTAAAGGAGAACAATTACAGGGTAAAATTATTTAAGTTAAAAATAAATCTATTCCCCCAACCATGATCAAGTGCTTTGCTATGTGTTTACCTTGAGTTTGGATAAGTTTAATACATTATTAAATATGCATATTATTTTACGGAAAACTTGCACCATAGCTTAACTTGAGCAAGCACATTAATGATTTAATGTAAATGTAAAAGCACCAGTGGGCAGTGGAACAATTCATTTAACCAGTTAAGCCTCAGTTTCCTCCTTAACAAGATCATGAATTTGGATGTGATATTTCTTTTGGCTCTGACATTCTAAATTTCTGTGATTCTATGTTTTACTTAAATAAAAACAAGTTCGTTAGGCCACCTGGGTTATATTGGTTATAAATGGGAAAACATATACTTAGTTCACAGTACCAATAGTACATAATAAAAATAATGTATTTGATATGTCCTTTGTGGTTCATTTTTAATCTTACTTTCCAGAAAGCATGCATATTTTCTTGGTATTAATTTTACTTTTTTCTTGCAACTATAGAAGAAAAAAGTGCCAATTACTTTTGTAAAAGGTGTAAAAATGACTTTGTGTAGGAGACTTGCAAGTTATAACAATGCAGGAATTTCTGTTTCTAAATTCAGTGTCTCTTATGGTTCCCAAAGGATTGGGAAGTGTTTTAAAACACTGTGAGAGTTCATCTACGTGGCTAATTGCTATAAAGAATATTGTGCTCATATAGTATTAGTATTTATGATACAGAAAATTCAAATTGACATTTGGTAGTAGCCATCTCACATTTTTAATTGCAAAAAAATTTAAATTTGCTGATGCACAGTTTCTATGGGACTACTTTTCTGAGCTTTATCTCAAATGTTGCAAACCACTAGGGAATAGTATTATCTGCTCCTCACGTAGTCAACAAATCTAGTGTTGGGCCAATTTCAAAAAGTTACACACACTAAAGAAAAAGAAAGTCATAGAAAATTAAAGGGAAATAGGAAGCCTTTTCTATTTTGATAAAAATAATAAGTACCTAATAATGTGAGATTTTATTTTTGCTCACCTATGCAGCACAAAAGATATTGGAAAGGGGGGTTGCTCTGTTTATTTAAAATGACATTTGGTAGGCATATAAACCTTATCAGGATGTATTTTAGTTAAATTCCTAAAAATAATTCACTTCTGGGAAAAAATCAAGCAAGAAATTTCAGCCCCCGAAAGTAATTTTTTCAAGGCAAATAACTGAAACAAGGATTTGGAAGGAAGGTGCCATCTGAACTCAAGTTGTAGCACTGGTAATTTCAAGCCCGAGGAAAACTGATTAGTGTTTGCTCATCTTGGAAGACGGAAGTTCTAGGTAACAGAAGGAGGAAAAAATGTAGTTTAAAAATGTAAATGTCCGTGCTTAAAAATAAATAACATGAATTACAAAAAGACAAAGAGGTTTATTTTTATTATCATGCAATCATATGTTTTAAAGTCTGAACTGGAACCCCTTGAAGTAATAGAATTTACTTGAGGAAATTCTAAGTGCCCCTATTGCTACAGAAAGTCCTGGTGTGTACACGGCCAGAGACAAAAGTCCTAGCTGAAAACTAGACTAAAAGTGGCTCTTTAGATTGTTGCATGACTTGACAAATGTGCTGAAACACAGAGCTGCATACCTACAAGGATATAATAGTTCATTATTATGCATATTTTAACTAAGCATGATAAATGAATGTTTTTTTCAGAAATTCTGAAAACTTTCTAAAACATGGAAAATAGAACGTTAATACAGGAAAGAAAACTCAATGACATTTAATTACTGTCCACTTCTTACCTCCATTTTAAAGATTTGGAAACTGAAGCTTTGGAAGGATAAGTGACCAGATCAAATATTTCTTTTAGTCTACCACGGGACTGGAATTTAATCTTACAACACTTGGCCCTTGTTTTTTTCTCTCCTCACTGTACTGACTCCAACAGTCAGCTTTTCCTTTTTTCTCCTTACATATTTTATGTGATTTTTTTTCTCCTCATTGTTCACTGGGTAGCAAGATTAATTAACCAAGTCTGCATGTCTGGTTTCCCAGACAATTCTCAGTTGGTATGATTGTGTCCAGGATGTCAAGGTTTTACATAGTCCCATGAGTGTCGCGAGAGGAACAGGCAAAAGCCAGATGCCAGATGCCAGGACCTGCTCTTTTGACTTCCTCCAGCCTGACACTTTCTCTGGGATTCCCTTTCTCTGGGATTCCCATACCTTGGAATCCATTTCTGCCTAGTACTCAAAATGATAAGAAAACTCAGGTTGAATTTCTCTCCTTGGGGATTACCTCCTGATGTTTTAATTGTTGACATACTGGATTGCCTTTTCATATGTGATAACTTCTTGCTATAACTTCAGTCATAAAACATTAGTGAAAGAAGTATCCCCAACCAATGGCACTGTGGCCCAACTGTGTGGTCTGGCGGTCAGAAGATGGGGGCCTGGTCCTTCACCTGATTTCTAATCTATCACCATACATAGACCTAGGGTGACAGATGGTTCTGGAACATAGTTGTCAAGAGTTCAAACTCTGAGTTCAAAGTTAGCATGTTTTTAGGAAATAAAACATGATAAAGGATTAACTTAAGTGTTAATTTTAAGGGAATAATTTGAGCGTTCTGTGCCAGTTTCCTCATCAACTGAAAGAGATAATAAAATAAATAAATAAATCGCACAATGATTGTGATGAAAAAAAAAAAAAAACCCAGCAATTTACGTGGATAGTTTAGCATGTGACAAAGAGTAGCATTTGATAAAACTTATCTATGATTATTATCATCATTGTGGTGGCTGTTGCAATATCCATATAATAATTGCTACCACTGTCTCCTCCCTCCTAGAAAGAGTTTATTGAAATTTGTTTCTACAAGCTACTAGATACATAAACTCTGGATCAGTTATTTACTCTTTCACAGGCTGGTAGTCCTCATCTGAAAAATGCAGATTGTGTATGATAATTGCTTTTAAAAATATAATACGATGTGACAGTTACTAAGAGGGTTTGTGCCTGTATTTTTCTGGCTGGTGGTGGTGTGGAGGTAAGCCTTATGAAAAAATGTGTGCAAAGCAGGAGCCAGAAGAGGGAATGGGAACTAACAGGGAGTTCAGAATCCTGAAAAGTTCTAAGAACTTTTAAATTAATTTAGTAATTAATTTAGTAAATAATTTAGTACTGGACATAGTTGTGTATTTGGTAGTACTTTGGAAAGTTTTGTATATGTGACTTAGAAAATAAAGTGACCAAATGAAAATATAAGATATCTGTGTTACCCCGTTTAATGTAAAACAGCATCCACAGCAGTTTGCAGCTGCTTGTGGGTTTGGTATGTATTAAAAGCCCAAAGGTCTTTGGAAATTTGAATCCACATAGCTAATAAAGAACACAAATTAAAATGATAATGTTGCAGTTTCAGTAGGCTGGGTTTTGGATTATTTTGTAATTATAATGTTATGGTTTTCTGTTACTAAAATAGCAACAATTCACTAGGCCAGTAAAGCCTAAAGTTGGTGGCTTGCCAATTATGGTGATCACATGGTTTGATTTGCTCCTGTAGTTATATAAGAGTTTGAGTGTTTCTGAAGGAGAAACAGAAGAAAAAGAAAGCTTATTTAAGTAATATTATCCAGAAGTGGAAGAAAAGAAGAAGGAGAAGGAGGAGAAGGAGAGGAAGAGGAAGAGGAAGAAGAAGTGGAGGAGGAGGAGGTGAGGGAGAAGAGGGAGAAGGAGGAGAAAAAGAAAAGCCTTTCCAGTTGTTCAGGGCTGGTCTATGGTCTATAAAGGTTCTCTCCAGAAATACAGCTCGCATGGGAGATCTGAAATGACACCATCAGTGATTACACTTGTCCTATGTTTATTTTTCAAAATACAAATATTTCTCCAAAAGATAGTACATCAAGTTGCTCATATTGTGAGTCAGTTTCTTACTAATTGTTTTTTCTCCCAGTGCTAAAGAAGGCGCCAAAAGAGAGGAAGCAGAGAAGAAAGGAGGGTGTGGTAGATTATATTATTGCTCAGAAATATTTACTTACTCTTGCCTCCACCACTTAAGAAGTGGAGTATATTGCACCACCCTTTGAGTTTTTGGGGTTTGTCTGTTTGACTTGCTTTGGCTAATAGAAGGCAGTGAAGTGGTAGTTTGCCTGGTTTGAGCCTTGCTCTTCTAGGCCTTCTGTTTTTCTGTTTGCAGTCTTGTGCTTCTGCCATTTTCAGGAGAATACCTCTGAGCTAGTCTGTCAAATCAACAAGGAGGAGGACAGATATATTGAGCAGAGCTGCTCCAGCCAAACCCAGCCTACGTTAGGTGATCCCAGCTTATGTATTGAACACTATGCATAAGAATTCGATGCATAGTGTTGTATGTAATCTAGATTTTGTATTTGTTATATAGTGTGTCATAGTGATGGATAACTGATACAGTGGGGCATGCTGGAAACCAGTTTTGCCTACTGTCTCTAATTTTTCAAGTTCCTTTCTCCTTATGTAAGGCCTGGGGAAACTCGATGAAAGCAGTATAGTACAGATATAACTCTGCTAAAGTCATTAAGCATTTTCTGGGCCCAAGTAAGATAGCCATGATTATGGTTCCTCTTGAAGTATATCAAATTGCCTCCTTAAAGTTTGATGTTTTTTAGTTGCATCTATTGTTTTTATTCCATATCATTCCATGAATAATCTCTTAAGACAAATGATCAGTGAGGAAAGTTTTACTCATCTCTTTTGTTCTGGTTTTCCTGAATCTTCTCATGGTGATTTATACAAGCTGACTCTCTCTCCAAGATTGTCTATTCAAATTCCAGATCCTTGGTTTTAATATTTTCTACTTTCACTCAGTGTTACTTGTGACTTTGTATTGTGTGGGATTGTAATTATTGGGACTTCAAAAAAGTATATGAGAAGGAAATAGAGTTAAGCATATTTATCCTTTTTTATCCTTTCAGACATGCTCTTTCACTAACCTGTGAAACTTAACAGAAAATTGGCACAGGGTAATGGCATCTTGAAACTCTTTTATTCATGTGCACATACATCAGTCACAAAGTAAACACAAATAACTGTAAGTTAAAACATTAACTTCCTTCTTCCCTCTTTATTCAGGTAATTCCTGTCACAGTTTTGTAAAGAGGAGATCCTAGAATTTACTTCCTTGATAAGCTATAAAGTTTTAGTATGTTGAGTGGGATATCTGCAATTAAAAAATCTGGCTTTCTAAATGTCCTCAATGTTTCAGTAGGAAAAACAGAACTTGCACAAGACTTTTCTACACATCTCTGGTATCTGCATGGTTGATTTAAAAAGAAGACCACATTGTTATTTTTCAAAACAGTTTTATCTCATTCAGGTCTCCTCCCTTTATAGTGTGATAACTTAACAATTCTGAATTACAGTATTTTTCCTTTCCTATTATTCACTATTAATAACATTAGAGAACCTTTATATTTTCTAAAAATTATTTCTTTACTCCTACTTTTAATTTTGATCCATTCTTCACTTAATAGTCAAAGTGACATTTTAAAAATTAAAATCACATTGTCTCATTTTTTCACTAAACTTTTCAATCATTTCCAATTGCACTTGGAAGAAAATTTAAAGTCTTAAACATAGTCCTACATTCTCTATTTCTTCTACTTATGTCAACCTTCCTGTCTTTTATCATATGCTCTGAAAATCCCTTTTCTGAAAAAGCTATTTTCCCATTGCAGGTTTTAGCCATTCATCTGGCCCATTTTCTTCCAGGTCTCAAGTTAAATATCACTTCTTCATAGGGCCCTTCCCAGATGTCTCTCTAAAACAAATTAGGCTCACCCTATCCTTTCTGTACATGTCCTTCATGGTGTTATCAAAATTTAGAATGATATATTTATTTGTGTGATGTTTAATATCTGAATCTCTTCCACACCAAAAGCTACATGGTTTAGGAATTTTATTACCTTCTTAAAGACTCAATTCAAGGCAACTTTTCTTACAGAGAAGCATCCTTTTGTGTTGGTTTCTGTTCCTCGTATCAGTCTCTGTTCTTATTTCATCTCAACATTACTCAGATTAACCTTCTCCATTTTGCAAACCTTTACACTCTTGTATCAGCTCTAAATTGTTCTGCTACTCTGGCCCTGATGATGCCTTCGGTTTTTTTTTTTTTTTTTTTTTTTTTTTTTGAGATGGAGTCTTGCTCTGTCGCCCAGGCTGGAGTGCAGTGGTGCAGTCTTGGCTCACTGCAACCTCCATCTCCAGGGTTCAAGCAATTCTCCTGCCTCAGCCTCCTAAGTAGCTGGGGTTACAGGCGCCTGCCACCATGCCTGGCTAAGTTTTGTATATTTAGTGGAGATAGGGTTTCACTATGTTGGCCAGGCTGGAATCAAACTCCTGACCTCAGATGATCCACCCGCCTCAGCCTCCCAAAGTGCTGGGATTACAGGCACGAGCCACTACACCCGGTCAATGATGTCTTCAATTTAGGAGAAAATTCTGTGCTCTAGATCTTAGTATCTCACCTCAACCCCAATGCCTCCATCATCCTTGCCCAGAAAACCTCAGCAACTAGTGGGATTTAGATGGGGAATTGAACATTCAACCTCTAGCCATCATTCCTCAGCCTCCTAATTATTTGTGAACAGCTGGATGGCATTCATCTCATCCTATCCTTTCCATGCCTAAAAAAGTATGAATTTTCCAGATAAAAATCAGAGGTGAATTAATAATAGACCAAGACAGAGGGGGGTGAGAATCAACTTTTCCCTCTTTCTACTTGTAATAACAACATTTCTTCAGAAAAAAAATACGTGTATGCTTCCAAGCTTGAAGTTTTATGGTTGTTTTTTCCTCATATATCATCTATCATCAAAGGAAGAAAGGTTAAAAATATCTCTTCTACCCTGTAAAGGGATTGCTGGGGTTTGCTGATGACCCTATGGCCTCTACCTTTCCTTCTCTGCCCCCAATAAAAAGATCATGACAATCACTCCTATCTGATCGTGCCAGCAGGAGAAAGGAAACAATAATCTAAAAAACTTCCAATTTCTTTCTATTGGTTCAACAAATGAACTGAAATAATCCAACATTTCAGATTCCAGGGTGGCCCATGCATTTTTTTTTTTTTTTTTTTTTTTTTTTTTTTTTGAGACCAAATCTCACTCTGTCACCCAGGTGGAACTGCAATAGTGCGATCTCGGCTCACTGAAACCTCCGCCTCCCAGGTTCAAGCAATTCTTCTGCCCAGCCTCCTGAATAGCTGGGACTATAGGCATGTGCTACCATGCCCAGCTAATTTTTTTTTTTCTTGTTTTTGGAGACGGGGTTTCACCATATTGGCCAGCCTGGTCTCCAACTCCTGACCTCGTTATCCGCCCACCCCAGCCTCTCAAAGCACCGGGATTACAGGTGTGAGCCACCACACCCTACTGGCCCATGCTTTTATAACCAGAGGCTGTGAACCTGCAATAAAAACATCTGACTTTCTAAACATGCTCAATGTTTCTCCTTTAGTGTAAGAATATGTCTGTGTGTTTGGTGTTGGGGAGGGAGGGAGAGGAAATGAAGAAGTAGAACACCCCACCTGAGTCACAGAAAATGGAATTTTGTAGGGTTAGTTTATCATGATGTACCAAGGACTTCATCCTCAGCAAACTAACACAGTAACAGAAAACCAAACACCGCATGTTCTCACTCATAAGTGGAGTTGAACAACGAGACCACATGGACACAGGAAGGGTATTGGGGGAACCAACCTTCAATATTTCAACGTAGGTTCTTTTCTATTTTTCCTAAGTGTTGGCCAGCCTGAGAAATAAAGGGAAAGAGTACAAAAGAGAGAAATTTTAAAACTGGGTATCCAGGTGAGACATCACACGTCAGCAGGTTCTGTGATGTTCCCTGAGCCACAAAACCAGCAAGTTTTTATTATGGATTTCAAAAGGGGAGGGGTGTACGAATAGGGTGTGGGTCACAGAGATCACATGCTTCAAGGACAATAAAATATCACAAGGCAAATGGGGGCAGAGCGAGATCACAGGACCAGGGCGAAATTAGAATTGCTGATGAAGTTTCATGTCCCACTGGGCACGCATTGTCATTGATAACATCTTATCAGGAGACAGGGTTTGAGAGCAGACAACCAGTCTGACTCAAATTTACTAGTCAGGAATTTCCTAATCCTAATTAGCCTGGGGGCGCTACTGGAGGCCGAGGCTTATTTCATCCCTTACCTACAACCTTATAAGATGGACACTCCCAGAGCAGCCATTTTAGAGACCTCCTCCTGGGAATGCATTCTCTTTCTCAGGGCTGTTCCTGGCTGAGAAAAAGAATTCAGTGATATTTCTCCTATTCACATTTGTAAGAAGAGAAATATGACTCTGTTGTGTCAGGCCCCGCAGGCAGTCAGGCCCAATGGTTATCTCCCTTGTTTCCTGAAAATCGCAGCCATCCTGTTCCTTTTGGATGCCCAGATTTCACATTGTTCAAACACACATGCTTTACAAACAATTTGTGCAGATAACGCAATCATCACAGGATCCTGAGATGACATACATCCTCAGCTTACGAAGATGATGGGATTAAGAGATTAAAGGAAAGACAGGCACAGGAAATTATAAGAGTATTGATTGGGGAAGTGATAAGTGCCCATGAAATTTCACAGTTTATGTTCAGAGATTGCAGTAAAGAGAGGCGTAAGAAATTACAAAAGTATTAATTTGGGGAACTAATAACTGTCCATGAAATCTTCACAATTTATGTTCTTCTGCCATAGCTTCAACCGGTCCCTCCATTCGGGGTTCCTCACTTCCCACAGCAGAAGGGGAACATCACACACTGAGGTCTGTTGGGGGGTGGGGGTGAGGGTAAAGGGGAGGGAGAGCATTAGGACAAATACCTAATGCATACAGGGGCTCAAAACCTAGATGGTGCATTGATAGGTGCAGCAAACCACCATGGCACATGTTTACCTATGTAACAAACCTGCATGTTCAGCACAAGTATCCTAGAACTTACTAAAGTTAAAAAAAAAAAAAAAAAAAACAGCTAAATTTTCAAGTAGAGGTAACATAAATGCCAAAAATCAGATTGGCGGGGACTGAATACTGATATAAGACTTTTGGACTAAAAGACTGATGGTATTACCCGAGAAAGTGTCTTGTATATTAAAATAAAGTGTCAATGGAGGGGATGCTGAGGAAAATTGACATTTAAAGACAAGCAAAGGAAAAAGAGGGCTGAGAGGCAATTCCTCCTTTGTCTTTTGTGTTTCTGTATAACTTGAAAGCACAGTCTCTGACTGATTTGTTCTAAACCATCTTTTCAAGGATGTTTGTACAGCAAACATACTTGGAAGACAGAGATACTTCTGGAGCAAAAGGCAGGCATGCTTACTACCCAGAATAAAATATTTTGGCTTCCCAAGCTCAGGACTCCTTTTGTACTAATGCAACCTACTTTTTGTGTATGCTTCACCCAGCCCTTTTCATGTCACTCTGTGGGAAGCTAGGCTCAGGGAACCAACACAAATGATTGGCTACTATTATTGCCATTGGTAATAAAGTCCTTTGACTATAAGTCTTGTGTTTTCTGCCATCATCTATACCAAAATGCCAAAACTGAGATGGGGGGACTGAATACTGATATAAGACTCTTAAAAGCTAATTTGTTAGCTTGAAGTAGGATAAAAATCTTAGACTCTTGGCCATTCTTGATAAGGTACTCATAGGAAAACTAAGAAGTCAGATAAGTTGAATGGAAAACGAGAACTCTATGATATTAAGTATAATACACTGACAATAAAAGGAACATGAGAATATAGGTAAATGAATTTCACTACTGTCATACTCCTGTATTGTCAGCACCCAGACCAGGAAATAGAACATCACTAGAAACTCAGAAGCCTTCCTTGTGCTTTTCCCCCACACTTTGAGTAATTCCTCTCCTGACTTCTAATAGTGTGAATTCATTTGTTTTGGTAAAAATGGAATCATATACAATGTACTTTTTGTTAGACTTCTTTTCCTCAACCTTTATTTTTTGAGTTTGATCTAAAATTGTTGAGTGTGGTTGAATATCAGTAACTCTATTTTGTTGGTAGCATCTCACTGGATGAATATATTATGATATATTTGTTCTTCTACTATTTATTGGTATTTTGATAATTTCCAATTTTGAGCTAATGTAATAATGCTTCTATGAACATTTAAATATGTATCATTTAATGAGCAAGTGAACATATTTTTGTTGGGTTTACACATGGAAATGGAATTTCTGGCCCACAGGTAAGCATATGTTTGAATTTAACTGATACTGCCCATTAGTTTTCCAAAGTAAGTTGACTAGATTTACATTCCAACCAACAGTCAATGAGAGACATCTTTATTTTCTACGTTCATACCAACAGGTGGTGTATGTCTTTTTTTTCATTTCTGCCATGCTGGTAGGTTTATAGAATAGCCATTAACTTTTAAGCATAATTATATGCAGATTCCTCTGAAATAAACAGAGGAGGATTTGACATTTATTAAACACATACTATGTACTGGTCATCACCCTTAAGGTTAAAAATCAAAGACAAATAAAACACATAATAGCCTTCAAAAAGACTATAGTGTGAGGAGAAATGAGAAAATCCCAGGGAAGCTTTCCTAAAGGAAGTGATGTTTAAGCTGTAGTTTAAACAAGAAGACATAGGCAGACAAAGCGGGGGCTGGACATTACACACCGAGCAAGCAGCATTTGCAAGAACATAAAAGCACCAGAAGGTATAGAAAACTTAGGGAAGGAAAAGTTGTTCTTTATAAATGTGGCATAAGGGGTAGGTGAGGAGTAAATGCAAAGATTAGCTCATGTTTGTTCATATGCTACAGAATGCATTTGTGTTTCCATTTATGTAAGCATATGTGATAATATATGCATTATATAAATGCATGTAACATGTTTTTCTTGGTAAGTCAAGATTAAGTGTAATAAATTCAAGTTTGCAAGTATGATTGAATGTCTCTTACAATACAGGTGATATAAATCTTTTAAGCTCTCTGCGCCTCAGGTTTCTTATCTGAAAAAGAATAATACTTACAGGCTTGTTGTATTGTAGAGATTAATTTTGTACAGCCACACTAAGCACTCAGCACATTGAAGCTATTTTGTGCACATCAGGGAGTTAACTGCAGTGAGGAACATTAAACACAAAACATAGATTTTACTCCCAATGAGATTATAAGCTCCCTCAGAACAGAAATCTTTAAAGGGCAAAAGGGGTAAGTATCCATTAACCTACTCATCTTTTAATATAATGACTGAAAATAGTAAAACTTTCTGGATCAAGAATTCCATTTCCCAAACGCAGACTCCTGCCACGAGGTCACTAAGGAAAGCTTTGATCCTGAGCATTGACCTCAAATATTTAAACAACTAAATTCACCATGATGTGTATCCAGGACCCATTCCCCTTTAGGTTCAACTGCCATATATTTCTCTCTGATTACTACACATTCCAATGTTAACTAGCATCTTAAACTCGATTACTTCTTGCTAAGCAGAGCTTCCACGATTCAACAAGCTGTATCATTCAGGAAAACATCTTAAAATTACTACACTAGTTTAGTTTAAAAAATATTATGAGCAAGTCAGGTAATAGAGACTACTATAATGGCCAACGGAAAATGAATACAGAGAATGTGTGAAAAACAAAACAAGTTAAGAAATTCATAGTCTATGCATCACTTTGTAAAGAGCTAGAAATTTTGGACTAAAAAAAATAAACTGAACCTTGTTCTTTACAAATTTAGGTGGGAAAACTTACAAGGACACTTTTTTTTGTTTTGTTTTACCAGATTGCTAATGCCCCTTGTAACAAATAGAACTACTTTTTTTTTTTTTTTAGACAGAGTTTTGCTCTTGTTACCCGGGCTGGAGTGCAGTGGCGTGATCTTGGCTTACCACAAGCTCCACCTCCCGGGTTCAAGATATTCTCCTGCCTCAGACTCTGGAGTAGCTGGGATTACAGGCATGCACCACCAAGCCTGGCTAATTTTGTATTTTTAGTACAGACTAGTATTTTAGGGGTTTCTCCATGTTGGTCAGGCTGGTCTCGAACTCCCGACCTCAGGTGATCCGCCCGCCTCGGCCTCCCAAAGTGCTGGGATTACAGGTATGAGCCATCATGCCTGGCCAGAACTACTGTTAATGTAACTTATATTGTAACATTCTGAGATTCAATAATTTTATTTGGATCAGAAACCATAATTGGAGAAATAAAGATTATTAAAAACATATTCAACTTCAAAATGTTGAAGACCCACATTGATACTAAAGGGGAGAGGCCTAACAGAATAAAATGCAAATATTAATCAGAACTTCATAAAGAAACACAACCAATAATAATTGCATCTTATGGAAACTTTTTTTTGTTTTGTTTTTAATTTAGTTTATGCCCAACACAGGACTTGGTCCGAGGAATTTTCTTTTTTTTTTAATTTAGAAAGTTTCTTTTGCCAAGGTTGAGTATGTGTGCCTGTGACACAGCCTTAGGAAGGCCTGAGACATGTGCCCAAGGTGATCAGGGCACAGCTTGGTTTCATATATTTTAGGGAAACAGACATCAATCAATATATGTATGACGTACATTGATTCCATCGGTAAAGGTTGGACACCTGGAAGCAGGGAAGGGGCTTCCAGGTCACAGGTAGGTGAGAGACAACCAGTTGCATTCTTTTGAGTATGTGATTAGCCTTTCCAAAGGAGGCAATCAGATATGCATTTATCTCAGTGAGCAGAGGGATGACTTTGAATAGAGTGGGAGGCAGGTTTGTTCTAAGCAGTTTCCAGTTTGATCTTTCCCTTTAGCTTAGGGATTTGGGGACCCCACGATTTATTTTCCTTTCACATTTCCTGCCTTTTCTTTTAAAAATCTTTTGGAGAAAGCATTTTAGAGGAAAATGAATATCTGGTCTCAGGCTTCTGATCTCTCATGGCTAGGATGGTAGGATGGTTTATTCCTAGATGGGTAGGACTCGAGTTATTAGGAAAGCTGATTTTTAGCACCTTGTGAAGTCTCATGACCTACAAAGAAAAAATAGGAGGAGGAAGGGAGGACAACAACCACAAACAAAGGAACAATCCTGGAAAATCGATATAGGCCACATTACTCTGAAGTCCATAATACATCAGTAGGCAGGTATGAAAGTGGCTTATGTATGTGAACAGGTTGTTGTTATTTTCCTTTGAAGTTTAAGTTGTCTAGCTTCAGTTTGCAGGGCTTAAAGAAAGCACAACTTAGTTTTCAGTGCTTTCAAATTAGGAAAAATGTGAGGGAAAGGAGAAGAAAGAAGAAAAACATTGAAAACATTACATTATTTTGGAAACTTATAGCCAGGAAAAATTAGAATTCAGTCCAAACTGTAGAAAATAATAAAAATCAAAAAACATTAGATAAGACATTGAAGGAGTTGGTTAATGCTTCAAGAAAACATTGTTAATCTGACACAAGGGCCCGTATGCTGGTTTTGCATCAGTGTGCCTTTGACATTAACGGTGAATTTATAGAGAAACTGAACTTTTTTCATTTCTCAAAATCAGCCCTTCCAATCTCAACTCTTCTTACAATGCCCATCTCTTCTGTGATAGTCTCTGGGCCTTGAGTTAATTTTCCGAATCACCTGATAAGTAAGTTTTGTATCACTTTCAACAAGTTACTATGAAGAAATTCATGACAAAATGGTATGTGTAAGTTTTAAATTTTATAAAGCCACTATGTAGTGAAATAATTTTTAATAATATTTAAAAATCTAAACTTCATGAGATATTTAATTTGAAATTTTGGTGTGCTTGGACTTTGCTGTAATTTATAATTTATTCAAGCTATTTTGACAAAATCTTTTAATGCCTGCAAAGATTTTGCTTTCACATATGCTGTAGGCAAAAAATATCACATTGAGATTAAAATGCTAAATTATTTTTTCATTTTCATATATTGGTATAAGTTTATTATGCTGATTTTACAGCATTAATAAAACTTGTGTATCATTTGGATATTTGGACAGAGAGACCTAGAATTTTCATAAACAGCTGCCAGGTATTCCTATATTTTATATAAAATGTATCGGCTCCATAATTTCTTACTATATTATTCATTTTTTTTTTTTTTTTTTTTTTTGACAGAGTCTAGCTCTGTTGCTCAGGCTGGAGTGCAGTGGCGTGATCTCGGCTCACTGCAACCTCCTCCTCCCAGGTTCAAGTGATTCTCCTGCCTCAGCCTCCCGAGTAGCTGGGATTACAGGAACCCACCATTATGTCTGGCTAATTTTTTTTTTTTTTTTTTTTTTTGTATTTTTAGTAGAGATGGGGTTTCACTGTGTTGGCCAGGCTGGTCTCAAACTCTTGACCTCATGATCCACCCGCCTTGGCCTCCCAAAGTGCTGAGATTATAAGTGTGAGCCACCATGCCTGGCCCACTCATTTTTATTTAGAAGCAAGAGTGAACTGATAAAAATCAGTAGTTACCTAACTGTTAAAGGACAGTATCCAAAATAGCATGAACTGAAAATATCACAAGATATAATGTAATAGGCTCAAGTTAGGTAGTCTCCAAGCAATGAACAGTTATTTACTTTGCCATCTCAGAAGAAGGGCAAGCACAAAAGGTGGTGAGTGAAAACTGTAAATATTTGCAATACTTCATGTACCAGATAAGTCATACCTAATTTTTTTGCCATTCAGAATTACCAAGCATAGGAATTTTAATATAACTGTCTATAATATAGAGATATTTGATACAATGATAATAAGTAACTCCCACTGAGAGAACTTAGTAAGAAAATAAAAGTGTTAATCAATGAAGGATAAAAATAAAATGTCAATTTCATTGGCAATATAGAGAACTAAATAACCTGGAAATTCCCCTGCTATAATAACCTTGGGAGACATGTTTCTTATCCTTAAGCTACTTATTATTTCAGCCATTATCTTCAACATTATTTTCAGCTACTTATCCTCAACAAAGGTCACATGATATTTCCACAGATAAAGCCTTGATGAACTCTGTACACCAAATTAAAAAGCACGTGGGAAAATTATATATTATGAGCAAAATTTGGCAGACATACCCACAAAAGAATTGCTAAACACTGAAAAACTCTAGATAATAGAACAAACAAATAGCAACATTTAAATACATATACTTGAATATTTTAAGATATAATTATATAAATCAAAAAAATAGGTAATGAATATTTTTGTTGCAATATTATTCACAATACCCAAGGTAGAGAATCAATCTAAGTGTCCATCAGCAAATGAATGGATTAAAAAAATGTGGTATGTATACATAATAGAACACTATATAGCCTTGAAAAGGGGAAGGAAATCCTGTCATTTGCTACAATATGGATGAACTTGGAAGACATTATGTTGAGTGAAATAAGCCAGGTACAGAAAGACAAATACCACATGATCTCACTCATATGTAGAATCTAAAAAAAAAGGACTTGTGGAAGCAAAGAGTAGAATGGTGGTTACTAGAGACTTGGGAGGGAGGATATTGGGCAGATGTTCAAAAGTTACAAAATTTCAGTTAAACAGGAGGAATAAGTTCAAGAGATCCATTGTATCACATGGTAGTACATGGAATGATAGTTAATAATAAGGTATTATATTCTTGAAAATTGCTAAGAGAGTAGATTTTAAGTGTTCTCATCACAAAAAAATAAGTATGCGAAGTAATGCATATGTTTATTAGCTTGATTTAACCATTCTACAACTTATACATGTATCAAAATATCATGCTGTACACCAGATATATAGTATTTATTTGTCAATATAAATAAACTTAAAAAGAAAAGGAAAAAAGAATATGATATTCTTTTAATAAGAAATAAATATTGAAAATAATGGCCAAAAAACACACACACAACTACTTTTGCACCAACGTAATAGAAGATCTGGAAGTGAAAGAATAAACTAAAGTTCAGACAGAGTTAAAGAAAGTGTCAGTGCAATAGAAAATAGGTCTGAATTTCACATGAAGACACAAAGATACAGGAAATAAGAAAAATATGTAAAGATATGTAGCGATATATCAGTTTTCCGAGGCTGCCATAATAAATTACCTCAAACTGGTTGGCTTTAAAAAAATCCCAGAAATTTATTCTCTCATAGTTCTGGAGGTCAGAAGTCCAAAATCAAAGTGTCATTAGGGCCATGCTCCCTCCAAAGGCTCTAGGAAAAAATACTTCTTTGCCTTTTCCAGCTTTTGGTGGCTTCAGGGATCCCTTGACTTGTGGCTGCATAACTACAATCTCTGTCTCCATTTTCACATAGCTTTTTCTTTCTCTCACTGTGTGTCTCTCCTATGTGGGTCTCCAATAAGGACCCTTGTTGTTGGATCTAGGGCACACCAGGATAGTGCAGGATGATATCATCTGGAGATCCTTAATTACATCTGCAAAGAGCCTTTTTCCAAATAAGGTCATATTCACAGGATCTGCTGGTTAGGACATGGATATGTCTTTTGGGGGGCCACCATTTAATCCACAACAAGGGAATATAACACTAAGTTCTAACATTATTTTTAGTATGCACATTTTTATGAGTTAATATGTATTAGTTAATATAACTTCCACTGTTTGTAAAGCAAAACTTCAGAAAACATGGGAAATAGACAGAAATACCACAAAATAGAATGTTTTCACTTATATCCTTTAGTCCAAGACAAAGCAAGCATATAACACATTTGTAGAGAATTTGTCTGGAATAGGGAGTCAGAGGATTTCTAGAATCATCACAAAAGCTTACCCAACAATTTTGAGCTACAAAATATCCTTCCAAATGTTATTTGACTCATGAACAAGTAGAAACATAAATAACTATTAGAGCAAAGAGAAAGCAATAAAATGTATCATAGCTAGAAAATAACAAATAAAACATTGGCCATTGAAATCTGTGATGTTTTGGCTAAACCAACTTATTTTTAATAGTAGTTACAAACATACAAACAGAATTAAGAAAATGGGGGAAAGGAAATATATGAACTGGTAATAGCTAAGAATTATCCAGAATTGGAGAAAAACATGAATGTATAGATTCAATAAGAACAAGTCCTAAGAAATACGCACCTATAGATACCATTGTGTAAAACTTTAGAACTCCCTAAATAAAATAAGACTATCTTAAAAGCAACCATGGTGCAAAACATGTTAATTTCAAAACAATAAAATTTATATTGAAAAAAATTATTGGACATTAAAAGCTAGAAGACATTGGAATAACATCTTTAGTCAACAAAGAAATGTTAATCTATATTGAGAAGTAGGATTAAAATATCATTTCACACTAAGTTAGAGGGTTTATAACTGAGGAGTTCTTGTTTGCCTATACACTAAATGATGTACATATAAAACAAATAAATAAGGACAGCAAAAATAACTGAAAGATGCTTTCCCACGTAAAACAAATGGCAGGCAGTGAAGTAGTAAACACATGTGTACATTTAATTATGCATTCACTGTATGAAACAAAATAAATATAATGACTAAATTGGAGTTATAAAATCAATATGAAAATTTAAAAAACTTTATGTAGACATTTTTTCATAATTGTATCTTGAATGAAGAGAGATCTGCCAAGAATCACTATTTTATAACAGAAAGTCTAAATTTTTCTTGGCTATGCTTACAAGTCTCTTAACTGATATTTCACTGTCCTGCCTCTACTGGAATAGAGGCTAGTGTGCACAATTGCCAGCCATTTTCAGCCAGATTGCAAATACAGAAAACGCAGAGCATTCTACTAACTTTGGATCTGTTAGAAAGGTAAAATGGTAGGATAATGGCAGAAAAATGCATTATGGAGATTGGTGATGAGTGATTAAAATGTTAAAGCATATATCTGAAAGTGGATATGGACAGATGATAGTGGGAATCAGGTGCTTATGAGAGGTGCTGAGGAAGCAAATAGGTCAAGTAGGGCTCAATGAGGTCTAAGCATAAAACTAATGAAATTTGTTATGGGTATAGTAGATATAGTGGGTATGTAAGTTAGGTAATAGAAGATTTAGATTTAAGATTTCAGTGCCACAGCACTGTGAGGAAATATTCCTCCGTTGGAGTGGATAGTTGAAGTAACGATGAGTTGAAGGCTGCTGGAGAGAAGGAGATTAAATACCTGAGAGCCTAAAGTTTTGATAGTTAGACATTGAAATCACCAATGATAATAGCAGGATCTGGGATAAAGTGGGCAAAAGTGAGACAGGTGTTAAAGTCTTTAATAAATAAGACAGATTTACTGAGATGATGGTAAATGGTAGCATAACGGATGACATGATTGTCAAAGGGAAAGAGTTATTGTTTGGTATTTGGGGACGTCTATCCTGAAAGTAGTGGTGGAATACACTGTGTTCTCTGAAATATACGAGATAGTGGAGCATAAACAGTACACCATGAGGAGGTATTAGAGAACAGCTGGGCTTTTGAAGTAGATCAAATATAAGGCAGGGAAGTGGATGGCATATTCAGCGAAAGGAATGAGAATTCAAAGGCATTTCTCTGTAACCAACGGCTCGCAGAAAAGTCCCTAGAGGTACAGAAAAAGTGAAAAGGAGAATCAGGTGAGAAAAAGCATCATGGGCATACAAGTCTTAAGGCAGACAGATAACAGGAATGGCTAATATTTTGGGCAGTGACCAAGGATTGCAGGCATATGAAGCATGTTGGAGTTGGTTATTTTAGCAGGCATCCAAATTGCTATTCTCAGCAGCTCAGTGCTAGAAAGGGACCACAGCAGCCTCCAGGTCGTGAGATCGGAGATTGCAGCTTCATCACATGAGAATTACTGAAAAAAATTTCCCCAGGTTATGGCAGAAAGTTCTCAGAGTGTTTTAGTCTTTAGCAGTGATATAATCCTTTTTTCATCTTTTCTGACTATGTCTTCACGATATGTTAGAGGCAAATTGGGATGTATTGCATTGAGACCTGGCTGCTGTATTAAGGTGAATTTCAATCTAGAAATTATCTAGCAGTCCTTTTCATAGGACTGGATCAATAGCTGGTAAATAGCAGTTCACCAAATCTTCTCCATATAAAAGCTGAAATCCAAAGAATTAAGTGTAGTTTGTCCTGGGGTGGTCCTGACAAAAACTCTTTTTCTAGAGTGACAATGGGTACGTTATTTATTATTCTAGTAGTCCCTAGTATAGAACAGGATAGAAATAGAATATCACCTGGCTCATGCCTGCAATCCTAGCACTTTGAGAGGCCAAGGCAGGAGGATCACTTGAGCACAGGAGTTCGGAACCAGCCTGGGCTGCATAGTAAGGCACTGTCTCTGTTAAAAAGAAGGAGAAGGAGAAGAAATAGAATGCCACTTTGTACAAAAATGGAGATTTGCTTTGCTAATTTTGGAAATAATTACTTTAAAGAAGGGTTTAAATTGTTTGAAGACACCAGTGTTGTATTACTATTCTTGTCACATGCATAAGTGCTTCATCTAATAAATTTGGAAGCTAAAGGATGAGGCACTCACTGATGACAATTCAGAAGTTCAATCTGAAGAATCCACTGCTAAATAAAGCCAAGGGACCTTCAATATCTCAGAGCAGTGTCCCAAATAACTTATGCTGGCTCCAGTGTACCTACAACTTCCTCAGGTAGATTATAGTACAGAGAAGTAAACATTAAGGAGCATGATAGGAGCAGTAGTGTAGAAACTAGGAATAGGTGGATAGAGAGCATACAATTAAGGATAGTGCTTCTTAGTGGACAATTCTAGAGAGACAGTAGTAAGATCATACCTCTTGATTATCCTATTTCAGGGTCACAATGGCAAATAACCACAAAGATTATAAGATAAATAATTTATTAAAATGACCTTGGTGTATGGAATACTATGCAGCCATAAAAAAAGAATGAGTTCATGTCCTTTGCACAGACATGGATGAAGCCAGAGACCATCATTTTCAGCAGACTGACACAGGAACAGAAAACCAAACACTGCATGTTGTCACTGATAAATGGGAGTTGAACAATGAGCAAACACATGGACACAGGGAGGTGAACATCACACACTGGGGCCTGTAGCGGGGTGGGAGGCAAGGGGAAGGAGAGCCTTAGGACAAATACTTAATGCATGCAGGGCTTAAAACCTAGATGATGGGTTGATAGGTACGGCAAAACACCATGGCACATTGTATACCTATGTAACAAAACTGCACATTCTGCACATGTATTCCAGAACTTAAAGAAAAATAATAATAAAAAAAAATGACCTCAATGTTAGAGGATGCCAACTTTGGCAAGGAGATAGGGTTAGAATTATCGTCACCATGATGAAACTTTCTTAAGCATTTAGATTTACCAGGCAGTTTTCTACGTATTTTAAAATTTGGTGCTTCCCTAAGGACCAATCTTCAATTAGATAAGGACCTTGTGCTAGAATGAAACTCAATGCACCGCTTCCTTCACTGCGAAAGCCTCACTGTGAAAAACAAAAGTTAGCTAAATTGGATACTGTGCTTAGTGATGTAGTTGATTTACATTCTGGCATAAGCTCCTTGTAACATTGCAGCCTGTAGTAGTAGTTCCTGGACAGACAGCCAGTATGTGAACTTGGTGTAGCATAATTTTACATGTATCATTTAATTTAATCCTCAAATCAATGTGGTGAGGAATAATTATTAAACCCATTTTATAAGGAATTGAGATCCAGGGAGTTAGTGTGATTCACTCAAGTTTCTGCACTTAGAAAGTGCTGGTTGAAGACTTTCAACGCAAATTGACTCCAGTGTCCCCTTATTTAATTATGGTGCTTTACTGATATTCAGGATATTAATGGGCTTCAGAAGTTTTTTCACAATAATTTTTAGTGAAATATCATTTATATACAAACATATAAAATAGATAAAAGTGGATATGCTTGGTTTGATTTGAGAAAGCAGGGAATTTGACATCTTACCTACTGAGACTCCATGACAACCACTTGTCTTATCCTGTGTCTCTAAACACAGCTTGGAACACTCCAGACGAGATAGCCTGGAGATTGGCATTGTTATTAGAACCAAAACATTTTGTTTTATTCATTTTATAACAGAACATGTATATATATACACATGTATACATGTTATTACATGTGTATGTATACACACACACACACATATATATATATCAGAGTGCACAAAATACAATTCCATTTTGTGGGTGAAAACTATAGAGAACAGAACAAAAGGAAATACATATTTAAAAGTCTAGGGGAACATTGACAGAACCTACCCCAAATCCTGTCTGGGAATATCTTTTTTTTTTTTTTATCATTATACTTTAAGTTCTAGGGTACATGTGCATAACGTGCAGGTTTGTTACATATGTATACTTGTGCCATGTTGGTGTGCTGCACCCATCAACTCGTCAGCACCCATCAACTCGTCATTTACATCAGGTATAACTCCCAATGCAGTCCCTCCCCCCTCCCCCCTCCCCGTGATAGGCCCCGGTGTGTGATGTTCCCCTTCCCGAGTCCAAGTGATCTCATTGCTCAGTTCCCACCTATGAGTGAGAACATGTGGTGTTTGGTTTTCTGTTCTTGTGATAGTTTGCTGAGAATGATGGATTCCAGCTACATCCATGTCCCTACAAAGGACACAAACTCATCCTTTTTTATGGCTGCATAGTATTCCATGGTGTATATGTGCCACATTTTCTTAATCCAGTCTGTCACTGATGGACATTTGGGTTGATTCCAAGTCTTTGCTATTGTGAATAGTGCCGCAATAAACATACGTGTGCATGTGTCTTTATAGCAGCATGATTTATAATCCTTTGGGTATATACCCGGTAATGGGATTGCTGGGTCATATGGTACTTCTAGTTCTAGATCCTTGAGGAATCGCCATACTGTTTTCCATAATGGTTGAACTAGTTTACAATCCCACCAACACTTTAGTCTGGGAATATCTTAACTCCTTGTGGCAATGGATCCTGTAAGTCGCTTTTTACCACGTCTTCATTGGCAAAAGGAATCACTGGGAAAGCTCAAATGTGATAGAAGAAGCATGATTCCTCAGTCTATTGCCTCTGGCTAAGTAGGCACATGTTGATTCCATTTTTAAAATTATTTGGAGGGTGTTGAAGGTATATCAATATTTCTACCATTTTATGAAGAACGCCGTGTTAGGGTCAATTGCCTCAGGTTTTCTTTTAAGTGTAACTATGGTGTTTTTTTTACTGAAGTGAGCTTTTCTTAAGGCCCAGAGGGATAAAGTTCGAATTGCAAGTGTGATTAACGATGTTCCTAAATTTAAGTTTGCATGCACTTAAGGTTCTACATTGTATTAAAGGAATCATCAGCAAGTCTGTTAAGTTTGCATTTCTTCCGGGCAAAAGTTAAGAATAAAAGTTTAGAGTTAACAAAGAGACATTGCAATGTGAAAATGTTTTACATAAAAATAAACATATAAACCAAGTAAAATCATTATATGTCATAACCTTATTTTCAGTAAAATAATTTTATACCACATGTGTGACTATTCTTAATAAGTCACCAAGCAAAATAGCATATTGATGCTAATTATTTGGTTTATACCCCTCAAACTATTTCTTACAATTTGCTTCTATTACTAAAACCTTAACTGAAAAAGCTACAATATCTTTCAAATAAATATTCCTGATTATGCAGTTTGCCATCAAAAGAAAATGCGTTATTAAATATCAGAGCATTTGCTAGCTCCAGTCACATTCTGCTGGAGAGTAGTTACTGCCATTTGCCATTACGTAATTTACACCCCACTCAGACCTAACTGCTTGAAGCTTCTAAAACAAACAAAACTGTCTAAGTCTCGGGTGCTTGCTGACACTGTTCTTTTTCTCTGGGAACCACATTCCACTTCTAATAGAGTAATTAATACTGCCTGCTGTAACAAAACAAAACAAAAAAACTCTCATAATCTTATTGTCTTAACACATGAAAATTTTCAGCATTTCATCAAATCTGCCATTTATTGTAAGATGCATCATTTTGCGTTAAGAAAAAAACCAAATTATTCTAATTAAGCGATGGCACATTGCTTTCTTATCACCTTCATTTTCAGACATATCCTGATTACAAAAAATGTGAAAATGTGTGTGTGGAGGGCCGGAAAGCACCTGAGACTCAGTACAATATTGCATTCTCCTTTTGCATTGTCTAGGAGGATCACAAGGCTGTAAAGAGCTCCACCAGGCTGTGTGTAATTAAGGCATCCAGGCTCTTTTCATCTTGAGGCTCAATTGTCTCTTGGGAACTCCTCAAACCTTTCCACAGGATCCCTTCCATCTGGATTGACAAGAAACCAGGAGAGAAAGAGGGAGGTGAGGGAAGAGAGAGGGAGAGAGAGAGAGAAAGAGAGAGAGAACCTAGAGGATAGCAGTGGTTGTTTCAAGAGCCAGTCATTTATTTCGGTTAGAATGTGTTGTCAAAAAAAGCTAAAATTGACTACAGAACAGTGAACAAGGGGAAATAATATAAACAGTACTTCACCATACAGTTAGATGTTATCAACAGTGGTGAGTTAAACTGTTAATTTTGAGACTAGTTATGGTTGATATTTTTAGAAAAATAGATTAAGAAAACAAGAGAATACTAATTTATTTTTCTAAGTAGGAGGAAGTTAAGAAAACATACAAATATTCAAAAGGAAAATATATAACTTTAGATTTGCAAATATTTTAAAAATATTTATTTCTCTGTAATTACAAAGTTTGGATCTTTCAAACGATATGTCTCTGTAGAAAGGCAGGAATTGAAGATTTTAAACAATCTCTCTTTTATCTATCTAACAGATTTTGGGTACAAATCAAAATTAAAAGGCTGTATATATACATATTAATATATGTACTATATAAAATATGTGTGTCTATAAATATATATATACGTGTGTATATATATATATATCACCAATGATCATAGGTGTTATTGAGCCACACTATATGTCAGGCACCATACTCAGTGATTTGCAATAATATCGCAATAAATGTTCACATCAAGCAGATAAGGTAGGTGCAATTAACATATTGTTTCATAAATGTGGAACCTGAGGCATTGGAATTTCATGTCGATATTATGCAATTATAAAGTTGTGGAGCCCAAACAGTTTGGCTCCCATTCTTACCCTCCACAATACTAGATTATTTCTGATAACATTGGAGCATCAATTATGTGACTCCTATCTAGAGAAAATAAAGTCTTAATAAATGTCATACCTCTTGTGTGTGGATGTAAGTAACTTTTTATAGTACATAATTAAGAATAGATTAGAAACACTTTATTTCTATTCCTGCCACAGATGTACAAACAGAATATAGCCATAAAAACCAGCAGACAAGCACTCTACAGAATAATTGTAGTTTTCCAAAATGTCAAGGTCAAAAAATACAAAGAAAGGCTGAGAAACTGTTCCAGAATAAAGGATAAGGAGACTAAAGAGGTATGACAAGTAAATGAAAGCATGATGTTGATTGGATTCCAGACTTGGTGTGAAGGGGATAGATAAAAAGGAGATTATTCGGAAAATTGACAGGAATAGAATATGAGCTGAGGTTTAGATAATGGTATTGTATCGGTGTTAAATTTCCTGTACTGTGGTCACATAAAAAAATACACTTGTTCTTAAGAAATGGACACTGAATAATGTGTATATATATGTATATATATGTATGTACATACACGTATATATACACATACATATGTACATACATATATACATTTGTATTATGTATTATATATATAAAATGAGAATGTTAAAGCAAATAGGGTAAAATGCAGATATAAACAATTGAGAAATGCAGTGATGGGAATACGGGGATTTTCTTGCAAATTTTCTGTAAGTGTGAAATTATATCAAAATAAAACACTACATTAATGGAACAGAAGAATGTATGTTATCAATTATTTAATTCATAAACTTATTAAAATATAGGTTAATAAACCATCAAACACTACAGCAGGCACTAAGGATCAAACGAAATTGAAAATAAATGTCTACATCAGGAATGTAATTATCTGTGAAGAAATGTTTGAAAGTAATGAAAATCTTCAGTTAAATAGAGAAATGGGATGTATTAGTTTAATTGTTTTTTAATGAAAAAAGTATCAAGATAATAAAACAGTATTTTCCAACTAATAATATTATTAAAATATGTTGGCTTCATTCACAGAAAATATCCATTTTAACCAAAATGTTTCCTTTCCTGTGGATTTCTGCTTTGGTAACATTTTTTGAATAATTTTTTATTATTTTAAAAAAATGTTTCATTATTTTAAAAAACTTACATAATCATTCTGAGTTGTGTTATTGGTTCCATTTTGTAGATGAGTAAACTGAGGCTCACAGACATTAAATAATTTGCTCAAGGGCACACAGGTAGCATGCTTCTTGGATTTCACACCTGCATCAGCATGATTTTAATCCCATATTTTTTTTCTGCCATAGCCCTCTGGCACTTAGCACAAGAAGATTTCTTAAAATATATTAAATTAAAATATGCAAGATCATTTTCAATGAAAAATGAAATGAGATTCTTCTGGATGGCAAAATGGATTTTGAGCTGTGCTTTTCTTATGAAATGCTACCGCTTTACAAATTAGAAGTTTGATCTTAAACAATGGCTATTTTCAGTCTGTTTACTGGAGAAAATAAAAAGACTAAAAATGGAAAGAAGGAATACAAGGAATAAAGCTCTTATCCAATAATGTCCTAGACATGAAGGTGGCTGATTAATTGAAAATATTCACTTCTCACATAGTTGGTCTGATACTGAACAGCTTCAGACACCGTTGGCTTAAAACCAAAGGGTACCTTCGAGACCTTTTTCTACCCCCAAAGCAGCAATGCACCTTAAGAAACCCTCCTTGGCAGGATTCTGAAAGCTGCTGCAGCGTTTTGTATGACAAAATATCTGACAGGAACTCCTCTCACTGGGACAACCATTAGGATCCCAGGAAATATGCCAATAGACTAAGCGATCCATCAGCCTAGAAAGATGTGCCTCCTTGGCTTTTTCATTCTATTTTACACAGAATCATAAAATAAACGTGAGTCATTGATATATGAAATATTTTGAAGAACTACATAATTATTTACTTAAGTATTTAGTAAAGGCAAATGATTTGTGTTAAATAATGATTTAATACACTTATTGCTCCACAATAGTTATTTTCAAAAGTGCGTTAGAATCACCTGGGAGGACTCTTTAAAAGCAGATTGCTGGCCTCCCTAGTTTCAAATCTCAGGTTTAAGTTTTGAGTGAGGTTTGATAACTTACATTTCTAACAAGTTCCTAGAGGATGCTGCTGCTGGTGGTCTAGGGACCACACTTTGAGAATCATTGACCCAAAATATATGTAAAATTTTTAGATTTGCAAACTAAGATTCTTCATTGATTTTCTATAATCACCTAAAATCTTTTTTATTCAATAAAATATAAATACACAAACATAACTATCTTTAAAAGACTAAATCTCCAGATTTGTTAACTAACCCTTGGACCTAGATCTTCCCTGTTCAATACAGTGGCTCTTAGGTACAAGTGGCTATTTAAATTAATTAAAATTAGGTAAAATAAAAAGTTCAGTTCCTCAGTCATACTAGCCACGTTCAAGTGCTTAATAGCCACGTGTGGCTAGTGGCTACTAGATTGGAGAGAGAAGAACATTTTCTTCATCAAAGGAAGTTATTTTGGATAGTTAATAGAGTCTTCCTTTACTTTTGTAAGTAGCTTAAACCCAGGTCAGCCTTTTGCATCAGCAGAGCAGGCAGATCCATTTGTAGTGTGATTTCAGGCATTTGGCCTTCCTCACCATCCCCCTCCAGCTTGAAGCATCTGTGCATAAGCACACACGTATGCACACACACACACACACACACACACACACCACACACACACACTATTTTTTTTTTCTCATTCAGTAGTTAATATATAAAAGCTAATATTTGTGGCTTCAATCCAGTTTAAAGACTTACACACTGAGAAAGATTGCCTCCTACACATTCTAATCATGTGAGTTATACTCTACAAGGTGTAAGAGTTTCATAAGGTTCTCATTTGATGGTACAAATAATAGAAAATAAAAACAAAACATATTTGGATCCCTGGATGTTGCAAGGAGCTGACAGAAAACAGGAGAATATACCATTTATGAAGCCTGTAATGGCTTCAATTTAACTTCATTTTCTTCTAAATCAGTCTGGGTATTACTTTGCAAACTTTCTATAGTGCCAGTTGGGCTGTGAGGAGTGGAAAGTAGAGGGCTATGAGTTCCTATAAGGAATGCTGTGTGCCCATGTCCCCATTCTACTACTCTTCTGTGGTACTGTGTGACATCTTTGGATCTCAGTGCCTTGTTGATAAAATAGAACCAACTGGAATGTTGTGAAGAGGACATGAAGAAAGTGTGCTTGAATATACTTAGTACACTGTCAAGACTTATGCAAATTATGTGTATTGCATTTCTCTAATGCTAAAAGTTGATCTTCTGGTTGTGAAAGAAAGCTGATAAACAGCTTCACAAGAGAGTATGGCAGTGCAACCCAAGAAATTCTCATCTTCTTCCCTGTGAAATAGACCTGTCAACTCAATGCTCTTCACAGAGCTGTACAAAGATAAACAACAAAGTATTTCAGCCTTTTGAAGCTTTACATATTTTACTTAGAAGTATAAAATCAATGTGTTGAGTAGGGTTGTCAGATGACCCTCAATGTCATTCATCTGCCCTTGTGTGATCTTCTTCCCTTGAGTGTGAGTGGAACCCTTGAACATAATAAGATATTTCTTCTATGATTATATTAGATTACACAGAAAAAGGAATTTCACAGATGTCATTAAGATCTCAAGTCAGTTGATGGTAAAATAGGGAGATTATACTAGATGAGTCAGACCTAATCAGATTAACCCTTAAAAACACTAAGGGCACCAAAAATATAGTTAGAAAGAATGAATAAGACCAAATATTTGATAGCACAACAGGGTGACTATAGCCAATAATAATTTGATTGTATATTTAAAAAATAACTAAAAGAGTATAATTGCATTGTTTGTAACACAAAGGATATATGCTTGAAGGGATGGATACCCCATTTTCTAATATGTAATTATTATGTCTTGTATGCCTGTATCAAAACATTTCAAATACCACACAAATATATACAGTTACTATGTACCCACAAAAAATAAAATAAAATTTATAAAAAGGCACTGGGCTTTTCCTAATGCAAGAAATTTGAAATGTGAGGGAGAGTCTCTGTTGCTGACATTGAAGATGGAGGGGGCTACATGGCAAGGGTTGTGGAAGGTCTCCAGGAGCTGAGATTAGCCCCGCCCCAGATGCTAGCTGACAATGGAATGGGGACCTCAGTCCTACAATCACATAGAACTAAATTCTGCTAACAACGTGAATGAGCATGGAAGAGGATCCCAAGCTCCAGGTGAGAATGTAACTGGTCAGCACCTTGAGCTCAGCTTTGTGAGATTCTGAACAGAGAACTCAGTCATGCTATGGCAAACTTCTGACCTATAGAAACTATAAGCACATAAAGAGGTATTGTTTTAAGCTGCTAAATTTGTGGTAATTTGTTATAGAACAATAGAAAACAAACATTGCGGACAATCACTTGGTATTTTGAGAGAAGACAGTTTATAACATTTTTATATTTAAAGTATTTGAAATAATAGAATGTTATTAATATTCAGTGTAATTCAATTCCTCAGAATTCAGAGGAGTTAAGGGGAAGAGAGTACATAGTGAGTAGACAATAATTCCTGGGCTCTAAGTCAATAGGTCTGAGGATGTGGCCTGTAGATAAAGCTATCCAGGAACACCTTTCAGTGGTTCTTGGGAAAAAATTAAAGTCAAGGCCACTTGGCCCACACAATAAATTTTATGAGATTCTATGGATATGCAGCATGAAAATCAGGTAATAGCCTTCCAAAACTGACTTAAAGAGAAAGGCATATGTATAAATAAACTAATGCATTCGTGATTACCAATGTGTCAACAATACCCTAAGCTTTCTTACAATTTTTCCATTTTCCATTCAAATAACATGCAATGTTCTGGAGGAGAGAGGTTGGAGAGAGCCATATTGAGAAGTGTGTATGTTCTGGAAAATCTAATATTCGAAAATGTCCTTGACCAGGCTACTTGTCACCTTAGGCTACACATCCAATATTTTGATTCTGTATTATTATTCTTTCTTAAATAATTACTATTATTTTAATTAATGATAGTCAATTATCCTAACATCTATCTTTGGCATTCAACTCAGTTATCTGCAAAGTCAAGAAACAAAAGACTTTGCTTGTTAAAAGCTATCGTGTCTTAACATTTGAGCCACAAAAATGATCATAAGATTGAACATTTTCTACTTTTTCTCAGTTAACTGCAAATTTTTCTCTGACATTAATATTTGACTTCCAAATGTTTAATTATACTATTTCTCAACACCAATGAATCCATATTTTTAATAATTCTTCAATCTGATTCTATTAAAGCTGGTTCATTGATCTACCTTTGAGAATCAATCAGCAGCGTCATTGATAATGAACACTAAGAGTGGCTGAGAAATAGTTTGATCAGACCTGAGAAAGTTACCAAGTTTGCCTATGGAACCAATGTTGACAGTGAACTCCTGGTATAGGGATTTCTATATCTTGAAAATTATCTCATAGACATACATAGTGGTGTTTCTGAAGATTGTTTCATGAACCACCCACATCAGAATCACCTAGACAGCTTGCTCAAATGCACATATCTTGGCCTCACCTCCAGCCCACTCAGTTATAATTTCTGGTTTTAGAGCCCAGATGGTTGCATTTTAAAGAATCGCCCTACAAGATTCTTATGAATATCCAAGTCAAACAAATAAGAATTAATGGAGGATAAGAATTGGAGTTGTTTGGTTTCCTTACAAGGGAGTGCTTAGACTCTTTCAATCTCAGCATTCCTTCCTTATGAACTTCATGAGGCTTATTTTCCTGGACTCTGCTCTCAGTTTTAGTGACAAATCTTACCTCAATATTGAGTATATTTCTACCTTCTGTCAATAATATATTTCAATTAAGAGACTATTTCCAACTTCTCTCGAGTTTTGTAAACTTCTTCAGTTTCTCTCAGCTTTATTCAGAATAGTAGATCACCTAAAAGACTTTTGAATATGATATCACTATTTTATCCCAGGTAAGTTGAGATGCTAGGAAGTCTGTGCTTAAGGGCTTTGCATTGTTATATTTTACAGCAGCAGAAGAAAAAATGGTAAAATTTTAAAAAGTGAGTTTTCAGTACAAAGCAAGTTTCATGAAAAGTTCTATTAAGTCAAGTCATGAGATTACGTGATCAGCATGAAACTTCTGGGAATCTAAAGAGGGATAATTAATTTGTGTAACCATGGATAAAAAGAGCCCCCTCCCAAAAGTCAAGAGGTAAATTTTCACCTATATTTTTCATATGAAAAAATATGTATGAAAAATATAGTTGAAATACACAAACACACACATACATGTATAAATCAACAAATTAAGTCTAGAGAATTTCTGTGACATAAGACAGTGGAGTAGGGTAGAAAAATTTTGGGCTTTGGAGATGGACAGACTTAAAATTGAATTTTGATACTGCTACAGTGTTACATTCAAACCCTATGTGTCTCCGTTTTGTCTCCATAAAATTCACCTGCCTTTTATTATAGGGTTTCCAAATAAAACATAGGATGCTCAGTAACATTTAAGTTGCAGTTAAACAATGATTTTTTTTAAGAATAAGTATGTCCTATAGAATATTTGGGATATATTTACACCAAAAATTATTTATTGTTTATCTGAAAATAAAATTTCGCTGGGCATCCTGTACCTTACGAAGTTTCCTAACTCTGTCTTAGAGATAAAATTGCATACCTCTAAGGATTTTTGTAACAGTTAAATGAGCTGGCACATACAAAATGCATAAATGAATGCTTGGCAAATATTTGTCACTATTGCATACCATTCTACTATTTCTTAGCCTTAACTTCTGCCCCAGTTCGAGCACTGTGTATAGGCAGAGGCGTTGATACAGAGAGCTCTACTGGCCTTCAAATTTTCCCATCTGATAAAATACAACTTTTATAGCTAAATTTCCATTAGTTTTCATAGGTTAGCTATGAGTAAATTAATAAGAAAATAATTACTGTTCTTAGAATAAGTACATTCCCATATTTTACCTTAAAAATTAGCCAAACAGAAAAGGTGAACTAAACATTCTTTTATTTACTCTCTCAAACAGGTTAATAAATATATCTACTAATTACCAATGAAAAGTCCTTCTTGGAGGGGCGGAGCAAGATGGCCGAATAGGAACAACTCCAGTCTCCAACTCCCAGCGCGAGCGACACAGAAGACCGGTGATTTCTGCATTTTCAACTGAGGTACTGGGGTCATCTCACTAGGGAGTGCCGGACAATCGGTGCTGGTCAGCTGCTGCAGCCTGACCAGCGAGAGCTGAAGCAGGGCGAGGCATCGCCTCACCTGGAAGCGCAAGGGGGAAGGGGATCCGTTTTCCTAGCCAGGGGAACTGAGACACACAACACCTGGAAAATCGGGTAACTCCCACCCCAATACTGCGCTGTAAGCATACAGGCATTCCAGGAGAATATATCCCACACCTGGCCGGGAGGGTCCCACGCCCACGAAGCCTCCCTCACTGCTAACACAGCAGTCTGCCGCGATCTATCCGCAAGGCAGCAGCGAGGCTGGGGGAGGGGCGCCCGCCATTGCTGAGGCTTAAGTAGGTAAACAAAGCCGCTGGGAAGCTCGAACTGGGTGGAGCTCACAGCAGCTCAAGGAAGCCTGCCTGTCTCTGTAGTCTCCACCTCTGGGGACAGCGCACAGCTGAAGACCAACAGGGGAAGTAGCGGGAGCCGGTGCAGACGCGAACGACTCTGTCTGACAGCTTTGGGGAGAGCCGCGGATCTCCCAACGCGGAGGTTGAGATCTGAGAACGGACAGACTGCCTGCTCAGGTGTGTCCCTGACCCCTGAGTAGCCTAGCTGGGAGAAATCCCCCACTAGGGGCAGTCTGACACCCCACACCTCACAGGGTGGAGTACACCCCTGAGAGGACACTTCCAAAGGAAGAATCAGACAGGTACACTCGCTGTTCAGCAATATTCTATCTTCGGCAACCTCTGCTGCTGATACCCAGGCAAACAGGGTCTGGAGTGGACCTCAAGCAATCTCCAACAGACCAACAGAGAGTCCTTCTGACTGTCAGAAGGAAAACTATCAAACAGGAAGGACACCTATACCAAAACCCCATCAGTTCGTCACCACCATCAAAGACCAGAGACAGATAAAACCACAAAGATGGGGAAGAAGCAGGGCAGAAAAGCTGGAAATTCAAAAAATAAGAGCGCATCTCCCCCTGCAAAGGAGCGCAGCCCATCACCAGCAACGGATCAAAGCTGGTCAGAGAATGACTTGGACGAGAGGAGAGAAGAAGGCTTCAGTCCATCAAACTTATCAGAGCTAAAGGAGGAATTACGTACCCAGCGCAAAGAAACTAAAAATCTTGAGAAAAGAGTGGAAGAATTGACAGCTAGACTCATTAATGCAGAGAAGATCATAAACGAAATGACAGAGATGAAAACCATGACACGAGAAATACGTGACAAATGCACAAGCTTCAGTAACCGACTCGATCAACTGGAAGAAAGAGTATCAGCGATTGAAGATCAAATGAATGAAATGAAGCGAGAAGAGAAACCAAAAGAAAAAAGAAGAAAAAGAAATGAGCAAAGCCTGCAAGAAGTATGGGATTACGTAAAAAGACCAAATCTACGTCTGATTGGGGTGCCTGAAAGTGAGGGGGAAAATGGAACCAAGTTGGAAAACACTCTTCAGGATATCATCCAGGAGAACTTCCCCAACCTAGTAGGGCAGGCCAACATTCAAATTCAGGAAATACAGAGAACGCCACAAAGATACTCCTCCAGAAGAGCAACTCCAAGACACATAATTGCCAGATTCACCAAAGTTGAAATGAAGGAAAAAATCTTAAGGGCAGCCAGAGAGAAAGGTCGGGTCACCCACAAAGGGAAGCCCATCAGACTAACAGCAGATCTCTCGGCAGAAACTCTACAAGCCAGAAGAGAGTGGGGGCCAATATTCAACGTTCTTAAAGAAAAGAATTTTCAACCCAGAATTTCATATCCAGCCAAACTAAGTTTCATAAGTGAAGGAGAAATAAAATCCTTTACAGATAAGCAAATGCTTAGAGATTTTGTCACCACCAGGCCTGCCTTACAAGAGACCCTGAAGGAAGCCCTAAACATGGAAAGGAACAACCGGTACCAGCCATCGCAAAAACTTGGCAAAATGTAAAGACCATCGAGGCTAGGAAGAAACTGCATCAACTAACGAGCAAAATAACCAGTTAATATCATAATGGCAGGATCAAGTTCACACATAACAATATTAACCTTAAATGTTAATGGACTAAATGCTCCAATTAAAAGACACAGACTGGCAAACTGGATAAAGAGTCAAGACCCATCAGTCTGCTGTATTCAGGAGACCCATCTCACATGCAGAGACATACATAGGCTCAAAATAAAGGGATGGAGGAAGATCTACCAAGCAAATGGAGAACAAAAAAAAGCAGGGGTTGCAATCCTAGTCTCTGATAAAACAGACTTTAAACCATCAAAGATCAAAAGAGACAAAGAAGGCCATTACATAATGGTAAAGGGATCAATTCAACAGGAAGAGCTAACTCTCCTAAATATATATGCACCCAATACAGGAGCACCCAGATTCATCAAGCAAGTCCTTAGAGACTTACAAAGAGACTTAGACTCCCATACAATAATAATGGGGGACTTCAACACTCCGCTGTCAACATTAGACAGATCAACGAGACAGAAAGTTAACAAGGATATCCAGGAATTGAACTCATCTCTGCACCAAGCGGACCTAATAGACATCTATAGAACTCTCCACCCCAAATCAACAGAATATACATTCTTCTCAGCACCACATCGCACTTATTCCAAAATTGACCACATAATTGGAAGTAAAGTACTCCTCAGCAAATGTAAAAGAACAGAAATTATAACAAACTGTCTCTCAGACCACAGTGCAATCAAACTAGAACTCAGGACTAAGAAACTCAATCAAAACCGCTCAACTACATGGAAACTGAACAACCTGCTCCTGAATGACTACTGGGTACATAACGAAATGAAAGCGGAAATAAAGATGTTCTTTGAAACCAATGAGAACAAAGATACAACATACCAGAATCTCTGGGACACATTTAAAGCAGTGTGTAGAGGGAAATTTATAGCACTAAATGCCCACAAGAGAAAGCAGGAAAGATCTAAAATTGACACTCTAACATCACAATTAAAAGAACTAGAGAGGCAAGAGCAATCACATTCAAAAGCTAGCAGAAGGCAAGAAATAACTAAGATCAGAGCAGAACTGAAGGAGATAGAGACACAAAAAACCCTCCAAAAAATCAATGAATCCAGGAGTTGGTTTTTTGAAAAGATCAACAAAATTGACAGACCGCTAGCAAGGCTAATAAAGAAAAAAAGAGAGAGGAATCAAATAGATGCAATAAAAAATGATAAAGGGGATATCACCACTGACCCCACAGAAATACAAACTACCATCAGAGAATACTATAAACGCCTCTACGCAAATCAACTAGAAAATCTAGAAGAAATGGATAATTTCCTGGACACTTACACTCTCCCAAGGCTAAACCAGGAAGAAGTTGAATCCCTGAATAGACCAATAGCAGGCTCTGAAATTGAGGCAACAATTAATAGCCTACCCACCAAAAAAAGTCCAGGACCAGATGGATTCACAGCTGAATTCTACCAGAGGTACAAGGAGGAGCTGGTACCATTCCTTCTGAAACTATTCCAATCAATAGAAAAAGAGGGAATCCTCCCTAACTCATTTTATGAGGCCAACATCATCCTGATACCAAAGCCTGGCAGAGACACAACAAAAAAAGAGAATTTTAGACCAATATCCCTGATGAACATTGATGCAAAAATCCTCAATAAAATACTGGCAAACCGGATTCAGCAGCACATCAAAAAGCTTATCCACCATGATCAAGTGGGCTTCATCCCTGGGATGCAAGGCTGGTTCAACATTCGCAAATCAATAAACGTAATCCAGCATATAAACAGAACCAAAGACAAGAACCACATGATTGTCTCAATAGATGCAGAAAAGGCTTTTGACAAAATTCAACAGCCCTTCATGCTAAAAACGCTCAATAAATTCGGTATTGATGGAACGTACCTCAAAATAATAAGAGCTATTTATGACAAACCCACAGCTAATATCATACTGAATGGGCAAAAACTGGAAAAATTCCCTTTGAAAACTGGCACAAGACAGGGATGCCCTCTCTCACCACTCCTATTCAACATAGTGTTGGAAGTTCTGGCTAGGGCAATCAGGCAAGAGAAAGAAATCAAGGGTATCCAGTTAGGAAAAGAAGAAGTCAAATTGTCCCTGTTTGCAGATGACATGATTGTATATTTAGAAAACCCCATCGTCTCAGCCCAAAATCTCCTTAAGCTGATAAGCAACTTCAGCAAAGTCTCAGGATACAAAATTAATGTGCAAAAATCACAAGCATTCTTATACACCAGCAACAGACAAGCAGAGAGCCAAATCAGGAATGAACTTCCATTCACAATTGCTTCAAAGAGAATAAAATACCTAGGAATCCAGCTTACAAGGGATGTAAAGGACCTCTTCAAGGAGAACTACAAACCACTGCTCAGTGAAATCAAAGAGGACACAAACAAATGGAAGAACATACCATGCTCATGGATAGGAAGAATCAATATCGTGAAAATGGCCATACTCCCCAAGGTTATTTATAGATTCAATGCCATCCCCATCAAGCTACCAATGACTTTCTTCACGGAATTGGAAAAAACTGCTTTAAAGTTCATATGGAACCAAAAAAGAGCCCGCATTGCCAAGACAATCCTAAGTCAAAAGGACAAAGCTGGAGGCGTCACGCTACCTGACTTCAAACTATACTACAAGGCTACAGTAACCAAAACAGCATGGTACTGGTACCAAAACAGAGATATAGACCAATGGAACAGAACAGAGTCCTCAGAAATAATACCGCACATCTACAGCCATCTGATCTTTGACAAACCTGAGAGAAACAAGAAATGGGGAAAGGATTCCCTATTTAATAAATGGTGCTGGGAAAATTGGCTAGCCATAAGTAGAAAGCTGAAACTGGATCCTTTCCTTACCCCTTATACGAAGATTAATTCAAGATGGATTAGAGACTTAAATGTTAGACCTAATACCATAAAAACCCTAGAAGAAAATCTAGGTAGTACCATTCAGGACATAGGCATGGGCAAGGACTTCATGTCTAAAACACCAAAAGCAACGGCAGCAAAAGCCATAATTGACAAATGGGATCTAATTAAACTAAAGAGCTTTTGCACAGCAAAAGAAACTACCATCAGAGTGAACAGGCAACCTACAGAATGGGAGAAAATTTTTGCAACCTACTCATCTGACAAAGGGCTAATATCCAGAATCTACAAAGAACTCAAACAAATATACGAGAAAAAAACAAACAACCCCATCAAAAAGTGGGGAAAGGATATGAACAGACATTTCTCAAAAGAAGATATTCATACAGCCAACAGACACATGAAAAAATGCTCATCATCACTGGCCATCAGAGAAATGCAAATCAAAACCACAATGAGATACCATCTCACACCAGTTAGAATGGCAATCATTAAGAAGTCAGGAAACAACAGGTGTTGGAGAGGATGTGGAGAAATAGGAACACTTTTACACTGTTGGTGGGATTGTAAACTAGTTCAACCATTATGGAAAACAGTATGGCAATTCCTCAAGGATCTAGAACTAGATGTACCATATGACCCAGCCATCCCACTACTGGGTATATACCCAAAGGATTATAAATTATTCTACTACAAAGACACATGTACACGTATGTTTATTGCGGCACTATTCACAATAGCAAAGACTTGGAATCAACCCAAATGTCCATCTGTGACAGACTGGATTAAGAAAATGTGGCACATATACACCATGGAATACTATGCAGCCATAAAAAAGGATGAGTTTGCGTCCTTTGTAGGGACATGGATGCAGCTGGAAACCATCATTCTTAGCAAACTATCACAAGAAGAGAAAACCAAACACCGCATGTTCTCACTCATAGGTGGGAACTGAACAATGAGATCACTTGGACTCGGGAAGGGGAACATCACACACTGGGGTCTATCATGGGGAGGGGGGAGGGGGGAGGAGGGAGGGATTGCATTGGGGAGTTATACATGATATAAATGATGAATTGATGGGTGCTGACGAGTTGATGGGTGCAGCACACCAACATGGCATAAGTATACATATGTAACAAACCTGCACGTTATGCACATGTACCCTAGAACTTAAAGTATAATAATAAAAAAAAAAAAAAAAAAAAAAAAAAAAGAAAAGTCCTTCTTATTAATATGAAATATCTAGGTTAGAAGTAAGGGTATATTACAGATAAAGTTATTTCCTTTGGGTCTATCTTAACAATTTCTGAAAAACTTCATGCAATTGCATAAGCAGCTTTTCTCATAATGCAGAAATATTTCAGGAAACCAAAATAGTAAGCCAATTTCTGTATTACTTCTTCATAAACTAAAATGGCCTTTCAGCCTGAATTCTAGTTGTGATTTTGTTGACATGAACTTCTGTATAGAAAGAAAATGTTTCTGTTTTTGAATTTCTTGTTAGATGCTAATATAAATAAGTCCAGATTTACTTAGTGCAAGGAAAATTGGAGATTTGTTTATTATCCTTCACATCAAATTGACGATTTGATTTTCAGATGGGCTCTATTCAGCAGGTCCAATTAATTTGAACTTCCCAGCACAGTTCAGCCAATACAGCTAAATGATTTTCAATTTTCCTCAGGCAATGATTAGGAGGATGATAATTTTTCCGGCCTTTTTAGATCAAATATCCCAATATTTCAGATTGAATATGTGTAATAGTAAACACACATATAGTACTACACACTAAAGTATCCTGTACATGCTAAAGTATACATACTATAGTAAAAGCTATTTAACATTCGACAGAACAAAGGAAAATGAAATAGGCTGCCTCTGGTAACTTATAACTCATTGTGGAGATAAGTTTGTAATTACTTATCGTTCTGGAGTTTGGAGAATATTCTTTTATTCAAGTTCCATGTTGGTTTCTCAAATCTCAAGAGATTTTCACTTAACAATTATGTCAAATTTTGGTAGAGATACTGTATTATTGATCACTGCACTGTGTGGTCCCCAGCTTTTTCCTTCTTCCAAAGTTCAGGGACTTTCTTGTAAGGGGAAGTAGAATTAATGTGAAACCGATGGCCTACTCTGCTAAAGGAAAAATGGTTCCCTCAGCAATTGACCCTTTCAAATTATGATGTGGATAGTTGCAATTCATTCGTGATCTTTCTTTCTAATCTTATCTCTCCAACAGAAAAGACCATATCTTCTAGTAGTAGCATAATTCCCACTGGGTCATATCCCTTGAAAATTTCCAAGCTTTTAGACAAAGATTGCCCTAGGTATGTGTCAGAGAATCACCTTGAAAAAGAACACGAATAAATAAGGTTTATTGTAAGCTTAATAGACTCTGTCAATTTGCTAGGCACTTTTCTAAGTACTCTACATATATTGGCTCTGTTTATATTCTCCATAAACCTGTGAGATGGACATCATTATCATCATTCAAAAGATAAGGTAAGCCGAGCGTGTTGGCTCACGCCTATAATCCCAGCACTTTGGGAGGCCAAGGCGGGTGGATCACGAGGTCAGGAGATCGAGACCATCCTGGTTAACACAGTGAAACCTCGTCTCTACTATAAATACAAAAAATTAGCCGGGTGTGGTGGCACACACTTGTAATCCCAGCTACTTGGGAGGCTGAGGCAGGAGAATCACTTGAACCTGGGAGGCGGAGGTTGCAGTGAGCCGAGATCAAACCACTGCACTCCAGCCTGGGCTACAGTGAAAAACTCCATCTCGAAACAAACAAACAAACAAACAAACAAACAAAAAAAAAAAAAAAAAAAAAAAACAGAAAACGTAAGTAGCAACTTAGTATCACACGAAAATGAACTAACTAGTGGAAACCAGATTTGAACCCAGGCAGTCTGATTTCAGAGCCTCTGCTCTTATTTTTATACTACATAATTGCACAGAGATGGTTACTCCTTCTTCATAATTCAGCTTTCTCCAATCATGAAACTATTACTATTGAGTAGCACCTAAGTTAAATCTGGTATCAAAAATGTTAGCCTAAATTATTGTCTTCCTCATTGTCTGTCACATGTCTTTAGTTTCTCAGCACATTCCGCCATTCAAGAAATATTTATAGAGCATCCACTATGTTTTGGGGATTACTCGAAACTTCAAGGTAAGGATGCAAATGAAATAGAGCTTGTGCCTTTAGGGAAATAACCTATTAGGAGAAGTCAATTATTTAAAAAGTAAGGTCAGGGAGGTATCAGAGACACCATGGATAATATGTGCTGGGGAGCACAAACAAGTAAGAAGGGTTTTCATTCTATCTGGGCCCCTAAGAAAGCCTTTCTTCAGATTTCCTCTTTAAAATTATATGGTGTTAAGGGCAACATTAACATAAAAAGATTTTGATTGTGAACATCAGAGATCTACAGCAATCACACACTGCCTTTACTAGTCATTACATCAAAAAATAAGCCATACAAAATATGATTTATTTATATAATTTTGATAATGCAGAGCATGTCCTACAAGTTCTCACTCATAGATTCTGCTGAGAAAACACATAACTATACATCTATGGTATTTAGTAATGCTCAGAATCTTCTTCATGTAGAGTATGACATCTTGATATCCCTCTGGTGCTCTGCCCATCTACACTAGGAAATAAGTTTTCAAAAGTTATTTGAACTTATTACATGGCCATTTCGCTGGCAATCCTCTCTGTAATGATGTCTTAGAATTTTCATAAGATGTTTAAAATTATTCCATTTAAATGGACATGTTTTTACACCAGTCTGGGTACTACTAGAAATATAAATAAGTAATTTAGCCAGCATGTTTGCATATGGAACTGTGTACATATATGTATAACTATGTATGTTGATGTGGTTTCCGATCTTTGGGAAACAGGGAAAAGTTTTATGCTGTTACTTGTGGCCATAAAATTACCTGAGTTACCTGGTATTCCTAAGCCCGGTTTAAGATAATAGAGTGGGTTGCTACAGAAAAAGTATCAAACCCTGAATTATATTTATAGTATAATATATAATCTTTATTTCACAAGTATATTTTTATTTACAGGTGATTTAATCTTTTCCTATTGAATCATCTGTACATAAGAGAAAGGTAGAAATAGTTATAATAAATCATCTAATAAGTGATTGAACTTAGGAGCTATGGAAAGCTTACCATAATTAATGAAGCTTATCATAGAGACTTCTGGTGTTCTCCCATATCCAGTTCTCTTTCAAGAACACAAGAGGTCTATGCACCCTTACTCATCTACAGTTATGTTGGGCTATAGTGAATTAAAATCTTTGTGTCTTGAATCACTTCTAGTCTGAAAGATTTAACTTTCAGAGTAAGACTCTAATGCTTTTCTTTCCCTATTAACCGAGGAGACTGCAAATTCCAGATGGTACAGCAAGAAGATAACAGAGCTTTCATAAGCTTGGACTACTATGTCGCCACATGAAGTATTGCTGACCTGAAGAGTTGCCCAGGACTACAAGGAAATTTGCATGATGTGTTAAGTCACTGAGATTGGAGACTGTGTGTAATGCAATCCTGTTTAATACATATTTCAAGGGATATTATATAATTTTGCAATAACATGTTTCCAAATAGTCTTGGTCACTTGGGATTCTTCATTTATTTTGAATGTCTGGTAAGATTTAAAATGAAGCAACTAACAATTATGTTACAGATGTATCATTGATTACAATTTAGCAAAATGATTTCAAAGATTTTATGCCATTTGATCCTCAGTCTTTATACAAATTCAGTGAGAGAACTGAGGCATAAAAATTTAAATGATTTTATCAAAAGGCTCAGCAAGAGGTGGAGTACAGATGATTTTTCTTGCTTCTGTATTCCTTCTATTTTACTAGCATTAATAAATGTAGTCTTATTTTTATGTGAAATAATAATATCATAGTAAATCTGATGACAGGTGGAAGAATGAAATATGGTTTGATACATTTGGGTCTTCAGTAATTATTTAAATAATCCCATAACTGTTTTTCATGGTATTACTCTCTTATATTTAAATAATACAGAGATTGTTCTTAGATCTTTGTTATGCATTCCATGTGGTTATTTGGTGTGTCCACCATAACAGATGGTTGGAACCCCAAACAGTCCTTCTGGGAGAGTTTAATTCGGGAAAATGGGTTCTGATGATCATAAAACCTCAGGATCATAGCTATAGCAATGATGCCTATATTACATCAACTTGACTCTATACGAGATTATCATTTTAAACAATGAAGCAGTGAGCAATTAATTATTTTCAGGAAAAATGACTTTAACACTGACTAAGGGAAGAAGACAAAGAAATTCCCCTTCCTATTCTTTTTTATCTGTACGGTTTTTGGTGGTTAAATTACAGATGGAGTATCATGGCATATAATAAACACATTAATTGTATACACTAGCAAACGTGCTTCCTCTTCCTCCCATAATACGTGCATACACACACTAATACACACTACACACACACAGGAAAATACAGACTCAGCAAATGTCCATTTATCTTGCATTTCATATAGAGCAGAAAAATATTCATATTTGTTTTTTGCCTTTCTAGTTTCCTTTTCTAAACAATTCAGGATATATGACAATGAGATGACACAGATATATTACTCTGTGGAGATATGCGCTTTCACGACGTTGGCAAGTGGTTTGAGATTGATGATACAAAACTGCTCCAGCAGTTGATTTGGCATTGTATGCTCTTCTCCTCTAATGAAAGAAAGAGCTACACATGGATCATAATTATCAAGAACTATCTGTTACTGTCAGTGACAGAAGAAAATCATATTCAGTTTCACTGGGTGTATTAGATACTATTGCTGAAGATTAAATAAAGGTAATACATTGTAGATACAGAAGGAATACATTAAAAATTAGCTGAGATATTTATAAGATGCCACAATAGGAAGCAGAGTTCATGGCATTACCCAAGGTAATGATGTTTTGGCATTGAACATGACTTACATATTCATGCAATGGTAAAGGTTTTTCTGTTTCAGAAGTTTTTTTTATAGAAAAAGGAAACAAGCATGTAATCACTGGTATTAAGTGTATTACAGGAAGTAACTAAGCAGATGAAATCTTTCTGAACATTCTCCAGCTTTGCAAAAATATGCTTAACTCGTGGCTATATCATCTGGTACATGACCTGTCTTTTAAAAAATCTGAATACGAAGCACAAATACTTTAAAATATTTTCAGTGTTAAACAAAGCATAAACAAATACTGAGTTTTTGGTAAGAAATAGAGATGTATGAAATGTTATCTAAGTTCTATAAATTAGAATGACTTTACTATGTTCTTTATTATGTTTTTAAAAATCTCTTTAAATTCAATATTATCTAACTTTGAAATGGAAATGAGATACAGAAATACTATTTACATTACTGAATGTAAATTTTCAAGTATTCGTAATAATGGAGGGGAACCTGGAAAATACTGGTCTCAATTAAATTTGGATTTAGAGTTGTAGTTACCTATTCACAACCTCAGCATGCAGCTAACTCTGTTTTTCTACTGCGTTGTTAAATTATATTAGCTATACCAATGCAAATATTAGAGGACTTGAGAGTATAATAACTTAACAATTTCCTGACTGAGAAGAAAGTGAGTGATCTTCTATCACATTAATCAATTGCTACCATTGATGACACTGAGCAGAAAGAACAATTAGAATGAAGAGCTTCAGAATTCCCAGTGGATACAGTATGGTTTCACCGCAGCAGCTGTTTTACTTTGTCTGTGTTTCTGCAGTGGTAGAACTTAAGTTTCCCTAACCACTCTTGCACTTGTGTATTGACGTTATGCTCTGAAATCCACTTTCAGAGAATCTCTCTGTTTATTAGTTTTTTTTTTTTTTGCTTGTTTATTGTATTTCACTACTGTGATAATTAAGAGTATGTTTCTTATCAATCCAGCCAATAAGTTCATGTAAAATTGGTAGTTAGCTATAAAGACAGATGAGCCATCAATACATATCCTATAAGAAATTCCAAAACAGAAGTAGAGTTGTCTGGTGTAATTAACTTGGAGTTTAACAAGGTATAATAATAATTACAATAAATGTTATTTTCTGGTTTGTTGGTTTTTTGTCACACCGTTTTCTAACTGGACAAAGTTTCTTTACATGTTTTTCTTTTTCTCTGTCGTTTAGAAGGCAAAAAAGTTTTTAAAACTTCTACATTTGGATGACTAAAATGTTTGACATTATCAAGTGTTAGGGATATGGAGATATTAGAACGTTTACATTGCTCATGATGATTTAAATCTGCGCAGCTGTTTTGGAAAAAAATACCTAGCAGTAAGAACTTAAGCTAAACAGCAACTTCAGCAACTAATTTTACACCTGGATATATACCTAACAGAAATAAGTGTTTACGAATGTGCAGGAAATGTACAGGAATGATTACAGAAGTTGTATTCATAATAGCCAAAAGCTAGAAACAACTCAAATGTCCATCGAAAAATGAATGGGTAAATCGTGATATATTTATGCAATGGAATATTACACAACAATGAAAAAAACAAGCTGTCATTACATGCAACAATGTGGCTTAGTTCCACAGACATGATGCTTAGAGAAAGAAGTCAAGCAAAAAAGAGTAGGCACCGTATGATTCCATTTATATGAAACCCGAAAGGGCAAAATTAATCTGTGGTAGTAGAGATCAGAAGAGCATATACCCTTGTAGGGGGAGGCTACTGGCTGTGTAGGGGGCACAGGAGAGTTCTTCTGGGGCGCTGGAGTTGTTTCATAACTTGATCTGGATGGTGGTTACATATGTGAACAAATGTAAAAATCCACAGAAATTAAGATATGTGCATTTTAATGTATATCCTCAATTAAGAAAAATCTACTGGTGATCATATATAAACTTTAAGAATTACTGAGTTCATACTTCTTTATTCGACAATGTTAAGAATTAAACTAGACCATCTGGAATTGTCCATCCCTATATATGAAAATAAATTGGCACCTTTTCTCTAGATTTTGTTTGTGTAGATTGGTATCTTCATTTTAAACATTATTTTCGTTTCTGTTTTTCTTGTTGATTTAAGGCATATAGATTTTTTTTTATTTCTCTTTGTGGCCACATTTTAAACAATTATTTAAAATTAAATTTTTGTTAAATGGTTTTAATTATTCCCATCAGTCTCCCTAGTTCTTGAGTTTTTTTGATTCATTTCCGAATACTCCTTCAAAGTTGAGGGATCTATTTTCTAATCCTTGTTCAAATGACATTTCAGGTGTAAACAAAACCTCTTCTAGGGATAGAATTCTTTTTCATCCAAAACTTTAATTTCTTGCTTTTAATTTAAAACAGGAGAAGACTGATAGCAGTAAGGGCTTCTTTCTTTAGAGGAAGAATTTTTTAAATTCTTTCTTTCTGCCTGTATGGGAGAAGATGTTTTTATCATGTTATTGAAAATTATATATTTCAACCCTATATTTGGAGGTATTTCCCTTTTCAACAGTTTTGGAAATCAAAAACCCTGGCTTTACACCAAAATTTTGTGTCTATATTCACATTAGAATTGGGTTTATTATCATATTTTATGGCATTTGTTTCAATTTTTCTGGTTCCTTTATATGATCACAAATTTTCTGTATATTGGATTTTCCTTTTCTTTATTTCACATTTGTCATTTTCTCTTTTTTTAACATTATGGACTGAATATTTGTGTCTCTCCAAAATTTGTATGCTGAAATTCTAGACCCCAATGTTATAATATTAGGAGGTGGAGCATTTGCGGGGTAATTAAGATTAGATGAGATCATAAGGATAAAGCCCTTGAGGATGGAATTAGTGGCCTTATAAGTCAGGAGAGAGTGAGCCTGCTTCCCCTCTCTGCTTTCCACCATGTGAGTATACAACCAACAGACAGCAGTCTTCCATCTGAAAGAGGGCTTTCACCAGAACTTGACCCTGCTGATACCCTGATCTCAGATTTCTAGCCTCCAGAGCTGCGAGAAATACCCTTCTGTTATTTATAAGCCACCTTATTTATGGTATTTCAATATAGCTGCCCCAGGTGACTAAGACAATTTATATCCCCTTGACTTTTCCCTATTTATTTTTGAAGAGATTTTCAGATTTGTCCTCCATATTGTTGTTTCCATCATTTTGGAATTATGATTTTTGCCCTTGCCCTTCTTAGGCAATTTAATTTTTATAACCAGAATTATATTGGCTTTACTTTCCTTATGAACTAGAGCTTCCTAATCTTTGCTTCTGCATGTTACCCAGTCTCCTTTCTGGATAACTCTGTTGTCTCACTATCTCATTGCCTAATCTTGCTTCAGAAATCCACATCTTCTTGAATTTAGTTGAAATGACATAACAATTGATTACTCTATTTTTGCATTTCTCAAATGTTTGTTTTCTTGGCTTTTCTTATGTTTTTATATTATAAAACTTAATGTGTAAACTCCATATGTCTTTAGATTCTGTTTATTTGAACAATGGAAATTATGAACAGGCCTGGTATTTGTTTTAAAACAAAAATTTAATTTTAAATAATTGTTTAAAATGTCGCAAACAAGGGCTACTTTCATCTTTCTGCTCTCTACCGCTATTACAAGGCTCCCATCATTTACTAAGCTCTAGAGCAGCTTGGTAAGTAGTTATACATCAGCTATGAGGCAAAAAGGGGCAGTGAGGTCTGTAGGACATCTAATCAGGGAATATTTATATCATTCTTCTCTGTGTTTGATGAAGATGGCAAAGTATAGTGTGACTTGCTTGGGCTCCTTCCTACTGCTGTCTTTGTAATCAGGTAAAATACATATTATTTGAGTGGTATCATCCTCACTACACCTGCAGATGAATTTCGATTTCCTATTGCAGCCCCTATCCTGCGTCTAACATCTATCTACTCCAAGTACTGTTGATCTACAGCAGTAAAGAGGCCACCACATGGTGCCTCTTCCTCTGCCTAAATAGCCTGCTCTTTCCTTCTGCCTTTACTCTTTCAGCCTTTTTCCTTTTGAATTTCCATTTTCATAGATCCTTACTTTATAAGATAAGCAGCAAGTCATTTATTGATCTCTTTCTAAGATTTATTATCATCTGCACCACATTTAACAGAAATACTTTTCACGTTCTTTCCATGTGTATAACTCTTTCCCATAACTCACATGATTCCCAGTACCTGTAAAACAAAAACAACAGTTGCTCGGAAATAGCAAAGTTTTTTCGTGTCAGAATGAGAGGGATTTCTCCCAAGAGTGACCATAAAACACTGTATTTTTTTCCTTTGCTGTACAATACACTTGACTTCTTAATCATCAATAAGTGAACTGTTTAAAATCTCAATTTGAAGCATAAGACATTCTGACCCCATTTCTTATCCTTCTAGGTCACTTATATCAGTACTCTTAATTCAGTAGCTATTTTTCTTTATAGAGGCCTCTCACATACAGATGATGGATTATCCATTGCCTGTGGTTGTCTACATCCCTTTCTTACCCAGCTAAGGGTCCTTGATCCATCATTAAAATCACTCCTTTGCAATTATCTGCAATATTCTTGCTCCACTCTTTCCCTATTATACATGCCTGACTAAAGGAATCTATCCAAGTACTTTATGCCTTCAGTCAGGAAGTTGCAATCAGCACAAAAATGCACACAAATATTTTACTTGGACATACTTTACATTCATGATCACACACTGCAAATACACTCAACATTGCCAGACGATCTTCCTTTACTTTCTTAATTTGACTGATTGCCCACTCCTTATTTTTTCATAATTTGCCCTCTTTCCTCAAATAGCCAATATTTTTACATCTATCCTATCTCTCAGCTGTATTCTTATCTTACTTTTCTGTGATCAAATAGGAACTCTAAATGAGAAAACTCCTTCAGCTTCCGTTGACCAAATCTGTCATTGTGACTTCTTTTGTACTCACATTCTCTGTATTTCTTGCTTTGCAATGCCCCTACTTCTAAGGCCAGCCTCAGCAATTGCTACTTTTGATCTCAGACTATCTTCTTAAGCATGATATTCTTGTGATTACATACTTTTTCTTCTGCCGTATCAAATCTGTGTCTCTACTACGCATTTTCTAAAACATGCAAAATAGAATTTTATCAACAATCTTAAAAAACTGCTGGGGTATTAGTCAGGGTAGGCTTAGCTCTGATAAGGTAATAAATGCACCTAGATAACTCAGTGGCCAAACACAGCAAATGTTTGTTTCTTCCTCATATCACAGTCCAACATAGGTAGCTCAGCTCTTCTTGCTGGCTTTCCTCAAAGTGGACTCAGCAACCCAGGTTGCTTCCATTTTGTGGTTTTACTATCTGGATCACATGACTTTCCAGTTTGCCACTGGAGGGAAAAAAATAAGTGGAAGATTGCATAGAAGACTTTTAAAGCTCCTTGTTGGAAATGACATGCATAATTTCTAATGACACTCCATTGTCCAGATGTAACCCCATAATAGAAACTTAACTGCAAGGAAGGCTGAGAAACTCATTCTTTCTACTCTTAGGAAAAGGAAACGCTGTTGTGAGCACATAACGTGTTCTCTGGCATGGTAGCACTGATCCCACATACCCCAATTAAGCTATTGCTCTATGCCTCTGTTCTTCTTAAGAACAAAGATTTTTTAAAGTTTTGTCTTTATTCTCTATTTCAACATCCTCAAATTCTTTTTTTCTCTTCAACAAACAGCAATCCATTTTTCCATGCAACTAATTCATGCTGCTTTTATCAATGATCTGAAATGTGACAAATAGAATGGTTAGATTTCTATCTTCCTGTTAGTTGTACTCCAACAACAGTCCACACAGTTGGCCACTTCCTACTTCCTGGTATTTCTTGATAAGTATCATTTTGGTGTCCATGAAATATTAGTTCTTGTCTTCCATGTATTCTGCTGACTTCCATCTACTTGCTGACTTCCATCACAGTTTGCTTTATAGCTCCTTTAACTCTTCCTCAAGTTTTTTTCCTAGGTTCTCTATTTTTCACTCCTAAGAATAACATCTGGTTTCATGTCTTTAAAAATGTATCTTCAGTATAAACCTTCTTTCCATCTCCACTGCTCTTCACTAAGAGAAGCTTATGTATTTTTTCTCACCTAGCCCAGTACAGTCGTTTCATAACTAGTCTTCTTGCTTCCTTCCTGTTAAAGTTTGTAACTCTTGTCATCTTAAAATCTATTCCTTCTCCAAATAGCCAGAGTTACTTTGGGATCAAATTACATTAGTCCCTGGTTTACAGTCTTATAAAGGCTGACTATAAACCTGAACTCCTTAATATATATATACACATTCCTCTAACACTAATATTTTACTTGCCCCTTTGACCTCATTGCATACCACTTACCACTTACTCTAGCCACTCTGGTTTTAGTGCTCTTCATTCTCACCTCGGGGCTTTTGCAGTTGTTCTTGATTCCACCAGGAACTATCTTCCCCACATCTTCTCATGCATGGTAACTTCCTGTCATTTAGGTCTCATTTCTAACATAACTATCTTAGTGTGATTGTTTTTAATCATCTAATTAAAATATTCTATATCCCTTTCCTACTATCTTACTTTCGGTTTTCCTCAAAAGCAAATCTTGAGACAAGGATTTGAGTGTAAGTTGTTTATTTAGGAGGTGACACCAAGAAACAAAAATGAAAAAGTAGGGAAAATGAGAGAGAGAAGTGAAAAAAACCTAAAAATATGTCTTAATTGGCAGGTTGCTGCTTTGAACAACTGGGAGAAAATCTTTCAGGGAAACTCTAAGAAACTGTGGAACACACCTTAGGAAGAGAAGGAGGCTGTGATATTTATATACTAACTCTCATTCCCCATTGGTTAAAGGTTGAGGTCAACTCTATTCCTGCAATTCTGACTTGTGCCTGGTCAACCATGTTCCTGTGATGCCAGAGACAACTCCAGAAAATGAGGCAAAATATGCAGTACTTGATAATTCCAGAACTACAGTCTACCATAGCTGCAGGTGATCTCAGATGTAGGTCAAGGAGATACAGGGCAGAACATCAATAGCGTCTGTTACACATCCCTGTCCCTCAAACACACATGCATACCACAGGTCTACACAGCTTGTCACTTATGAGCACATTTCTATTTCTTCTCATTTATCATTATCAAAATTAATTTATTTATGTATTTGTTTGCTTGTTTATGTTCATTCTTCCCACAAAGAATGTAAATTTTACAAAAACAAGTTCCTCATATTTTTTATTCACCATGACTTCCTTGAGTGCCTTGGACAGTGATTGAAATGCAAATAGTAGATATCTTTTAAATGAAGGAAAAAATAATATTCTTTGCAAATTTCTCACTGAAAGTCCTGGGATCATTTTCTAGAACACTCTGAACTAAGGTCTACTTTCTTATATTCTTAGAAGTTTACGATTTTCCTTTTCTTATAAATGTAGGAACTGTGCTTTCTAAGCCATGACTGTCTTACATTATTTACTGCTGGAGATGTCAGCATATTTTGAGCAGTTGATGATGCTTCTTCTAGAAAATGCCATCTGTCAGCCATATCAATCAGCAAGTGACAAGAGATATATAGAAAAATGTCTTTAAGCTCAAGTGACAGGAACATATAAGCAAGCATTACCAACTGCATGCAGCTGTCCCAAGAAAGAACTAAATGTTGTACATAAGACAAATTGGAAAGAAACTGAAATGAAAAAGAGAGAGGAAAAAATCATTAAAACAATAGGAGTAATACATCTTAAGTAGGTTCTGACATAACATAAAAGGGAGATATATTGAAGTAAAAATTGAAGGAGCACAAGGACATGGATTTATAGAGAAAGTACATCGGGGAAAGGCATACGTATTTCCTCAGAGGTGAGTGAGAGTGAATTGAAGATGAGTAAAGATCTTAACATTAATTGTGGAGAGCACAAACTGGGCTGTGGCTAGAGTGGAGATCAATGCTGTGAAATATGACTCATTAGCTAAGCTCTTTAGACACTAACATATACGTCCGTAAGTGCTTACACCTGTGAAATGACTTCAGTTGTTAGATAACTGTAGTGGGGAAATAATAGCTTTGAGTTCAGCACCTATAGCTTTTCCTCCCAAATCACTACCATGGTATTTTTATTTAGGATGAGTTGCTATGGTGATTCATGTCTTGAATGGTCCTAGAAGGTACTACGATAATGCATGATTATATGGGATGGGTACAGTGAGTTAAACAATAGCTATTTTTGAAGCGAAATTAGCTTACTACTTGAGTACAGATTCCCATTTTTGCAGATTACTCCTCAGCTTTGTTTCTTCCCTTTGTTTCTAGATCAATCTTTAATTCTGAATCTTCTGCCTTTATTTAAAGCATGAAAGTATTTGACATACAACTTCTTTAGAAAGAAGAGAAAATGGGGATGAATACCTTCAAGTCTTTTGTTGCAATATTTTAGAAATCATTCAAGGTAAATATTGTTGACAAAATGCCTGAAAGGAAGATGGGAACATTTTTAAAGGAAACTAACAAAATAATATTTTTGCTCATTTCTATCCACATACATGTACATTCGTTTTGAGGGAGGGGAATAAAAACATTTAAAGGGAAAGGAATTATTTTACTATATACTTTCTCAAGTCACTGACATCAACGTCTGTTTATATATTATTTTCTGTTTACGTGCATGTTAAGAATTGGTGTGCAGCATGTTTAAAGCATGTCATAATCAAGCAGAAAGAGCACTCAAATCTATTTTAGTATCTACCGTATTACAGCCTCACATGGTGTGACATGACTGCAGAGGGAAAGGAAAACTACTATAACCTGCATTCTTGCTTCTTGGACTCTTTTAATCCAAGAAATTCTCTGTTTGAGAAAAGACGAAGCCGGGCGCGGTGGCTCACGCCTGTAATCCCAGCTCTCAGGGAGGCAGAGGCGGGAGGATAGCTTGAGCCCAGGAGTTCGAGACCTGCCTGGGTAATACAGCGAGAAAAAAAAAAAAAAAAAAAAAGAGAAAAGACGAAAATGCAACTGAGATGTGAAGAGGGGGAATAAAATCATTTGCTGCTTTTCCAGAGAACAGCTACAGACTTGAATAGAGAAAGATATTTCAGTGGCCCTCAGGGTAGGAAGTCATTGATCCTGAATTGTTCATGTTAGAATTTCTGAGGCCACACATAGATTCTTATCACTGAGAATAGCATCAAATTAATAATAATAGAAGTTGATAATAAATGTATGAAGCGGCGGCAGTCCAGTGAAATTCAAACCCACAACTAAAAAGGCTCTTCCAAGTGCTGGCATTGCAGCATTCGGATTCGATTGGGGTAGTCATTCCCCAAAGTGAAAATCACAATAGAATAATCTAATTTGGGAAGGTGAAGAGGGGTCGGCACAGTAGAAACTATACACAAGCAAGAAAATAAAGAAAATGAAAATAAAGAGAAAATAAAGGGCAGCAGTGGGATATAGGAAAAAAGAGAGAGAAGGAGAGTGGGTGGAAGGAAAAGAAGAACCAATATTCTTGGGATGATCACTAACTTTTGACTCTCTGTTAGGCATTTTGTATGCAGCAATTTAAAGTTCTACTTACAACTTTATACATAACACTCTAAAGTATCTAATTTTATTTATACATTCACTTGTCTATAATTGGACTTCTCTTCTAGTTAAGTGAACTCCATGAGGGAAAGAACTTTGCCTTTCTTATTCATCATTGTATCACCTGAATCTAAAACTGAGTCTGACTCATGGAAGATATCTATGGGATATTTGCTAATTAAACAATCAGACAAGGTAGGACTTGTTTTTTTCAGAAAAGATAATAACTGAAGGCTGAGCTGATGGTGGGAGGAACAAAGAATTTTTCACCAAAAACTTTTTTCTTATTAAAGACTGTTTTCAGATGCCTGATGTCCACTGTCCAGTTCAGGGTTCTATTATCCCTGTAATAACAAGGTTTTTTTTGTATCTAGACTGTAGTTATATTTAATTCTATTATAAACTCTTACAATATTATTTCATTTTTTATGCCTCCCCCACATATTAAGAATTGAGAGAGCATTTGAAGGCAGATCTATTCCTTTTTTTTTTTTTTTAACAAATAGTAGCCTCTTGACTGTTGTGTCAATTAAAATTCCCCCAATAATACAATAATATTTGATAGTGCTTTTAATAAGTAACTTTTACATGTTGTCAGAGAAAAAGGTCCAAATTGAGTTATATTTAGAGAACTTCGATGGTAAGATTAAGAAGATAAATAAAATTTATATAAACATTTGATAAATAGGAAAATCATAATGACCTTATCAGAGTAGCCATTTTATTTTTGTGTGGGTATAATTTGAGTGAAATTGATTAAAATTCATTTGATCATGTTAGCTTTTTATTCATTACAAAAATTCCTTTTAATCCTGAATTGTCAAAAGCAAAAAGCTTGCTTAAATTTTACACTTCAAGGGATAATTCAGCCCTCTACTTTGTCACTTTAAACTAGGCTGCTTACACAGATCAAATTAACTTGATGCTTTACAAACCTTTGTGTGTGCTGGATAAACCTGGCCTGTATCTGACAAATTACTTTAACATCTCCATATTGGTTTGTAACCTGCTTTGAATTGAATTCTAATTTCCACTTCCCTATTCCTAGTTATTGATTAATTGCACATTGCCTATCAATTTTCCCTTTTAAGCCTGTGCTGTAATTGACACATATTTATCTAGTTATTTTCCTCTTTTATAGGACATTTTGACAGTTAATTCTATAGTCTAAGAACCATTTTGTAAAGAAATTTTACTTAAATTGCTTATAGAATAATACCCTCCTAAAATTTGATTGATCAACCCCTTGTTTTTCTAATTAGTTATTACAGTGATTCAAACTGCTTACTGGAATCAATCTGTTCCTTTTTATTTAAAATCTCTGTGCCATGCAGAGAACTTACAATTTCTTTCCTTTAACTCTGCCAGTCAACTCTGACTAATCTGTCTTTACAATGCATACCCACAACCCTGAACTATTTCTGTGCCTTCTGACCCAAGCTTTTTCAGTCACTACTATCCTTTTCCTAGCTTACAGAGACTGGAGGTAAGCCTGATATTTCAAATATAATACTACCTTCTTTCAATGGGACAGACCTAATAATGTGGTTACAAAGTACCTTTTATGTTCTTTTTCATTTATATCCTCAGTTTGAAAATATTTTGGCTTTTGTTGATCCGCTGTTGATACACTAAAACAAATAAGCTATGCTTAATAAATTTGAAACTGTTATATGATACAATGTGTCATAGTTAAGATTTAATAGTAACTGATGACAAATTATAAAATTGGTTTATTCTTTAAAATTTTTTTGTTACATACAGTAGAATTCATTCTTTGTAGTGTATAATTTTATGAGGTTTTACAAATACACAGTCTTGTATCTATGATCAAAGTCATGATACAGAACAGTTCCGTCAACTCAAAAACTTTCATCATGCTTTTCTTTTGTAGTCCGTTTTTTCCCCCACCCCTAGCCCCTAGTAACCATTGAACTATTTTCCATTTCTATAGCTTTGCCTTTTCTAGAATGTCAAAGAAATTGTTATATGACATTTATATGGCACATAAATAGAGGCCTTTTGATCTGTTTTCTTTCAGTTGGCCAGATGTATTTGAGATTTATCCATGTTGTTACTTGTATTAATAGTTTGTTTTTTAATCAGTGTTATTGCTGAATAGTGTTCCACTGTAAAGATATACTATAGTTTGTTTATCCATTCACTGATTGAAGGACATTTGGGCTGTTTCCAGTGTTTGGTGATTGTGAATAAAGCTGCTATACACATTCACATAGAGGTATTTGTGTGAATACAAGTTTTCTCTTTTTAGGGGAAAAGTGGAATTTCTGGGTTACATGTATATGTATGTTTACCTTTATAAGAAACTAGTAAACTGCTTCCGCTTTCCACAGTGATGGTACCATTGTTCAGGGTATGTTCCAATTGCTCTACATGCTTGCCAGCAACTGAGTTTTTAGCCATTTTGCTAAATATGTGTTAGTATTTCATTATGGTTTTAATTTGAATTTATCTAATGACTATAGATGTTAAGCATCATATTATTTGCTTTTTGCTGGCGATATATCTTGTTTGACTAAGTGAAAAACCTTTTGCCTATATTTTTATTGGGTTGTATATTTTCTCATTGATGAGTTCTGAAAGTGTTTTATATATTCTGGGAACAGATATGTGATTGACAGATAGTGTTTGACAAACATTTTTTGTCCTCTCTGTGGCTTGTCTTTTCATTTTTTTGGCAATGTGTTTTGCTGTCTCAGGTCTTCTACCAATCTGTGTGTTTGGGGCAAGGGATGGGGAGCCCAGGTTGGCCAAATAAGGTTGGGTTCTAAGAGTGGGCTTGCATTCTCCCTCTGTAACCCCCAGGGGCTCTACACTGTCTTGCCAGTCCACATTTGTCCCTTACCAATTTGTCACCTGAATTCTTTTTAGATTTTGGGCTAGTTGGTTGACCTGTGACTGAAGCTCACTTATGGATCCAAATAAAATTGAAACTTGTAGTTTGTTCAGCTTTTGTTGTTGTGGTAAGGGAGAGGATTAATGCCCTTTCTAGTTCTCTACTTCACAAGCAGAAACCAGAAGTCCCTTGTTCTGTTTTTAATGTACATTTTCATTTACCAGTGTTGGGAGAATATAATTAAAAACAAAATGCCCTGCCAAGTCAAAAAACTTATCCACAAAGTTAGAAGTGAAAGAAAACAGTTTTATTATTATTAAATAAGCATAAAACCAGAATCTGATGCACATCATGGGCAATCTCTTTAGATTGTGAAAATGGAAAGAAAGCTTACCCTTTTATAGGACCAAAGAGATACAACCTATTATTCTCAAGATAAGTGATAGCTAGTCCTCAAGCAAGAAGATTTCACAGTGTTCTTTGTCACACATAATTCATCTTAAATTCACCTAGTAACTGGATTGACCATTGGTGTTTCTAATTGTCTTTATCCTAAGGAAATACAAATTTCTCAAATCTTTATGATAGAAGTTAGCTTTGTAATTTAGAACCAGGCCTGAGCCAAAGTTAGGTTTCTACCTTCCCATGGAAACTGGGAGATAGGGGTGCTACATTCCTTAATGATAATGTATCAAAGAGATGGCTCTTGGGTCCTTGAAAAAACATTTTTGGATTTCAAATTGGCAAGAGGCATATTTAGCTTTTGAAAAAATTTATGTACATTTCGAATAGGCAGAGAAAAAAGTCATAATTACAAGTTTTCTATAGTAAATGTGCTTTCAAAAAAGGGAGAAAAGAAAAGCCTGTTTCCCTGTTGGCATTAGGGAAAATTAATTTTTTTCTTATTTTAAATGTGTATTTTCCTTTATTCCTGCAAACGTCAGGAACAGTCCATTTATACAATATATTTAAATGCTTTAGTTTACCTAAATTTCACAATGATTCCGTGAGGTAAGCCAGAAAGTAATTATTTCTATTGATCTGACTTAAGAGATGAGGAAATTAAAACTCAGAAAAGCCAGTTGACTTGTCCAACTGAACACTTCTAAGAAGAAATAAAACTAAGACCTCAAATCCAGCTTCTCTGGCGCCATCTCCAGACCCGATTGTCTAGGCTGCTGTCTCAAAAGCACATATATTGATAATTGAGTTTATGTTTAGGGACAAAAAAATACATACATATATACTTTGCAGTTCACAAGAAACTTTTAGGATATGTAATCTAGTTACATTGAATGTGTCAAAGACTGGTTCCAGTTGAAAAATCATTACGTTAAGGGCAAAAGGACCAGCAGAGAGTTAATATTTATTGACATATTTATTATCATTATGTATCATCTAACCTTATTCTTTCCTTCAGCGAACATTTACAGAAAGTCTGTTACGTACCACACTTCATTCTAGGGTCTGGAAAAGCAGTATTATCCAAACTGATAAAGTCCCTGCCCACAGGAAGCTTATATTCTAGTGGGTGGTAGAGAGAATAATTTTTAAAAATACATAAAATGTCAGCCTTTGATATATACAATGCAGAAAGACAAAGCAAGGAAAAGGGGAATGAAATGTGTTAGGAAGAGGATACAAAGCTTGCTTTGTTGTTGTTGTTTTTAGTTTTGCAGAGGCCTGAAGGAAGACAAAATTGTGCCTTGATGATACTGGGGAAAGAGCATATAAACAGGAGAAGAATAAGTAAAAGGTTCTGAGGCAGAACAATGTCTGTGTATTCAAGTAACAGTAAAGCCAGTATGTGACTAGAGCTAAGTAGAGGAGGAAAGAGAGGTCATGGGGCTAGATAATTAAGGGCCTTGAAAGTGAAATCAGAAGCCTTTGGATTTTGAAGATGAGTGATATGATCATTTAAAAAAGTTCACTCTGTCTCACAAGACACTGTAGTGGGACCAAGGCAGGAACAGAGAGACCAGGTAGGAGACCACTGCAATTCAGCTGAATTACTGGTACTAAATAGGGAGAAACTTCCCTGCTTTGTCTTATTTTTATAGTTTTCAAATTCCCTTTTTCTCAAAATTGTTTCAATTTTTTTACAGGAGTTACAGTTAATCAGATTTATGATACCATGGGAAGAGAACACGTTGACTTTGATACATCAGAGATGTATTTGTTTAGAAAACATTTCATTGACATTTCTTGTAGAAGATAACTTCACATTAGTGTAGGATAGGCTGACCGTGACAGCATGAGTCCGTAAGAACTCCCTGAGCTTTGTTTTTCAAGTAATAATTTACTTGCTAGATTACCAAGTAGACAATATGTAGGGTGAGAGAGCTCACATATTTGAATTTATTTTATTATAACAATTGGGATTATTACTAAGGAGAGATACACTGAGGTAAATTCCAATTTGCTTAAGAACTGACAAAACTTGATTTAGGTTTGTCGTGTTCTCAGATATTACTGAAATGTCTACTGGTCTATTAATAAACATTTGCAGAATATCTTCCATAAATTCAGGATCATTCTGCATGGTGTCTTTGTTTTTATCAAGTGACAATATAATACATGATCCTTCAACTTTAGAAGAGTCTTCAAATTCCTTTTTATGTTAAGTAAAAATCTATCCCAGTTCTTTTAAAATTTTTTATATCTTCACTAAGATCTGAAACTCAATTTCTCTGGTCTCTCTGTTAAGTTTGAAATGGGTAACTATAAGCTTTAGATGAAAAACAATATTTATAAATGTTTTTCCATTTTTAATGTTAGAATAAAAGGAAATAAGTAATGAGATCTCTTTTTTCACCTTTAGATTTCTCATTAACCTCAAAGCATTCCACTATTTTATGCTCCCTTAATTGAAAGCCTCATGATCATAAATGTTAGCACACTCATGTAAATTAATGTACTTCTTGTGTGGTACTTGTTTTGTAAGAAAAAACTTGCTTGTTATTGTTTATCTTATTTCACATTAATGGGTGCTTGAAAAGCAGCATCTGTTTTCCTTTTTTTTATTTTGCTTACTAAAAGCTTCTAATTTTTCATTCTGTTTGAATTTATCTTTATTATTTTTAATTAATTATTATCATTTTTAAGAATCTAGATCCTAACCTCAGCTTTTACATAGGCTTAACAGTAAGAATGATTAAAATAAAGATATCATTGACATCTCTAGGCCACAACATAAATAAGCCCAGTCTAAATTAAAAGCCATCATCTTCCAGGCGCCCATTTCTTTGACCTAATGCCTAGATGCTTACCTTTCTCATGTAAGCATGCAAAATCAATCTTCTTCATTTTCATACTCTTTCTAAGATCATAGAAATTTAAGTTCTTATTCTATAAATTCACTTATTTGACATATATGTACAGCATGTAGACCTATTAGTATCAGAAAAGGCAAAGGAATGTGCATTGTATCCTAAACTCAGATATAATTTAGAACTAGAATGAAGCTTCTAGATTATTTTTAGCAGTTCTTTTATTTGTAAGCAGAGTAAAAGCCTGAGAAGTTAAGTGGTACATTTCAGGATACACAACAAAGGACAAGTGCTGAGTTGGACTGTTTTAATCTTGACTGCTATTTGATGTTTCTGCTGCTTTGCCACAATGATCTCACCTTAATAAGTAGTCATAGTAACAGTGAAACAATATTGGAAATGTAGGAGAATTAAGATTATGTTGACGATGATAATTATGTTATTAAGCACCTCCTTGAACACGCCATTCCTCTTTCTTTCATCCTTAATTACTAAAAGAGAGTATAAAGCACTTAGATACAATTACTGTCTTATAGTAACTTACAAGGATGATGATGCTTATTATATAAATAAGTTCCATAAGTATATCTAATTATGAAGCATTTTCAAGTGAGGAAAGTAAGCATTTGTTTTATAAAAAATAAAGTGACAAAGTTTTCTTTGATCTGAAAGAGAAGAAATCAAAGGAGGGCCGGGTAAAGTTTAATATGCCCTTTGATTATTTGTTAGGAAGAGTAAAAATTTTAAGTGGTGATTTCTATGTGAATTTTACAATATAGAAAGTCATAAAGACATGAGAGGTTCTAAGAAACAATCAAGAAAAATAGTCATTCAACAATAAACCCTATTTATTGCATTCTTAATATGTTCCAGATGTTTCCTGGTTCTGGGCGATAAAAGAAAATAAGTCTAAGTTTTGTCTCTTAGGGACTTCAAAGTCCAGTGGGAAGATGAATATTGAAAATGAATAAATACTATTTAGTAAACTAATTACTACAATATAAGTAGAAAACATGATCCAGAGCACAAATGAGGAAGTGGTTTACTCAACATATTACTGTCAAAAAAGGCCCTGCCAGGAAGTGATGGGTAATACCGATGCCAAAAGGCCAGAGTTCTCTCGTGGAGATGTGTGGAGTGTCGTATCTTAGCAAGAGAAGTAGCAGTCTGTTTAGTGGTGCAGAAAATGGAGGCCTTGTTTGAACAAGGGCCAACATGTTTTTTTTATGAGTTCTGCTGACTAGTTTCAGGAGATGGGGATGTAGAATTAGACACAGAACAGTACCTGAGAAATCTTGTACTATATATGTATCAAATGATTTTTTCATGAGAAGAGAAACATACACATGGATAAAGAAAACAACAATAAAAATGAGAAAACCTAGATTTATTTTGTTGAAAATTATTGAATCAAAAGCTCAGGATTATGGATATAATATATAGTGTAATGAAAGTATTGTTATAGCTTTAGGTAATACAGAAAGTGGTCCACAATTGCATCATTTACCTGACCCTTTTGAAAAGTAGTGGCATCATGCTCTCCTCTATGTGTCCCTTTTCACTTGACATTTCCATTAAGAGCTTCAGTATTCTTCTTCCTAGACATCTAGGCTCTTTGCTGTCATCATGCCGATAACCTCATGACCTGAGGAGATCATGGAATTGTAAAGTAATTCCTTAGCAAATAACAGTGAAGCCTCTGATTTCAGAAAAAGAAGAATGTTTAAATCAACTAATTCAGAGGAGAGAATAGTTTGGTTAAAGGCAATGGAAATGGAATGGGAAGCTGATGTTTGAGTTGACAAAAAATGAGGACGAAGAAGATGTAGTGATTTGTGTGAAAGGGACTAGAGACTAGGGCCTATACTAAGACTCTTAGAGCTGTACGTTAGATTAAATGTACAAAGTGATAGTAATTTCAAGCGAAGCTATTGGAACAAAACATAATAAAGAATTCAAATTGTGCCTTTTCATAAGCAAAGACCATGATTTAGTGGCATTTTCTTTGTAATGGGTACTCTATAGGAAATCTAAGATCAATGCGGGATATAGATTTACTTGCATTAAACGTGCTGATTCTACACTGAAAGGTTAAGAAAATATTTCAGGAACCTGATGCAAAGAAAAGTGTTTGCTTGACTTCTTTTTCAACTTCAACAAGTTGAACTAAACCCTGAAGTGATTCTGTAAAATAATACTTGTAGCAGACACAGTGGTGCCCCACCTGTATGTATCATCTTACCCTTACCATGTCTGTTCATGTCTGTGGACTTCAAAATTCACCCAACTCCTGAATTTATACATTTTTTTTGGCCCCACGGGCTTTGTTTGTAGCTAGGCAGCAGGCCAGAAATGATGATCAGTTATTAGCTCCCAAGAACACCCCTCAATCAATGATTGATGGAAGTCAGTATAAATATTCCCACTTCCTTGCCTCTCAAGTGGGATAACTATGAGATATGTGTCTTCATTAGAAATAAGCTTCATTCACTCACATTGGTAAATTGCTTAATAATCACACTTTACTGGCTAACTTCCCTTTCCTGTTTCATTTTCCCAATCTTTTATTACTATATCTTTAATCTCCAAATTAAATTATTTTCACTCAATCCTTTTTTTTAATTAATTAATTAATTTATTATTATTATACTTTAAGTTCTAGGGTACATGTGCAAAACGTGCAGGTTTGTTACATATGTATACTTATGCCATGTTGGTGTGCTGCACCCATCAACTCGTCATTTACATCAGGTATAACTCCCAGTGCAATCCCTCCCCTCTCCCCCCTCCCCATGATAGGCCCTGGTGTGTGATGTTCCCCTTCCCGAGTCCAAGTGATCTCATTGTTCAGTTCCCACCTATGAGTGAGAACATGTGGTGTTTGGTTTTCTGTTCTTGCGATAGTTTGCTGAGAATGATGGTTTCCAGCTGCATTCATGTCCCTACAAAGGACACAAACTCATCCTTTTTTATGGCTGCATAGTATTCCATGGTGTATATGTGCCACATTTTCTCAATCCAGTCTGCCACTGATGGACATTTGGGTTGATTCCAAGTCTTTGCTATTGTGAATAGTGCCGCAATAAACATACCTGTGCATGTGTCTTTAAAGCAGCATGACTTATAATCCTTTGGGTATATCCCCAGTAATGGGATGGCTGGGTCAAATGGTATTTCTGTTTCTAGATCCTTGAGGAATCGCCACACTGTCTTCCACAATAGTTGAACTAGTTTACAGTCCCATCAACAGTGTAAAAGTATTCCTATTTCTCCACATCCTCTCCAGCACCTGTTGTTTCCTGATTTTTTAATGATTGCCATTCTAACTGGTGTGAGATGGTATCTCATTGTGGTTTGGATTTGCATTTCTCTGATGGCCAGTGATGATGAGCATTTTTTCATGTGTCTGTTGGCTGTATGAATGTCTTCTTTTGAGAAATGACTGTTCATATCCTTTCCCCACTTTTTGATGGGGTTGTTTGTTTTTTTCTTGCAAAATTGATTGAGTTATTTATAGGTTCTGGATATTAGCCCTTTGTCAGATGAGTAGATTGCAAAAATGTTCTCCCATTCTGTAGGTTGCCTGTTCACTCTGGTGGTAGTTTCTTTTGCTGTGCAGAAGCTCTTTAGTTTAATTAGATCCCATTTGTCAATTTTGGCTTTTGTTGCCATTGCTTTTGGTGTTTTAGACATGAAGTCCTTGCCCATGCCTATGTCCTGAGTGGTATCACCTAGGTTTTCTTCTAGGGTTTTTATGGTATTAGGTCTAACATTTAAGTCTCTAATCCATCTTGAATTAATTTTTGTATAAGGAGCAAGAAAAGGATCCAGTTTCAGCTTTCTACTTATGGCTAGCCAATTTTCCCAGCACCATTTATTAAATAGGGAATCCTTTCCCCATTTCTTGTTTTTCTCAGGTTTGTCAAAGATCAGATGTCTGTAGATGTGTGGTATTATTTCTGAGGGCTCTATTCTGTTCCATTGGTCTATATCTCTGTTTTGGTACCAGTACCATGCTGTTTTGGTTACTGTAGCCTTGTAGTATAGTTTGAAGTCAGGTAGCGTGATGCCGCCAGCTTTGTTCTTTTGACTTAGGATTCTCTTGGCAAAGTGGGCTCTTTTTTGGTTCCATATGAACTTTAAAGCCGTTTTTTCCAATTCTGTGAAGAAACTCATTGGTAGCTTGATGGGGATGGCATTGAATCTATAAATAACCTTGGGCAGTATGGCCATTTTCATGATATTGATTCTTCCTATCCATGAGCATGGTATGTTCTTCCATTTGTTAGTGTCCCCTTTTATTTCACTGAGCAGTGGTTTGTAGTTCTCCTTGAAGAGATCCTTTACATCCTTTGTAGGTTGGATTCCTAGATATTTTATTCTCTTTGAAGCAATTGTGAATGGAAGTTCATTCATGATTTGGCTCTCTGTCTGTTACTGGTGTATAAGAATGCTTGTGATTTTTGCACATTAATTTTGTATCCTGAGACTTTGCTGAAGTTGCTTATCAGCTTATGGAGATTTTGGACTGAGACGATGGGGTTTTCTAAATATACAATCATGTCATCTGCAAACAGGGACAATTTGATTTCTTCTTTTCCTAACTGAATACCCTTTATTTCTTTCTCTTGCTGGATTGTCCTAGCCAGAACTTCCAAGACTATGTTGAATAGGAGTGGTGAGAGAGGGCATCCCTGTCTTGTGCCAGTTTTCAAAGGGAATTTTTCCAGTTTTTGCCCATTCAGTATGATATTGGCTGTGGGTTTGTCATAAATAGCTCTTATTATTTTGAGGTACGTTCCATCAATACCGAATTTATTGAGCGTTTTTAGCATGAAGGGCTGTTGAATTTTGTCAAAGGCCTTTTCTGCATCTATTGAGATAATAATGTGGTTTTTGTCTTTGGTTCTGTTTATATGCTGGATTACATTTATTGATTTGCGTATGTTGAACCAGCCTTGCATCCCAGGGATGAAGCCCACTTGATCATGATGGATAAGCTTTTTGATGTGCTGCTGGATCTGATTTGCCAGTATTTTATTGAGGATTTTTGCATCGATGTTCATCAGGGATATTGGTCTAAAATTCTCTTTTTTTGTTGTGTCTCTGCCAGGCTTTGGTATCAGGATGATGTTGGCCTCATAATATGAGTTCGGGAGGATTCCCTCTTTTTCTATTGATTGGAATAGTTTCAGAAGAAATGGTACCAACTCCTCCTTTTACCTCTGGTAGAATTCAGCTGTGAATCCATCTGGTCCTGGACTGTTTTTGGTTGGTAGGCTATTAACTATTGCCTCAATTTCAGAGCCTGCTATTGGTGTCTTCAGGGATTCAGCTTCTTCCTGGTTTAGTCTTGGGAGAGTGTAAGTGTCCAGGAAATTATCCATTTCTTTTAGATTTTCTAGTTGATTTGCGTAGAGGTGATGGTGATGTACTGATGGGGTTTTGGTATAGGTGTCCTTCCTGTTTGATAGTTTTCCTTCTGCCTGTGAGGACCCTCAGCTGTAGGTCTGTTGGAGATTGCTTGAGGTCCACTCCAGACCCTGTTTGCCTGGGTATCAGCAGCAGAGGTTGCAGAAGATAGAATATTGCTGAACAGCGAGTGTACCTGTCTGATTCTTGCTTTGGAAGCTTCCTCTCAGGGGTGTACTCCACCGTGTGAGGTGTGGGGTGTCGGTCTGCCCCTAGTGGGGGATGTCTCCCAGTGAGGCTACTCAGGGGTCAGGGACCCACTTGAGCAGGCAGTCTGTCCGTTCTCAGATCTCAGCCTCCGTGTTGGGAGATCCACTGCTCTCTTCAAAGCTGTCAGACAGAGTTGTTTGCATCTGCAGAGGTTTCTGCTGCTTTTTTTTTTTTTTTTTTTTTTTTTTTTGTTGTTGTTGTTTAGCTGTGCGCTGTCCCCAGAGGTGGAGTCTACAGAGACAGGCAGGCCTCCTTGAGCCTTTGTGAGCTCCACCCAGTTCGAGCTTCACAGTGGCTTTGTTTACCTACTTAAGCATCAGCAATGGTGGGCCCCCCTCCCCCAGCCTCGCTGCTGCCTTGCCGTTGGATCACAGACTGCTGTGCTAGCAATGAGAGAGGCTCCTTGGGTGTGGGACCCTCCCGGCCAGGTGTGGGATATAATCTCCTGGTGTGCCCGTTTGCTAAGACCCTTGGTAAAGCTCAGTATTGGGGTGGGAGTTACCCGATTTTCCAGGTGTTGTGTGTCTCAGTTCCCCTGGCTATGAAAAGGGATTCCCTTCCCCCTTGTGCTTCCCAGGTGAGGCGATGTCTCGCCCTGCTTCAGCTCTTGCTGGTCGGGCTGCAGCCGCTGACCAGCACCGATTGTCCGGCACTCCCTAGTGAGATGAACCCAGTACCTCAGTTGAAAATGCAGAAATCACCTGTCTTCTGTGTCACTCGTGCTGGGAGCTGGAGACTGGAGCTGTTCCTATTTGGCCATCTTGCTCCGCCCCCCTCACTCAATCCTTTTACTCAGGATCAGTTGGTTTCTAGTGGAACTTAAAGTAAGACTATATAATTTCCTTATAATGAGACATATCAAAGGAATATTATACTACATTATTGAATTTCTATGGTAAACATGAGGGGACATGTTATATGTCAAATAGTGCAAAATACATAAGATAATAAAGACTATCCTAGGTCTATTAACCCAGAAACTGTCTACATGCAAATGATAAAGAACAAATAGAATATCTGTTGTTACAATGATTACAAACTCTAAAAGCTTCTTTTTAAATTTGATTTTCCATCTTTTACAAATTAATTTCTAGCTTTTTTTCTTTGTTTAAAAGATAAGAGTAGAGTCATTGCTGATATGGGTTTTGTAGGTTACTGTAACTTCTTATCAAAGTTATGGCATTATCAAAATTGTGTGCACCATGACTTGAATATTTACGTCTGTATCAGTTAGTATTTGCTGCATGATAAACCATCCCAAAACTTAGTGGCTTAAAACAAAGAACATTCATTTAGTTTCCAATTCTGCAGGGCATCAATTAAGGCTGGGATCATCTGGTCACTTCTGATTTCGGCTGGGCTTCTTCATAGGTTTGTGTTCTGGCAGATTAGCTGGAGGCTGGAGGGCAAATGGTGCCCTTGGCTGGAAGTACATGTCTCTACTCCATGTCTTCGAGAAGGCTAGTTGAGGCCTGTTATTGTAGCTGTGGCAGGGCTCTAACAGAAAGAGAACAGGCACAAAAGGTTTCTTTGAAGCCTAGGCTTGGAAGCAACACAATGTCACTTCTACCACATTCTATGGGTCAAAGCAAGTTAGGAGACCAACGCAGATTCTAGAGATGGGATACTAGGCCACATTTCCTAATGTGAGAAACACTGAAGTCACATTCAAAGGGTGTGCATTCAAGAAGGGGAAAAGAATTGGGTTTCTATTCATAATCTGTTTATACATTTTCAAATTAAAACTAAATGATGATCAATTTAAAACTGAGAAAAAGGAAGCAAAAATATACTTATGTGTTTTTTCAAAGTATTTCTATATTTTATAACAATTATATATTAGTTACGATGTAATACAACATACTTGTCAAAAGGAAGCATAAATTTAGAATATTTTTTCTGTGGATACTTTTGGAATTACCTAGGGAGGACAGTGTTAGTCACAGTTAAGAAGAAAGAAAGCCTTTGATGTAGAAGGTAATCTCACTTAACTACATGTTATAAATGACCAATGTGCCACCAAACAAATTTGTCAAGAAGAAAATGCCATTGAAAATGACTTCAAATATTTACTATGTGTCTGAGGAATTATTTTATTTTAATATCTAAATGTTAACCCCTGGAAAGGAGGCAAATTGTGTGAAAATAGTGACAGATCCTTAATTCCGGTGTAGCTCTGCATCGTCTCCAATTACAAGTCCAACTGGCCTGTTGCAATAGAAAAGAAAAACATTGATTTTATTCATGTAACTCATTATATCTCTTTTTTTCTATTAATGTCGATCACTGAAGTTTGCAGTTCTTCCAATTTCTCAAATATACTCATATATTTGAGACAGAGAATAAAGATCAGTTTAGCTTTGACATTCCTAAACTAGCCACCCTAAATCAAAATTGTACCACTAGGGTAAAAAAGTGGAGGTGATAGGATGTTTGTAATAGTAATTTAAATTTTGCAACGTAGAGATGGTTTCTGGCCTCTTCTTTAATTCTTGTTATGCCCCCAGATAAATTGGTAGATGCTGGAAAATAAATACTTGCTTTAAGTCATAGAGGGTCTCCTGTAAAAATGAACACCACCCTTCCACACACATACACATACACTAGTTGCACATAGAGATCACTCTGTTAGGCATTTTGTGGCAGATTTATGGTCATTAAGTATTTTTCTAGTATGAAATGAACTTCCATATAGAAAAATGGGGAGAAAAATATAGTTGTTGGGCAGGTAAGAAGTCATAATAATAATAGATACCATTTTTGGACCACTATACACAAAGGTCACAAAGCTGAGAAGTGGTAGAACAGAATACATTTTTTATTTAATCTGTGTTATCTAGAGTAATCAGAGATCTTAGATATTTTTTCTTTATTCCTTAAGAATATAAAAAATTATATGGGAAGAATTAAATCTTGTAATTTGTACAGAGATTTTTTACTTCTTTGATCATTAAGATATGACAAATTTTATGTATATTAAAATTACTATTTTTTTAGCTCTTAAATTTTGTAGAAAATACACATATCTTTCCTCTTTGCACTTTTGCTTTCCCTATGCTTCAAACGTCCTCATTTCTCCCCCTTAGCTTTTTACTTTAGAAAACAAATCAACACAAAATTCCCAGGATAGCCAAACATTCTCATCAATTGGCAAAAACATGATTAGATATTAGTTTTGAAGATCTGTAAGAGCATACAGGACAAAATAATCAATCACTAGATAAATGTCTGTATTTTTTACATCTATTCATTATCTTTCTATTTCTGTATATATGAACACGCACATACATATATGTATATATATAGAGAGAGGGATTTGCTTTATAACTTTGGACTTAATTCATATTATGATGAAAGTTTTGGTAACAAACCTGTTTTGTTATATTATGTTTACTCAATGATTTTTTAAAGTTTTCTATTAGGCATTTAATTTAAAAGTGAATTGATTTCTGACATCTGTATATTGTTTAATTTCTCTCTTCTTGGGACTTACAACAAGAGAGAAAAGTCAAGGAAGGAGATTTAGAATGAAGTTATGTAATCTGTTTCTGCCAAAGACAAAGAAAAGTACTTTATGCACATAGATGAGATTGTGTTTCTCTTTTTAATTGTATTTCCTTCTGGCAATGTAAAAATTCAGGAGCATCCTTTGTTCGTATGAAAGACTAATGCAAAATCAACAACTTGAACTTGATTCTATCAAATTGCAGAATGCCACTTACGTATTGATAAAGAAAATAACAGTAAAATTACAATTTTCCCCAAATATCTTAGCATCTTAGAGCTTTTACAACTACAAAATAATTCATTTTCTATGAACCTGTAGCAGAAATAGGAAATCTTTCTCTGCATACCTGCAGGTTTTCTATCTAAATAACATCTTTTAGCAATTCTACAGATGACCTCATTTTGAGAAGTGACATGGGAGATTAAACTGGAGGAACTGCAAGCATCCCAAATGATACATATAAGTGTGTGCTGAGTGGCTGAGTGAAAAGGGAAAGGACGCACTGTTTTTGAACATGACTACACCACTACCCACATTGTGACCCCTTTCACTGTAGTGTTTCTATTGGTCAATAGAAAAGCTATTGCTTTGGTAGTTTAAATTCACTAAATATGTAAACATTTCAACAAACTATAAGTCAGGGAAGTCATCAGCATCTTTTGACAATATGATGACAAATGATTGGCTTGTTAATAATTTCATACTGTAAAATACAGCAAGATAAGACCATTAGAGGATTTTACTTTTCTGTTGGTTTGCCAAGACTACTGTGGGACTGAAAAATGAGTAAGAATTAGACCATGATATTCTGTAACTGTGGAACATCAAATAATTTTCCTAGTAATATGTAGACCATTGAATGTTGATATTGCCCCTCATTAAAACTAACGCATAAAATTCGTTAAGTCCATGGATTATTTGTTTCTTAAAACATAACAGATTCCCCACTCCTTGTAGGATACAAAGATTTCAAACTCCATGTTTGTCTTCATAAACGACTATGGATATGTGGAAGGTGGTGTCTGCATCTCCTAAAATTGTATTACGTGTTTGTGGGCTCAGTTGTAAACATGAATGAAGGCAACTCTGAACTTGCTTGTAATCTATATAACCAGAACTTTTTTGAGTCTAGACCATCCCCTTGTGTTCTGCCCCAGTCCAAGCCCCTCTATCCAGCTTTGCTAGTTAACTATTACTTAGTTTTGTTTTCTAAAATTCTTGATAGGAACAATCAAATCCATGGTTATCTGTAACCAGATTGCTCCCGGAAATGATAAGTTTAGATTATTTTCTCCTCAAAATGTGTCTGCAGAATAACTTATGTAGTAAATGTCATGCCACTATGTTCAAGTTATTTCGAGCAAGAAGTCTCACCATTTTCATTCATACTCTGTAAATCATTGATTTCCACTTTATGCTGTTCCCAAAGACATGGTTCTGGTTATCTCTACATTGAAGTGCTTCTTGCAGATTTTCCTTCAGAGAGTCTCAGTTAATTCTTTTCTAGGAACAATCAAGTTCCATTCCCTTTGTTGCTTCAAAAGTATATTTCTGGCCACAGTGACACAAGGATACATAACTTGGCAAAGGATTTGAAGTTGCAGTTTGAGTATATAGTGTTGGAAATTCAGAGTTATTTATTTGTTTGTGGAAATAATCCAATATGGATTTGTGTGGGATTCATTTCTAAATCCAGTATTATATGGTTCACAATTACTTTGGAATGTCTTTATTTACCTTTTATTCACAACTATTATTATTTTTTCCTTGCGGTCTTACATTTTGATTAAATTCTTGCTACTTAAACTGTGGCCCACAGATCAGCACTATCACCATTGCCTGGAAGTCATCAGAAATGTAGAACCTCGGACCTCACCCCAGACACTGAATCAGAATCTGTATTTTTAAAAGACCCTCTCATTGAATGATTCATACACACATTAACGTTTGAAAAGCACTGTTCAAAAATATTTCCTGAAATGAAAAAGAAAATTTCACTTGGTCATCCTAATTTGCAGATAATATACTCACTACTTTTCTCAGGCCTAGACCACCATGGGCAAATACATCTTTGCCTGGATGCTGACTGTTCAAGATGTCTCAAAATACACTGTTTATTTTTTCAGACACTAAATTGAAAATGTACCATTTTCATGAAAATGCTTTTTCTACATTAACATGTGCCATTTTATTTTCTGAGTCAAGAGCTTCACTAATCAATACAGCACACAATACCATTTGGCTATTTAGAGTTAAATTAACTAAAATCTAAATAAAATTTAAAAATCTGTTCCTCAGTCGCTCTGGTCACATTTAAATACAGATTCTGTATTGGATAGTGCGGATATTGACCATTTAAATAATCTCAGAAAGTTTTATTGGACAGCAATTTTCTGGAGACTACCACATTCTAAGTTGGGCTTGAGACTGTCGGTTGCAATTGCTTCCAGATCAGACTGGCAGCTTCAGTGAACCAGAATAACCAGTTGAAAGAGAAAAATCTAGTTAACTCAAGGGGTTATTCCCAGTGCACTTGGTCTATTTCTGAAATATAAAGCCATTTTATGCAAGTTAGGAGTGCAGGAGGAAAGGTAGTAGAAAATGCCCCATCCTCACATTCCTCTACCATTATAAGGACATCACAGCAAGAACATCCTGCTGGAATGGGGACTTGGAATGAAAGCATAGACTCCAGTTCCCAATCAATCACTGAATGTGTGATACCGAGTAAATCATTTGACCTAAGTATGTGTTTGCTCATCTGAACAATGAGGATATTGTGTTCAGTGGCCCTTAGGGTTCCATCTGTTTCTGTAATTCCCAGTCTGTGTATTAGAAACCTCTAATTCTGCTACCTGAAATCAACCTATAATTATCATGAATATCATTTAATGAGGGATGTGTATTTGCTCTGCATCAAACACAGGTGCTGGAGTTACAAAGAATTTTTCACAAAGCATCTTCTCTCAAATAAATCATTTTATTGAGAGGAATTGTCTGAAAGTAAATTCCCTTATACCTCAGGAGGATCCAGACCGAATCACTGAACTGAAGGAATGGTATGTTAAAACTTCTTTCTATTTTCACTGTTTATTATAAAACAAGTCTTGGAAGAATTTATTATAAGGATTAGTAGTAGTATGCATATATATGAGTGAAATATTGTCAAAAAACTTATTTAGCAAGAAGTATATATACAAACATAGATATCAGAAAGCACACATTTATTAGAAATGCATGTTCATATATTTTTAAAGTTTTAGAGTAGACAGTCATAGAAGTTTGAACAGTACTTGCCTGGAGGAGAGATAGACAGGAAAACAGTAATAGTGTGAGAAAACTACTTTAAAATGACTACAGGATTCCATAAGTGCACAAAAGAGAGTACACAACCCTGAGTGGGGATCAGGGGCAGGACAGCTTCTTGGAAAATGTGGTTCTTGAATTGAATCATCAAAGTGGAAAGCAAAAGTGATCCAGGCAGAACCAATAGCATGTGTGAAGACACATATGAACTAACCAGCATGAAAAATGTAGGAACTGCAACTGTTTTAATGTGGCTAGCAGTACATTATGCCAGGAAAAGATAAGAGACAAGGACAGAGAGGAGGACATAAGTTATAAGCTATGGACGTAAGCTTATATATCTATACCTATATACATCTATATCTATTTATATATGGCTTTCCAGAATAAAGTTTCCAATTTAATAACAATTTCTCAAAGTATTTCAGCTATAACCCTTTGGCCAAAATTAATTTTTCTTCAAATAGTTCTCTTAAAAATTGGGGTAAGGTAACTTTTAAAAATAATTTTAATGATTGCCAAATTATTATAGAGAAAAAAGGGAGCATTTTGATAATTTTGCAGGTTTCCATGTTTTATTAAACTAGCTTAAGCTTAGTGCAAACACTGAAGCACTTAAGTAAGACCTTTGAAAGACTCTAAGAATTTTCCAAATGCTTTCAAAGATTTGACCTGTTCTAAGCAGCAGACATTGCTTATCTTTCTAATTTCCAATGTTTAGCACCGTTCTTATTTTTATTCTCTTTTTATTATTTTTTTCAATCCTAACATTTAGAGAAACATAAATATCATGGGAATATGACTTTGATTTTTCTCAGGAGAAAAAGAAAAATATTATTTTTTTACAACAAATAGTTGTTTTTTTTTGTTGTTGTTGTTGAGACAGAGTCTCGCTCTGTCGCCCAGGCTGGAGTGCAGTGGCGCGATCTCTGCTCACCGCAAGCTCCGCCTCCCGGGTTCACGCCATTCTCCTGCCTCAGCCTCCAGAGTAGCTGAGACTACAGGCCCCCGCCACCTCGCCCGGCTAATTTTTGTTGTTGTTGTTGTTGTTTGTATTTGTAGTAGAGACGGGATTTCACCGTGTTAGCCAGGATGGTCTCGATCTCCTGACCTCGTGATCTGCCAGCCTCGGCCTCCCAAAGTGCTGGGATTACAGGCGTGAGCCACTGCGCCCGGCCAAAAAATACTATTTTTCTGAAACACATGATGCTACTTATAGTCATGGAAATGGTTGAATGTTTATCAAATTGATAAATACCCCAATAAGTATACCAATAAAGTATAACAATTATCCAGCATAATTTTATATATTAATCTAATTACTATAAATGTATTCACAATTACCTCTGATTAATTATAGATGCTATTATTTTTTGCTAGAGTTATTTAATGAAGAAAAATAGGCTCATGCCTGTAATCCCAGAACTTTGGGAGCCGAGGCATGTGGATCACTTGAGGCCAGGAGTTCAAGACCAGCCTGGCTAACATGGCAAAACTCATCTCTACTAAAAATACAAAAATTAGCCGGGCGTGGTGGCGGGCACCTGTAGTCCCAGTTACTTGGGGGGCTGGGGCGGGAGGATCACTTGAGTCCAGGAGGTGGAGGTTGCAGTGAGCCCAGATTGTGCCACTGCACTCCAGCCTGGGTGACTGGGTGACAGAGTGAGACCCTGTCAAAAAAAAAAAAAAAAAGAAAAAGAAAAATAATGTGAAAATCAACGAGACTTCAAAATAGATTTATGTTTACATTATCTTACAGGAAATAAGTATATTACTGGGAATATATTGCCTACCCACCTGAAATACTTGAGTTTATTCAAGGCATAAGGGCACTAGACAAATTAACTTTCCTCTGCCAGGCCATAAATAGTATAAGAAGCACCATTACATTTTCTTTTTTCTCCCTTTCACTGATTGCATACCTCTTGGCTTGGAAATGTAACTATAAAATACTTAATAACAATAGGTTTAAGACTTAAGTTGCTCTAATCTTTTTGTTGGCTGGCCAATAGCATCAATTCACTCCTAGGTTTGCTTTGGAGAGGAATTATGGATATCTAAAAACCCTATTAGGAAAACAGCCACTATTTATCATTTCTAATTTTCAGGTGGATTAATACTAATATTGATTGACTCCAAATATTCAGCATAATATGATATTTCATAAGTTTTACTTTAACATTAAGGAAGACATCTGTACTGTAGGCTACAAGTTAAAAAGTTATATCAATTTGCATCTCTGTAGAAGACTGTTTTTAAAATCTTTTTTAAATTCTTAAAAAAGATTCCCTGTGAAAGCGTTGCATTCTGAGTTTTATCACTTTAATTGACCATGAAAAGCAAATATTTTTGTGACATATTCAGTTAATAACATTTAAGTTACAGTCAGCAAGGCAAAATTTTCTTTCAGAAATTAAAGAACAGTCGCAACTTTACTACTTCTACTATTGATTCCAGGAATGCAAAACTCTGAAAATGCTGAGAAGGAAAAAATTCTTTATATTAATATTTTGTTTTTTATAGTATATTTCTTTATTATCCATCCTATACAATTATTTTGTAGTATCAAAGCATTTTCAACAAGGAAAAAGGAGAACAAGATGCTTTTTAAAAGACATTTTCACTCTCTGTTAACAATAGATGGATATTTGGGAATATAAAATTTTATCAAATTCACTTTTAAGTTGACTATACATGACTTAGAGGACAAGCTCTAGAGAGGAAGATTTCATCAACTGTGATATACTGACATCAACAATGTGAAAATTACAAATTAGCAATAAAATATTTTAATTCACATAATATCTTAGGATATTGAAAACCTAAAGTTATGTTTAATAGAAAACATTTATTACATACTATGCACCAGTCATTTACTAAGCCATTACTTAAAATATCTTTTTTGTAGACTCTTGAAAAAATTATGTTACATCTTTTTAGCAATTAAACCAAGGTTCAGAAAAAACATGGTGCAGAACACTGAGCAAATAGATGGTAAAATATTATGTGGATTTCAAAGCCAGAGTTTCTGAGCTCTGGTATACTCAAAGCCTCCTCTGTTTATTTGAATGGGCATTCAAATTTTGACTTGTCTTCCTTCCCAAATGATTAAGTTGATTATAATTTGTGGATGCCATATACACACACCTATATAAGAAAATAAATTTCTCTATCATAAATAATATATTGGTCAAGGGAATAAAGTACTTGGATTAAATAAGAACAGCCAGGTTTAAAATCTGAGTGTCTGTCGACTTGCTATGTAGCCTTGAGAAAAGCCGTTTTCTTGCTCTGCATATCAGTTTCCTCGTTTCTTCTTGTATCCTTTAGTTCTCTGCTACAATAATACTGCAAAAACAACTGCTAAATTCCAACTGCTTACAACAATAGATGTTCTTTTTTTTTTTTCTCACTGACAGGTTGGCAGGTCAACCAGAGGACCTTTGTTTCAGACTGTGGGCTGGGTCTAGGTCTTACCCACATGTCTTTCATTGGAAAGGAACAGTTATTTTTGGTGTACATATAGAAGGACGAGAGGCCAAGCCAAACCATACAAACACAGTTAAAGCTTCCACTCACATTATATTTGCTAACTATTCATAATCCAGAGCTACTCAGATGGTAAAGCTCAAAGTCAATGGAACAAAGAAGAAAAATCTACCTACTGGATTAATAGACACTACCAAGTTTCAGGGCAAAAGGAATGTGTGGAGAATTCAGTTTCAGGGAGAGAGGAAAAAGTTAGGAATGACAATTGAATCTACTCTATTCCTTTTCAGCCACCGAATATGTAGCTATGCTTTGATATACAAAACTGTTTCAACAAACCTCATTTCAAAGAGCTGCATATTTACATGTAGCTTTAGAAATGATGTGCATGTGCAAGAATCCTTTGGTGGAATTATGTTATATTATTTACAGGCTAATAAAAAATTCACATTAGAAAAATATGCTTGCTTTTAGTAGATTAAATTTTAAATACATACTATGAGGTTCTGATAGCATTAATTATTCATTTCATCTACATTGTTGTTTTGCTTATATTATTTCAAGAAATAGAAACCTTATGGAAGCTCAGCAATTACATGAGTAGAAATGTGATTTTTAATTTAGTTTTACGTATTTCCTTTGTTAAATAGGGCATGTAGTTTACCGGACAGTGCGTAAAAACACAGTTCTCCCTATCGGTACCAAGTTGGCAGGCAATTTGGTTTTAATCCTGTCCAGAGATTGCTTGTGCATTCCCATACATTTCAACTCTGATCTTCTAATGGTCATTTGTTGTGCTGTGATTACATGGATGAACTGCAAGGAGATCATTTGACTAAATTGTCAACTTAAGTGCACAGTATCTGTGCAAGGGAAAAATGCTGCAATTCAGAATAAAATAGGCTGGTGATTTACAATGAAGTTTGACACTTTAAAAATAATACAAATATACCACTTTAAAAATTCTGCCCATGAAAATGTCTTAAGAGGCAATTCTCTTTGTTGTTGACAATCCCAACAGAATGGCAAGATTCAACATGAGTCTGAATATATAAATGCATTTTTGCTCCTATGGTTAGTAATGGTAAAGCAAAAAAGTGTCCAGAAGTGACATCACATGTGTGGGAACTGAGAGTCGAGTTTTGTGCAGCATATTTTTTGTTCTTGGTATTTCTATTAACAGAAAAAACGTGCCCATTATAGGCTTTTCCCAAGAATACTATAGTTCTTGGCTCAAAACACTATCACTTCCTTCAGTCCTTCCTTCCATGCAATAATAATAAAATACAAAATTTGACAGTTTAGATACAAGAGCTTGAAATCTGGAAAGGCCAAAGTCCAAGGTGGGTAAAAATCTCTTTCTTGGTTTATAGGGCTTGCTACACCATCCCCCTTTTACTCATGCTTTATCTGGAAAGTCTACAAAGGTTGCACGCTTCTAAACACCTTGCTTTTGATATCTCAGTGTCCAGTTCTCATGTACATGACTTCACATGCTAAACCTAACACCTGTGTTCCTCTGAAACTTGAGGGCACTTAATTTCACTATGGCTTTTATCCTTTTCTCATTATTAGCTAGCATTTAGTGAGAATTTTCTAGGCTAGTTACATGCTATACCTGTATCATGCCATCTCCACTATCTAGTAATTAACTGTTCTCTGGTTCATTCTCTTCTGAAAATTGGAAATAATCATAGTACCCACCTTGTGTGGTTAAGGATTAAATAAAATGATGGATGAAAAGTGCTGCTATGGTTTGGATATTGTTTGTTTGTCCTCATCAAAACATGTTAAAATTTGATCCCCAATGTGGCAGCGGTGAAAGGTGGGTCTTAGTGGGAGGTGTTTGGGTCATTGGGGCAGATCTCTCATGAATAGATAAATTCCCTCTAATGCCTTCCTGCTGGAGTGAGTTCTCGCAGGAATGGATTAGTTCCTGGGAAAGTAGACTTCTAAAAAGAGTCTGACTTTGTTGTTTTTTCTGTTTTGGATGACCTCCCGCCAGGTAAACTCTGTACATGCTGGCTCCCCTTCTGCTTTCCTCCATGAATTTAAACAGTCTGAGGCCTTCGCCAGATGTAGATGCCTAGTGCTAACATTTTCAACCACCAGAATCATGAGCTAAATAAACCTCTTTTTTTATATAAACTACTCAGTCTCAGGTATTCTGTTATAGCAAAACAAAATGGACTAATATGAGTGCTTTTTAAAAAGTGCCCAGAATATAGTAAAAAACTAAAACAACATATTTCCATTCATCCATTCAACAAATATATCACAAATATCTGCAACGCGCCCATACATTGTTCTAGGCACTGGGAATTCAATCTTGAGCAAGACAAATAAGAATCCTATTCTCATGAAGTTGATATTTCAGTGAGAAGGTACAAACCATAAACAGATAAAATAAAAAAGAAAGGTACTAGTAATAAAACCATTCTATAAATGAGAAAATTGAATCTGAGAGAAGATAGGTAACTTGCTCAAGGTCATAGAGCCAAGATTAGAACCTAGGATTATGGTACTTCAAAACTCAGGCCTTAAACCTGCCGTCATCCCAATGCTTTTATGCTCATTATGATCCCTCAAACAGTTTCCCACTGCAGCATTCCTCTTGTACCCTTTCTACTTCATACTCTAAAATCACTATAACATATTTTTGCCTTTACTGAAAGTTGACTCTCGTTTGAATTGATTATATCATTATTACAGTGGTTCTCAAACTTCACTGCATATTGGAATCACTTGGAAGTCTCTGGTACAATACTGATGCTTGGGTTGCCAGCATAGGTTCTGCTTTAATTATTCGGGGGTATGGACCAAGTGATTTCAATGTGTAGCCTTTTAGAATTATGGCTGTTAATACTTCTAGTTTGCATGTATCTGAAAGGGTTATCATGGGGTCGCTTACTTTTGAACTTTACCTTCTTTTTTTTTCCTGGGAAACTTTCCTGTAGTCTTTGGAAATCCCTATCATTAGGAATAATTCCTGCAATTCCTTTGATATAAGTAGATTTCTCTCTCTTCCAAATGATTGCTTGCAACTTTTTTCAAAGGTCCAAGTATTCAAAGTACTTCCAGTTACTTGATGATGGTGTCTGCTTCCCACTATATGGCCTTGTTGGATAGTCTCTCAATCCCTTCATTTTATTCCAATCTCTTTACTAGCCCAATCACAACCACATTTCTGAGAAGTATCTCTTTATTATGTCTATATTACTCATCCGCAAGTCATCTTCACTAGTTGCATTTCTATCCAGTCTGCATCTTCATGTGTTACCAGAATATTGCATGCTCAACTCGGGATGTGAGCACAGTACAGTTTTTAGTCTCATCTTGCCCATTTTATTCAGTGGTGTAATTTAATACTATTAATGAACAGGACTCAAAACAAACTCGTCCTTTTTCTCATATCTAGTCCACAGAACACACTTGAACATGTCATGCTCCCAAAGATTTTAGGCTATTCCCAATGTAACCACCTAAATCTGGTGATTACAAATACTTTAAGCTCACTCAAACAGAAGTCAAGCACTGGTCCCCCATGTCTCATTACGGCAGACGTGGAGCTTTCTGACTGTCCATATGGAAGTCTCCTTTTAAAGAGGAAGGTGGTGAATCATAAATGTCCAAATAAATCTCTTCCCTACCCATTATTTGACTTATTTTTATAATGAAATGGAATGGAATGCAATCCACATTTAGAATGGAATATATCCTCAACAATTTTTCCTTCATTTCTTCACCTGAATCCATTAAGATCAATCTTAGCATCATTATAACCGGCACAAAAAGACATCATGTGCCTTATGATGTGATGGAATGAAGTATTATTGCTCTAAAAACTGAACCTAAATCAAATTATCTTCTAGATTTAACTCAGAGCTTACAGGAAATACATGGCATAAATGAACAAGGTAAATGATTAAGAAAGCACAGAACTAAAAATATGTAAGGACACATGAGCTAGTTTCTCCAAAAAATCAATGACAAAGGGAAGAAGTAGGAGTGGTGAGCTCTTATAAAATAAAAGAGACTTAAAGGACAAAAGAGCCAAACATGAGAGGCAGATGTTTGGAATCTAATTAAAAAGAAAGAAAGAAAAAAAAACTAACTGCAAAAATCATCTTTGAGAGAATGAGTGAAATAACTAGAAATATTGTCTAGTTTTTACATGCCATTAAGAAATTATATAAATTCTGATAGAAACAAAAATAGCATAATTGTCATGTTAACAATAAAAATATTTGGCCGGGCGCGGTGGCTCACGACTGTAATTCCAGCACTTTGGGAGGCCGAGGCGGGCGGATCACGAGGTCAGGAGATAGAGACCATCCTGGCTAACACGGTGAAACCCTGTATCTATTAAAAATACAAAAATATTAGCCGGGCATGCTGGCGGGCGCCTGTAGTCCCAGCTACTCGGGAGGCTGAGGCAGGAGAATGGCGTGAACTTGGGAGGCGGAGCTTGCAGTGAGCTGAGATCGCGCCACTGCACTCCAGCCTGGGCGACAGAGCGAGACTCCGTCTCAAAAAAAATAAAAAATAAATAAAATAAAAATAAAAATATTTGTATCATTTATGCATGCACAATATTTGCATGTAAAGAGCTACAGTGTCTGAAATTAAGTTTTTTCACCTCCTAAAATTTTGGAGAACAAAAAGTGCACGATTGTTTATTTGGGGAGTGGTTGTAATATATTAGTTTCTCTAATTATGTGTATACTTAAAATTTTCTGTAATGAACTTGTAATATCAAGTTTTGCTTTCTTAATTTGAGTTCCTTGTTGTGTTGCTGAGTTTTGTTGATTCTCTTATATCTTCAGGGATCTGTACATTTAAAACTCCCCCCAGGTGAGTCTGCCCATTGGCTAGATGTAATTATCCATGCAAGTGATGATTCCCAGCTGGATGTTCAGCGGCAGTTCCTCAACAGCTCAGGTGTCACATATTCATCTGAAATTAGACCTACTTAAGTCTTTAGCATTGGAAACAGGTCTCCGGATGTGTGGCTATGCAAATCACCCTATTTTATTTTTGAGCAATTAGAAAAATGTGGCTATTGTGGGGTTATCCTGACACTGTTGTTTTTAACTTTTAATTGGTACAGACAGTAAACAAATCATAAGTGTTACGATCTATCTGGTTGTAGTTTTAATTTGCATTTCCAGAATAATTAGTGATGTTGAGCATTTTTTCATATATTTGCTGGCCATTTGTATGTCTTTTAAGAAATGTCTATTCAGACTCCTTGCTCATATTTTAATTGTTTTTTTCCTTGCTATTGAGATGTTTTAGCTCCTTATATATTTTGGATATTTATCCCTTACTTGATGTATAGTTTGCAAATATTTTCTCCCAATTTATGTATAGTCTTTGCACACTGTTAATTGTTTCTATTGCTGTGCAGAAGGTTTTTAGTTTGATATAATCCCATTTATCTATTTTTGCTTTTGTTACCTGCAATTTTGAGGTCAAATCTAAGAAATCATTTACCCCTCACTGTACTGTCCATTTTTTCCTGTTTTCTTCTAGGAGTTTTACAGTTACTGTTTTTGTAGTAACTTCTTATAGTAAAATTTTCAATAGTTCCCCTAAAAGAAATTAATCATGTTGGTTATCTCAGGATTGCAAAGATTGTTAAAGCCTAATCAGAATATGGCATCCTGTTTGCCTTTTGACTGTATGTATTAGCATTACACCAAAGTCACCATATTTTAAAGAGGGTAGACTTTATTCATCTTCCTATGTGATAACAGAATGTCCTCTTGGAAATACAAGATATTGAAAGTCCAAGGTCCTAATCCATAATAGTGATTCTTACCAGGCAGTGTCTAGCAAATACCCCTCATCATAAGTTTCACCTAAGATACTTGTTAAAAACTCAAGCTGTGGGCTCCCTTCCTGGAGATCCCTAAAGATTTTTATTCAGTGGGTTCTGAGTGGGCCACTTATTGTATTTTTAACAACCTTCCCAGATGATTCTTATTAAAACCTAGCTTTGAGAAGCACTGCTCTAAACTAATGTAATTCACTCTAGGTATGCGACATGCAGACGTCTTTTTACTGCCACCAGTAAGCACTGCTCCTGGGAGGTAGCTTGTGCAGAAAGTGTACAAAATATCCATCAGCAAAGACATAGCTAAAGTAGTTATATCCTTGTCCAGGTTTGCTCAGCCTGACAGACTCAGATTGCAGTAGGTCTGAACTCCATACTATACTCACCTGGGAAACTAGAAAAATGCTAGTACATAAAACAAAACACCAGATGGATATTATTTCATTGCTACATAGTATGGCTCCTGTATTTTTATTTTTAAGTCTCCTATGTGGTTCTAAAATAAAGCTAGATTTGAGAACCACTAATGTTGAGTTACACAGTAATCATTTGCAATTTTAGCTAATATTGTGCTTCTTAAAGAGCATAACAGTGATGTCACTGTGCCATGAGGTATAAAAGACAATAGCTCAAATTCCAATCTCATTCTTCCCCAAAAATTTATGTTGTATGTTCATCTGTGTTGTATGGGATGAATAGGGCAGATTTGGACTTAGCTTCTTGATCATCTTTGACTAAATTTCCCCTTTGGTGACTTTTGTTCTGTATCCTCTGCATTATATATTTTTTCCTTTTTATCCAGACATTCAAATTAAATGTGGAATTCAGCCTCTTTCCCCACTCAATAAAGTTTTATTAAATAAAAGTAGACTGGACTAAGAGGAGTTTAAATAGTTTGTTGCTTAATGACATACACACACGTGCGTGCACGCACACACACTCATGCACACACCCACACAGACACATATATTTAAAAATATTTACTGAATGGTCCTAAAACACTCAGCTACTCTGCCACATTACATGAATATTGCAACTCTTCTCTGATCTTGGGAGTAGAAAAGGAAATATGGAAAACCAAATTTGGAGTTGCCCAATTGCTTTAAATATAATATAGATTCGCTCAAAAAACCACTCCATGGTATGTAGAAAGTCCAAACATTTCTGTAAAGCTTCTCAAGGCCAATGTTATCATGTGTACTTCTGACCATAAAGTGCATTTTCTCTTTAAATTGGTCCAGATGATGATGATCTAAAGAGTCATTCATACATTCCCTGTTCTGCACCATGCTGAGTTAGATATAGAACACAGTTCATTTCATTCGTCAGCACAAAAGACCATTGGATAGCAAAATTTATTGAAATACAGGGCATATGGGGGGATTTGCAGAGCTGCAATGTAAAAGTAAAACCAAATAATGGAATATCTGTTTAAAAGAAAAGTCTTTCCGTAATTTCTACAACTTAAACCTTGCAAGTTTTGTTGCGTATAGAATATTGCAAACATTGGCCTGGTGGTGAATAAGTTTACCCCAAATATACTTTATTTTATATATATTTATGCACATATATACATATATATTGTTAAAATTGCTATGTGGCAAATTTTGATTTAAATTTTAAAATTCAACATTTTCTAAAATGTATAGGTTTCAAAGACTAAAATGCCTTTTGTCTATTGAATACTTGTCTATTGAAGATTCAAGAATTGTGGACAAAGTTGAAATTGATGTATATGAGCAGGATGAGGATATAAGTTATTTGACATTCAAAAAAGTTTTTAAATGTAAAAAGGTTCATAAACAGAATTGTGTACAAATTCCAAGATTGGACAGTTTACAAAATGGGAACTCAGACAGCCAATAAACATATGAAAAGATGTTCAAACACACTAGTTACTGAGGAAATGCAAATTAAACCCCAATAAAATGCAAATTATAAGCACAGTGAAATATCATTTCATATCAATTATGCTTAGAAAAAAAATAGTAAGTTTTATCAAAGACGTGAAGAGCACAATTTAGTTGACATAAATTTCTCTCTAAATTAAAATCCTTGAAAATTCTTCACTAGATTAATTCTGTGTCAAGTTAAGAAACGCCACCGAATTCAATAAGCACTACACAATTTATATATTACATTGCATTGACCGTATAAGTATCTTGTTTCTTTGTTTCTTTAATTGTTGACGGTCTTCCCCTTAAGTATGTAAATCCACTCAATGAAGTCAAGAATCATATTCATCATATCCACTGGATCATAAATATATTCTTTCACTTAGCAGAGAGATCCACATGGTTTCTGCTCAATAATATTTTTGAATTGATAATATAATTTTTTAACATTAAAAAGTTCATTATCTTATGGTAAATTGACAATTTATAATTGTTTATATTTATGTGGTACAAAGTGATGTTATGATGTGTGAATACAATGTGGTGTAATTGAATCAACCTAGTTAATATATACATCACTCCAAATATTTAATATTTCTTGCAGTAAGATCATAAATCATGCTGCTATAAAGACACATGCACACGTATGTTCATTGCGGCACTATTCACAATAGCAAAGACTTGGAATCAACCCAAATGTCCACCAGTGACACACTGGATTAAGAAAATGTGGCACAGATACACCATGGAATACTATGCAGCCATAAAAAAGGATGAGTTTGTGTCCTTTGTAGGGACATGGATGCAGCTGGAAACCATCATTCTCAGCAAACTATCGCAAGAACAGAAAACCAAACACCGCATGTTCTCACTCATAGGTGAGAACTGAACAATGAGATCACTTGGACTCGGGAAGGGGAACATCACACACGGAGGCCTATTACTGGGAGGGGGGAGGAGGGAGGGATTGCATTGGGAGTTATACCTGATGTAAATGATGAGTTGATGGGTGCTGACGAGTTGATGGGTGCAGCACACCAACATGGCACAAGTATACATATGTAACAAACCTGCACGTTATGCACATGTACCCTAGAACTTAAAGTATATGTAAAAAAAGGGAAATGCACTCTTAGCAATTTTGAAATGCACAATGCTCTATTATTAACCATATTCACCATGCTGTGCAATAGAGCTCAAAAATAAACATATTTCTGCAGTGCAACTGAGATTTTATGTCCTTTGACCATCATTCCCCCTTCCTCCAGCCTCTATAACCACTATTTTACTCACTGCTTTTATGATTTTGATCGTTTTTAAATTTCATATGTAAGTGAGAACATTCAGTATTTGTCTTTCCATGCCTGGTTTATTTCACTTAGCATAATGTTCTCCAGTTACATCCATGTTGTCATGAATGGCAGAATTTCCTTCTTTTTAAAGGCCAAATAGTATTCCATTGCATATACACATTTTCTTTATCCATTCGTTTGGCAATGGACACTTAGGTTGCTTCCATAACTTGGCTATTGTGAATAGTGCTGCAATGAACATGGACGTGCAGACATCTCTTCCACAAACTGATTTCTAATCTTTTGAGTAAATAACCAGAAGTGAGATTACTGTATCATGTAGTAATTCTATTTTTAGTTTTGTGAGGAACCTCCATACTGTTTCTTATAATGACTATACTAATTTACATTCCCAACAACAGGGTATAAAAGTTCCCTTTTCAGGGCCAGGCGCGGTGGCTCACGCCTGTAATCCCAGCACTTTGGGAGACCGAGGAGGACGGACCACGAGGTCAAGAGATCGAGACCACCCTGGCCAACATGGTGAAACCTAGTCTCTACTAAAAATACAAAGATTAGGTGGGCATGGTGGCATGTGCCTGTAGTCCCAGCTACTCGGGAGGCTGAGGCAGGAGAATCACTTGAACCCAGGAGGCTGAGCTGAGGTTGCAGGCCACAGAGCGAGATTCCATCTCAAAAAAAAAAAAAAAAAAAAAAAAAAGTTCCCTTTTCTCCATATCCTTGCCAGCACCTTTTTGACAATAACCATTTTGGAAGGTGTGAGATGATGTCTGATAGTGGTTTTAATTTGCATTTCCACAATGATTAGTGATGTTGGGCATTTTTTCATATATTTGCTGGCCATTTCTCTTGAGAAATGCCTATTCAGACTCTTTGCTCATATTTTAACTGTTTTTTTTCTTGCTATTGAGATGTTTTACCTCCATATATATATATTTTAAATATTTACTCCTCATTGGATGCAGAGTTTGCAAATATATTCTCCCAATTGAGGGTTGTCTTTGCACACTATTAATTGTTTCTTTTGCTGTGTAGAAGCTTTTTAGTTTGATGTAATCCCGTTTGTCTATTTTTACTTTTGTTGCCTGCATTTTTGAGGTCAAATCTAAAAAATCATTTCCCAGACCACTCTCCTGTAGGTTTTCCTCTGTTTTCTTTTAGGAGTTTTACAGTTACTGTTCTTATGTTTAAGTATTTAACTTGTTTTGAGTTGATTTTTGTATGTGTTTTTGAGATAAGGGCCCAATTTCACTCTTCTGCTTGTAGATATCTGGTTTTCTAAGCATCATTTCCTGACAAGACTATTCTTTTCCCATTGCATATTCTTGTCACTTTTGTCAAAAATCAATTGACTGTATATGCATGGGTTTATTTCTGGGCTCTTTATTCTGTTACATTGGTTAATGTATCGGTTTTTTGCCAGTATCATGAGTTATACATGATATAAATGATGAATTGATGGGTGCTGACGAGTTGATGGGTGCAGCACACCAACATGGCATAAGTATACATATGTAACAAACCTGCACGTTATGCACATGTACCCTAGAACTTAAAGTATAATAAAAAAAAAAAAAAAAAAAAAAATTACAACAGCTTTAAAGTATAGTTTGAAAAAGAAGTAGTGTGGTACCTCCATTTGTTTTTTGCTCATGATTGCCCTGGATGTTTGTTTTTTTTTAGTGGTTCCATGTGAATTTTAAGGTTTCCTTTTCCATTTCTATGAAAAATGATATTGGTATTTTGACAGGGATTGCCATAAATCTGTAGGTTGCTTTGGGTAGTGTGGTCATTTTAACAATATTAATTCTTCCAATTTGCTAAAGTCCTGAATATAATTTGACATGAGTGTATTATTTGGGGAAAAGTTGAGGCTATCCTGAGGTCTGTATTAAAGTTAGTTGAGGAACTAGCATTACATTTCTGTTTCAACATGTACACCAGAATTGTTAAGCAAAAATAGAGCTCAATCAAATTCAGTTCAATTAATAAAATATTTTATTTTTGTCAACTTCATAACTTTTTAAACTATATTTGGAACCACATCCCTCATTCCAAATAATTCTTCTTGATCTTATATAAGAAACCACCACCTTAAGGTCACCCCAATAAAAATGTGTTTTATATTCAATGACAGCGACAGCAACCCACCATAATCTCTTGTTAGCCTCAGGTAGATGTAAAAATTAAAAAGACTACATATATATAGTTCAACATGGATGAACTTTGAAGACATTACACTAAGTGAAATAAACCAGCCCAAAAATGACAAACATAGTTGTCCCCTCAGTATCTGTGGGGGATTGGTTTCAGGATCCCCTGTGTATATCAAAATCCAAAGGTGCTCAAATCCCTTATGGTATAGTATTTGCACATAACCTACTCACATGCTCTTGTATATTTTAAATCATCTATAATACCTTATAATACCTAATATTTAAATGTTTGTTGTACTGTATTGTTTAGGGAATTACCAAGAGGAAAAAAGTCTATATATGTTCAGTACAGATGCAACCATCCTTTTTTCTGAGTATTTTCAATCCTTGGTGAGTTGAATCCACAGATGTGAAGCTCACAGATACAGAGGGCTGATTGTACTGTATAATTCCACTTGTATGAGGTACTCATGAAGTCAAATTCATAGAGACAAAAAAGTAGAATGGTGGTTGCCAAAGACTGGGAAGGGGAAGAAGAATTGGGAGTTTTTGTTAAATGTATACCCACTCATGCCCGGTTTCAGTTTTGCAAAAGGAAAAGAAATCTGGAGATTGGTTATACAACAAAGAACAAAGTGAATGCAATTAACAATACTGAACTATATACTTTAAAATGGTTAATATAGTACATTTTGTGTTCTTTCTATTTTACCACAATTTTAAAAATTATTTTAAGATGCTCCATCATTACTGACAGAAATGAATTACAAGGTTGAGCATGCCTAATCTGAAAACCTGAAATCTGTAGTGCTTTAAAATCCAAAACTTTTTGAGGATCAACATGATGCCACAAGTGTAAAATTGCATACATAAGTACTTAGCACAAACTTTGCAAAAAATTATTTAAAATATTATATAGAATTACCTTCAGGCTATGTGTATAAGGTGCATATCAAAAATAAATTTTGTATTTAGACTTGGGTTTCATCCCCAAGATGTCTCATTGTGTATTTGCAAATATTCCAAAAGAAAGCAAAATCCAAAATCTGAAACATTTCAAGTAAGAGATACTCAATTTGTATTGTTATGGTAGTTATTAACTATCATATTATATATATCATTACTACATATATGTCTTATAAATGCATAAATTTTATAAAACATTAATATTACATTAAATATTTGTGCTGCTATCATTATAGCATTAAGGAAAAATGAAAATTAAGGACTAAGTAATTAATCTGAAAGTTTAGTTCGATGACACAATTAGCTTCTGCTTTCCTATGACTTTTCTCTGATACGAGTGATTCTAAAAAATTCCGAGTGAAGAATTATCCAACGAAACAGTTCTGAAGACTATTGTCAATTAAATATTTAGTATCTTTCTAATTTTTTTATTTTAAAATTGGGATAATCTTTTTTCTAAAAGTGAGACGTTCATTCTTTCTGAAGAATTTTAATTTGCAGACTGATTACGTTGCAGAGACAGCCTACTAATTCCCTGGTAAAAGGCTTGTTTGCAACAAAAGCCTCTGCCACCAGGAAGAAATGATGTTATATATATAGGAACCTTACAGAAAGCAGAAAAAAATTATAAGCCAATACTCAAACCCCAGTCTTAAAATGTCCAACATTCTTAAAAGACAAAGCAGTTTTTAAAACTGCATTGAAACTAGTACATTTTGAATGGTTTCTGCTCTTTTACGTCACTTTGAAGTGTGATGGTTATATATGTATATGTACACATTTTTTCACGTATGCCACTACTGTTACCTGGATCCTACCATATTTGCTCTTGTCTTCCTCCTTAGACAGAAGAATTTTGGTTAAACTTGGTATCCATGGAATTCTTAATTATATTTTTCCTAAATTTCAATAAAGAATTAAATATCTAAATAGAGAATCAAAAATATCTTGAAAACACAAATATTATAAAATCCACAATAATTTAAAGTGTGGGTTTATTTAATGAAAAAGCAAAATATAGACATCAGAATGTATTTATCAATAAAATTCTACAACAGTAGTCCACAACTGGGATCACTTTTGTCCCCAGGGGATATTTAGCAATGTCTGGAGACATTCTTGGTTGTCAGAACTGTGTATGAAGTGGTGATAGAGGTTGCTACTGGCACCTAGTAGGCAGAGGTCAAGGACAATGCTGAATATCCTACAGTGTGCAGAACAGTGTCGCCAGCAACAAATAATTATCCATCCCCAAATGTTAATAGTGCCAAAGTTCAGGAAACTTGCTCTTGAGAAGCTTCCCATTACAATGTACAAAGGCCAACACATGCAATCCATAATGAAGCTACTGTAACATAACTTGGAAACTGTCTCTGGAGACTATTGTGCCGCTTGTGAGCAGTTCTAGCCCTCTCTGGAGGTCCATGATGGCTATGTGGATATTTACAGGCATGCCACAAAGATCTATGAGTGTTCCCAGCAGAAGCCTGACTCCTCTGGCTCGGTCACTGTAGCCAACTTTATGAAAGCTGTGGATCAGATGTTTTCATTTTCATACATCACCGCCGTAAAAATTTCCTCAGTTCTCCCTGAGAACTATCCTAATAGTGTTCTGCAGATCAGGACTGGAAGCAGCAACATTTCAAAAGGTATACAATAAGCACATGGCTCTATGAAAAAAAAAAAAGGGACTGCTGCACCCTACCATGTCAGAGACCATGGCTGTGTGTTCATGCTTGGTTTCCTGTCACTTCTCCTCGTGGAACCTATCAAGAACAATCTGTTTCTTTGTGTGCAACTCAGCATCAGCCAGAATGATACACTGTGTATCCCGAAAGAAGCAGTGAAAGGCTTTGAAAGGAAGAACTATGACTTTCTATTTTAAAAGAGCCTGACTTCTTTTATCAAATGCATGGAATTATTGTAGCAAAATATACGGAATGGAAATCGATATGTCATGTATTTTGAATGCTCCATTAAATAATGTGCTTTTAAAAGAAGAAGCAACTAAATATAGTTACCTCTCTATTACAACATGTACTTCTTTGGAGCATAGTTAATCCTGAGGCCATCTCCTAAATCTCAATCCCAAAGCATCCATTTGTTCACCCGAAAACTATATATTTAAACACTAACTAGTTTCATTATCTTGTGAAAGTCAAGATCAGTTTTATGGGCTTCAGTTTTATCATTTCTAAAACTGGAAAAAGGAAAGAAGCTGAAAATACTGGGATCCTATTATATAACATTTTTTCCACCTATCTCACTCTAATTCATATGGCAAATGATAATAATTCTTAAGTATATCTTATTACCCAGATTATAAATCCCAGAGACATTGGATTAAATTCTCTTTTTTTTTTAATTTCTCTTCAACATCTACCGCAGTGCCTGGCAAACCATATGGTGAAGTCAACGAAACAACAACAAAATAATTTCACAATGAGTTTGCCAGCATATTTCTATGATTACAAAAAGCTAAGCAAATCAAAGGTTAATTTTTTTCCTTTTTTTTTGAGATGGAGTCTTGTTCTGTCACCCGGGCTGGAGTGCAATGGCACAATCTCGGCTGACTGCAGTCTCTGCCCCCCAGGTTCCAGCAATTCCCCTGCCACAGCCTCCTTGGTAGTTGGGATTACATGTGCATGTCACCACGCCTGGCTAATTTTTGTATTTTTAGTAGAGATGGGGTTTCGCCATGTTGGCCAGGATGGTCTCGAACTTCTGATCTCAGGTGATCCGCCTGCCTTGGCCTTGCAAAGTGCTGGGATTATAGGTGTGAGCCACCACACCTGGCCCAAAGGTTAATTTTCTAGAATAATAAAACACACACACACACACACACACACACACACACACACACACACACATCGGGGTATAGCAAATATTTAAATTGAAGATGACAGTGAGAAAATAAATAGAAATGAAATGAACAGTGGACCTTCCACCTTGGTCAGCCAGGTTTTGGTTTAAAAGTAGGCAGAACATGACACAGAGCTAGCCTGGATTGAGGCAAATATTTTGTTTCCTCACTTCAATGATCTACTTCTTTGGACCTCTTTCTCTAATATGATTTTCTATTCTTCACTCATTACTTTCTCAACTCTGGAAGTATCTGTTGAATGTTGAAAATATTTAGTTGTTTACCCTTCACCCACTGCACTGCATGCAAGGAGTCCATTCACTGTCACGGTTTTGCCCTGATCATTAGGCTACACAGATCTCTCCTGGAGCTACACACTAAGTCCAGCTGTGTGCAGGCACTTTCATTGTAGCACATAAGAACACTGCGCTAACCTTTCCTCAACCAAATTTTTTTCCCTTCTAGATTATTTTACATCTTATTTAGTTATACTACTATCCACCCAATTATTCCAGCTAGATACCTGAGGCTCATCTTTTTTTTCAGCTTTATTGACATATGAATGACAAATAAAAAATGTGTATGTTTAAGGTGTACAATTCTATGTTTTGCTACATAAATACATTGTTAAATAATCACCACTATCATATTGTCTGACAAAATTAAAAACTCATGTTTAAAAATTCTCAAAAATGTAGAAGCAGAAGAAAAATTACCTCAACATGATAAAGGCCATATATGAAAGACCACAGCTAACATCATATTCGATGGCGAAAAACTGATAGCATTTCCTCTAAAATCACAAACAAAGCAAGGGTACCTGCTCTTGCCACTTCTATTCAACATAGTACTGGAACTCCTAGCTAGAGTAATTAGACAAGAAAAAGAAATAAAGGGCATCTGGATTGGAAAAGAAAATGAGGCTCATCTTCAAATCTTTTTTACTCTCAACTCTGACATCTCATTTGTTATAACATGCTGTCATTTCACCCTCTAAATATTTTAAAAATGAGCTCACTTCTATTCATCTACATAATTTTTAAATTTCAGGTTTTAATCTAACTCTTCAGTATTACAGCAACATCCTAAGTTTGCTTGTTGGGTGAGCAATCAATAATTAACGTTCCCTCTCACTCAACCTGTGCAAACCCACCTTGCAAAAAGCCACCAAAATGATCTATTTTAAAAGCAATAAAGCAATATTGCAAATAATTCCTCTGCTTAAAATGCTTCCATGGGTCATAATTTCTCATAGAATAGTTCCAAAAATTTTAAGCTATCATATGATTTGGCTCAGCTTCCTTTTTTGTCCCTGTTACTGGTCATTACCTATTTGAGACTTCAATAACCCAGAGTAGCCATTGTTTTCTTCACACACTATGTAATTTTGCTTTACAAAGACTTCTATTATAATGCACTAATGATCAAGAATATCCTCTTCCCAATCTCTACCTCATCTCTTTCCTGTCAGCATTCCTACAGCCAATGCTTACTCATACCATGACTCAGTACATGGGTTATTTCCATGCTGAATTCCTCATCTTAAATGATGTTATATGCTTCTCCCAGGCATGTGATAATATTATGTACACATTTTTATTATGTCATTCACTATATTGTTTTGTTATTTATATTTTATCTCCAGTGTTTATCACAATAAATTATAATTGTCACTTAATGCTTATTGAATGCATAAATCGTCAAATGAAGAGAAAAGGAAGGAAGGAAATAAAGAAGAAAGACTGATAAAATCAAAGGAAGGAATTCTTTTGTAGGCTATTTTTGAAATTAGAGTCTCTTTTCTCTCATTTGTGTGGTCTTTTTTCATTCTTAGATTCTACCATTTGGGGGAGGATAGAAGAGACTCTAACAATGGACTGATATTTTGCTTTTTGTCTCACAAATACCTTATGTCTAGATATGTCAGAGAGTTTGATACAGACCTTATATAAAGTCATTTTCTTCCCAGTGTTAAACATTTGTATTCAAAATGCTGATTTCTAAAATCAGGATCTTCCTATTACTTTTCTCTGGTCTCTTGATTGAAAAGCAGTAATGCTTTTTATGGCAGGTAGATTTGCTTTTAAAATTTATTGTCCAGCTATATTCCACTTTAACTTGCAAATTGGACAGTGCTTGCACAGAGAGATTTTTTTAGTCCTCACAGCTCTGTAGCCAGGTCTTCTTTTATTCAGGAGGTAATACAGCAGTCCCCTGTGGTCAGAGGGAAAGTTGAACACTCAGGGCTTTTGTTTCATGTCCCAAGCCTCCACTGTTACAAAATATGCAGTCTCACGGCTTATTTATTGCCAACCGCAGCCATTATTATGCATTTTTCTGTCATCATAGACAAGTATAAATATAAACAAAAAAGCAGATAAAAATGGAAAATGGCATGACAGAGATAATTTAAACGAAAAAATAAAATAAGAAATTCTGAGAGTAGAAATGAGACACAAATGTCATTTCTATATTTTGAAGAATCTAATTATACATTCTGTTTTTATACTAGATATATTATAAAATTATAAAGCTGCTTTAAATCCACAAAAGCAGTGAAATTTAAACATCAAGGTTGACAGTCTTATTATGTAGTACATTTGCCCATCATCAAGATTGCTTCAGAGATGACCAAAGAAAATGTAATCCTACCAACCATGGAAATTTCTGGTCTCCAAACACTTCTCTGAAGATTCTATAGTCCAGAATCTATTTATGTGACAAATCCAAGAAATTAAGCTTCATATACTAATAAAATAAAATAAAATAAAATAAAACACAAAAAAACAAAAAACAAAAAAACCGTCTCTGGATTTCTGCTGCACAATTTCCATCAAACTTCTTACTCAAGCCATTTCTTAGGTACCCCACTTATCCAGATTTCAAAGGACTGTTCTGATATCAAAACAAGACAAGAAATTCTGTTAATCAAAAATTCCCTAAGTATTGAAAGTTCTTCTACTTTCAAAATGTGATATCAACCTTTAGGGAAAAAAAAAAAAAAAACTTCATTAATGCTGTTTATTTTCAGTTTTTACTAATTAACATTTCCACAGTGAAGGAAGAAGTAGCAATGAAATCACCTCAAGTTAAGGAACATAGTAGGGTATAAAATTTTTTCAGTTATGTAACAGTGAACTTTACCACACTTCATGATCTTATTGAGCATTCCGGTTTTTTTCCAGAACTGGCGGCAATCAGAAATTAGTCCACTCTTCTGATTTGAAATTAATTGGTTTTTACAAAAGTCAATAACTAAATCTTTTAGTTCTTTTTCACTTCAACATCTTGTCCCAATATTTATTATTTCTTTGAAGAGATACATTCTCCTTTCCCTCTAACCAAAATAAAACTCTCTTGTACTCCAGAAATCGATTTGGATCTCAACACCCTAAATGAAATGAAGTGGTATTCTCTTACATAAAACTGCATCTCTCTATCACTTGTCATCCATCCATCTATCCCTCTATTAATTTAATTAAGATATGAGTATGTATTCAACACTTGCTTCATTTCTGACAATAAATAGGAGACAGCAAACTTTTAGGGCAAAAGGCCAGATAGCAAATATTTTAGACTTCACTGGCCGTAAAATCTTTGTCACAGCTATTCAATTCTGTTGTTGTAAAATAAAATCACCCATAGATAATAGGTAAATACATGGGAATGGCTATGCTACAATAAAACTTTATTTACAAAAACAGGTGGTGGGCTGCATTTGGCCCTCAAGAGGTACTTTGTTGAGCCCTGCACAAGACAGACACTACATTGTGTATTGTAAGCAAATATAATCATAGGGATGTAAGTGATAATAGGAAAATATAAGAAAATATAAAAGCAAAGCTTTTGGAAGTTGGTTAAATATCCTAGCCATTTGGATATGGGCTGTTAAGGTAGTATATTCATATTTCATCCAGAATTACAGAGTAAGAGAGAATGAGAGCAAGAGCAAGAGAGCAAGAGTGAAAGCGAGAGAGTGAGATGGCACTCATGTACTCAGGAGAGGGGTTGGTTGATACAATGATATTGTAGTTCTCTCTAAAAGTTAAAATATAACATATTATATAATTTATTAAGAACAGAACATTAAGCATTCATTTTTGTTTTAGAAACAATAACCTCAATATATATTACAGTATCCTATAATAATGGAAGTATTATTTAAGCAAAAGTAGGACTTTTCAGAAAGAATAAAGAACTTAAACCAATAAGCAAAAAACAACCCCATTAAAAATTGTGCAGAGTTGGGAGGTGAGGAAGGCATATCACAAGGTCAGGAGATTGAGACCATCCTGGCTAACACGGTGAAACCCCGTCTCTACTAAAAAATACAAAAAATTAGCCGTGCCGGGTGGCAGGCACCTGTAGTCCCAGCTACCGGGAAGGCTGAGGCAGGAGAATGGCGTGAACCCGGGAGGCGGAGCTTGCAGTGAGCTGAGATCACGCCATTGCACTTCAGCCTGGGCAACAGAGTGAGACTCTGTCTCAAAAAAAAAAAAAAAAAAAAATTGGGCAGAGGACTTGAACAGACACTTCTGGAAAGAAGACGACATACAAGCAACCAACAAACATATGAAAAAATGCTCAACATCAGTGATCATTAGAGAAATAAATCAAAACCACAATAAGACACTATTTCACACCAGTCAGAATAACTATTATTAAAAAGTCAAAAATATTTACAAATATTTACATGGATGCAAAGAAAAGGGAAAGCTAAATACACTGTTGGCAGTAATGTAAATTAGTTCAACCTCTATGGAAAATATTATGCAGATTTCTCAAAGAATTAAAAATAGAACTACCATATGATGCAGCAATTCCACTACTGGGTATCTACTCAAAGGAAAATAAATCATTTTATCCAAAAGAACACCTGGATGCATATGTTTATCAAAGGACTATTTACAAGAGCAAAGCCATGGAATCAACCTAAGTGTCCATCAACGGTAGGTTGGATAAAGAAAATGTGGCATATATACACCATGGAATACTATGCAGACATTAAAAAGAACAAAATAATATCTTTTGCAGCAACATGGGTGGAACTGGAGGCCTAAGTTCCATCCATGTTGCTGCAAAAGATATTATTTTGTCCTAAGAGAAGTAACTCAGGAACAGAAAACCGAATGCGTCAAGTACTCAACTATAAATGGGAGCTAATCAATGGGTACACATGGACATAAAGATGGAAACAATAGACACCAGGGACTCCAAAAGTGGGGAGGGTGAGAAGGAGGCAAGGGTTGAAAAACTGCCTATTGGGCAACTGTGTTACTATTTGAGTGGAAGGTTCACTAGAAGCCCAAACCCCAGCATTATGCAATATACTCATGTAACAAACTTGCACATGTACCCACTGAATCCATATTTTTTAAAAAGAAATAAATACAACAATAAATCCTGTATAATTTAAATTGCCTTACAATTATTTTATCAAACCTCTGATTTATTGAATGCAAATGATGTACCCAACATATAGTAGTCACTTAATAATGGTTTCTTGTTTTGTTTTGCTTTTGAGACGGAGTCTTGCTCTGTTGCCCAGGCTGGAGTGCAGTGGAACAACCTTTGCTCACTGCAACCTCCGCCTCCCCAGCTCAAATGACTCTCCTGCCTCAGCCTCTGGAGTAGCTGGGATTACAAGCATACACCACCACCCCCTGATACTTTTTGTATTTTTAGTAGAGACAGGGTTTTGCCATGTTGGCCAGGCTGGTCTCGAACTCCTGACCTCAAGTGATCCACCTGCCGTGCTGGGATTACAGGTGTGAGCCACTGTGCCAGGCCTAATGTTTTGAACTTACTAATGAATTAACTCTCTTTTTGCTTATCTTGAATAATCTTCAGATTTTTAATATCTACAATGCTAACAGAAATTTTAATAAACATATTTTCATGATGTTTCATTTTTGAAATAAAGTTTTTTCAAAAAATAAAAAATGACAGAGTATTTATCATTTAAAATAGCTTGGGAGGCCAATATTTTCTGTATGACAAATAGTTTGTTCCTAAATAATTTTCATGAAAGACATTTTGGGAAAAAATTTTGGTCAAAATCTTCCCATTTTATATTAAAATTAAATACACAAAATTTAATTTGAAATCCCGTGTTCAAAAAAGTTCGAGTAACTCCAAAATATTTACAGCCAAATTACATGGGATTATAAGATCTGATGCAGATTTGAACATTATATTACTATATTATGCCAACTGGTGAGACAAAATAGTAAATGTAAAATATTATTTATTCTGTATATCATCATTATTTTTTAAAATCCTTATTATAAACAAATGTTGGCTGGTAGTAAACTATTTGAAAATATAACCATGATGATGATAAACGTTACATAGTGTATGAAGTTCCAAAGAGCGGCTTCTATGACTGTGAAAATAAAAAAGAAGCAGTCAGTTTAAGTTTACTGAATGCCTGAAGAACCTCAGCTATGAAAATTATCCAAAATAATCTTAAAGGGTAAGGTAAGGTTTTAGGTATAAGGTTCAAACTGTCATTTCCCATTCTCTTGGTTTTTGTTAATATTTGCTAGCTATGCTTCTCAGGCTAAATCTTAGTCAATTATTTTTTACTTTATTAAATGCATTATATAGAGTGTCTAAGATGTATTAGTCGTACAATATATTTTAGTTATATAGTCTCATTTTTTTTCTTATTATGTCTCATTTCTTGCTCTTGTTTTCATTATTATACTTTTTTTTAAATCCAGAAGTTCTTTCTTCCCATCATCAATGGAAATACACACCAGCTCTACTAACCAAATATTTTTAAATGTTCTTTAAAATGCATGTGGTACATTTAGATTATGCCACTTTTATCTATAAAATGTTTCATTTCAAAGTAAATGGGGGATTGAGTTTATTTTCATCTTGAAATTTAATTACATTTATGTTATGACATAAAACATATGGAGAAAAATCCATGGTCATAGCTTACAAAATGCTCAATTGTGGATTGTTTTGAATACATATATTGTTTTTAATAAACAGATTGCATTTTGGAAAATTTTTAAAAGAAACATGATGAGGAGTAAAAGAAATTTACCTGTCAGTTTCTCAAAAAGCAAAAAGTTTATTACACAGTGTCAATATGTTTAAAATAATATTTACTCTTGGTCAGGTGCTAGGCTAGATGAAGTGGCTACCCTTGGCTGGATACCTGGGGTTCCTCATCTTGCACCAAGAAAATTTAGGACACGGACACACATTAAGAGTTTAGGAGCAGAGGTTTAATAGGCAAAAGAAAGAGAAAGGAAAACAGCCCTCTCTAGTGAGAGAGAGGGGACTTCCGAGAGGGCCTGTGGCAGATGCACCCTATTTTATAGTCAGGTTTGAGGAGGTGGCATTTGATTTACAAAGGGCTCACAGATTGGGTCCGTCAGGTATGAAGTTTACATAGTGCTCTGAGAAGGCTGGCTGCCTCAGCCTAATCTTATTGGGAGGAGGCAACCTGTTAGCAGCCCTCACTCCCTCTGGGTGCCTCCTCGGCCTTGGTGTCCACTCTGGCTGCACTCAAGGAGCCCTTCAGACCGCCTCTGCACTGTGGGGGCCCCTCTCTGGGCTGGCTGAGGCCAGAGCCGGCTCCCTTCGCTCACAGGGAGGTGTGGAGGCAGAGGCATAGGTGGGAGCTGGGGCTGAGCCCAGCGCTAGCAGGCCAGCACTGGTTCTGGGGGGTCGCAGGCTGGGCGGGCCCTGCACTAGGTGTGGCCGGCTGGCACCTGCTGGGCTTGATCAGGGGAGGAGCTCCCTCTAGGTTGCTAGAGTGCCAGGGCTAGGTGCTGCAAAGTCCCGCAGTGAGTTCCAGTGAGAGGTGAAGCCAGCTGGACTTCTGAGAGGGGTGGGGACTTGGAGGACTTTTCTGTCTAATTAAAGGATTGTAAACGCACCAGTCAGCACTCTGTGTCTAGGTAAATGTTTGTGAATGCACCAATCAGCACTCTGTAAAATGGACCAATCAGCAGGACGTGGGTGGGATCAGATAAGGGAATAAAAGCAGGCCACCGAGCCAGCAGTGGCAACCTGGTTGGGTCCCCTTTCATGCTCTGGAAGCTTTGTTCTTTCACTCTTCACAATAAATCTTGCTGCTGCTCACTCTTTTGGTTCATGCCACCTTTATGAGCTGTAACACTCACCCTGAAGGTCTGCAGCTTCACTCCTGAAGCCAGCAAGACCACAAACCCACCAGGAGGGATGAACAACTCCAGACGGAAGGAATGAACAACTCCAGAAGTGCCACCTTTATGATTTGTAATACTCACCGCGAAGGTCTGCAGCTTCACTCCTGAGGCCAGTGAGACCACAAACCCACTGGAAGGAACGAACAACTCCAGACGTGCTGCCCTTAAGAGCTGTAGCATTCACCACCAAGGTCTGCAGCTTCACTCCTGAAGTCAGCGAGACCACGAACCCATCATAAAGAAGAAACTCTGGACACATCTGAACATCTGAAGGAACAAACGCTGGACACACCATCTTTAAGAACTTTAACACTCACTGTGAGGGTCCATGGCTTCATTCCTGAAGTCAGCAAGAGCAAGAACCCACCAATTCCTGACACATTTTGGTGGCCCAGATGGGACCATCGACTATCACCAAGAAGTGAGTACCATCAAACCCCTTTTGTTTGCTATTCTGTCCTATCTTTCCTTAGAATTTGGGCACTAAATACCAGGCACCTGTTGGCCAGTTAAAAGTGACTAGCGCGGCTGCCAGACTAAAGACATGGGTGTCAGGCTCTCTGGGAAAGGGCACTCTAACAGCTCCCGACTCCTTGGAGTTGGGAGCATTGGTTTGCCTGGAACCAGCTTCCACTTTTCCTGTACTTTCGGGCTGAGCCGAGCGTTGACAGAGAGGAAAGCCATTCAGCTCCAGGATCCCAACAACAAGTTGCTTGACCCTGCGGCCATGAGCAGAACTCTCAAAGTCATGTTGCCCAAGCGAGACTCGCCCATCTATTCTATCTACCCTGACTCTTGCCTCCTGGGTCCTAATGCCTGGCAGACAAACTTCCTCTCACCTCTCTTCTCCAAGGTTAGTCCCACTTCTAAAAATCACTCCCTGTCTCTGGTGCTTTTCTAGTTTCTCCTATAAGAATGGTTTCTACTATAAACTCCCGGACTCTGTTACATTCTTTAGGCACCCGGGCTCACCAATCAAAGACACAATTTTTGTCCAAAGCCCCGTCATAGGGGGCACTATCTGGAGTTTTAGGATCCCTCCTCAGACAAGCAGGCCTAACAAAAGCTATTCCTGAAGCTAGGATATGGGGAGCCTCAGAAATTGTATCCTTCCTGTTCATATAAGTGAGGACAAAAGACATCACTCTTCCAACTCTGGAGATCCCTGCCCTCCCTCAGGGTATGGCCCTCCACTTCATTTTGGGGCATAACCTCTTTATAGGACGGGGGTAACGTCCCAATACTAACAGGAGAATGCTTAGGACTCTAACAGTTTTTCGAGAATGCATCAGTAAGAGTCACTAAATCTGATTTTTCTTGGTCCTCCTTATGGTCTAGAGGACAAGCAAGGGTGCAGGTTTTCGAGAATGCGTTGGTAAGGGCCACTAAATCCAACCTTCCTCGGTCCTCCTTGTGTTCTGGGAGGAAAACTAGTGTTTCTGCTTCTGCATCAGTGAGCGCAACTATTCCGATCAGCAGGGTCCAGGGACCATTGTGGGTTCTTGGGCAGGGGTTGTTTCTGCTGCTGCATCAGTGAGTGCAACTATTCTGATCAGCAGGGTCCAGGGACCATTGCGGGTTCTTGGGCAGGGGGAGAAACAAAACAAACCAAAACCGCAGGCGGTTTTGTCTTTCAGATGGCAAACACTCAGGCATCAACAGGCTCACCCTTGAAATGCATCCTAAGTCATTGGGACCAATTTGACCCACAAACCCTGAAAAAGAGGTGGCTCATTTTTTTCTGCACTGACTTGGCCCCAGTATTCTCTCTCTGATGTGGAAAAATGGCCACCTGAGGGAAGTATAAATTACAATACTATCCTGCAGCTTGACCTTTTCTGTAAGAGGGAAGGCAAATGGAGTGAAATACCTTATGTCCAAGCTTTCTTTTCATTGAAGGAGAATACACAACTATACAAAGCTTGCAATATACATCCCACACGAGGACCTCTCAGCTTACCCTCATATCCTAGCCTCCCTATAGCTCCCCTTCCTATCAATGATAAGCCTCCTCTAATCTCCCCTGCCCAGAAGGACCTCAAAACTCCCCCGGCCTGGGCTATCGGTTGTGTCCCCTTCAAGCTGTAGGGGGAGGGGAATTTGGCCCAACCTGGGTACATGTCCCCTTCTCCCTCTCTGATTTAAAGCAGATCAAGGTAAACCTGGGGAAGTTTTCAGATGGTCCTGATAGGTACATAGATGTCCTACAGGGTCTAGGGCAAACCTTTGACCTTGCTTGGAGAGAGGTCATGCTACTGTTAGATCAAACACTGGCCTTTAATGAAAAGAATGGGGCTTTAGGTGCTGCCTGAGAGTTTGGAGATACCTGGTATCTTAGTCAAGTAAATGATAGAATGACAGCCGAAGAAAGGGACAAATTCCCTACCAGTCAGCAAGCCATCCCCAGTATGGATCCCCACTGGGACCTTGACTCAGATCATGGGGACTGGAGTCATAAACATCTGTTGACCTGTGTTCTAGAAGGACTAAGGAGAATTAGGAAAAAGCCCATAAATCATTCAGTGATGTCCACCATAACTCAGGGAAAGGAAGAAAATCCGTCTGCCTTCCTTGAGCGGCTATGGGAGGCCTTAAGAAAATATACTCCACTGTCACCCGAATCACTCAAGGGTCAATTGATTTTAAAAGATAAGTTTATTACCCAATCAGCCGCAGATATCAGGAGAAAGCTCCAAAAGCAAGCCCTGGGCCCTGAACAAAATCTGGAAACATTATTAAACCTGGCAACCTCGGTGTTCTATAATAGGGACCAAGAGGAACAGGCCCAAAAGGAAAAGCAAGATCAGAGAAAGGCCCCAATCTTAGTCATGGCCCTCAGACAGACAAACCTTGGTGGTTCAGAGAGGACAGAAAATGGAGCAGGCCAATCACCCAGTAGGGCTTGTTATCAGTGCGGTTTACAAGGACACTTTAAAAAAGATTGTCCAATGAGAAACAAGCCATCCCCTCATCCATGTCCGCTATGCTGAGGCAATCACTGGAAGGTGCACTGCCCCAGAGAACAAAGGTACTCTGGGTCAGAAGCCCCCAAACATATGATCCAACAACAGGACTGAGGGTTCCCGGGGCAAGCGCCAGCTCATGTCATCACCCTCACTGAGCCCCAGGTATGTTTAACCATTGAGGGCCAGGAAATTGACTTCCTCCTGGACACTGGTGCGGCCTTCTCAGTATTAACCTCCTGTCCTGGACGACTGTCCTCAAGGTCTGTTACCATCTGAGGAATCCTGGGACAGCCTGTAACCAGGTATTTCTCCCATCTCCTCAGTTGTAATTGGGAGACTTTGCTCTTTTCACGTGCCTTTCTTGTTATGCCTGAAAATTCCACACCCTTATTAAGGAGGGATATATTAGTCAAAGCTGGAGCTATTATCTACATGAGTATGGGAAACAAGTTACCCATTTGTTGTCCTCTACTTGAGGAGGGAATCAACCCTGAAGTCTGGGCATTGGAAGGACAATTTGGAAGGGCAAAAAATGCCTGCCCAGCAAATCAGGCTAAGAGACCCCACCACTTTTCCTTATCAAAGGCAACATCCCTTAAGGCCTGAAGCTCATAAAGGTTTACAGGATATTGTTAAACATTTAAAGGCTCAAGTCTTAATAAGGAAATGCAGCAGTCCCTGCAACACCCCAATTTTAGGAGTACAAACACTGAATGGTCAGTGGAGACTAGTGCAAGATCTTAGACTCATCAATGAGGCAGTAATTCCTCTGCATCCAGTTGTACCCAACCCCTATACCCTGCTCTCTCAAATACCAGAGGAAGAAAAATGGTTCACTGTTCTGGACCTCAAGGATGCCTTCTTCTGTATTCCCCTGCACTCTGACTCCCAGTTTCTCTTTGCCTTTGAGGATTCCACAGACTACATGTCCCAACTTATGTGGACGGTCTTGCCCCAAGGGTTTAGGGATAGCCCTCACCCATTTGGTCAGGCACTGGTCCAAGATCTAGGCCACTTCTCAAGTCCAGACACTCTGGTCCTTCAGTATGTGGATGATTTACTTTTGGCTACCAGCTTGGAAGCCTCATGCCAGCAGGTTACTCTGGATCTCTTGAACTTTCTAGCTAATCAACGGTACAAGGCGTCTAGGTCAAAGGCCCAGCTTTGCCCATCGCAGGTCAAATATCTAGGCCTAATCTTAGCCAGAGGTACCAGGGCCCTCAGCAAGGAACGAATACAGCCTATACTGGCTTATCCTCACCCTAAGACATTAAAACAGTTGCAAGGGTTCCTTGAAATCACTGGCTTTTGCCGACTATGGATCCCTGGACACAGCGAGATAGCCAGGCCCCTCCATACTCTAATCAAGGAAACCCAGAGGGAAAATACTTATCTAGTAGAATGGGAACCAGGGGCAGAAACAGCGTTGAAACCTTAAAGCAGGCCCTAGTACAAGCTCCAGCTTTAAGCTTTCCCACAGGACAAAACTTCTCTTTATATGTTACAGAAAGAGCAGGGATAGCTCTTGGAGTTCTTACTCAGACTCGTGGGACAACCCCACAACCAGTGGCATACCTAAGTCAGGAAATTGATATAGTAGCAAAAGACTGGCCTCACTATTTACGGGTAGTTGCGGCGGTGGCTGTCTTAGTGTCAGAGGCTATCAAAATAATACAAGGAAAGGATCTCACTGTCTGGACTACTCATGATGTAAATGGCATACTAGGTGCCACAGGGAGTTTGGTTATCAACCACCTACTTAGATACCAGGTGCTACTCCTTGAGGGACCGGTGCTTCAAATACATACGTGTGTGGCCCTCAACCCTGCCACTTTTCTTCCAGAGGATGGGGAACCAATCGAGCATGACTGCCAACAAATTATCATCCAGACTTATGCTGCCCGAGATGATCTCTTAGAAGTCCCCTTAGCTAATCATGATCTTAACCTATATACTGATGGAAGTTCATTTGTGGAGAATGGGATATGAAGGGCAGGTTATGCCATAGTTAGTGATGTAGCCATGCATGAAAGTAAGCTTCTTCCTCCAGGGACCAGCATACAGTTAGCAGAACTGGTGGCACTTACCTGAGCCTTAAAACTGAGAAACGGAAGAAGAATAAATGTGTATACAGATAGCAAGTATGCTTATCTAATCCTACATGTCCATGCTGCAATATGGAAAGGAAGGGAGTTCCCAACCTCTGGGAGAACCCCCATTAAATACCACAAGGAAATCATAGAGTTATTGCACACAGTGCAAAAACCCAAGGAGGTGGCAGTCTTACACTGCCGAAACCATCAGAAAGGGGAAGGAGAGGGGAGAACAGCAGCATAAGCGGCTGGCAGCAGGGAAAGACCAGCAGAAAGAGAGAGAGAGAGAGAGAGAGAGAGAGAGAGAGAGAGAGAGAGAGAGAGAGACAAAGTCAAAGAAGGAAAGAGAGAAAGAGACAGAAAGAGAGAGAGAGAGAGAAAGAGAGAGGAAGAGACAGAGAGACAGAAATTCAAAATAAAGAGAGGAAGAGACAGAGAGTCAGAAAGAAAGAGAGAGACAAAGAAGAAGTCAAAGAGAAAGAAAGAGAGATGGAAGTAGTAAAGAAAAAACTGTGTACCCTATTCCTTTAAAAGCCAGGGTAAATTTCTGTCTACCCAGACAAGGCATATTCTTCTTATGTGGACTGTTGACCTATATCTGCCTCCCCACTAACTGGACAGGCACCTGCACCTTAGTCTTTCTAAGTCCCAACATTAACATTGCCCCAGGAAATCAGACCTTATCAGTACCCCTCAAAGCTCAAGTCCGTCAGTGCAGAGCCATACAACTAATACCCCTACTTACAGGGTTAGGAATGGCTACTGCTACAGGAACCAGAATAGCCAGTTTATCTACTTCATTATCCTACTACCACACACTCTCAAAGGATTTCTCAGACAGTTTGCAAGAAATAACGAAATCTATCTTTACTCTACAATCCCAAATAGACCTTTAGCAGCAGTGACTCTCCAAAACTGCTGAGGCCTAGACCTCCTCACTGCTGAGAGAGGAGGACTTTGCACCTTCTTAAGGGAAGAGTGTTGTTTTTACACTAACCTGTCAGGGATAGTACGAGATGCCACCTGGTGTTTACAGGAAAAGGCTTCTGAAATCAGACAATGCCTTTCAAACTCTTATACCAACCTCTGGAGTTGGGCAACATGGCTTCTCCCCTTTCTAGGTCCCGTGGTGGCCATCTTGCTATCACTCGCCTTTGGACCCTGTATTTTTAACCTTCTTGTCAAATTTGTTTCCTCCAGAATTGAGGTCATCAAGCTACAGATGGTCTTACAAATGGAACCCCAAATGAGCTCAACTAACAGCTTCTACTGAGGACCCCCGGACCATCCTGCTGGCCCTTTCGCTGGCCTAAAGAGTTCCCCTCTAGAGGACACTACAACTGCAGGGCTCCTTCTTTGCCCCTATCCAGCAGGAAGTAGCTAGAGCGGTCATCAGCCAAATTCCCAACAGCAGTTGGGGTGTCCTGTTTAGAGGGGGGATTGAGAGGTGACAACGTGCTAGCACCCCTCGCTTGCTCTCGGCACCTCCTCGGCCTCGGCGTCTGCTCTGGCCACACTCAAGGAGCCCTTCAGCCTGCTGCTGCGCTGTGGGAGCCCCTCTCTGGGGCTGGCCAAGGCCAGAGCTGGCTCCCTCTGCTTGCAGTTAGGTGTGGAGGGAGAGGCGTTCGTGTGGGTTCCATTTGGGTGCAGGCTTGGTGGGCCCTTCACTCAGCATGGCCGGCCAGCATCTGCTGGGCTTGATCAGGGAATGAGCTCCCTCTAGGCTGCCAGAGTGTGTGGGCTAGGTGCCGCAAAGTCCCATGGTGAGTGCTAGTGAGAGGTGAAGCTGGCTGGGCTTCTGAGATGGGTGGGGACTTGGAGAACTTTTGTGTCTAGCTAAAGGTTTGCAAACGCACCAATCAGCAGTCTGTAAAACGGAACAATCAGCTTTCTGTAAAATGGACCAATCAGTGCTCTGTAAAAATGGACCAATCAGCAGGATGTGGGTGGGGCCAGATAAGGGAATAAAAGCAGGCCACCCAAGCCAGCAGCAGCAACCTGCTTGGGTCCCCTTCCATGCTGTGTAAGCTTTGTTCTTTCGCTCTTCGCAATAAATCTTGCTGCTGCTCACTCTTTGGGTCCGGGCTGCCTTTATGAGCTGTAATCCTCACTGTGAAGGTCTGCAGCTTCACTCCTGAAGCCAGCAAGACCACAAACCCACCAGGAGGGACGAACAACTCCAGACAGGAGGAACGAACAACTCCGGATGCGCCACCTCTATGAACTGTGACACTCACCGCAAAGGTTGGCAGCTTCACTCCTGAGGCCAGCGAGACCACGAACCCACCAGAAGGAACAAACAACTCCAGGTGTGCCGCCTTTAAGAGCTGTAACACTCACCGTGAATGTCTGCAGCTTCACTCCTGAAGTCAGCGAGACCACAAACCCACCAGAAGGAAGAAACTCCGGACACATCTGAACATCTGAAGGAACAAACTCTGGACACACCGTCTTTAAGAACTGTATCACTCACCGTGAGGGTCCGAGGCTTCATTCTTAAAGTAAGCAAGACCAAGAACCCACCAATTCTGGACAGATTATTATGCAAATGAACTTTCCCCTTGGCCGGCACCATCTTGTCTGCTCCTTACTGTATACATGACTGACAAAGAGAAGGGACGTTAGAGCCACCATCTTGAACATGATTAGCATAACTGCCAGCATCTTTGTCAGCAGCTCATTTTACAGGCTGCTCTTTGTTAGAAAGGAAAATGATTTGGGGCTGCTTTTCATTAAAATAAAAACTTTACCGAGGACTTCTATACCCTCACTATCTGCCTAAGTAATTTCTTCTTAACTCCTGTGTCATAGAGACACAGCAATGGAGAAGTCAGCTATGAGCATTTATGTACTGTGGAATTCACAAACAACGAGGATGGGTCATTTAAAAATAAACAGTTATGCAAATATTTAAATAGTTGCAGTTGTGAGCGACACTTTAAAATGCAGAGTGTTATGAACAAATGAAACTGGGAGATTTTCCTTATTCTGAAGAGAAGTTAGAACCCACACTGTTGGGTGGAAGGGAAGAGTAACACATGAGGTTAAAATGAAAATATTATTTAGAGACAAGGAGATCCTGCATGTATACCCCATGTAAATTGTCTTCGAGATGACCAAATTGTCTACGAACTCATCTCTTCCACCCTGTGAACTCCTGAAACTGAGACTTTGTCTTCAAGTATGATTCACTATAGCATTGCTATGCACTGAGAAGTTGCTGTTAGAAAATCTGAAAATGAATGAATCTTCTTGTAACAATTCGGAGTTGGTAATTAGGTGCAATTAGGTGCAATTGTCCTTACTACTTTCCACTCCTTCTTTTTTCCATTCATCACTATTGAGTTTCTTGAAGTTGATAACCTGAAAAAAAAAAAAAAAAGACACTAATTTAAGCCTCAGTTAGGGTGATAAAATGTGTAACTGTGTAACTTGGTTACAAAAGGGGAGTATAAGTATAAGATATTGCTCAATGGAATATTTCTTTTTTTGACTGAAATTCAAATCAGAAATTACTATTCTCAGCAATTAAGGTTCAAAATGACATAGTTCACTGTGCATTAACCAAGACGGCCCTAATATTCCCTTCAGCTTGATTAAATATTAGATAGGTTTCTTCCTGACTATAGGCCCCGTCCTTATTTTCTTAGAGAATTTTCTTTAGAAAACTTTCAATTGTAAGTTCCTTTCTCTGGCTCTTTGAGATGTAAATCTTTTACAAGCTAGGGATCTTCCTCAAGAACCTGTGAGCCATCCCTTTGAAATGTAATCATCCAGAAAGATAGAGCCTTGGTCTCCCAGACTCTGTGGGAGAGTCAGAGCCTAACTTAGATAAGTGCCAATTAGCAAACACAGATGGCCTAATCATACAGACACACCTCCCCCATTCTATCTTACTTTTCTATTAGCTGTCTTTAGCATTTAAAATCCTCTTGCCTTTTCTTTCAGGGGAGTTGAGTTCAACCTCCCTTTCCTATTGCAATAGTCTTGAATAAATTTTCCCTTCCCCATTTAATTGGTCTGGTATAATTTTTCTTTTACAGTATAAAAGAAAAGCTGTTCATCTTTAATGTTATGTAAAATAAGATCAGTTATTGCACCTATACTGGGAACCGTAACTGACATTACACTAAACATATCAAAAGAGATGCTATGCTTTTTGTACAGAGAAATTACTACATAGACTTTATTATTACAGTTTGTTCTTGGAAAGCCCAGCAAGGTCTATACAATCAGAGCTTTGAAAAAAGATATATATCCCAACGAAGATTTTGTGGAGTGGAACTATAGCAGCTTTTGACACTCAGAAGAGAAAACCAACTGCTTAACTATTATTCTAATTCATCAATTAAGAGGGAAATAGAACATTATGTGTGCATATTAAATTGTATACAGTTTAAATTCTAGTTTGGCCTCAGTCATTCTCAGGAAATTTTAATTTTATTTTCTGTTATCTTGCTCAATTTCTCAACTCCTCTAGATATTTTTTGTGGGTGCATGAGTGATCATTAAAAGTAGATAAGCTTTCTTACACCATCTCCCCCACACATATATCACTGTGTCAACAATATTTCACTTTCATTTTGTTAATATGTGGAGTCTCTGAATTAGCACTGTGCAACAGGACTTTTTGTAATGACGGAAATGTTGAAATACTGTAATCTCTAGCCACATGTAGCTATTGAGCACTCAAAATCTGGCTAGTGTTACAAGGGAACTAAATTTTCAACTTTATTCAGGAATAATTTTAATTTAAATGTAATAACCACAGACTGGGCGCAGTGGCTCATGCCTGTAATCCCAGCACTTTGGGAGGCCGAGGTGGGCGGATCACCTGAGGTGGGGAGTTCGAGACCGGTCTGACCAATATGGAGAAACTCCATCTCTACTGAAAAAACAAAATCAGCCAGGCGTGGTGGCACATGCCTGTAATCCCAGTTACTCGGGAGGCTGAGGCAGGAGAATCGCTTGAGCCCAGGAGGCGGAGGTTGCAGTTAGCCAAGATCACATCATTGCACTCCAGCCTGGGCAACAAGATCGAAACTTCATCTCAAAAATAAATAAATAAATAAATAAAACCACAAGTGGGCTAGTGATTACTATACTATACAATGCACTAGATATATGTCATAGATCTTTCTCATTGTCAGTAAATTAGAACTTGCTAGAGTGTTAACTATGCAAAGCTCTCCACAACATTGTCATAGTAGAAAGTGAGATACATACCCATATAGATCAGTGTTTCCCAATATTAGCACTATTGACTTTTGAGGTAGGATAATTCTTCAGGGTGTGTATGGGGGGAGCCTGTGCATTAAAAAATGCCTAGCTTAGCAGCATCCCTGGATTCTACCACTGAGATGACAGAAGCAGCTATCATTCAGTTACGGTAACCAAAAATGTCTTCAGACATTACCAAATGTCCCCTGGGGCTTTAAGGAGCTTCCACTGGACCACTACTTTAAGTCTGATTATTCTTGGTAGAATTCTGGTCCTTCTTCAGGGACTCTTTCTCCAAAATTACCTGGCTCAGTCAAGGAAGCTCATTGACATGTCCTCTGGGTCAGATATCTGAATATATGATGGTGTAGTCAGAGTTGGAAAGAAAATACTGCAGGAAAAAGGAAGTGGAGAGCTAATTCCACTACAGACATAAAAAAAAGACTAAATTTTAAATTAGATACTTTGAGTTTTTACACTTTTGACTTTGCAAAATGACCTGGTCTGAATTTCCTAATGTGTTTGATTACTTGGAATTACCATCCATTTATAGAGTTTCTGATTTCATATTACTTTGGCACATTTAATTTAACAAGTATTTAAATAGCATTCTTAAATCTCACCCTTGTGAGACAAGAATAGAAATAAAAATCTCTTCTAAATCTGTCTAGGGTCAGCATCACATTTACAACCTGAAATGAAAGCAAATTAGCTCAGTACAAGTGAAGAAGGCATGTGTAGGGCAGCAGCTAGGAGGGTGAGGAAGATATCATCTATGGGCATAGATCTGGATATAAAAATTCTAGAAAAATCATATACAGCCTTAAAAAGAAGAGGCTCTCGACCCAGAATATGTGTGTTCTAGTCTGATCTGGCATGCTCAAGCTGTGTAATCCTTGGCACTTATGCTCCCTTAGCATGAATTTTCTTATCTAATTGCATAAAGCAAACCCTATGCAGGTCCTTCATCTTTGATTTAGCATTGAGAATAAAATGAAATGTTGTGAGTGTTTGTAGCATTGTGAATACAGCTAGATAATTATTTCTTTACAAGCTCACCAATGTAGTCTGGGCTGCAATAACTTATAGTTATATTCATAATGAAGGCCTATGACAGTATAATAACTACCCATGCTTTCTTGTAGTACATAGTACATTTTCATTTTCAGTAAGATATTTCTCACTTATCTGAACATTTCAACTACAGTCTACTAAATCAGAATCTGTTGCATGAACTACCATTTATCAATGTGCTAGTGTCTTATTTTTATTTTTCATCTGAAATATGTAACTTTGGTAGTTTTTAACACAATGTTTTAAATTTTTTTTTTTTGGAAACAAATCAGCATGTGTTTACTAATGACTTAAGCACACATTTCATTGTACTAATTCCCACAGAGTGTAGTAAATGCTTATGTGGTTTGTTGGAACTCACCTTAGATATAGGGCTACATATGATAATAAGGAGAATATAATTCAATTCAACAATTATCAAATGCCCTTCATTTGCAGGTGATTGTTAAGAAAGCAGTATAAAACAGGCCACAATTATATTCAAAAGACATTTAATTCTGCAGATAATTATAAATACATTTTAAATTTGAAGTTAATTGTTCCCCTATATCCAAAACAAAATATGAGAAAGGAAAATACACCTAACGTAAGCCAAAGGAAGGTTTTGACTTTATGGTGAGTTGAAGAATGTCATTTTGAAAATTGTGATGCTTTGAAATTAAAAACAAGAATGCATATTTTTGGGGATGGAAAGGGGTTTGTGAAAAACATGAGATTAGTTTAAATAAAATCAAGAATTCAGGTTTCGGGGCAGTAGGCTAGGAATTGTGCATTATAGAAGCAGTTGTTACACAGTGGTAAAACATAATATTTGAAATAAAATATGAGTTTTGAAACTTGAAAAAGTGGGCTACTTCTAAGAAAATGTGGAAAAGGTGGGGCACGCCCAAGATGGCCGAATAGGAACAGTTCCAGCCTCCAGCTCCCAGCGTGAGCGACACAGAAGACGGGTGATTTCTGCATTTTCAACTGAGGTACCAGGTTCATCTCACTGGGGCATGTTGGACTGTTGGCGCTGGTCCGCGGTTGCAGCCTGACCAGCGAGAGCTGAAGCAGGGTGAGGCATCACCTCACCTAGGAAGCATGAGGGGGAAAGGAATTCCTTTTCCTAGCCAAAGGAAATTGAGACACACAACACCTGGAAAATCGGTTAACTTCCACCTTAATACTGCACTTTACCAAGGGTCTTAGCAAATGGCACACAAGGAGATTATATCCCACACCTGGCCCAGAGGGTCCCACGCCCACGGAGCCTCCCTCATTGCTAGCACAGCAGTCTGAGATCTAACTGCAAGGCAGCAGCGAGACTGGGGGAGGGGCGCCTGCCATTGCTGAGGCTTAAGTAGGTAAACAAAGCCTCCAGGAAGCTTGAATTGGGTGGAGCCCAATTGAACTCATCTCTGCACCAAGCAGACCTAATAGACATCTATAGAACTCTCCACCCCAAATCAACAGAATATACATTCTTCTCAGCACCACATCACACTTATTCCAAAATTGACCACATAGTTGGAAGTAGAGCACTCCTCAGCAAATGTACAAGAACAGAAATTATAACAAACTGTCTCTCAGACCACAGCGCAATCAAACTACAACTCAGGACTAAGAAACTCAATCAAAATCGCTCAACTACATGGAAACTGAACAACCTGCTCCTGAATGACTACTGGGTACATAACGAAATGAAGGCAGGAATAAAGATGTTCTTTGAAACCAATGAAAACAAAGATACAACATACCAGAATCTCTGGGACACATTTAAAGCAGTGTGTAGAGGGAAATTTATAGCACTAAATGCCCACAAGAGAAAGCAGGAAAGATCTAAAATTGACACCCTAACATCACAATTAAAAGAACTAGAGAAGCAAGAGCAAACACATTCAAAAGGTAGCAGAAGGCAAGAAATAACTGAGATCAGAGCAGAACTGAAGGAGATAGAGACACAAAAAAACCCTCCAAAAAATCAATGAATCCAGGAGTTGGTTTTTTGAAAAGATCAACAAAATTGATAGACCGCTAGCAAGACTAATAAAGAAGAAAAGAGAGAGGAATCAAATAGACCCAATAAAAAATAATAAAGGGGATATCACCACCGACCCCACAGAAATACAAACTACCATCAGAGATTACTATAAACACCACTATGCAAATAAACTAGAAAACCTAGAAGAAATGGATAATTTCCTGGACACTTACACTCTCCCAAGACTAAACCAGGAAGAAGTTGAATCCCTGAATAGACCAATAGCAGGCTCTGAAATTGAGGCAATAATTAATAGCCTACCAACCAAAAAAAGTCCAGGACCAGACAGATTCACAGCCGAATTCTACCAGAGGTACAACGAGGAGTTGGTACCATTCCTTCTGAAACTATTCCAACCAATAGAAAAAGAGGGAATCCTCCCTAAGTCATTTTATGAGGCCATCATCATCCTGATACCAAAGCCTGACAGAGATACAACAAAAAAAGAGAATTTTAGACCAACATCCCTGATGAACGTCGATGCAAAAATCCTCAATAAAATACTGGCAAACTGGAATCCAGCAGCACATCAAAAAGCTTATCCATCATGATCAAGTGGGCTTCATCCCTGGGATGCAAAGCTGGTTCAACATATGCAAATCAATAAACGTAATCCAGCATATAAACAGAACCAAAGACAAAAACCACATGATTATCTCAATAGATGTAGAAAAGGCCTTCAACAAAATTCAACAGCCCTTCATGCTAAAAACGCTCAATAAATTCGGTATTGATGGAATGTATCTCAAAATAATAAGAGCCATTTATGACAAACCCACAGCCAATATCATACTGAATGGGCAAAAACTGGAAGCGTTCCCTTTGAAAACTGGCACAAGACAGGGATGCCCTCTCTCACCACTCCTATTCAACATAGTCTTGGAAGTTCTGGCTAGGACAATCCAGCAAGAGAAAGAAATCAAGGGTATTCAGTTAGGAAAAGAAGAAGTCAAATTGTCCCTGTTTGCAGATGACATGATTGTATATTTAGAAAACCCCATCGTCTCAGCCCAAAATCTCCTTAAGCTGATAAGAAACTTCAGCAAAGTCTCAGGATACAAAATCAACATGCAAAAATCAAAAGCATTCTTATACACCAGTAACAGACAAACAGAGAGCCAAATCATGAATGAACTCCCATTCACAATTGCTTCAAAGAGAATAAAATACCTAGAAATCCAGCTTACAAGGGATGTCAAGGACCTCTTCAAGGAGAACTACAAACCACTGCTCAGTGAAATCAAAGAGGACACAAACAAATGGAAGAACATACCATGCTCATGGATAGGAAGAATCAATATTGTGAAAATGGCCATACTGCCCAAGGTAATTTATAGATTCAATGCCATCCCCATTAAGCTACCAATGAGTTTCTTCACAGAATTGGAAAAAACTGCTTTAAAGTTCATGTGGAACCAAAAAAGACCCCGCATTGCCAAGGCAATCCTAAGCCAAAAGAACAAAGCTGGAGGCATCACGCTACCTGACTTCAAACTCTACTACAAGGCTACAGTAACCAAAACAGCATGGTACTGGTACCAAAACAGAGATATAGACCAATGGAACAGAATAGAGCCCTCAGAAATAATACCACACATCTACAGACATCTGATCTTTGACAAACCTGAGAAAAACAAGAAATGGGGAAAGGATTCCCTATTTAATAAATGGTGCTGGGAAAATTGGCTAGCCATAAGTAGAAAGCTGAAACTGGATCCTTTTCTTGCTCCTTATACAAAAATTAATTCAAGATGGATTAGAGACTTAAATGTTAGACCTAATACCATAAAAACCCTAGAAGAAAACCTAGGTGATACCACTCAGGACATAGGCATGGGCAAGGACTTCATGTCTAAAACACCAAAAGCAATGGCAACAAAAGCCAAAATTGACAAATGGGATCTAATTAAACTAAAGAGCTTCTGCACAGCAAAAGAAACTACCACCAGAGTGAACAGGCAACCTACAGAATGGGAGAACATTTTTGCAATCTACTCATCTGACAAAGGGCTAATATCCAGAACCTATAAATAACTCAATCAATTTTGCAAGAAAAAAACAAACAACCCCATCAAAAAGTGGGCAAAGGATATGAACAGACATTTCTCAAAAGAAGACATTCATACAGCCAACAGACACATGAAAAAATGCTCATCATCACTGGCCATCAGAGAAATGCAAATCCAAACCACAATGAGATACCATCTCACACCAGTTAGAATGGCAATCATTAAAAAATCAGGAAACAACAGGTGCTGGAGAGGATGTGGAGAAATAGGAATACTTTTACACTGTTGATGGGACTGTAAACTAGTTCAACTATTGTGGAAGACAGTGTGGCGATTCCTCAAGGATCTAGAAACAGAAATACCATTTGACCCAGCCATCCCATTACTGGGGATATACCCAAAGGATTATAAGTCATGCTGCTTTAAAGACACATGCACAGGTATGTTTATTGCGGCACTATTCACAATAGCAAAGACTTGGAATCAACCCAAATGTCCATCAGTGGCAGACTGGATTGAGAAAATGTGGCACATATACACCATGGACTACTATGCAGCCATAAAAAAGGATGAGTTTGTGTCCTTTGTAGGGACATGGATGCAGCTGGAGACCATCATTCTCAGCAAACTATTGCAAGAACAGAAAACCAAATACCGCATGTTCTCACTCATAGGTGGGAATTGAACAATGAGATCACTTGGACTCGGGAAGGGGAACATCACACACCAGGTCCTATTGTGGTGAGGGGGGAGGGATAGCATTAGGAGATATACCTAATGTAAATGACGAGTTAATGGGTTCAGCACACCAACATGGCACATGTATACATATGTAACAAACCTGCACGTTGTGCCCATGTGCCCTAGAACTTAAAGTATAATAATAAAAAAAAATCATGACCCTATCTACAAAACAAAACAAAAAAAAGTGGAAAATAAGTTTATAGCTATCGTTTCAGAAATAACATTATACTTTTCATTTATAAAATTGGTTTCATATATAAAGTAGGGCCTATGGTATGAATGATTCTGTTCCTCCAAAATTCATGTTGAAACTTAATCCCCAATGCAATAGCATTAAGAGATGGAGCCTTTAGGAGGTGAGTAGGCTGTGAGGGCTCCACGATCATGGAAGTGTAGTAGCATCTGTATAATCGGGATTGAGGGAGAAAGTTTGTCCCTTTTTGCCCTTCTGTCCATTCTGCTATGTGAAGACAGCGTTCACCCACTCCAGAGGATGCAACAACAAGAAACCACATTGGAAGCAGAAAGTAAGCCTTCACTAGACATCAAATCTACTAGCACTTTGGTCTTGAACTTCCCAGATTTCAGAACTGTGAGAAATAAATTTCTGTTGTTTACAAACTGCCTAGTCTGTGGCATTTGGTTTCTATGGATATTTTTTGAAATGACTGGAGAATAACTGAGCAAAAGAGTTGGCCTAATTATCTTCTCCATTTATTTGGATTTAAAAAGTGGTTAAATCCACTTTTTAACTTTTTAATTATAATATAATTTTTAATTTTAATCCACTTTTTAATTTTTGGTGATTGCCTTGATTAAGACCATCCTGGCTAAGACGGTGAAACCCCATCTGTACTAAAAATACAAAAAATTAGCTGGGTGTGGTGGCAAGTGCCTGTAGTCCCAGCTACTCTTTCTATATCCGAAAGATATAGAATGGTAATAAAATGAGAGATATATATACACATTCATAGCCGTAAAACAGAACAGCTTATAAAATACAATTTTATCACATAACCTGCTGTAGATAATGATACATCAACATCTTAAATATTATCAATCTAGTAAAATATGCAGTTCGGGAGGCTGAGGCAGGAGAATGGCGTGAACCCGGGAGGTGGAGCTTGCAGTGAGCTGAAATCACGCCACTGCACTCCAGCCTGGGAGACAGAGCGTCACTCCATCTCCAAAAAAAAAAAAAAAAAAAAAAATTATACCTTAAAAGTGAGGGAAGTAAAGGGATGTAAGTGATAAATTTGACTTCACAAAAATTTAAAACTTTGCTCTGTGAAAGATCCTGTTAAGAGGATAAAGAGACAAGCTTCCAATGAATAACTAGTATCTGGAATATATAAAGAACTCTCAAAACTCAACAGCAAAAAAAAAAAAAAAAAAAAAAAGATCTGATCAGAAAAATGGACAAAAAACATGAAGAGAAATTTTGGACATTAGAGAAACACAAATTAAAACCACAATGCTACAGACCCTTTAGAATGACTAAAATAAAAAGTCTTGATAATACCAAATGCTGGTGAGGATGTGGAGAAACTAGATCACTCATACATTGCTGTTGGAGATGTAAAATGGCACAGTCATCCTGAAAGCAGTTTGAGAGTAGTTTTTCTAAATAAAACCAAATTAGCAATTACTATACAACCCAGCAACTACATTTTCAGAAATTTATCCCAGAGAAATAAAAACATGTTCACACTCAAACCTGTAGACTGATATGTTGCTTATAGCAACTTTATTTGTAATAGCCCCAATAGGATCAACCCAGACATACCTCAATGGGTGAATGGTTAAACAAAGTGTGCTACATTCATACCATGAAATTACTATTCAGCAATAAAAAAGAATGAAGTATTGATATACAAAACAACTTAAACGAATCTTCAGATAATTATGCTGATTGACAAAAGCCAATATCCAAATGGTTAAAAACTATATGAATCTATTTATGTAACATTCTTGAAATGACAAAATTATAGAAAGGGAGATGAGACTAATAGTTTCCAGGAAACAGGGAAAGGAGCATGGTTGTTACAAAGACAACATGAAGGATTCTTATGGTGATGGAATTGTTCCATATCTTTTTCTTTTTTCTTTTTTTTTTTTGAGATGAAGTCTTGCCCTGTTGCCCAGGCCGGAGTGCAATGGCGCGATCTCGGCTCACTGCAATCTCCGCCTCCCAGGTTCAAATGATTCACCTGCCTCAGCGTCCTGAGTAGCTGGGATTACAGGCACCTGCCACGACGCCCAGCCATTTTTTGTATTTTTAGTAGAGATGGGGGTTTCACCATAATTGGCAAGGCTGGTTTCGAACTCCTGACCCCATGATTTGCCTGCCTCGCCTCCCAAAGTTGTTCTTTATCTTGAATGTATTAATGTCAATATCCTGGTTGATAGGTAGCGCTAATGTTTTACAAGATGTTTCCACTGGAGGAAACTGGGTTAAGGATACACAGAATCTCCCTGTACTATTTCTCGTGGTTGCTTGCGAACCTATAATTACCTTAAAATAAAAATTTTAATTCAAAAACCAGTATAATTCATGGTTAAAAGTCCAGGCTCTTGAGACAGACTACCTGGGTTCAAATTCTGACTACAAATTCCAATTCCTAATAGTGTCATCACAGGCAAATTTATTTATTCTCTCTGTACGTTAATTTCCTCGTCTTTAAAATAAGAAGACTAGAATTAACCTCATAAGGACTTACTTACCACAGCTTGAATAAATTAGTGTTTGTGAAGTACATAGAACAGTGCTTCTTACAGATTTATACTCAATAAGTGTCAGCTATATGTGCCATGATTATAATGGTTATATATTTTATGCATATGAATGAATGGATATTAAAAATATTTGAAAAGCTTTCATGGGATGGGTGCATACCAACTATAAGAGTTACTTTTTGTGCTAGAAACTGGACTGACATGAAAGATAAAACTTTATTTGTGCATATTTTATATAAAAATTACAAATATAATGCAAATATGGCAAAGTATTCGTAAAAAATACTGGTTTTAGTTATTTATCTTTTTTATATGATTATATAATTAAGAAATTTAAGTTTTGTTCTTGAAAAACAGGTAAATATATCTTATCTTTGGCATAAATATTATATATTATGTATGTATTTCAATTTATTTTATATTTTATATTTGTCTTAGGACATCATGTAATGCATCAAAAACACATTTTTATAAACTCATTGCATGATTAAGTCTTAAACATTTTCCAGAAATAAACTCTTTTCATTGCATTCTCTTGATTTTCCATTACTTTATAACACAGAGTATATTAAATCTAATTTTACTTTTTATTAATGACTGAAGAAACATTATTAAGTAGATTTATTTTATGACTATAAATTAGTAGTATTCCCTGACCCTGAATTATTAAAATTTTCTGAATTTAAATTACTCTCTGAATTATCCCAATTGTAATGATTTTTGACATGGTTGTTGAAATCTGATTTCGCCATCTTTGTCAGCTGTCACCCTCAATTGAAGGCATCTCTCGGTTTTTTCTTTCATCTACACCTATAATATTTCCCTTATAATAGCCAGATATTAAAGTTGAAAATAATAAGAAAATAAACAAACCAACAACCCTATTTAATATTTTAGACATTTTTCTGAATTAATGGCCTGACTGCACTTGTATATATCTTTTTTTTCTGGAAAAATGTTTCATAAGATTAATTATTACTGTGGTCTCTGAATGCGTCCCCCAAAATTCATATGTTAAAATTTAATCACTAATGTAATAGTATTAAAAGATGCCTTTGGGAGATGATTAAGTGATGATGGCTCCGCCCTCATGAATGAATTGGTGCTCTTATAAAACAGTCTTCAGAGAGCTGCCTGACTTTTATGTTCTTTCTGTCATGTAAATACACAGCATTTGTCCCCTCTGGAGGGCACAGCAGCAAGGTGCTATCTCAGAAGCAGAGAGAAGCCCTTACCAGACACCAAATCTGTGGGCGCCCTTGTTCTTGCACTTCCAGCCTCCAGAACTGTGAGAAATAAATTTCTGTTCTTTATAAATTACCCAGTCCCAGGTATTTTCTTACAGAGGCAGAAGTGGACTAAGACAGTTATGCTTATTCTTTCACCTTCTATACATTTATTTCACTAACTGCCATTTAAGTGAAATCAATAACTGTCTTCATCAACCATGGTCAATATCATTAACAGTTTTTGCAGACCTAAGCGAAATTCAGAGTACCATTTACTAAAATATGATATTTTAGTTACTTAATGTGTATTTTTTCAAAAATTGTTAACAACACAAGTAAACCTTAAATGAATGATAATCTACTCATGCTAGCCCATATATAATCTGTTAATGTATTAGCAATATCATTGTCCTTTTTGATCAAATTCTTTCCTGTTTAAACAATATGTATAGGGTGTCTAGTTAAGACCAGGCATTTTTGTAGGCACGAAATGTACAGAAGTAATTCACATGATCCCTGAAATTCACATGGTTACCATTTTGGACATCAAGTCTCATAAGCATTGCTTATTTTAAACTGATAAACAAATGGGAAAGTACAATTATATTTATTGTTGAACTTAAAATGCTAAAATTATTATTACACATCTCATTTTAAAATAACATAAATTTTAGATAATATATTCTGATTATGTCAGAGTGCTGTCAGAAAAGGCAAGTACAAAGAGGTAGAGAATAAAATAGTGGTTACTGGGGACAATCATAAGGGGAGAGAATGGGGAGATGCAGGTTGGAGGATGCAAAGTAGTAGATACATGGGATGAACACATCTAGAGATCTAATGTATAATATGAGGGCCATAGACTATAGTTAATAATATTATATTGTATTTGGGATTTCTGCAAAAAGAGTATATTTTAGGTGCTCTTGCCACACAAAAAATGGGAAACTATGTGAGGTGATGTATGTTATTTTGCTTCATCTACATGTATATCAAAACATCATGTGGTACACCTTAAACATGCATAATAAAAGTTTAAAAAGAAAAGACAATAGAAATAAATGTATTTAAGATCAAACCATGCATAATCTATTGTGTTAGTTATAAGAATCTCCCTATGTTGCCGGCGCAGTGGCTCACACCTGTAATCCCAGCACTTTGGGAGGCCGAGGCGGGCAGATGATCTGAGGTTGGGAGTTAGAGATCAGCCTGACCAACATGGAGAAACCCCGTCTATACTAAAAATACAAAAAATTAGCCGGGCATGGTGGTGCATGCCTGTAATCCCAGCTACACCGGAGGCTGAGGCAGGAGACTCGCTTGAACCCGGGAGGCGGAGGTTGCAGTAAGTTGAGATCGTGCCATTGCACTACAGCCTGGACAACAAGAGAGAAACTCCATCTCGGGTTGGGGGGGGGGGGGAGAACCTCCCTATGTTTAATAAGTAGTAAAAGAAAAGAAGATTTATAAATGTAACAGTTTATTAATGCAATCTGGCAAATCAGGGTTGTTACAAGAAATATTTTTTACTTACTTATGTTATTAAATGTTTCTTTCAGAAATGTAAATTGCTCACTTAGTATGTAAAATAACCCACTGGCCTTGTATTCATTTGATCTGCACTATCTTTATCTCCATCTGTTATATATAAGTCTGTCTGTCATCTCTCCCTCTCTCATATATATATATATGACTTCTATTGTTTAGAAAACCTCAGTCTCCTAGGTCTGTCTGTTCCATTTGTAGACTTGCAGACTACAACTAAATAAAGCACGCAACCAGTAGATTTCTATTCAAACACAATATGAAGCTTTGTTCTTTCACACATAGTAGTGGAGAAATCCACTGCTTAAGGAATTTTATTATGATAAAGTATGTGTTATGATAGAAGAATGTGAATGGTACTTTAGGTTAACAAAAGGAGAATAGTGAATCTGACTTCCAGGAGTTATGGAAGTCTACCTGGAGGAAATAATTTTTGAGTTAGGTCTCAAAAGTTGATAATGAATTAATCAGGTAAAAGATAGGGGGCTTCTAAAAAAAGGAAATTCAGGAGAAATGACACAGATATGAAGCTGCTGGTTATCAAGGTCTAAAGCAGTTCAGTATTTCAGCACACAAAAATGAGTGCTGAAAAGTTGCAAGAAATAAAGTTGGAGTGAAAAAAACAAAAAAGGTTTCCGATTACCTAAGACGTTTTACATCATGGCAAGTACTTTCCTTTTATCTTTTGAAGAAAAAAAAAAACCACCGAATGTTTTTAAGTATAAAAGAAGCCTGGTTAATTTGAATTCCACATAAATCACATTGAGAGTGGAATAGCAGGATGGATTTACAAAACACCACACTGGAACAAGAGATCATTTTGAGGGCCACCGAAATAATTCAAGCTAGAGTTGATAATGACTAGAACAGTAGTGTTTGAAGATGAAAGGGTAGATTCCAGAAATATTTGGGCAATAATATTGATAGAACTTGGTGATTAGTAAAGAATAAGAGAAACAGAATAGTTCTATTGGTTATCCTAGTAAATTACCCAAAACTTAGCAGCTATGAAACAACAATAAACATTTATTATCCTGTACAGTTTCTGTAGGTCTGGATTCTAGAGCAGCTTACCTGGGTGGCTCTGGCCTGAATCTTCTCATATGGTCACAATCATGATGTCAGCTAGTGCCATATATCAGCTGGCTTGACTGGAGTTGGAGGATCTGCTTCCAAAATAACTAATTCACATAGCTGTTAGCAAGAGCTTCAGTTCCTTGCTGGTTATGGCAGGAGAACTAATTTCCTTGCCAAGGAATAGCTCCATAGTGTTGCTTGAGTGTTCTTATGAAATGGCAACTGGCTTTGCCTACAACCCATGATTCAAGAAGGAAAAAGCATAAGCTGGAATCCGTTTTACAGTCTAGCCTTGAAGTCATTTGTGCAATATCTTACTGGTTATACAGGTGGGAGGTGGCTACACACAGCATGAATAACATGAGGCAAGACTCTTTGCAGACACAATGGTCAGTAATGAACCACACATTTTTGTCTTGGGTGTTTAGGTGGATTATGGTGACATCAACAAGATAATCAACAGAACGGGGCAGGGGTATTGTGGTTGGTTGTTTGGTTTAGTGTCTCTGTGTGTGTGTTTCTGGAAAGTATAAGGTAATAAGTTAGATTTTTGAAATTATCCAACAAATGCCTAGTTATATGCTTAGGAAATGTAAGAATACATTTAGTGATGGAAAAATTAATTCAGGTACCATCAGCATTTAAATGGAACATAAGATCTTAAGGTTAGCTGAATACATCCAAGTAGAGCATAAAAATAAGATGTGAGAAAACAACATTGTTTCAAAAAATTGAGCATGAAAAGAATTAAGCCAAATGATTAGGGGGTAGAAACAAAAAAGAACACTGTAGAAATAAATGAAATACAAAAGTTATGAAAAAGAGTTGTCAGCGGTATCAAAGAAAGCAGAAGTATCCAGTGAACCAAAATATACCCATTGGATTTGGCAATACATATGCTATTAATAATATCGTCAGAGCAATTTCAAATTTGGGAATGTGGGAACAGAAAACAGATAATAGAGGGTTAGGTACAGGTAAATCAAATAAAACTGTGCATAATTATGTATCAGTTATGTTCCAGTCTGGAATCAGAGATCCTTCAGAATACTTAAGACAGAAGAAATTTAATATTGGAAATTGATTATATAGGCGAAGGAATTGCTAAAAAATCAAACAGGAAACGATGAGGGAAATCAGAGATTAGCCATCTTGAAAGTTACTACAACACCTTTGTTGAGGAGATAAAGAGGTTGGGGTTACCAAAACCCAGTAACCAGGATCTCCTGGAGGAATTTTGAAACATTTTTTGTAGGAACTGCAGCCATAAAGAAGCAGCTAGTGTTGAACATGCCTCATTGGCAGATTGTGAAAAATACCGTTTCTTCTCCCTTCGTTCTTCTTTCTTCTGATAGTGTCTCCAACTGGCAAACTATAGTTAAAATCAGCTGACTCAAGAATCTGGGAGAAGTATTTCTCCTGGGGTTAGCCCCCACGTGATACAAAATGGGAATGGGAGAGAAATATATATGAGAACAAACAGAGGAGCAACTGACAAAACTATTTTTAGCTAGCCAACCTTGTAAAGACAGACCAAATTGGAAGTCCCATGTGAGAAACTTAGTAGAACTTTAATGCATAATGAAAAATAAATTTCACTGAAAATATTTCAAAGACCAAGGCCTATGCTCTAAGTAAAATACCTATAAACTGAAGAGCTTTTATCTCAGCACATTCAATGTAGAAAGATTTAGCCTGACTTGAAATAATTGGGCTTGATATTATCTCTCATAATAATGGAAAGCATTAAGAATTCCCTGCACAGAATACACTCATGAAAGATTTAGAACTCATTTTATTTCTAATTAAATATTGCCTTTCTTTATGATTCAGTGAATTTTTTATTTTAAAGATATAGAACTATAATAAAATGAGATATATATACACATTCATAGCCATAAAACAGAACAGCTTGTAAAATACAATTTTATCACATAACCTGTTGTAGATAATGATCCATCAACATCTTAAATATTATCAATCTAGTGAAATACACAGCAGTGTACAACTGTAGTGGTCATTGTTGAAGGTCTCATAGCATGCATTCCCCTCTACCTGAATCAAGACAGAATCTTGATTTAGATCAAACATTTAATAATCTTACATTTACACTTCATTTTTGGTTTTTTTTTTTTTTGAGATGGACTCTTGCTCTGTCACCCAGGCTTGAGTGCAGTGGCACAGTCTCAGCTCACTGTAACTTCCACCTCTCAAGTTCAAGCGATTCTTCTGTCTCAGACTCCCAAGTAGCTGGGAATACAGGTGTGTGCCAATACTCCTGGCTAATTTTTTGTATTTTTAGTAGAGACAGGGTTTCACCATTTTGGTCAGGCTGGTCACGAACTCCTGACCTCAAGTAATCCACCTACCTTGGCCTCCCAAAGTGCTGGGATTACAGGCATGAGGCACCGTGCCCAGCCTATTTTATTTTTAATGATGAATAATATACATATTTATGGGTACACTCTGATGTTTTGATGTATGTATATATTGTGGAAAAATTAAATCAAGATAATTAATATTCTATCATCTCACCTATTTCTCATTTTTTGTGGTGAGAACATTTAAAATCTATTCTTTTAGCAATTTTGAATTATACAATACATTATTATTAACTATAGTTACCATGCTGTGCAATATATCCCTAAACTCTTTTTGTAAATATAATGAAAGGTGCTGGCCCTTTTCTAAGTAGGAAAAATATATAATACATCAATACACACAACAACTTGTATACAATATTGGATTCTCAGACTGAGTAATGTCAATGGGGTATCATTTATTCAAAATCAAGATACAATTTAAGAGAAAAAAATCACTAGAGTTAATGAACATCATTCAAAAAATTTTAAATAGGTCTAACAGATATCCCTATTCTTCAGTGAGGGAAAATTTATCATCAGGTTCTTGGTTTGAGACATTGGCTTGGAGAAATGAAATGTTAGCTCAGAGATGATGACTATAAGCTCATTCATTCCAGTATCCATGAACATGTGACTTGTATAAGTTTTGTAACTGATTTTAATGCTGGATTTGTTTTAATTTTGCATATTCAATCTTAGAACTTTTCAAAGATACACTGTATATATTAATATATGATTTATGTAAAAGAGTCTATACTTAAATACCCTGAGGGAGGGGAGAATTAATTTGCATTCATCACACCTAAGACAAATAGTTTGAGTTACTTTTGGAAATACTGTATCATACATTTGTTCAAGGTTCTGATAATAAAACTGCACATGGATACAGACACTAAGGCCAGATTAACAAAATGAAAGACACATAATTGAATTGTGAGCATGTTGCAAACTTAAAGTTTGACATCTACAATAAAAATTAGGAGAATTTGATAAATTTTCTCTTTGATATCCAATAAATGTTTGTTTTATAGGTGAATGCACTGACTGTTATAGACAGAACTCCTTTTATAAGGTGACTAGCAATGAAAATTAGCATATATATTCAGACCACATTGGACATTTTTATTGCCCAAACCCTTCTTCTAAGTCTTTGAATCCCCCATTATGTTTTCATATATAATTTTATACCAGCACGATGTTATACTATTTTAAGAAACCAAACCTTTTGGCTTTGTAATCTATAATGAGTCAAAATGTATTAAGGAAACAAAAGCTTTTCCTTGTGATAAAGAATTGTCTGCTGCTTCTCTGGTGTTGTTATGTAACAAAAACACGAATAATAAAAACATTAATAAATCTGACTAATTTATTTATAGTGCATTAACAAATGGACAATTGAAGGTAAACACATAAATCAGGAAAAGTGTCCTCTAGCTATTTTCTCTATAGACTAGCACTCCTTTTTTAAAAAAAAAATTTAAAAAATTATATTGGTCAGAACCTTCGCTCCCTGGGCAATGGCAAGAGCTTCGGAGACCAGCCCTTGGGGACAGAGTCAGACGCACTGGGTGGAAAAAAGAGCAAGCATGTGGCACATTTGGTCCATTGTCATGTGTGGGTATGGCAGAGGGAGGGGGGACTCTAGATGGCCCTGCATCTAGGGCCTTCTAGGGACCCAGATATACCTCCTTGGGCAAGGCTCACATGCCAAAGCAAAGCAGATGAGGCCAGCCTGGCTTGGGGTGAGGGCTCAGTGCCTCTTAGCCTTGCCCTGGGGTTCTTGGACCTTCCGGAAACTGAGACACATCAGGCCCACGTTGATGGCACAGGTAATGATGCAAACGATGCAGAAATCATAGAGCACAAAGAACAGAATCCAGGCCAGGTAGACAGAACCAGCCAGAGACAGCAGGGAGCTCAGCAGCAGCAGGACAGAGGCCCAACGCGTCCACGGGCAACCTAACAATAGCTGTAGTGTGTAGAAGATGCAAGGGAATATGTTATTGTATTGATTGAGGATGCTGTCCTGTCCCAGCACGTGCTGCACCAACCCTAAGCCCCTGCCCTACCTGGAGGAGATGATGCGCGGGACAGCTAATGGCGGTGCCCATGTCGCAGAGAGCGCGGTAATCCCGGCCCAGGGCGCTCGCGGCCTTCACGTGCAGCGCGTAGAGCGATAGCACTAAGTCAGTCAGGCAGAGCGCGAGCCGCACCCAGCCAGGGTTCCCCCCAGTACTCCCCATATCTCCAGGTCACCCCTCGAGGTGCCCGCGGAGAAAATCAGCAGCCACGGAGCAGGGGCGGGGCAGGGCCTAGCATTCCTTTTCTTATGATTAACACATTTGTACATGAATGAGAATAGTTAAAATGTTTAGAGCTCTAAAGTATTCTTATTCAATGCTGAAGTTTTTTTGGTATTAGACTGCCTATTTACAGGGAATTTTTAAATGGAGAAGGAATAATTTGAGCTATTCCTGGGAAAGGCTGTTAGTATTTTTTGATCGACACATCAAAATTGTAAATATTTATGATACAGAAAATAATGTTTGGACATATGTATACATTGTAAAGTGACTAAACTAAGCTAATTAACATAATCATTACTCACATATTTATCATTTATTGTAGTTAGAACATTTGAAATCTACTGTGGTAACAATTTTTAAGTATATAATACATTGTTATTAATTATAATCACCGTGTTGTATGACAGATCTCCTGAATTTATTCCTCCCATCTAACTGAAATTTTATATCCTTTGACCAACATCTCCCCAATACTCGCCTCATCTTTAGCCTTGGGTAACCACCATTCTACTTGCTACAGCTGAGTTCAACCTTTTTAGATTCCACATATAAGTGAGATTATGTAGTATTTGTCTTTCTGTGCCTGCCTTATTTCGCTTAGCATAAAGTTCTCCAGGTTCATTCACATTGTCACAAATGACAGGAATTCCTTATTTGTTAAGGCTGAATAGCATCCCTTTGTGTATATGTGCCACATTTTCTATTTTCATTCGCGCTGATGAACACTTAGGTTGAATCTGTGTCTTGGTTATTGTAAATACTGCTGCAATGAACATGGAAGTGCAGATCTCCCTTCAACACGCTGATTTCGGTTACTTTGGATATATACCCAGAACTGGAATTACTAGTCATATGGTAGGTGTTATGTTTAGTTTTTTGAGGAACCTTCATGCTGTTTTCCATAATGGCTATGCTAATCTACCTCCACATCAACAGTGTAAAGGCACATAGTATTTTTTAGCACATAGATATATTTAAGGGTGAACATGTGCTTTAAAGAGGGACACATCAAGTTTTGCTGTACATCTTAAATTCCTATAGTATGCTTTGCTTGTTTATTATACAGTTAACCTTTGAACAATATGGGGGTTGGGGCACCAAACCCCATGCTGTTAAAAATTCTGAGCATAACTTTTGATTCCCCCAAAACTTAACTGCTAATAGCTTACTGTTGACCAGAAGCCTTACTGGTAAGGCAGTCAACTAACACATATTTTGTATGTTATATGTATTATATACTGTATTCTTACAATGAAATAAGCTAGAGAAAATAAAATGTTATTAAGAAAATCATAAGGAAAATATATTCACTACTCATTTAGTGAAGTGGATCATTACAAAGGTCTTCATAGTCATCATCTTCATGTTGAGTAGGCTGAGGAGAAAAATGGAAAAGGAACAGTTGGTCTTGCTGTTTCATGGGTGGCAAAGGCAGAAGAAAATCCATGTATAAGTAGATCCACACAGTTCAAACCTGAGTTGTCTAACGGTCAACTGTACAGAAAAACATATACATAAATGGTCTATTAAATAATAGAGCAAGATTATGTCTAACTATTAACAAAATCCAAGACATGAAGATAAATCTAAAAGCATCAATTTCTACTTTTCCATGTTATGTGAAAAAAAATTCTTACTTGTAAAAAGGGGTTAAATATTAGACGAGAGTTTAAGTCAGTGATTTTATTCTTGGGGGAATCACTGTGGAATACTAAGAAGACGTGTTTTGAAAGAGCTTAGTATCTGTGCTTCCATGAACCTCCATTTTTCATAGATTTGAACTACCGTTATTATTTTACCATCTGATACTTTTTTGACATTCATGCAGCAAATATTTCAAATGGGACATTATGCCTTAAAAGGACAGATAGCTGAAAAAGAATATGCGATCCTCCTCTTTTCTTTTCACAGTAATCACAACTTGGCCTTTGATCTGACTTGAGATTCTTCATCTTCTCCACAACACAGTGGGAGGAGGCTTCTTCTGCTGGAATTCAGTAGGGCAAGATGCCATGTGGTAGTAATAATTGCTTCCATCTCTCCTAATGTGGAGCCTTTAGATACCAACTATTTGATAAAGACAGATGTATAATACATTTTCTGGATTTTATCTCCAGTTTTTTTCCTGCAAGTTAGCATATTTTTTTTTCTTTAAAAATTTCATGTCAGTGGACAGGAACAGAATATTTACAGAAAAATTTCAAAGAGTTTTTTTGTAAAGATGCACCCCTAGTGATGAAGCATTTGTGCCAAGAATGATAAGGGTAGTTTCCCTATTGTTCACACAGCAGGTTGTCATCTTTTTCTTCTTAATAGGGAAAGGTCTTATCCTTGGTAATGCTGCATGAGTTGCTCAGTTACTTGGCAACAATAATAAAAAAGACACAAGCAGTAAAGGGCTCATCATCAACATCATGACAAATAGTAGGGCCTCAGCTGGTTTTAATGGCCATATGGAGGCATTAAATTTCTTGTTTTCAAGTATTAAATCCATTGCATATGATCAGATTAAGCCCCGGTATGTGCAAACATTTGAAACATTTCAGCTGCTGTATTTGAACTAGTATGTAGAAAAAAGTGAATAAGTATGAGGCGCTTGCCTGAATAAACAAAGCACCCCACAATGCACAAGACAGACATAGATTTTTTCCAATTTAAATATCAAGATACATATCTCAGGCACGTTCTTACAGTCATGACCAGTTAATATTATGAAGCAATATACTGTATGTATGATAATGCCTGTTGTTAAGGAATTAATAAATAGAAAGAAATACTTTCTTAAGAAATACTGCCATTAATAAACAAAGAGTGAAACCAATTAGAAAGTGGGGGAAATCCAATATGGCATCCCAACACTAACAAATGAAAATACCTGTAATAAAAGTGAAAAACTTAACCATACTGAATGCAAGAGGGAAAAGAACTAACCTAAATAACTTTGGAAAATGGGAAGTTGACTGAATACTGTAAGAATATAGACAAAAAGAATTGTGCACAAATGCTGTTATCTAGTCAGTAAATGCATTTCTTATGGGGGTATTGGGGTAAGACATCCTGAAACGAATTTTTGTGTACTAGCATTGAACAAATAAGTAAATATGTAGTAGATAATAAAAACTGGGTGCCTTACTGCTATAGAAGGCAATTACAAATAAAGAAAGGAAAAAAACTAAAATGATCCTTGTGATGTTGAATTGGAATCTGAGGTGTCAGTATGAACTCATTATGCATATACAAACACAGGTATATAAAAATACATATGTGTGCACATAGGCTAATACACAAATATTTACTAGTCCTGTCTGCTGAGAAGCCTAGAAGCAATAATGCTCCTGTAGTAATTAGCATATCTGGTGCCCAGATGTTGGTTTCTAAGCACCATGCCTCTATTAAAGAATCAGGGATCCTTGGAAAAGTGGTTCATTCCAGGGCAGGGGTAGAGGAAATCAAAAGGAGCTTGAAACATCTTATGGTACCAGAAAAGTGAAAGTTCTCAAAAAATATGGGAGGAGGTTGTTGAAAGAGCACAGAAGTCAACCTGAAGGAGCTCCTAATGGCCAAAGCTTTGAGCAACAAAATAACTAATGACAGCATCAGATAATAACCCAAAGAATAACATAAATATTTATAAAACAATGATGATGATAACAAATAATTAATTAAATAAGTATATGGAAGAGATATGACAGCTTTTCCTTGTAGCAAAATTGCAATTAATAAATGCATAAAGGAAGAAGGAAATAGAAAGTATCACTAGGCAGATATCACAGTGGTTATGACTGCATATATGATCCATTGAAGGGTGCTAGAATAAGTGGGCAAGGGTTTTGGGGCAGAAGATGTTTGTATAGCCTCAAAGTATTTCTCCTGAGATATTTGGTCACTATAGAAAAAATAGTTATAGTTTTACAGTTGAAATTTCCAGGAGAGACCACCTAGATGAGAAGAACAAGGTCAACATCTCTAGTAATAAGGCACATTGACATCATGAATGCTGTAATATGGAGCATTGAGAAAGACATGGCACCATTTCCATGATTCTCTTTTCAACGATGTAAGACACCTAGTCTAATACTGAGAATGTACAAGGCACAAATTGATGGACATTCAGCAAGATAACTAATCAATACTCTTCAGGGCTATCAGGGTCATGAAAAATAAGGAAAGGCTGAGGAACTGCTGCAGATTGTAGAAATCCAGGGGAAAATAAATAAATGCAATATGAGATCTTTATTGAGACTCTTAAAAGAACATTAGTGGAAAAAATGGTGACGTTTGAAGGTGCCGAGACCAGCTCGGTCATGGAGACCCTAACCCAGTGGTGCTAGAGGAATTAAAGACACACAAACAGAAATATAGTGTGTGGAGTGGGAAATCGGGGTCTCACAGCCTTCAGAGCTGAGAGCCTTGAACAGAGATTTACCCACGTATTTATTAACAGCAAGTCAGTGATGAGCATTGTTTCTATAGATTATAGATTAACTAAAAGTATTCCTTACGGGAAACAAAGGGATGGGCTGAAATAAAGGGATGGATCTGGCTAGTTATCTGCAGCAGGAACATTTCCTTAAGGCGCAGATTGCTGATGCTATTGTTTGTGGTTTAAGAACACCTTAAGCAGTTTTCCACCCTAGGTGGGCCAGGTGTTCCTTGCCCTCATTCCGGTAAACTGGCAACCTTCCAGGGTGGGCGTCATGGCCATCACGAACATGTCACAGTGCTGCAGAGATTTTGTTTATGGCCAGTTTTGGGGCCAGTTTATGGCCAGGTTTGAGGGCCTGTTCCCATCATGAATGAGACAGTTAATTTGGTTAATGCTGTTATGATAATGTAAATTTTCTGGTTATGGTAACACCATGGTTGTTTAAGATGTGAATGCTGGAAGAAGCTAAGCAAGGGCTATATTGAAACTTTATGTTCTATTTTTGCAACTTTTCTGTAAGCCTAAAAGTAGTTAGAATTAAATGTTTTAAAATTTGCTATTATAAAACAAATTCAGAATGTCCACTTCTAGTTGCTATAAATAACTATAAAAATAGGCAATATATATGAAGTAACTGTTTTCACACATTGGAAAACAGCAAAGAATTATGATTCCTGAAAAAAGGAAACTAAGTGAAATAAGCCTCCAGATAACCCTGGATTTTTGCTTGGAGACAATATCTAAATTGTGGTGCAAGGAGGATTAACCAAAACAGAACACAATGGACTTACTGAACTGATGACACAGTGATCAGAATTTGGGAATAGTCAGACTGCTGGAATTTGCAGGGCAAGTTGTTAGAGAAAAATGAGCTATGTATAATTAATGCTTCAGAAATCTGCAGAATGGCCCTCTTTGGTCTTTCACTGAACGCTAAATTGCTTATGTGAAGGGCAGGACTCCATGAATTAGGGCAAAGAGCAACTACTAGGGGAATAAAAAAAATTATTCTAGAGATCAGTGAGCTGAACAACTACTGGAACACAAACATGGCTGGGATATTTTGATAGTAAATAGACAGAGGGGGGAGTCCTCTTTGAGAATGCAAAGCAAGTGAGTAGAACTTCCAAAAAGTCTCAGTCATAAAAATAGGCCGAATGTCATCCAAGAGTGATGGCTACCGTAGACCATCCCTAGCAAAGCTTTAAAATGGGCCCAGAAAAGACTAGCATGATATGCAAATGAACTAACTGCTTTCCTAGTAATTTTATTAGGGAAAATAACAAGATACAGTCAATCACAATTTAGCATCCATAATGTCCAGTATACAATAAAAAAAAACTAGGTGTGCAAAGAACTATGAAAATGTTACTGACAAGAGGGAAAAGATAACTTGTAATTAGGAGAAAAATCAGAGATGACAGAAATAGTAGACAAATACTTTAAAACATCTATTGCAAATGTGTTCATTTTTGATTTCTGAAGAAACAGCTAAATGATTTCAGTACATAAATTGAAACTACAAGAAGAAGCAAAATTATTCCACTGATAGAAAATAATTCTTACCAAAATCATGGCTGGATTTTCTTATAGAAGTCAATAAGCTGATTCTAAAATGTATATGTTACGTTTAAAGGACAGTTAAAGGAAATAGCCATGAGTCCTGAAAAAGGAAAAAAAATTAGCATACTTGTGCCATTTGACTTCAATATTCACAATAAAGATACAGTAAGCAAATCAGCGATTATCCTAAAGACAGGAAAATATATCAAAATAGAGAATCCAGAAATAAAATCAAATTTATATTATCCATTACTTTTGTCTTTTCCAACTAGTTAATCTTCATTTTGATTCTATTTATGCTGAAAATGTGTGGTCCAATATTGCGGATCATATTATTTCATTTTTTGTTAATTTATTGTGATTTTCTTTTTGACCTTTATAATATATAATTGTACCATGGATCTAATTAAAAGCTTGTGCATTCTCTATTATAATAAAGTTCAGTATGTGATTATTACATCAACCTTATTAATTCTATTCTTCAGATCCTCCATGCTCTTATTTTTAGTCTATTTGCTCTGTCGTGGTTGACAGCGGTGAATTAAATTTTCCTACTAGTAAAAAAAATTCAATCAAATTAGCAAATAAATTTAATGGGAAAATGAAAATCTTTCCAATGAATTGTGGTAGAACAACTTGATGAACATGAACCTTGGCCATTATCTAACTCAATACAAAAATTAATTTGTGTTGCATCATAGACGTAAAACCAACAGCTAAAATTAAAACTTCTCAAATACAAAATAGCAGAATATCCTTATGTGCGGAGAGTAGTCAATGATTTCTTAAACAAAAGCCATAAAATATTAACAATAAAATAAAAAATGATAAAACACAATTAAACAAAATTATAAAAATCTGCTCAATAAAACATATAATTAAGAAAATTAATAAGAAAGCTACAGACTTAAATATGATATGGATAATACCTGTATCTGACAAAATACTTATATGGAGAATACGTAAACAACAACAATAAAAAATAAAATTAGTAAAAATAGGCAAAATATTTGAATAGGCACTTCAGAAAAGAAAGATAAATACAGGGCATATAAGCCCTTGAGAAAGTATTCAAGCACATCAGGAACGTTCAAATTAAAACCAAAAGTAGACAAGAGCATTCACCTATTAGAATGGCTAAAATTTAGAAGATTGATGGCATAAATTGTTAGTAAAGGTGTGAAACGACCAAAACACTGATAATTTGTATGAGTGTTGCAACAATTTTGAGAATTGTTTCAGCAGTTTCTCATAAAATTAAACATACTCCTAGTCAGAGAAAAAGACTTGACGTACAATGGAACAAATATGCAAAGACAACAGATTTCTTGTAGAAAATAGGGGTTGAGAATGAAGGAACATCTTGAAAGAAAGCACTGAAAGAAAAGAAAAGTCAACCAGGATTCTATACTGAATGAAAATTTCATCAAAAACAAAGATGAAATAAGAAAAGTTTTCAGAAATACAAAACATGGAAGAATTAATCACCAATAGATGTGCAATAAAAGAAATGTTAAAGGAATTCCTCAGGCAAAAGGAAAATCATACCAGATGGAAATCTGGATCTACATAAAGAAATTAAGAGCATTGAAAATGGTAACTACATGGGTAAGTATAAAAGATTTCACTTAATATTTAAATGTCTTTAAAAGATAATTGACTGTTTAATCCAAAAGTATTAACATTTTATGCTAAGATGTACGCCATATGTAGAAGAAAAACATATTACAACAGCCCGAAGGGCATAAAGAAATGGAATTATACTCTCGTTTCTTGAGTGCATCTGATTATTATGAGTACCAATGAGTAGGGCCAATTCTCTCCACTTAGTACCCAAAGACCTGGTGACTATGCAAGTCAACAAATACTAGGACACGTGTAAGAACCCCTCTGTCTTATGATATTAAAGGGAATTCAGCTGCACATCTGTAATAGATGTGGTGAGATTGAGCCATGTGAGCATCAGACAAGGCCATTGTATGCCATGTTGGGGAGCAGAAACAACAGATGAAAGCAAAGCTAGCCAAGCACCCTGCACTTGCTGAGGGATTGCATGCATGGACATGAACTGAGAAGACTTTCAAAAGAAACAGACATAGGTGACAAGAAATCCCACCGGTCTCTTAAATGTTAAAAGGATACTAGGTAAAGGGAGTAGGAGAGGTCTCTTTCCCATAGGAGAATTTGAAACAGGGCTAGAAAGGGAGTGGAGACAGGGATTGGGGTCAGCATGAAGGCAAGCCCTGTGCAAGTTACTAATGAGGATGGTTAGTTGAAGAGAGGGCAGCCAGTCCTGTGCTGACAATAGAAAAGACATGAGTGGATAGGAGGACAGAATGCGCCTGTATGTGTCCAGGTGGGAGTGGGGTGGGCAATGAGGGGTTTGAAAACAAGAGAAGGGATGGCAAGGTAGGCTGGGCATGCAGAGGTAGGTGACCACATTTCTGCAGTGCTGGAGAGCTAAGCAACAAAATTGGGATACAGTGTATTGGGCAGAATGGAATCCACACTGGTAGATGCTTGTGCAGGAATGTCAAGTTCATGTTTGAGGAAGAGTCTTCTAGCACCAAGCTTTCCCAATAGTGCTTAGGAAACCCCAGTGATGTGTGGTCTAAGTGACCTCAGGCCTGAATGGGATGAAGGAGCGCTGAATAGACAGGACAATTGGCTTGCAGTTCCCCTACCCAGACTTCTCTGCCTTCAAGTCAGATATTTGATTTATGGGGAAGGCTTAAGTTGGAATAAGAGGTCCCACATCTATAATATTGACAACAATGGTATAACAGTTATATACAGAATATATCATGGAATCCTGGCCTTTGGGGGACCTGTGCTCTATAAACTTGATGATCTCTCTCCCCAGGTCTTCCTGATGTTCCTCACTAGCTGAGAGTATCTTGTATAGACCCATTCCCTAGCACCCAGTGATTCTAATCAAATCTTTCCTCCTCAAAGTAAAGGGAAGTATCTTATTGATATTTCAGAATTTTGAAGCATGCCCAGGAAAATCCTGGTACCCAAGACATCACTAAAGGAATTCCACTATCTATGGATGAGGGATTAAGTTAATTTTCTGCTCAACCTACTTAGAAAACAGGGAAATTAAAATAACAGTGAGATCATATATTATCGCCCCAAGGTTTGACCAAAATTTAAAAGGTTGATAAAATAAAATGCCTATGAGAATGTAGATTATCAACATACATTAATATGCAAGAAATGAATTGCAACAGCTTTACTAGAACAGAATTTCAGAAATATTAATAAACATTTACAATCATCACATTTTTTCCACTTTAATCCGGTTTACACTTTGCTATGTCTTTCCTGTAAGAAAACATGCATATTTGTCCAAGAATTCACGGTCAATGATGTTGATATCAGTTCTACAAATGATAGCAGCAAATGGGAAACAACTAATGTGTCCATCAGGAGGAGATTGGTTAAATTAATTACGGCACATACACACTTTAGAATTCTAGGGAGTAGTTAAAAGAGTAAAGTGGATCTATACGTACTCTCACAGAAAGATTTTTGCATTCACTTCATTCAGTGACAATGGCAAGAGGGGAAAACAATATGTATACTGTTATCCATGTATGTTGTGTGTTAAAAACTCACAATGTACTTTTTATAGCACAGTATGGAAGGAAAAGTCTAGAATACATTTTAAAACAACAAACATTATTAATTGTGATTACTTCTGAGGAGAGGTATGAATTTTGACAAAATGTACTAACTAAGGGGAATTGTGATTTATGCATATTGGTAGAATTTTGTGACAGTGAGAATATCTGCACTATTACTTAAAACCAAAATTTTCCTTAGGAGTAAACAGAAAGACAATGGGCAGTGGAAGAATACTGAATTATTTCTTCTTTTCTTATCAAAGCTACCACATCTGCCGTGGAACCATTTTCTAATCACCTAGAAAGACTCCTGGGTTTTTAGGGATTTAGCCACAGTAGATGTTTGCTTACACACTGATTCCAGTGGTCTTTCCTCACTGACTGCCTATGGAGGAGGCTTTGATTTGAGACTACCTAGGTAAGTTCACTAACTGGTTTGTGTTCAGAGGCCAGTCTAGAATAATTAACCCCATTAAAATTCGATCTCAAACCTCAGGATGGTTTCCAAAATCTTCTCTCTAGCTTCTGGGTTATAAAGCAAGAACCAGTAGATTCTGTGCCAAATCAGACTCTCCCAACTAGCAGATTTGAAAACGCTTTGAGTGTGGTGGATGCATGTAGAGAGATGAAGAGGTGTCTAAGCTTCACTGTTTTAGCTGAACAGTTATAATACAAGAAAGGGGCTGCTTCTGTCAAGAGGGTCCACGGTAATGAGAGGTGAAGCCAGCTGGGTTTCTGAGTGGGGTGGGGACTTGGAGAACTTTTCTGTCTAGCTATAGGATTGTAAACACACCAATCAGTGCTCTGTGTCTAGCTAAATGTTTGTAAATGCATCAATCAGCACTCTGTAAAAACGCACCAATCAGCACTCTGTGCCTAGCTAAAGGTTTGTAAATGCATCAATTAGCACTCTGTGAAAATGGACCAATCAGCACTCTGTAAAATGGACCAATCAGTGCTCTGTAAAATGGACCAATCAGCAGGATGTGGGTGGGGCCAAATAAGGGAATAAAAGCTGGCCACTGGAGCCAGCAGTGGCAACCCACTTGGGTCTCCTTCCATGCTGTGGGAGCATTGTTCTTTCACTCTTCACAATAAATCTTGCTGCTGCTTGCTCTTTGGGTCTGTACTACCTTTATGAGCTGTAACACTCACTGCAGAGGTCTGTGGCTTCACTGCTGAAGTCAGCAAGACCACAAACCCACCAGGAGGAACAAACAATTTCAGAGGCACCACCTTTAAGAGCTGTAACACTCACTGCAAAGGTATGCAGCTTCACTCCTGAAGTCAGCCAGACCATGACCCCACCTGAAAGAAGAAACTCCAAACACATCTGAATATCTGAAGGAACAAACTCTAGACACACCATCTTTAAGAACCGTAACACTCACTGTGAGGGTCGGCAGCTTCATTCTGGAAGTCAGTGAGACTAAGAACCCACTGGAAGGAATAAATTCCGGACACAGTAAGGGGCAGGACCTATAGGCAGTTGGAATGTCAATTAAGTCTTGGAGAAGGCAGGTGAGTCTGGGCTGTGTGTTCCTCTGGGAGCAGGTGCAGGCTCCAGAGAAGGCTGCAGTGCAGCTGATCAACAGGTCTGTTTCATTCTGGACAGGAGGGCACGCTGTGGAAGACCCAGGGGAAGGGTACAGTAATGTGAAAAAGTGCTGGACTGGACTCATGTGAAGGGACCAGGGCAGGGTCAGCTCTGGAAGAATCTGGGGCTAAGGGAGGGAGGACTCCAGGCCAATGAACCCTACAGACAGTCCCAGATTGTGTCTGAGTCTCATTCTCACCTTACTTTTTTCAGGCCTGCTTTTAGTGCTTCCACCATAGGATCTTTATTTTGATTGTCTGAGAGACATCTTGGAGTATTGAGAAGAGAAATAAATTAATAGACCCAAGATCTGCCTCAGGCTGGGAGGAGTGGAACAGTGTGAGCTCTAGAGGAATGCAGACCAGGAGTCTAGTCCCATCCTGTCACTTACTAGCTGTGGGAAGTAGACACATTACCCAATTCTATGAACATTGAGTTCTTCATTGGTGAAGTGGATTTGATAAGCCCTGTCCTCTAGGACTGTTGGACTGTGTGTGATGTATGTAAAGCACCTGGTACAGTGACTGGTGTGCATTGAGACATTAAAAAGTGACATTTATTACTATGATTTTGTTTTTACTCTAGGTAATACCACCCCTTCGACTGGGATATTTTTGGTTTTGTTTTTTAATCCAAGAGAAGTAAATGTCCATGAAAATGCAGTACTGTAGGACACAGAACACCAAATTAGCCAAAAATTCTCCCAAGAAAGAAAGAAAGAAAGAGCCTCAGTAAGTCTTCCTCCTTGTAGGGTATGTTTAATTTGGATGTTGGGGAATCCTCCCCATCTGGATGCACCTCTGTTTCTGGAATGTGTCAAAATCCAACTCTTTCTCTCCCTCTCACTTGCCCTTTGATCCAAACCACCCCTATTTTCATTCATTTAACCCCTATGAAAATATAGCCTTCCCTTAATTTTCCAAATTATAGTGAAATTAACCTAGTTAAAATGCCCTTCAGATGGACTCTCCAACCCAAGGCAAAAAGTGCCAGTACAATGGCCTCTGGGTATCCCACCTCCCTTGAGGGTATCACCCTTATTTCTCAGAAACTGGCTGGAGATGAAATACGTAGAGCACCTAGTTTTTGCACTGGGACAATAGCACAGGGCATTTTCCATCCCTGCACTAGGTGGAGAACTAAAAGCCAAAAGCTAAAGGCAGTTCTCCATTCCAGACTGTGTCTTAACTCTGAGACACACCACCAAGGATCCTGCCCCTCTCACCACTCCCATACCCTCCTCTGATCTGCCACCCAGCTTAATTTAAAACTATCTCCCATTGAGGGACTTAAGGTTTTTCAAAGTCCCAAATTGCCTTGCCTCAGCGTGTTTACACTTGACTACTCTCCTGTGGACCTCCCCTTTTCCAGCCCCCTCCACTATATATTTTTTTCACTTGTCTTTTATGTCTTACACGGTATCTCACCGTATTCCTTATAGGATAGCTGCTACTGACTCTAAAATTTCATGAACATTGGCTTGGACTTCTTTTTCTTACCATCCCTGGTATTACTGTTGAGCTTTCCAAAGAGTAGATGTTCAACTAATGTTTGAGGAATAAAAAAGCTAGTGAACAAGAGGTCAACTTTATTAACTCTTTAATGCTTTCTACATTCTTGAATAAGCAAAGCAAATCTGGGTATATAACTTTTATTTTACAGAACAACAGAATAGAAGAAACAAGGAAATATAAGAGTTTACCACCTTTTACTTTTTTCTCTATTTCTTATCCCAACTATTTTACTGCTATTTCACATTTCTAAGGAAATGCCTATTTCCATGTCATGTTTTTTCATTCCAGATCACTAAATAAGATGAAAGATTTCTCAATTTGTTTTAACAGATTAATAAAAGCCTCTTTAAAGTTTCATGAACAACCTTAAATATGTAACCAATATTATTCATGCAGCTAGATTCTAAAGCTAATTAACCTTTTTATATAATAAATAACATTTGAAAACTTTCAACAAAAACAAAAGATAAGTGTACAAGTTACTCATGTAGAACAGGAATACAGATATGATATGTACTATGTTCCCTCTAACACCGCCTGGGCCTCCCACTACTTAAAAGATTGAGTGTTCTCTTCAAAGTGAGGAAAGTGCTTCATACTTCTCTAAGGGTGAAGCTGCTGGAATTGACCCTGTAACGTGCACTGGCCATGGCACTAGTAGGAGGCGTAGCTGCAAATCTGCCTCGGACTCTCTCTTCTTCATCTCACAAAGCTTCTTCATACAAAGATGGAAAGGAACTGGGGACAGTATCATGAATCTTGGCCAAAAACTCAAGGGCTCTCATCTTACCGGTTTCTGCATGGGCTCTGGGACCCCACAGAAATTCATACCACACAGGATTGCTGTTGAATACCTGCTGGCGCTCCAGGTATCTTTCCTTTATGAAATCTTGGGTGATAAGCTTCTTGGGCTCCCCAGAGAAATAGTGGTTCTTTCTGGCATCTATCCCCATTACCTTAAGCACCTGCAAGATATCTTCCTCAGAGGCACAGTTGCCCTTCATAAAGATCACACACAGGATAGTCATCAGGAGGCCAGTCTTGGGCATGATCTCTTCACCACTCAGCCTTGCATCACAGGAGCGATTCAATTTGTTGATAAGAGCATAGTAGTGCCTGGTTGGATCGACTTCCTTCACAACAATGCCAAAGGCCGGCACCATGAGCTCAAAGGCCTTCTTGAGGATCTCATGGAAGTGCACCTTCTCCTTTTTGATGACATACTTTAGCATGTCATGCTTTGTTATGGGCTCCTTCATGTTGTACTTGTGCAGCAGGAACTGCACCAACAACATTGCCTTCTGGTCTAGAGGGGTTGTGCTCAAAAGATCAGTGGTTGGTGGTGCCTGGGAGGTGCTTGTTTTTTCCTCATCTTGGCTCTTGGCACCTTCATCAAATTTTGTGCATGAAACACTTGCAGAAGTACTGGTAGTGGATGGGGCTCTCTGAGGGCCCGGAGATTTGCTACTTGGCCCAGTACCAGGGGAGCTCTGGTGATTAACACCATAAAGAGGAGGGGAGGAAGTGGAGGGCCTTTCTTGCTCCGAATCATGTCTCTCCTCTGAACAGCCTAGGCTGGCTTCCTCAGACTACAGGTCTCATCTTCCTGAGACCCTTGAGGTGGAAGTCAGAGGGTATCTCATGCTGATAGCTCTGCTCTGGGCCTCCCAGGAGTGAAAGTAGGGCTGGGGCTCAGCACAAGCTGGGCTCCTTGCCTCTGGGGTAGGTGGTCCTGTCAGATTTCCACCTTGGGTGTTGGGGGAGGGGAGGAGTAGGGAGTTCGCCTGGCTTTTTCATTAAAGGCTTTATGGGAAATACCAACTCCGTGAAAGCTCTGGGTCATTTCCATACTGAAAACCTTGAGAATGGGTTAAAGTCTCAGGCTAGATACATATGGGGAAGCTGCATCCACAAAACAGCATTCCAGTTTTGGGTAGTTATTAAGCACAGCTTCTAGAATCATGCTGTTTCAGCCAACCCAAACTTTTGTGCTGTCATGATATTACCATATGGTACTGGCACACAGGGTCTGAGGTGCCATCTCAGATTGCACTATTCAGTGAAGCAATATAAATTCATTGTCTCAAGGCACACTGGGAAGAAGCAAGGGCCACACTTCAAAATATTTCGTCCAAATAATTCTGTCATCTGCTTCTATTTCTGGCTACGGACCCTGTTTCCACTTGAGGGTATGCCCCCACTTGTTTCCCACATATAAGTAATGGTTCAACCCAATCTTATTGTCCCTCAGGAATGTCTCATTTTTGCTTCTTTGCTGCTGTTGATACTGTTCTCTCATTCTTTCTATAGTTTCTCCAGGGTCGATTTTGGAAAATATTAGCCAAATTCTGGTTGCCATCTTGAATGCTACATGTAAGGTAGTGTATTGGTCTGCTCAGGTTACCATGACAAAATAACATAGACTGTGTGGCTTAAACAACATAATTTTTTTTAATCTAGAAATTTATTTACCTCCAGGTTCTGGAGGTTAGAAGTCCAAAATTAAGGTGTCCTCAGGGTTGGTTTCTGCTGTGGATTCTCTTCTTGGATAGCAGACAGCTGTCTTCTTGTTGTGTCCTCACATGGATTCTTCTCTATGTTCTTGCAAAAAGAGAACTTTGGTTTCTCTGCCTTTTCTTAAAAACCATTCTTTTTGGATTAGGGCCCCACCCTTATGACCTCATTTAAACTTAATTATCTCCCTATAAAGGTCTTATTTCCAAAAAATGTCATATTGGGCATTAGGGCTTCAACATACGAATTTTGAGGAGGATACATTCAGTCCACAGCTGGCAGTGAATCTGTAAATAATTTAAGGAGGATTGGCATCTTTATAATATTCTTTTCCCCATAAGTGAACACAGGGCACTGATCTATTTATTTGGGATTTTTATAGTTGCCTCCAAAAAGATGGTGTACATTTTTGTTAGGTTTCTTTTTAGGCAAATTTGGATATTTGCTGCTATTATGGTTGAGATATTTTTCTATTATTTGTTCTTATTACTTATTGATTTTGTATGGCAAGGCTCCTGAGTTTGCCATAGTGACACATACAACAGCTTTCTGAAGTCTGTTTGTTGAGTATTTTGTGCACTGGTTCCTGTGGATTTTCTAATTAGAAGAACATATTGTCACCATTTATTATCTCTGTCCTTTCAATATTCATACCTTTTATTTTAGTATTTTTATTGCTCTAGTTATGTATTTCAGTTCACTTTAAAACAGTAGAGATGCTACCATACATTTGTGTCCTGGTCCTCATTTTAATGGGGATGCTTTTAACATTTCACATTCCTGTAAGCTTTTTGTAGATTTTAGGAAATGGAAATCCTATTTCAATGTTATTTTGCTTTTTCTTTAACCATGAATCAGTGTTAAATATTTTTTTCCAAAGGCTTTTTCTGTACCCCAGGAAATGATCAAATGCCATTCTCCTCTAATCTATCAATGTAGATAAATCGCAATCAACCATTTTTCTCTAATGTTATATCATTTTTGCATTTCTTGGATACAGTCTACTTATTCACTCTTACGTTAAACATGCTATGAATGTATTTAGGATAGATGCCTCTGTGTGAGTGAAACTGGCTCATGTGATCTATTCTTGGGGTGTCCTTATTTAGTCTTTGTATTCAATAAAGCTATACACCAAACAAAAGAACATGAAACAAAATGACAAAAGCAATGATTACATGTTAAAAATGTTTAAATCCAAGTTAGACTTTAGATTAGTTAATCATATTATACCAATGTCATTTTCTGCATTTCCATAATTGGACTATTATTACTCAAGTTGATATCTTCAGAGGGAAGTGGGAGAAAGACGCATAGTAACTCTCTGTACTATGGTTGCAATTTCCACTAGTCTAAAATAATATCAAAATAAAGGGTTTAAGGATTTTTGGTTTTAGCACCAACATACAAAGGGCTTAGGAGTTATCTCTCTTATCTTTACAACAAGAAATAGCTGGAAAAATTGAAAACCAATGACTTTCCTTGGACCCAACAGAGAACTGAGGTCAAAGGAATCACAGAGCAACTTGCTACCCTGAAATCTGAAGAGACAGGCACATTCAAATAATTACAGTTGTTTGCTTACCTGGAGCAGAAGCTACTGAAAGCCGTAACAGTGGAACCAATTAGTTCATTAGTAATATTGACAAATTGCTATAGGCTGAATGCAGACTAGTGTGAGATTGCAAAAACATCTAGGAGTTGCTATCACAGAAGGGACCACACTAATGCAGCCTTTCCCTCCAGGAACTCCACCAGGTTCTCAAAATGAGGACCTGAGAGAAATCCCCTGGTGGTTCTGGCAGGGGGAAGGAGAAGTATAACCATTATATAATCTTTCCAGATCCTTCCATATTACAGAGATCTATTCTCCAGAGTAACATAGAAGTCTTATCCCACCTAAAGGAATTAATTTCCACCCCACTATAGCTCCTTTCAGCCTTCCTGTCTTATGTAATAAAAAAAAAACAAAAAACAAAAAACATAGTCAACATGGGACAAGGATTAAAAAAAAAATAGATTGGTAATGATGCAGCCAGGAAAAGAAGCAAAGGGCTGGAGTGGGTGGGTGGGGTGTTATACTCTTGGAGGAGGGACAGAAGTATTTGTGATCATTCCCCCTAAAAGCAGGATTACTAAAATACTAAGATTTAATTTTTTAAAAAATTATAGAACACTTTCTTTTTCCTACATCCTACCACCACAGAAACAAGCCTCTAGTATAGTAACAGTGGATTACAGCTGAAAGATCTGCACACAGCTGCTCTCTGAGGACCAATACAAAGAGAAACCCTAAAGCAAAGAGAGGATAAAACAATCAAAGACACTAGAGGAATGTGAAGCCTCTAGTACCTATAATATAACAAACATTAAACACAAGCCAACTCCAAACCATGTTAATATCAATCATCACACTAAAAGCATATGTTCCCTAGTACCTAACACTGACATATGTCTGGCTTTCAACAAAAAATTATAAAGCATACCAAAAGGCAAGGAAGAAAACAATCTGAAGAGACAAAGCAGGTGTCAGAACCAGACTTAAACATGATACAGATGTTTAAATTATCAAACAAGAAAATTTAAATAGGTATGATTAGAATTTTGAGGGCTCTAATTGAAAAAACAGATAACATGCAAGACCAAACAGGGATTATGTTGGCAGAGAGATGGAGACTATAGGAAAGAATCAAAACTAAATGCTGGCAATCAAAAACACAATAAGAGAAATGCAGAATGCTGTTAACAGGCTTATTAGTTAACATGACACAGCTGAAGAAATAATGACTAAACTTGAGAATAGGTTAGTAAAAACCTCACCAAATGAAACACAAAGGGGAATAAAAAGAATTAAAAATTAACAGGATATCCAAGAACCATGGGAAAATATAAAAAGGTATAAATACAGGTAATTAGAATGTCAGAAGGAAAATAAAGAAAGAATGGGGCAGAAAAAAATACTTGTCATGATAGTGTTGAAGGATTTTCTATCATTAGTGACAGACAACAAAGCATAGACGACCCAGTCAGCTCAGAGAACACCAAGCAAGATAAATAGCAACTCTAACAGATTATACCTAGGATATCATACTTTAACTGCAGAAAACAAAGACAGAAAAAATTATGAAGAAAGTGGACTGGAATTACTTTCCTACAGAAAACAAAGATTAAAATTATAGCAAAATTCTCATCAGAAGTCAGGCAAGCAAGAAGAGAATAACATGAAATCCTGAAATCCTTAAAGTGTTAAAAGACATAAAAGTTCAAACCAAGAATTCTGTATCTAACATAATTATCTTTCAAAGGAGAAGAAAAAGTAGACTTTCTTAGACAGACAAAAGCTGGAGCAATTCATTGCCAGCATACCTGCTCTGCAAGATGTTAACTTCATCATGCAGAAGGAAACTGATATAGGTCAGAAATGTGAATGAACATAAATGAGCATCAGAGAAGGAATAAATGGGGGTAAAATGAAATATTTATTTTTTGTCATTCTTAACTTTAAAAATTATTGCTTTAAATCATTAATAGCAGCAATGTATGGGCTGATTATAGCATATGGATAAGTGAAATGAATGACAACAATGTTACAAGGGATGGAGGGAGAAATTGGAAACCTACTGTTATAAGGAATGTATACTACATGTTAAATAGTGTAGTGTTATTTGAGTGTGGGCTTAAATTATTTAAAAATGTATATTGCAAACACTAGGAAAACCACTGAAAAAATTTTAAGTATGAGGTGTTTATCAGGAGAAGAGATTAAATAAAATCGTATAAAATGCTCAAGTATAACCAGACAATGAAAAAAAAAAAAAAAAAGGCAGATAGAAAAACACCCCCGATGCAACAGACAGAAAACAGTTATAAAAGAATAGATTTTAAGGCTGGGTGTGGTGGCTCACGCCTGTAATCCTAACACTTTGGAAGACTGAGGCAGGCAGATCACTTGACCTCAGGAGTTTGAGACCAGCCTGGGAAACATGGTAAAACCCTCTTTCTACAAAAAATAGAAAAATTAGCTAGGAGTGGTAGTTTGCACCTGTAGTCCCAGCTACTTGTGGGGCTAAGGCAGGAGAATAACTTGAGTCCAGGAAGCAGAGGTTGCAGTGGGCCAAGATCACATCACTACACTCCAGCCTGGGCGACAGAGTGAGACCCTTTTAATACAACTATATTAATAATCACTTTAAATGTGAATGCTCTAAACACAATAGCTAAAAGGAAAAATGTGTCAGATTGGATACAAAAATATAAAAGATTCAACCATATGCTGTTGATAAATCTACTTTGTATACTCACACTCAGGTTAAAAGAAAAGGGGTAAGGGATTTTTAGGGCAGTGAAACTATTCTGTATGATACTTTAATGGTGGATACATGACATTATGCATTTGTCAAAACCTGTAGGACTGTACAACACAAATAATGGATCCTAATGTAAATGATGGACTTTCGTTAATAATAATCTATCAATATTCATTCGTTAATTGTATTAAATGTGCCACACTAATGCAAGGCGTCAATAATAGGAAAAACTGTGTGTGACAGGGGAAGGGGTAAATAAATGGAAACCATATTTCTGGCTCAGTTTTTCTGTAAACCTAAAATTGCTCTAAATGTAAAATGTATAAGTTTTTAAAAAGCAAAGAAAATTCACATATATGTAAATAACCAGCTTACAGTATTTGAACTAAACTTGTACTATAATTGAACTAAAACACATTGGATTCACTAATTCCTTGTCTTATTTTTAGCACAGAGTCCCTGTACAATGGTTATCGCCCACAACTTAACAGCTCCAGATCATCTGCCACACATTCCTTGTCCAACATTCAAGGGTTACCTTAGAACACCCAAGATCAGGCCAACAATTTAGAAGTGATGACTAGTGACATCTATTAATGTTCCACAATGCTGTCTCCTTCAAGAAAGTGTCCAATGACCTCCTCACTTCAAAAAAGGGTCACCTGTAGAAAAGGAAGGAGTTTTGAGATGATGTGATAGATTATGTTGTTAACAACGTATCTCTCAACTGGCTGGTAGGTTCCCTTTATTCTCAGCTGACTTGAGTCTCAGAATGCTCAAGACCAAGGTGCGGGGAAGAAAAGGATAAGCCAGGAAATATACCAAGCTGAACATAAAACACAGCAAACTTGTCCCTTTAGCCAATGCATGGTACAGTCAGCCAGATGACTTTCTTTGATGTTGAAATTAACCTGCTAGGCAAATATGGTAGGTAGCTGGAAATGGGTCTTCAATTGTAGTCATTTCCAGCTAGATAAAGATCTTTAACATTTTTGGATTAAGCAGTTAAGTTCTGTTGCTTATCTGGCTGTCAAGAAAAGAATGACAGACTTGTCAGAGTCTAGTCAGAACTCACTTATGACATTTACGATTTTATTCTATGATCATTGTGTTGCTACTGTTACTGTATGACTCTAATAAATAGAAAAACATTCATGTAGTCCATAGTATGAATTGATGTCTGTTCCACTGCTCTTCATGGTTTGTCTTGTAATGCATGCTTGTAAAACTTGATTTTAGCTTTAAAAAAAATTTCTCATGTAGGAATACTACTTTGAAATTCAATAAAATATATTTTATAGTAAGTCAGTTTAAAAAAAGTAAAGGGATGGAGACAGACATACTATAACAACACTAATCAAATAAAAGCTAAAATAGCTACACAAATTTTAGACAAAACAGATTTCAAAACAAGGGAAATTATCAGGGACAAAGAGGGAAATTATGTAATGATAAAGGGGTCAGTTCCCCAAAAGGACACACTAACTCTAAATGTGCATGCATCTAACAGAGCATCAAAATACATGGAGCAAAAATTGATTGAAGTAAAAAGATACAGTATTACAGTATATTTAATACATTTTCAGTAATTTATAGACAGCAGACAGAAAATCAGCAAGGATATACATGACATGAAGAGTACTAATAACCAGCTTGACTTAACTGACATGATAGAGTATTCCAACCAACAGCAGCAGAACACACATTATTCTCAAGCTCACCTGTGACATTCACCAAGTAGACCACATTCTAGGCCATAAAACACACAGTAACAACTTTTAAAAAAATACATAAATTGCACAAAGTATGTTCTCGGATAACAGTATAATTATATCAGAAATCAATAACAGAAAGATAGCTGGAAAGTTCCCAAATATTTGTAAATTAAACAGCACACTTCTCCACAACCCAAAGGTCAAAGGAGTTTCAAAAGGAATTTAAAAATATTTTGAACTAAATAAAAATGAAAATCCAAATAACCAAATATTGTAGATTGCTGCTAAAGTAGTTTTTTAGAGAAATTTAGAAGATCAAATTCATGTATCAGAAAAGAAGAGATATCTAAAGTAAATAACCTAAGCTTCTACCATAGGAAATCATAAAAAGAGGAGCAAATGAAAAATAAATAGAAGAAAGGGGATAACTTTTAAAAGAAGCATAAGTAAAAGAAATAAAAATACAGAGCAGAAATAAAACAAGAAAACAATAGAGAAAAGCAATAACATTATCAAAATAATCAAATAAACTATTGGCCTCTAGCCAGGATGATCAAGAAAGAGAGAGAAGACATAAAGTACCAATATCAGGAATAAAAGGGGGTCATCACAACTCACAACTGATCTTATAAACATTGAAAAAGTAATAATGGAATACTACAAACAATTCTGCTTACATATTTGATAACTTAGATGAAATGAGTCAATCTCTTGAAAGACACAAACTACCCAAATTCACATGGGTTGAAATAAATAACCTGAACAGTATTGTATCTATTCAAGATATTTAATCAGTAGTTTAAAACTTTCTTTAAAAAGAATCACCAGATGCAGATGGTTTTTTTGGATGAATTCTACCAAGCATTTAAGGAAGAGAAAGTACCAATAATCCACAATATCTTCTAGTAAATAGAAGAGACAAAATTCTCAGTTCTTTTTATGAGGCTATCATCACTCTAATACCAAAGCCAAATAAATACATTACTAGAAAAATAACAATACTCCAATATCACTCATGAATGTAAAAAATATCTTTCATAAAATATTAGGAAATAGAATACAGAAATATGTAAAAAGAATGAAACACATCATGACCAAGAAGGGCTCATTCCAGAATGCAAGACTGAGTCCATATTTGTCAATCAATCAATGCAATTCATATTAACAGATTGAATATAAAATAAATGTGATTACATCAATAGATGCAAAACAATAATTTGAAAAATTTAATACCGATTTATACTTAACACATCTAAAAATTAATAATAGAAGGGAACTCCCTTAGTTTGATAAAGGGTATATGAGAGAACTTATCACTAACACCATACCTAATGATGAGAAAATGAATATTTTCCACCTAAGATTGGGAATGAGATGAGGTTGATTTTTCATTATTCCTATTCAATATAATACTAGAAGCCCTATTTAGCATAAGACAAGCAAAATAAGTAAATAAAAATTATACATATAGGAGAAGGATAAATAAAAATTGTCTTTTTTGCAGAGGAAATGATTGTCTATGTAGAAAACCCAAAGAATCTAAAAAAAACCCTTTCTGAAACAAGTAATTATAATCACTTTACCATTTACCAACAATAAAGAATTGGAATCAGAAATTAAAAAGCAAAAATATTTACAATCACACAAAAATACTTAGGTATAAGTCTAATAAGATATGTACGGAATCCCTATGCAGAAAACTACAAAACACTGATTAAGGGAGATTTAAATAAATGGAGCAGTACTTTCTGTTCCTGGAATGGAAGACTCACTATTGTTAGGATGTCAATTATTTCTAACTTGATTTATAGACTCAATGCAATTCCAATAAAAATCCCAGCAAGTTTTTTGTAGACAGCAACATACTGACTCTGATATGGTGTAACAAAGATCTTAGAATAGCCAACACAATGCTGAATAAGACCAAAGTTTGAGGACTCATACTACGTGATTTAAAGGCTTAATATAAATCTACAGTAATCAAAACAGTATAGTGTTAGTGAAAGAAAGAACAAATAGAATGGAGAATAGGATGCCCAGAAATAGGCTCACACAAATACAGCAAACTGATTTTTCACAAAGGTGCAAAGGCAAATAAATGGAAAATGATCATTTTTTCTCAGCAAATAGTGCTAGAACAGTTGGATATTCATATGGAAAAAATTTAACTTAGACACTAAACTGAGACCTTACACAAAAAATTAACTCAAAATGGATTATAGTCCTAAAACAAAATGCAAAACTATAAAACTTCTAGAAGAAAACATAGGAGAAAATCTATATGACTTTGGGTTTGGGAATGAGTTTTATTAATATATACAATACCAAAAGCATAATTAATAAAAGAAAAAAACACTGATAAGTTGGACTCTATTAACGTTAAAAAATTTTGCTTCATGAAAGACACTGTTAAGGGAATAAAAAGACAATACTGGGAGAAAATACTTGCAAATCACATAACTGATAAATGATTGGTATCCAGAATGCATAAAGAACTCTAAAACTTCAAAAATAATGAAACAAGCAACCAGTAGTGGGTTGAATGGTGACTTCAAATAGATATGTCTATCTCCTAACTCCTGGAACTTGTGAAAGTGACCTTCTTTGGAAAGTTTGCAACTGTAATTAGGTTAAGGATCTCAAGAAGACATTGTTTTTGATTTAGGTTGGACCATAAATCCAATGACAAGTGTCGTAGAAGAAAGGTCAAGGGAGATTTGAAACACAGACACACAGAAGGGAAGGTTGTATGAAGATAAAGACAGATTGAAGTGATTGGTTTATAAGCCAGGAATGTGAAGAATTGCTGGGTAGCCATCAGAAGGTAGGAGAAAGGCATTAAATGGATTCTTTCTGAGAGCCTCCAGAAAGAATCAACATTTCTGACACCTTGATTTCAGACTTCTGGCCTCTGCATCTGTGGGAGAATAGATTTATTTCGTTGTAAGTCACTCAGTTTGTTATAGTTGTCCTAGGATACTGATACACAACCTTATTTTTTAAATAGGTAAAATATGTGAAAACGTATTTCACAAAAGATTTTTCTATGGCAAACAGGCATATGAAAGGATTCACAACCTAAGTTTTCATTAAGGAAATACAAACTAAGACAATTATTTACTATACTAGTACACACATATTAGCAGGGCTAAAATATCATCTATGGGTGAGGATGCTACTAGATCTTTCACACAATAATAGTAGGGATGCAAAATGGTGCAGCCACTTTGGAAACAGTTTGGCAATTTCTTATAAAGTTAAACAGTCTTACACGGTCCGGCTGACCAAACATGTGAAAACTTAACATCAACACAAATAATTGCACAAAAATGTTTTTATCAGCATTATTCATAATTACCAGAACCCAAGATGTCCTTCATAGGAGAATGAATAAACTGTGATACATGCATACAACGGAATACTATTCAGCAATAAAAAGCAATCAACTATAAATCCATACAATAACATAGATGAATCTTAAATGCATATTGGTAAGCGAAAGGAGCCAATCTGAAAATACTACATGTTGTAAGCTTTATGTGACGTTCTAGGAAGACACAACTACAGAGACAATAATAGGTTCAGTAGCTTTCAAGGTATTGTGGGGAGTGGTTGAATAGATGAAGTACAGGGAATCTTTTATGAGAGTGAAACTATTCTGTATGATACTGTAATGATGGATATGAGATGGATTGCATTTTTCAAAGCCTATGGAACATTATAATACAAAGAGTGAACATTAATGTATACAAATAAAAATCAATTCAAACATCTGGGTATATGAGCGTGGAATGCAGACTGCAACAAAAGAATCTAGCTGTATTAAAAGTGTATAAAATGATGTCACTGAAAATAATAGTGAAAAAGAAGTGCTGACCTAAGTAACTTTGGAAATGAGTGGAGACTGTAAGACTAAAGAAAAAGAAAGGAACTGTACAAAGATATTATAATTGTTTCTCACAAGGCCAACAATCTGAAATCAATATTCTAGTACTATATAAATGATTATGTATACAGATGCTGGACAGTGGGAGCCAATTTTGTTATGGAGGCAAGTAGAGGGGATGGCTAAAATGAATTATGTGATACTAGAATAGAGCTAGAAACATCAATAAGAGTAATGTTCAGCTTAATATAGGTACAGATGGATAAATATTGAAATAATTGCAGATCTATGTTCATATACTTTTAGTATGCAGAAGTTTTCCAATATCTAGCTGCTAAGAAGGCTTAGAAGTAAGACTGTAGCACCAATGAAACATTTTGATCTAATAAAGTAACCTAATACTGGATTATAACCTGGAGTATAAGATAAAAATCCACAAGTTCATACTGATACAAATAAATGATTGAATGAATAAGTAAATCAAGGAGAATATGCAATTTTTTTTTTTTTTTTTTGAGACAAAGTCTTGCTCTGTCGTCAGGCTGGACTGCAGTGGTGCGATCTCAGTTCACTGCAACCTCCGCCTCCTGGGTTCAAGCGATTCTCCTGTCTCAGCCTCCCGAGTAGCTGGGACTACAGGCGTGTGCCACCACACCCAACTAATTTGTGTATTTTTAGTAGAGATGGGGTTTCACCATGTTGGCCAGGATGGTCTTGATCTCTTTACCTCGTGATCCGCCCCCCTCAGCATCCCAAAGTACTGGGATTACAGTTGTGAGCCACCTCACCTGCCCGCAAATCTTTTATAAAGAATTCCAAGGCCGGGCGCGGTGGCTCAAGCCTGTAATCCCAGCACTTTGGGAGGCCGAGACGGGCGGATCACGAGGTCAGGAGATCGAGACCATCCTGGCTAACATGGTGAAACCCCGTCTCTACTAAAAAATACAAAAAAAAAACTAGCCGGGCAAGGTGGCGGGCGCCTGTAGTCCCAGCTACTTGGGAGGCTGAGGCAGGAGAATGGCGTAAACCCGGGAGGCGGAGCTTGCAGTGAGCTGAGATCCGGCCACTGCACTCCAGCCCGGGCGACAGAGCGAGACTCCGTCTCAAAAAAAAAAAAAAAAAAAAAAAAAAAAAAAAAAAAAAAAAAGAATTCCAGATAATTTGTGTGGATATTCCACCCTCGATGACAATAGGGGAAAGTGAATACTGAGTGTAAGAGAACTCTGTCTTATCTTTGCAACTTTTCTCTAAATATAAAACAATTTTAATTTTATTTTAAAGAAAGGGTTTAAACATTGCATGAATATTGCAACTTGTGGCATGTTTAACTAGTGTTCACCAGTGCCCAGTTCTTCCACTCTGCCCCCTCTCCTTGGGGGCCTCCCACGACTGACAGCAGGGGTAGAGTTCTGTGGAGTTTCCTGTTCTGATGTGGGAAGTTCCTTCGGACCTTACTCAGAATCCTTACCTTAACATGTGGCAGAGCCTGGACGCCTCCATCTGCTGACTCTCAGCTCCCAGAGTCCTCACTGAGGGAATTCAAAAGGTGCTAAATCAAGTGATCCCTGTCTGGGGTTTAACAGGGCTGAAATCAGGGGTTGGACTCTGTGGGAGTCCCTCCAATCTGTGGTGGGTGGTTCCCTCAAACTTCACGCAGAGTACTTACCTTGCCTAGAACAGGGCCTGGACTCCTTCATCTGCTGACCTAATGCCTCCTCACACATATCAAAGCCTTCACTGCCCTGAAGTGTCAGAGGCAAGGCAGAAAAAACGAGAAACTATTTCCTGTGTCCCCTGCTTAGTGCCTCCCAGGGCTGACGGAAGGGGTGGTCCTCTAAACTGACCCCCTCTGTTCTAGAGGAGGAAGTACCTGCAGTACTCAGGTTTTGAAAGAACTACTGGACAGTGCTGTGCTCTCTCTACTGAATTGAATCAGCCAGCGTTAGACAAAGGCTAACTCCCTGCCCTTCTCATCATTGCCATCTTCCAACTCCCAATTGCAACAGGGTTTAATTAAGGGGTCCCTGTACCTAACAGTTATGCCTGGAGCTCCTGAGGCTGACGCCAGGGGCTCAGGGATGGGGAGAGGGGTTGGGGGGGCCTGTGGGCGGGGCAGTATGTTCCAGTGTTAAGTGGTTCCCGCAGCCCTTCCTCAGGGTCCTCATGTTTATTTCTGCTGAGGCTTTGAATTCTTCTCTTTGCTGACCTGAAGCTGATACCCTGGCCCAATGCTTTCACTTTGCCGTAAAAGGTAATAAAATTTACTACAGATCTTTTGAAAATGTTGAGAACGCCTGGTACAGATGTTTTTTACATTTTAATTCAATCAACTCAACAGAACTCTGCCCCTCTCTCAGCCGTGGGAGGCCCCCAAGCAGAGGGGGCTGAGTGGGAGAACTGGGCACTGGTGAACACACATATCACCATCACCCCAGTCAATTTGACGATAAACTGCATCATCTGCAGTAATTCCCCACCCATCCTGCAAGATGTTTATGCCTGGGGCCAGCCTCCTACCCTAGGCAGTATCTGGTGGCAACACAGACCCCTTAACGGAGCCACAGGACATTTACCCTGTGGCAGCAAATAACTCAGGAACCAAGGGTGACAGTCAGAGGTAGGGAGAGCATCAAGATCTTTTTCTCAAGACATATCCATATTGAAACCTTTATTTGCAGAGTCACTGAGGTACTTAGCCTCAGGGAATTTCCCCTCCAATTTTCCACTGCTTGCAGCTACACTCTCTCTCCCATTATTCTGGTACTCCCTGGCCTGTTTCAACTGTCGTCATTTGCCATCTTTCCCATACACATAGCACCAACCTCAGTGGTGAAAGGGCACTGTGTACAAGGGAAGAAACGCCCTTCTTCAGCAGGAATCAAGACAGCTCACGGCTGCAGTACAATGGCAAAGAAGTACAGCCCACCAGAATAGTGAAGAGCTCTCCCAGTTTCCATCAAAAACATTATTCAGTGACACAGGGGAGCTAGCTATACTTTGCCTGGCAGTAAGTAGGGAGATTCTAAGTTAAGGTAAGGTATCAGCCATGCCTGTGGTGATGTTCTGCAATAGATCTTCCCACTCAGATCACTCAGATCACTCTACAACTTCAGATGGGTAAAAATGATTCAGAAATTCCTCAAACTGCTCGCGTGAGTTGTTCAGGACCCTCCAAGATTCCACACCTTTTCTTTTTCTGATTCGTTCTCAACGAAATGCTGAACTCTGCATACAGATCCTTGACTGTCAGTCTGCCCTAGGCTCCCTGAGCTTGGTTTAGCATGTGGTCTCTCTCATGGACTCTGGAAATTATTCTGTCTCCCTCCTGATGTTTCTCACTTACTGAAAGTGCCCTCTCTGGACAATTTCCTGGGACTTAGTCATTCTGACCAAAACCGTGCTTTTCAAAGTAAAAGGAAATTTTCATTGACATTTCAGAATTTTAAAGCATGCCCAGAGGTATCCTGGTACAGAAGACATCACTGCAGAAACCCTGCTTTGTAAAGATAGGGGGTTGAATTAATTTTGGATTACCATAATTAGAAAACACGGAAATACAAAATAACAGTGAGAACGTATTTTCACCCAAGAGAATGAATAAATTTAAAATTGATCAAGTAAAATTCCTGTGAGAGTATAAGATATTCACATACATTAATACGTGAGAATATGAATTGGTATAGCATTATCAGAATGGAATTTCAGCAATATTTGTAAAAGCTTACAATCATCACACTATTTCCACTTTAATTCAATTCTCAGTTTTCCATGTTTTTCCTACAAGAAAACACCCACATTTGCCCAATAATTTATGTTCAGTGATGTTGATATCAATGATATTAGTCATAGCAAAAAATGGAAGACAACTTACATGTCCATCAGGAGGAGAATTTTTAAATCAATTATGACACATACATATTTTAGAATTTTAGGAAGTAGTTAAAAGAATGAGACATATCTATAGGTGCTCTCACAGAATGACTCAGCACTTATTTCATTAAGTGACAAGTGCAAGAGGCAAAAGAATATGTACATCATTGTCCAGGTATGTTAAGAACATACAATGTATTTTTCTGGTATATCTATTTAAGGAAAAACCCAAAATATATTTTAAAATAATATGCACAAGAACTTGAATTGTGGTTATTTCTGAGGAGGGTTGAATTTTGGAGGAATGAAGTAAGGAAAGGGGTTGTGATTTGTCCATATTGTCAGATTTTTTTGCATCATGAATGTATGCACTATTATTTTTGTAATTAAAATGTTTCAGTAAGACAAAATAGAAATAGTTTCTGTGTATTGTTCATATATGGTAACTGCAAAAGGATTTAATGGAAGAAGACTAAAATCTGAAAGCCTTAGCACAACAAAAGTTTTTGTCTCATGCACTTAAAATCTGATGTGGGTTAACAGGGGGGCTCCACTGTTAGGCAACCCCGGGATGCAGGCTGTTTTTATTGTCCTTTTGCCAATGCACTACAATGTAGCAGCACTGTTTCTTTTTATATGTCAGTTGCAAGGGTAGTCAAATAACTCTTCTTAACTATAAGTGAACTTGGAATGTAGTCTTCCCCTCCCAGGAAGGACAGCACTTGCAAACTTTCCATAAACAGTTACACAGGGGGTGATCAGTGAGGTGTAATTTTCACAATTTGAATACAAGTCTTCTTCATTCATGGAGAAGTTTCTGAGAAGGTCAAAATTGCCCTGCAACTGGCTAAGTTTTTCTGCTGCCTACTATGTAATAGATGTTTTCATCTATTACACTATTACGCTAACTTTCTTTTTTCTTTTCTTTCTTTCTTTTTTTTTTTTTTGAGACGGAGTCTTGCTCTGTTGCCCAGGCTGGAGTGCAGTGGCGTGATCTCAGCTCACTACAACCTCTGCCTCCCAGATTCGAGCGATTCTCTTCCCTCAGCCTCCCAAGTAGCTGAGATTACAGGCACACAGCACCACACCCAGTTAATTTATGTATTTTTAGTAGAGGCAGGGTTTCTCCATGTTGGCCAGGCTGGTCTCAAACTCCTGACCTCAGGTGATCCGCCTGCCTCGTCTTCCCAAAGTGCTGGGATTAAAGGCGTGAGCCACCGTGCCCCGCCACAATTACGCTAACTTTCTAATGGACTCTTTAAGAATTGCCAGCAACTACGGTTTACCCTTCTTTATTCAATAGCACCATTCTCCACTTACAATAGTCGCAGTATACCGAGCATTTCTTTCCTCCTTTCACTACCTGATTAAAATCATAATTTCTGAGTGTCTTCTATCTATCACTTGATGAATACGCCTGAACACTTACACAGGTGTCTTTACACACATTGAAAACCAGGATTTTCCCTTGGGGCGGATGCAGACAAGAGTTAGCTGAAACGTGGAGATGATTTTTACATTTCTCATAAACTCTATAAGGCTAGGGAAACATTTTCTACAGTGTTGGCAGACTGAATAATTGCTACAAAAGTATATACATGCACTTATCCCTGAAAACCATGTGTATGTCATGCTACATGGCCAAAGGCATTTTGCAGATCTATTAAGATTATGAAACCACTTTTTATTTTATTTTTTAACTTTTATTTTAAGTTCAGGGATATAAGTGCAGATTTGTTACATAGGTAAACTTGTGTCAAGGGGGTTTGTTGTACAGATTATTTCATCACCCAGGTATTAAGTCTAGTACCCATTAATTACTTTTCCTGATCCTCTCCCTCCTCCCACCCTCCACTCTCCAAAGGCCCCAGTGTGTATTGTTCTCCTCTATGTGTCCATGTGTTCTTATCATTTAGCTCCCACTTGTGAGAACATGTGGCATTTGGTTTTGTTCCTGTGTTACTTGGCTAAGGATAATGACCTCCAACTTCACCCATGTCCCTGCAAAGGATAGTATCTCATTCTTTTTCACGGCTGCATAGTATTCCACGGTGTATATGTACCACATTTTCTTTATCCAGTCTATCATTGATGGGCATTTAGGTTGATTCCATGTCTTTATTTTTGTGAATAGTGCTGCAATGAACATGTACGTGCATGTGTCTTTATAATAGAATGATTTATATTCCTTTGGGAAACCACTATTAAATTAGGTAGATTATATTGAATTATCAAGGTGGGCTCAATCTAATGACATGGGCTCTTACACACAGAGGATGTTCTCCAGATAGAAGTAGAAAAGAGATATAGCAGAGGAGGAAGTTAGAAAGATTGCAAGTGTAGTAAGGATTCAACCTGCAATTGCTGACACAAGATAAATGCAAAGACTAGAGAAAGGTCTCAAGAAATTATGGTTGCTATAGACGAATGCCAGTCAGAAAATAGGGCCTTTGTCTTACAAGTGCAGAAAATTGAAATCTGCCAATAACCTGAATGAGTTCTAAAGGGAGTTCATCCCAGAACCTTACAATAAGAGTACAGGCTCTGAGAGTTTGGTATGGGCCTTGTGAAACCCAGAGCAGAGAAATCAGCAGAGCCAACCGGGATTTCTTACCCAGAGATGTGACATAATAAATGTATGTTGTTGTAAAATGCGAAATTTGCAGTAATTTTTACTGCATTGAGAGACATCTACCACAACTTCCTGGAAGGACTACAGGGTTTGTTAGAGTCCAATTTTTTTAGATGGTTGCTAGACAGTGACTTCCTTGATCCTTCTTCATTTACCACTTCTATGGGGGGTTTTGGTTTTGGCCACTTAGTTAAGCTCATTCATCAGTGACTAGTCTCAAATAGGTCACCAGATTAAATTCTCCTGTCTTTCTCATCCAATTTTCTGTTTAAAATCTTTAGCTTCAGAGTTGTATGCCAAGAACTAGCAGATTCTGTTTCAAATCTGACTCAACTCACAAGCAAATTTAGAAAAAATTTTGGTTGGAGTGGAAGCACCCAGAACAGATAAGCAGGTACATAACATTCACTGCCTAAGTAAACAATTACATGGAAGGAGCTGTTGTTATCAGAGAAGTTGCAAGCTGAGTGATGTGTCAAACAGAGGACATCTGCAGGGAGTTGGAATGCTCTAAGTCAGGAGAAAGGAAGGAAGGTTATTCTGGGCTTTCTTTCCCATAGGGAGCAGGGTGCAGCCTTCATGGAAGGAAGCAGGGAAGAGCTGGACAGCATGTAAGGATCCAGATTTGGGCACAAGGACTCACAGGGGCTGACTCAAGGAAAGAGCAGTGTAATTTGGGAAGTGCTGGATCTGGTCCCATGTGCCAGCACCTGGGCAAAATCAGCTCCCAAAGAACTCTGGAGCTAGGGGTGGATGGGCCCTATGAAATGAGGCCCACAGGCAGTCCCCAAATGGTGTTCAATTCTCGTTTTCTCCATTATTTATTACATCTGGATTTAGTACATTGACCCCAGGTTCCTTGTTTTCATTGCCCAGAGACACAGTGCAGTAGTGAGAAGAGAAGCGAATTAAGAGACACAAGTCAGCTTAGTCAAGGAGGAGAGGGAACAATGTGGACTCTAGACCGATTCAGAATAGGGGTCTAGTCCCAGTATTATCACTTACAAGTCAGGGAAACTCAGGAAAACTGCAGAGTTCTATGAGCCTCTTCATCTGTGAAGCTGGTTTGATAAACAGTCCTCTTGCTCCCTGGCTCATGTATTTGGCTTCTCAGTATACCCTACTGTAAAGTAGGAATGTTGGGCCGGGCGCGGTGGCTCACACCTGTAATCCCAGCACTTTGGGAGGCTGAGGTGGGCGGACCATGAGGTCAGGAGATCGAGACCATCCTGGCTAACACGGTGAAACCCCGTCTCTACTAAAAATACAAAAAAAAAAAAAAAAAAAAAAAAGAAAAAAAAAAAGAAAAAAGAAAAAAATTAGCCGGGTGTGGTGGCAGGCACCTGTAGCCCCAGCTACTCGGGAGGCTGAGGCAGGAGAATGGCGTGAACCCAGGAGGCAGAGCTTGCAGTGAGCCGAAATCGTGCCACTGCACTCCAGCCTGGGTGACAGAGTGAGACTCCATCTCAAAAAAAAAAAAAAAAAAAAGGAATGTTGGAATGTATCTACTTTATGCAAGGCATCTGGCACATTACCTTATATTGGGTTTTAATAAATTACAGTTATTATTATATTTATATTGACCCCCAAATCTACCAGTTTTCCCTCTTTTTGTTTGCTTTGCTTTGTTTTATCCAGGAATTGTCAGATAATTTGCAGCCCACTAGCATACAGCACAACAAATCAGCCAAAATGTTGCTTAAACTAAGTTTTGCGCTATATAACTTTTTTGAGGACATGTTATTCATTGTTGGTATGGAGGATTCTTATCCAGTTTGATGCAACTCAGAGCTCTTAGAAATTGTGTCAAGGTCTACCTCCGTCCCTCCCTTCCAACTGTCCTTCGCTCCAAACCACATGTATTTGCAATTATTTCACCTCCAAAAAATCTAGTTTTAGTTTATAGTTTGCCAAATTATATACAAGATAACTTAGTTGAAATGCCCATTTAATGGATGGGCTGTCCCTCTCCCAAATCACTGCAGATTGCCAGCACAGTGGCTTCTGAGCTTTTTATATGAGTATCACCATTATTCCTGAGACACTCCCTTGTGGTAATAGGTGTAAATCACATTTTCGTGCACCTTGTTAAATCATCTTTTTGTGCATGGTGTTCACCCACACTGAGGTAAGCATACAGGACGTCTTCCATTTGTGCACTAGGTGGAGATTTCTCTCTGGTTTATTTGTGACCTAAAGGTGACTACTAAAAGCAATTTTCCATTCCAGCCTTCTCAAGTCTGAGACACACCATCTGAGGTGTTGGCCTCTGCCCACCACTCCCAGAGGCTCATCTGACCCACAACTCAGCTTAATTTAAAATTGTGTCACATTGAAGGACTTGCAGTTTCCCAACCCCAACCCTTTGCCACAGGGCATTTACACGCAGCTGCTCATCTGAAACCCCAAAGTCCTCACACCTTCTTTTGACTTCTCCTTTTGCTTAGATTGTCTTACTGCTATGGATGGAATTACTGTGCCCCCCAAAAATTCACATGTTGAACCCTAAATCCCCAATGTGATGGTATTTGGAGGTGGGGCCTTGGGGAGGTAATTAGGTTATGAGGGTGGAACCTTCATGAATTGAATTAGTGCTTTTGTAAGGGGATGAAGAGACCACAGCTTTCTCTACCATGTGAGGATACAAGGAGAAGATTGTTAAGCATTGAGAGAGCCTTTACTGAGAACCTGACCTGGAAACTCGATCTCAGACTTCCAACTACCAGAACTATGGGAAATAAATGTTTGATCTTTAAGCCACCTAATCTATAATTTGTGATAGCAATCTGAACTAAGCCATTCACCGTCTTTCTTTCATGTTAGCTACTCCAAGGCTTTTCATTTCTATGGGTATAGATGATTCTTGTTTACCTTAGCATTGCAAGTACTAACACAAGCCATCCAGAGTAGATGCTCAGTTATTATTTGGGGAAAAAAATAAACCCCTGAGAAAGAGGTCTAATTTATTATGATTTAATTTCTCCTACATTCTTGAATAAACTAAATATATCCAGGTATGTATATACAAATGGATTTTACAAAAAACAAAACAAAACGAAACAAAAAAACAGACTAAAAGTGGTAACTGAAACCAACAATTTACAGTCTTTTATTTTTTCTCCACTTTTGATCCCAACTATTACAATTCTGTGTCCTTTCACATTTCAAAAAAAAAAAAACAAAAAACAAACCAAATTTACTGTCATAATATCTTGTTTCAAACAAGTAAAATGGAATGTTTCTAATTTTTTTCACAAAATAATAAAACTCTTACTCTTACATTCACAGCAATGTTTAAGTAATGTCATTCACAAACTTAGTTTCTAAAGTTACTCAAACCTTCTGATAATAGGAACAATATTTCGAAAAAACTATCCAGGAACTTATTACAGAACAAGAAAACAAACATGTTATACACTGTGTTGCCTCCAATCCCACCCTGACCTTCTACAGCTTAGAATGTGGACTTTTCCTTTCAACCACAAGGCAAAGAATGCCTTGAGTTCTACTAGGGGTGGGAGAATCTGCTAAATATGGCCTGGGAACGTGCATTGACCACAGCCCTAATGCGAGCCCTTGCTGCAAGTCTGGCTTGAGCTCGCTCTTCCTCATCTTTCAAAGCCTCTTCATACCAGGTTGGGAAGGCACTGGGGACAGTATCGTGGATCTTCGCTAAAAACTCTAGGACTTTCATCTTGGTGGTTTCTACATGAGCTCGTGGACCCCATAGAAACTGATAGCGTGGAGGATCACTGTTGGGCACTTGCTGATACTGCAGATAATTTTCTCTCACAAAATCTTGGGTGATGATCTTCTTGGGCTCCCCAAAAATGAAGTGCCTCCTCCCCTCATATAACCCCATCACATTCAATACTTGCCAGATTTGTTCCTCAGTGGCACAATTACCATTTGTGAAGATCACACCCAGGATAGTCATCAGCAGGCCCGTCCGGGGCACACATCTGTCATCACTCAACTTTGCATCATAGGTTGGTACCAGTTTGTTGATGAGGAAATAGATGTGCCTATCTGGATCCACTTCCTTCAAGTCAAGTCCAAAGACCATCTCCAGGTGATCTGAAACTTTCCGTAGGATCTCACTGAAGTATCTCCTGGGAATTTGGACTATATCCCTCAGCATAGCTGCCTTTATAATAAGCTCTTTCATTTGATACTTGTACAGAAGGTAATGCACCAAAATAAACACCTTCTCATCTACAGGGCTTCTGGTCATGTGCTCACTGGCAGCCAGGGCCTGTGAGGATCTTGGCCTTTCCTCCGTTTGGTTGTTGGTGCTTTCATTAGATCTTAAATATGAAACAGCTGCAGCAGTAGTAGTGGTGGATGTGGCTCTCTGAGGCCCGTGGGGATTGCTGGTTGTCTTGGGAGCAGTTGAGCTCTGGATGGCACTACCGAAATGAGCAGAGGAAGAGGAAGAAAATTCTATTCCCACTCTTGCAGTGGCTTGAGCATCCATCAGAGGCTCTGGCTCTTCTCGAGCCTGACGGCGTTTCTCACGGGCACGAAGCTTACTCTTTTGACCCCGAGGCATGATGACTTTAGACACAGTAGTAGATAGTTAGACAGGTGAGCTCTGTGACCTAGAGGAAAGAGGATGAGATGGTTGGGTCACTTCAACTGGGAGACACCTCCGTGACTTTATTGAAGGCCGCCTCAGCAGTTTTCCTTGAAGTCACTGCTCTAGGAATCCTATAATACTCCTATTCCCTGATCTGCTTGTTCCCTAGGAACCTGTGGAATTAACTAAGGTATGACTTAGGTTGTCACTACTTGCCAGATATGCCTGGGACTTACTGGGATTTAGAGAAGTGGCTCTGTTCTGGGGCAGGAGGTCTTTCTCTCAGTTCACATTAAGGATCATTATCTCACTTCTGTTATGACCTGGGGTCCCTCTGATCTATTACTTTGATGCTGACCCCTTACTTCTGTGATCCCAGAAGGTGAATTCAGGGAAACGTCATCTGACCACACCTGCCTGGAGACACAGAGACAGATGAAAGCACAGGCCAAGCTCTGTGGGACTCTCTATCCTGGGGTAATTAGTGTTCTCAGTCCTCACTTAGTGATTTCACCTTTGCTTTTGCTAAGGCCTGGGACTCCTCCCTCTGCTAGCCTTAGAGCGATCTCCTCTGCACAAAGCCTTCATATCCTTGAAAGCCCTAATGAGAATATTTGGCAGACCACAGCCTAATATATCTGATCCAGGTTCACTCAGGTGTGAAGGTCTGAATAGGGCTCTGTGACCCCCTACTGTTCCAGGGTGGGTAGTTCTTTCAGTCCTTACTTAGTGTCCACACACAGACTTCCAGAAGACTATGGGTCTCTTCCCTCTAATGCCACCAAACTGCCCCTCTCAGACTAAAGACCTCATCTCCCTGACCACCCTCCCACCTAGCCCCTCACAAGTATAATGTGAGGGAGGGCCTTGCCCAAAGCCTCTCTGGGCTGACAGCAGGGGTGGGGCTTTGTGAAGTTCCCTTTGTTAGGGGTGGGTGGTTCCCTGAGACCTCACTCAATATTCTCACTTTAACCCCTAACAGGGTCTGGGAATCATCCTGCTACTGACTTGACATCACTCTGCTCCCATTCCAAGGCATTCACTTTCCTGAGATACCAGAGGCAGAAGTCAGGGTTCCTTGCATCAATCCACCTTCATTCACCTTAGCTTTTCAGGACTGAGAGCATGGCGAGGGCTCTGTGAGACCCCTCTGTGCTCAGGGCTTCAGAGGTCCGCTCAGACCTCATTCAGGGTCTTCCCCTTCACTCCTATTAGAGCCTGGGAACTCGCCCTCTGCTGGTCTGAAGCCCGCACCCTGGTCCAATACCCTCACTGGCTCAGTCTCCTCGGGGGGCATTTAGAAGGTACTCAGAGGTCGCTACATCCCACGATTCCTGTCTTTGTTCTATCAGAGCTGAAAGTAGGGGAATAACTCTCTGGGAGCCCCTCTAGTCTGGGGTGGGTGGTCCCCTCACACCTAACACCGGGTCTTTACCTTAATTCTAGGCAGAGATCAAGCTCCTCCCTCGAATGACGTGAGTGATGCTACCCGCCCTCACCCCAACACTTCCCTCAAACACCACATGAGAAAGTCCGTGTGACTCAGGTCCTTCCGCCCCCATCTGGGGCCTTCCCAAGGTTGACCGCAAGGGCTGGAATCTGCGAGGCCCCTCTGTTCTGAAAACCGGGCGGAAAGGGGGAAGCCCTTTATTGCCGTTCTTTCAGGGTCTTTGCCTTTATTCCTGTTAGGGCCTGGGAACTCTCCCTCTGCTGGTCTGAAGCCCACCCTCTAGTCCAATACCCTCACCCGCCCAGTCTCCTCAGTCCGATACCCTCACCCGTCCAGTCTCCTCAGTCCGACACCCTCACCCGTCCAGTCTCCTCAGTCCGACACCCTCACCCGCCCAGTCTCCTCAGTCCGACACTCTCACCCGTCCAGTCTCCTCAGTCCGACACCCTCACCCGCCCAGTCTCCTCAGTCAGACACCCTCACCCGCGCAGTCTCCTCAGGGACTATTTAAAAGGTATTCGGGGATCGCTACATCAGAGATTCCTGTCTGGGCTCTATTGGAGCTGAAAGCAGGGGCGGAATTCTCTCCGAGCCCCTTTAGTCTGGAGTGAGTGGCGCCCCACACCTAACTCAGGGTCCTTACTTAATTTCAGCCACGGTCTGGAACTCCTCCCTCAGGCGGCTGGACACCAGCGCTCTCAGACGGACGCTTTCACTTCCTGCGACCTCACCGCCGGATATCGGGGTGCAAACACTTCCGGGAAAGATTATTTGGGGGTTTCCGGGGCTGGCGCTGGGGCTAGGCCCTGTGGGGTTGATAACTCTTCTGTGTTGCGCGGTTCCCTTAGAACTCACGTAGGGGCTTTTTAGTGACTCCAGGCCAGGTCGCCTTCTGTCACTAAATTAAGTTAACCAGCCTTAAAACCAGCATCTTACTCACATCACCCTCGCTTCCAGAAGGCTAAGTGAAGGGGTTCCTGAGCCTCACAGCCACACCAGAGCCTCCCAGAACTGACAGCAGAAGCCAGCCACTGTGCTGTCAGTCTGTTTTCAGAGGGCAGTTTCCTCAGAAATATACACAGAATCCTTGCCTTTACTTCTGTTAGGTTTAGGATTCCTCCTTCTACTGGCCTGGATCTGACACAGCGATCCACAGTTTTCACTTCACAGTTTTAGATTTTATTACATTTACTACAGATCAGGGACTTTCTTCTTTGTTTTGTTTTGTTTTGAGACGGAGTCTCGCTGTGTCGTCCAGGCTGGGCGCAGTGGCGTGATCTCGGCTCACCGCAACCTCCTCCTCCAGAGTTCAATTGATTTTCCTGCCTCAGCCTCCCGAGTGGCTGGGATTACAGGCACGCGCCAGCACGCCCGGCCAGTTTTTGTATTTTTGTAGATATGGGGGTTTCACCATGTTGGCCTGGCCAGTCTCGAGCTCCTGACCTCAGGTGATCCGCCCACCTCGGCTTCCCAAGGTGCTAGTATTACAGGTGTGAGTCACCTTGCCTGGCTCAGGTGATGACATTTTGAGAGTGGCTGGTACAGAAAGTATTTGTTTGTTTTCAATTTATTCAGGTTGGGGTAATTACAATAATAAAGAGATATCTTTGTGTCTCACAAATACTTGTCACCCCCAGTGAATTTAACATCATTTACACTGCTTCTCCATTCACCCTGGAAATGTTTGCATAGCAGATCAGCCCCCTACACCACTTGGTATCTGGTGGGAAAAGGCCACCAAACACAGCTGAAGGATATATTTCTTCTGGTGTAAAAAGAAGGCAGGAAAAGTGAGAGGCAATCTGAGCTAGGGATAATATGTGGATCCTTTTTCAAGACATGTCCACATTCAACCTTTTACTTATAGAGGCAGTGAAGTCTCAGAGAACTCCCCCTCCAGTTTCTTTATCCTTGCAGTGACACACTCTGTGCCACTACTTATTGGTACTACTCGCCCTGTTTTAACTGTCTAATCACCAATCCCACCCACTTGTACAGCTTCCCATCCACTTGTAGCAGGGTTGAGAGCTGCCTTGATGACTGATCAGAGATTGTAGCTTCCCTTACAAGATACAATCTTTCTTATTCTCACTGGAAGGGGTGCACTGAACCACCATAGTAGTGAAGAGAGCTTTCCTAGAATCAATTAATATAATCACTGGGTGATGCAAGGGAGTAAGTCATACCCTGCCTGAGAAGTGGGAAGGGGAAAGTCTAATAGAGCATGCCTCTTGGCCTTTCATCCAACAGATCTGCCCACTCAGATCACCCTGCAATTTCATGCTGATAATGATTCAGAGATTGCCAAGCCTATTCATAAAAGTTGTCCAACACACCACCAGTTGCCTCACCTTCACTCCTTCTGGTCCCATTGCTATCCCATGCTGAACTCTGGATACAGGTCCCTGACCACTCCCTACCCTGAGTTCTCTGGACTTGGTTTAGCTTGTGATCTCTCTCATGGGTTCTGGAAATTGTTCTAGTCCCCGGTTTTCTTGATGTTCTTCACTAACTGAGGTTTTTCTGTAAGAGTACATTTTCTGAACCCTGGTCATACTAACCAAGTTCTTTCTTCTCAAAGTGAAGACAAATGTTTTCTTGACATATGAGAATTTTAAAGCAAATGCCCAGAGAAATCTCAGTGCTCAAGACATCACTACCGATGTCTCACTTGGGATGAGGGATTAAGTTCATTTTCTGTTCAACCTACTTAGAAAATGGAAATTAAAATTGAAATAGCAGTGAAACAATACAACTTGGCTAAACATTTACCCCAAGTTTAAAATTTATCAAATAAAACACCCGTGAGAGTATACAATATTTTTGGAATGAAAGTTTAGTAATATTCAAAAAAATTGACAATCATCACATTCTTTACACTTTAACTGAATTTATACTTTTCTACATCTTTCCTGTAATAAAACATCTACATTTACCCAAGAAGTCATGTTCAGTAATGTTTATTTCAATCTTATTAGTCATAGCAATAAATGGAAAACACCTTATACGTCCATCAGTAGAAGAATTAATTATGATACATATGTCCTTTGAAATTCTTGGTAGTAGCTTAGACAGTGAGGTGGATCTATATGTGCTCTCATGGAAAGTTTCTGCATCCATTTTATTTAGTGACAAATGCAACAGGTACAACAAAATGTACATCAGTATATATATATGTTAAAAGTTCACAATGTATTTTCCTACCACATGTATATAAGAAAAAAGCCTAGAATATACATAAAAATAAAAGAGTCAAGGTTTTTAATGGTGGTTACTTCTGGTAGGGAATAGATTTTGGAGGAACAGAGTAAGGGAGCAGAATTGTGATTTATCCATAGTGTTAGAATTTTCTTAAGCATCAAGAATATTTGAGTAATTAATATATTTGAGTAAAACTAACAACGGAAATAGGAACTGTGCAATATTCTAATAGTCACTGCTAGTGGATGTAATGGAAGAAGCCTGAAATTCTAAAGTCTTAGCACAACAAAAGTTAATTTTCACACGCATAAAATCTGATGTGAGTTAACAGGGTGTCTTCACTGTCAGAGGACCCAGGAATCCAGGCTACTTCCATCATGTGGCACCATAGCTCATCATGAGAGCTCCACATTTGCTGCTGAATAGAACAGAAAGCATAGAACTGACATATCGACTCTCAAATGCCTTGGCCTGAAAATGACAAACATAGCTTCTGTTTATATTTCAGTGGCCCTTTCTAACAACAAATGGACTGGGGAATAGAGTCTCTCCATGTGCCCAGGAAGGACAGCAAAATAAGTGGATGGAAACTTGGAGTCTCTCCCACAATCTATTACCTATTAGATGCTCAATAAAAAGCAAATATGAAACTTTGTTTTGACAACAATCTCTATTCTTGGAAAAGTTTCTAAGAAGGCCAAAATTGCCTTGCAATTTGGGAAATTTTTCTGGTGTGTACCATGTGACAGTCATTTTCAAATGTAGGATCACACCAATTTTCTAAAGAGCCATGAAAATCTCAGCAAGGATGATCCTTTGTCTCTCATCACTAAATAGTACCTTTCTCTACTGACCTTTGCAATAATCTCAAACTATGGAGGATGTTATTCTTCCTTTTAGTGCATGGTCTAAATAATACCTTGGGAGTCTCTGCTACCACCTAATTAACACACCTAAACACTTGTGCAGTGTGTCTTTACACACACTGAAAAGTAGGATTTTCCCCTGGGGCAGATAGAAACAAAAGTCAGGAGAATTACGGTGAATTAATTTTATTCTTTTCTTATCAAAGCACTGCCAAAGACACATTGTCTACATCAATAGTAGGCTGAATAATTGCTCCACAAAGATGGTTATACCCTTATCCTTGAAAAATGAATGTGCTTTGTTATACGACCAAAGGCACTTTGCAGAAGCATTAAGGTTATGTAACTGAACTTAAAATAAAAATACTACACTAGGTTATTCAGGTAAGTCTGATATCATGACATGAGAATTCACAAGCAGAGAACTTTCTCTGGCTGGAGGCAGAAGAGAGATGCAGCAGAGGGGAAGTTAGAGAGATTACAAGTGTGAGAAGAATTCAACCTACAAGTGTTGACTCAAAATGTATGAGCCCACATTCAAGGACTGGAGAGAGGCCTGCCAGCTCCAGCTGACAGTCAGCTAGGAAACAGGACCTCAATCTTATTACCACAAAGAACTGGATTCTGTCAACAGCCTGAATGAGTTCAGAAGAAGAATCTTCTCAGAGTCTCATAAGAAGACTGCCAGCTGAAAGCTTGATTTGAACCTTGTGAAAATTTGAGTACAGAATCTAGCAGAACCATTCCATCCTTCCCATGTACAGAAATGCAGACAATAAACCCTACAAAGATAATAAACGTGTGCTGTTGTAAACCACTACATTTGTGGTAATTTGTTACAGCTACCATAGAAAACTATTACAACTTTCTGGAAAGACTACAGAATTTGTAAGAATTCACTCTCTTCAGATGGTTGCTACACAGTTATTTCCTTGGTCTTTCTTCATTGAACACCTAGGAGGGAAGCTTTGAGTTTTGGCGCTTAGTTGAGCTCATTCATCAGTGTATAGATTCAGTAGCAACATTCAAAAAGTCACCAGATTAAAACCTCTTCTTTTTCTAATCTCACCTGCTTTCTAAAACCTCTTCTCTACTTCAGGATTATATCTCTGCTTCAGGATAAAGTATCAGTTGATTCTATCCCAAATCAAACTCTCCTCACCAGCAGATTTGAAAGCACTTTGAGTGTGGTGGAGGCACCCAGGGATGAATAGGTGTCTAAGCTTCACTATTTGAAGTGAACAATTACATAGAATGGGCTGTTGCTGTTAGGGGGAATCCAAGGTGAGGGGTGGGGCTTCTAGGGAGTTGGAAGTCTCTATGTCCAGGAGAAGGCAGGCAAGTCTGGGCTGTCTATTCCTCTGGAGCAAGTGCAGGCTCCAGAGAAGGACACAGTAAAGCTGGCCAGCAGGTCAGTTCCAGTTCAGACAGAAGGGCACAGTGGGGAAGACCCAGGGGAAGGGCACGGTAATGTGGGAAAGTGCTGGACTGAACCCATGTGAAGGGACCAGGGCAGAGTCAGCTCCAGAACAATCTGGGCTAAAGGTGGGAGGACTCCAGGCCAATGAACCCCATAGACAGTCCCAGATTGTGTCTCATTCTCATTCTACCTTTCTTAGGGCCTGCTTTTAGTGCTTTGGTGACAGGGTCTTTCTTTTCTTTGTCTGAGAGACATTGTGGAGTAGTGAGAAGTGAAATGAATTAATAGGCCTAAGATCTGCTTCAGGCTGAGAGGAGTGGAATAGTGTGGGCTGTAGAGGAATTCAGACCATGAGGTCTCAACTCAGCCTTGTCACTTATATGTGAACTCGAAAATTCTATGAGCCTCAAGTTCTTTGTGAAGTGGGCTTGATGAAGTCATTTTGTTCTTTGGCTAGCATATACCTTGTGAAGTCTGACTTTTAGAATGTAAGTTATTTGTGTAGGGCAGCTGGCACAGTGTTAGTGTGTACTGGGTTTTTGATAACTAACAGCTGTTTCTATTATGTTTTAGATTGCTAACACTACCAACCTTCCCCTCTTGGAAATTTTTAATTTATTTTTCATCCTGGAGATGTTAATATGCAGCCCTCTAGGACATGGAAAACCAAATCAATCAAAATGCTTCTTACCAAGAGAACGTTACTTACTTGATAAGAAACTTTTTGAGAATATACATTTTTTATATTGTGTGTTGGCAGAATCTTCCCCAGCTAGATGCAGCTCAACTAGATGCTCCTAGAAAATGTGTCAAGGACTTCCTCATTCACTCCCATCAAAACACCTATCCCTTGCTTTGAGTTTGCCAAATTACACTCAAGATAACCTAGTCTAAACACCCTATTAATGGAATGGACTCTGCCATGATATGAATGTGTCTCCCAAAAAGGCAAGTGTTAGACATTTAATCCCCAATCCAACAGTATCGTGAGGTAGGGCCTGATAAGAAGTAATCAGGCTGTGAGAGATCTGCCCTTATAAATGGATTAATACCTTTATCACAAGAGTGGGTTTGTTTCAAAAAGTATGTTTGGTCCCTTTTTCTCTCGCTTTCCCTTTCTTACTACCTCACTTTCTGCCATGGGATGGCCCAGCAAGACATCCCTCCCTTGATGCCACCAAACGCCTTGATCTTGGAACTTCCCAGCCTCCACTACTGTGAAAAAAATTATTTTCCTTAAAAGTAACCCAGTCTCTGGCATTCTATTATAGCAACACAAAATAAAATAACACAGGCTCTGTCTTTCCCAGGCCAGAGCAAAGAGTGCCAGTAAAGTGGCTTCTGAGCATCCCATGTTAAGACAGTATTTTTCTCAGAAACTTGCTGGAGATGATGTGCATAGAACACATGGTTTGTGATCAATTACACTGGAGTTAGGAAAGCACAGGAAACCTTTCATTCCTGCCCCAGGTGAAGATTTCTTTCTGGTTTATCCATGAGCCCAAGCAACTGCTATAATTACTTGTCCATTTCAGACCTTAGTCTTTCAACCCTGAACATGTCTTGAGAGAGGATGGCCACTGCTCACCACTCTCAGAGCCTCATCTGACCAACCAAGCACAGCGGCTCACACCTGTAATCCCAGCACTTTGGGAGGCAGAGGCAGGCAGACTGCTTGAGTCCAGGAGTTGGAGAACAGCCTGGGCCACATGGCGAGACCCTATCTCTACTAAAAATGTAAAACATTAACCAGGCACAATGGCGTGCACGTGTAGTCTCAGCTACTCAGGAGGCTGAGGTAGGAGAATCACCTGAGCCCAGGAAGTTGAGGCTGCAGTGAGTTGTGATCCCATCACTGCACTTCAGCCTGGGTGACAAGAGTGAGGAAAAAAAAAAAAAACACAACTGATTCACACTGAAAGACTTTCAATTTCCCAAACCTCCAATCCCACTTGCCTAAAATATTTACATTTGATGCTCTCATCTAGATAACCCTCCTCCTACATTCTCACTTTCTTTGACTTGTCCTTTAGGTCTTAGTAGGTATCTCACCATATTCCTTATGTAATATCTACCCCTAGATTCTAAAATCCAGTGGGCACAGGTAGATCTTCCTTATCCTGACATCCTAGCACAAGGCCTTCCAAAGAGCAGATGCTCAATTAATGTTTGAGGAATAAATGAACCAGTGGGCAAAAGGCCTAATTTATTACAATGTAATTATATATTCTTGAATAATGTAAGCATATCCTGGCATATATATCTTAATTTTACATAACAACAGAATAAAAGTCAATAGGGAATGTAATAATTAGCCATCTTTTACTCTTTTCTCTATTTCTTTTTTTTTTTTTTTTTGAGCTGGAGTCTCACTCTGTCACCCAGGCTGGAGTGCAGTGTCGTGATCTCAGCTCACTGCAAGCTCCGCCTCCCGGGTTCACGTCATTTTCCTGCCTCAGCCTCCTGAGTAGATGGGACTATAGGAGCCCGCCACCACGCCTGGCTAATTTTTTGTATTTTTAGTAGAGACAGGGTTTCACTGTGTTAGCCAAGATGGTCTCGATCTCCTGACCTCATGATCTGCCTGCCTCGGCTTCCCAAAGTGCTGGGATTACAGGTGTGAGCCACCGCACCTGGCCCTCCTTTCTCTATTTCTTGATCCCATTTATTACACTCCTAAATTATTTCACATTGAATTAGGAAATGCCCAATTTACTACCATGCTATCATGTTTCGATCACTCAATAAATGGAGAGTTTCCCAATTTGACTTATAAAGCAATACATCGCTTACTCTTAATCTCACATACAGAAAAATTTGAGCAATGTCATTCACAAACTTAGATACTGAAGCTACTTTAACCATCTATTAAAGGAACATCATCTTTAAAAAATTCCAAGTCATCACATAGAACATTAACACAAACATGTTATTCACCTTGTTGTCTCCAGTCCCACCCTGACCTCCTCCAGCTCAGAATGTGGATTTATTTTCAAACACAAAGTGAAGAATCTGCCTCTGACTTTACTGCAGTTGGGAGGAGTTGCTGGACTTAACCTTGGAACGTGCACCGGCCATGGTACCAATGCGAGCCTTGGCTGCAACTCTGGCTCTGGCTCTCTCTTCCTCATCTTGCAAAGCCTCTGTATACCAGGTTGAGAATTCACTGGGAACTGTATTATTTATCTTGGCCAAAAACTCAAGAACTTTCATCTTGCTGGTTTCGGCATGGGCTCTTGGGCCCCATAAGAATTGATAGCGTGGAGGATCACTGTTGGGCACTTGCTGGTACTCCAGGTAATTTTCTTTCACCAAATCTTTGGTAAGGAGCTTCCTGGGCTCCCCAAACATGAAGTGCTCAATTCCATCATATAATCCCATCATATTAAACACTTTCCAGACTTCCTCCTCAGCAGCACAATTACCCTTTGTGAAGATAATACCCAGCACAGTCATCAGCAGGCCAGTCTTGGGCACGCTTGTTTCATCACTCAGCCTTGCATCACAGTCTAGATCTAGTTTGTTGATCAGGACATAGATGTGCTTATTAGGCTCCACTTCCTTCAGGTCAAGACCAAAGATCAGCTCCAGGTGCTCAGAAGCTCTCCTCAGGATTACAGGGAACTGGCTCTTGCACATATGGGTTACATTTCTCAGCATATCTGCCTTTGTAATGGGCTCTTTCATTTGGTATTTGTACAGCAAGTAATGCACCAACATAATTACTTTCTCACTTAGAAGGCCTCTGGGAAAGTCATCAGTGGCTGCTAGATCTTGTGTGCATCTTGGCCTTTCTTCCATTTGGTCGTTGACTCCTTCGGTATGTCTTGTGTGTGAAGCAGCTGTAGCACATGTGCTGATGGATAGGGCTTCCCAAAGTCCATGGGGATTGTTGGCTGTCCCATCAAGTGAACTCTGGGAAACATCCTTCGAACAAGAAGAGAGGGAGGGGGGATATTCTTCCTCCTCTTCTAAAATGGCCAGAGCCTCTATCAAATCTTCCAGCCCTCCTCGGGCCTGACGGCGTTTTTCCCTGGCACGGAGTTTACTCTTCTGACCTCGAGGCATGATGACTTTGTTCAGGTGCAGCAGCCAAAAGGGCAGGTGATCACGTGACCTGGAGGAGAGAAGATGAAATGGGGTGTGCCCATTCAGCAGAGAGATACAATTTTAGCTTTATTGATGGCCACCTCTGCAAGTTTTCTTGGTGCATTACTCAAGGAAAAACAAGGCCCCTATTCTTTGATTTCCCTGCCCCCTGAGTACTCTGTGAAATAACTAGGGTGTGTTTTAGGTTGCCACTTGCCAGACCTGCCTGGGGTTTACTGGATGATGACAGCCAGTCCTGGCAGGTCCAGGCTTTGTGGAGGCCCCTTTGTTCTTGGGTAGGGACTCTTTTCTCAGTTCACATTCAGAACTGTCCTCTTGATTTCTGGCAGGTTCTGGGATCCCTCTACTTGACTGACCCCTCATTTCAGTCCCCTCATTTCCCTGCTACCCTGGTGGAGAAACTGAAAGAGAAACTCATCTGACCACACCTGTCTGAGGACATCTAGGATGACTACAACAGAAAAACTCTGAGGGACCTTCTGTATTCTGGGATCCTTAGTGTTCTCATTCTTCACTCAGGGTTTTCACCTTGGCTTCTACTAGGGCCTGGGACTTCACCCTGTGATGACCTGAGACCTATCCCCTCAGAGCAAGGCCCTCAGATGTCTGAGTTACGAAAGGATAAAGTCAGCCTAACATATCTACCCCACAGTCCCTCAGGGTTGACAGCACAGATGGAACTCTGTGCTGTCCCCTTTTGATCTGGGGTGGATGGCTCCCTCAGAACTCCGGATTCTTTTTAGTCTTCTTAGGGCTTGGGACTCCTCCTCTGCTGACCAGAAGCTGGCACTCTGCTCCAGTGCCCTCCTCTCCCTGAGTTCTCACCAGAATTCAGAGGGTGCTTTATCAGGCCCTGTCCTGGACCTGTCATGAATCCATGGGGCCCCAGTCTTTTGGAGTGGAAATCCCCCTCAAACTTCACTCAAGATCCTTGTATTCCCTTTTGGCAAGGCCTGGAAATAGCTCCTCTGACAACCTAAACCTCTTCACTTCTTTGAGAAAGCAGTAATGGAATTCAGAAAGTGTCACAATAGCCACTCCCACCTGGGGCCTCCCTGGGCTGAGAGCAGGGGCAGATTCTGTTATGAACCCCTCTCTTTTGTGGTGGGTGGTTCCTTCTGATCTCACTCAGTTTCCTCACCTTTACTTCTGTTGGGGCCTGGGACTCTTCCATCTGCTGGCCTGAGGCCGTAACCTTGGTCCAATGCTGTCCTTTCCTTGAATTTCCAAAGAGGGAATTCAGAGGGTGCTATATAAGAGGTTTTTTTGCCCAAGGTTGTCTACCACTAACAGCAAGAGCATGGCTATTACCCTTACATCTCACAAAGGATTTTTATCTTAACTCCTAGGAGGGCCTGGGACTACTCCTTCTGCTGATTTAACACCTCCTTCTGGCACCAGTTTTTTAACTTCCCTAAAACTCCAGAGGTGGAACTCAGAGAATGTTATATCTGGCCACTCCATTTATGGGCTTCTCAGGCCTGACAGCAGGAGCCTAGATGTTGTGGGGCCCTTCTGATCTGGTGTGAATAGTTGCCTCAAATATTAGGGTTTTCACCATCACTGTTGGAAGGTCTGGAACCCTGCTCTCTACTGGTCTGATGCCAAAGCGTGGTTCAATGCTGTCACCTCCCAGGATCCTGGGAATTCAAAGGGCACTACATCAGAGGATCCCTGTCCAGGGCCTCCCAGGGCTTACACAGGGCTGGGATTCTGTTGGCCCTTCTCTCTTCTGGTATAAATAGTGTCCTCAGCTCTCACTTAAGGTCGTTAACTTAACTCCTGACAGGACCTGGAAATCTCTGGAACTCTCTTTTCTGCTGATTTGAGGCTACCCTGCTCAGACTAATGCCTTCATTCTTCTGAGAAGTTAGAGTCAGAAGTTGGGGAAGCCAATTCTAGCCACCCCCATATGGGACCTAGTGCTGAGAGCAGGGGTGCAGCTCTTAGAAGTAAGGGGGTGGCTTGTGTTTTGTGGGAATGGGGAATTCTGACAGAAGTTGCATAGTGGTCTTTCATTGACTCCGGGGGGCCTAGGACTCCTCCTCCTCCTGATCTGAGTTATTTGGCTTTAAAAAAAAAAAGCCTCGTACCCAACCACCTCACCCCACAGTCCTATATCCCTGGACTACAGAGGGTGAACTGAGGAGGCTTCTGGGCCTAACATCGAGGCATTGGCTTAGAAACGTTAACAGCAGGGGTGGTCTCTGTGCTGAGCAGTCTGTTATGGAGTGGGTGACTCTTTCAAAACTTCATCAGGGTCTTCATTTTTATTCCTTTTAGAGTCTGGGACTCCTCCCTCTGTGGATCTGAGAATGACACCTGGCCCAATGCCCCTACCTCACAGTGAGAAGTGATGTAAATTTTACTACAGATCATCTGATAACTTTGCAAATGGCTAGTGCAGAATCACCTTTATAAAAATTTTCAGTTGATTCAAATCAAGTCAGGGTTATAACAGTAATGAAGATAGAGATTTGGACTCAACCTATACTTGTTACCTGCAGTCAATTCAATAAGGAACTGCAGCATCTACAATGGTTCTCCATCTACTCTGGAAATACTTGCCTTGAAAACCAGCACCCTACTACAGTGTTTGGTGGCAACAAAGGCCACCAGACACGGCAACAAAAAATCCACTCTCTGTTCTGCAAGGAAGTCAGTGATGGTAGGAAGTATTTGGAGCTGGGGATAATATCTGGATCCTTTTTTAAAGACATATGCACACTCAGCCTTTTAGTTACAGAGTCAGTGAGGTAGTTAGTCTCAGGAAATCCCTCCTCCAATTCCCCCCTCCTTGAATCTACACTACAAGTGGTACTTGAAGTACCACTACTCATTGGTACTACTTGCCCTGTTTTAACTGTCATTAATCATCAATCACATCCATTTGCACAGCTTCAACCTCAGTGGTGGGAGGGCCACATACTCAAGGGGGCCACATACCCAAGGGCCAATACACTCTTTCTTATCAGGCATCAAGACAACTCTCAACCCTGCTACACTGGAAATGGTGCAATGAACCACCAGAGTAGTGAAGAGATGTAGCTCTCCCAGAATCAATTAATATTATAACTGGGTGATGCAGGGGAGCAAGCCACACTCTGCCTGAGCAGTGGGAAGGGAAGACTCTAGCAGAGCATGCCTCTGGACAGCTCAGCCTACAACTTCATGCTGGTAATGATGATTCAGAGATTGCCAAGCCTATTCAGAAAAGTTGTCCAAGACACCACCAGTTTCCTCACCTTTACTCCTTCTGGTCCCATTGCTACCCCATGGCTGAACTCTGGATACAGATCCCTGACTACCTCATGCCCTGAATTCTCTGGACTTTATTCAGCTTATGATCTCTTTTGTGGATTCTGAAAATTGTTCTAGTGCCTGGTTTTCTTAATGTCCTTTACTAATTGAGGTTTTTTTGTTAAGGTACATTTCCTAGAACCTTGTCATTCCGAGTAAATCCTTTCTTCTCAAAGTAAAAAGAAATGTGTTATTGAAATATCAAAATTCTAAGGCATATTGTGGAGCAATATGTAAACAGTTATCCTTAGGTGCATATTGTGGACCAATATGTAAACAGTTATCAATGTATATTTAAAACTCACAATGACCAGGCACAGTGGCTCCCAACTGTACTCCTAGCTACTTGAAAGGCTGAGGCAGGAGGATTGCTTGAGTTCAGGACTTCTAGGCTGTACTGAGTTATGATCACACCACTGCACTCCAGTCTGGGCAACAGAGCGAGGCACCGTCTCTAAAAAAAAAAAAATAAGTAAATAAAAATTAAGAAGAAAAAAGAGCAAACAAAACAAACAGAAAAACCCTCACAGTGTATTTTTGTTGCACATGTATATAAGAAAAAGCCTATAATACATTTAAAAATACTACATGCAGGATTTAAAAAATGTGGTTACATTTGAGGAGGGATTGAATTTTGGAGGGACATAGTAATGAAGTGAAATTTTGATTTATCCGTATTAGAATTTTTGGCAACAAGAATACATGCACTATTTTCTTAGTAGTTAAAATATTTAATCAATAATAACAATGGAATTAGTAGTTGTGCATTACACAGAAAAAGTATGTATGAGATGCAATGGGAAAAGGCTGAAATCTGAATGGCTTAACACACTAAAAGTTTATCTCTTATACAAATAAATTTGGACATGAATTAATAGGGTTTTTTTGCTGTCAGGTGTCCCAGGGATCCATGCTGCTTCTATACTATGGCTCCATATCTCAGCATGGAAGAGAAATCATGGAGGTGGCAGACTGGCTCTCAAACACTTTGATCTGAAAGGGAAAAGCATGCTATTATTCATATTTCAGTGCCAAGGGGGGGTAGTCACATGACCTTTCCAAACTACAAGTGGACTGGCAATGTAGTCTCCATATGAACCAAGGATGGAAAGCAAGACACAAAGTGGATGAGCACTTGCAGTCTGTCCAATTAACTATTACAATAGTACATGCTCAATAAAAGCTACTAATATAAATTTGTTATGACAACAGCCTTCTTAAGTCTTGGAGGAGTTTCTGAGAATATCAAATATCTTTGCTAAACAACATTTCCTAGTGTCTATATGTGACAGGTAATTTCAAATCCAGAATCACACTAATTTTCAAAACAATCCTGTAAATCTCAGCAAGGAGGGTTCACCCCGCTGCACTCAATAACACCTTTCTGCACTGACCTTTTCAATGACCTCTATGACCTCAAGAGACTGAAAAATTTCTTCTTTCTTTTGATGAAAACATAACTTGTGAGTCTCTGCTACCCACCAGCTGATGAACATGTACACCTAAGCACAGGTACAGGTGCCCTTAGGTGCAATGAAAAACCAGGATTTTCCCTTGGGGCAGATACAGACAAGAATCAAGAGAATGATAGCGAATTATGTTTTTTCTTTTCTTATCAAAGCTGGCATGTCTGCCAGAGAGACATATTCTACCTTTGTGGGAGACTGAATAATTGCTCCACGAAGCTTCACGTATCCTCATTCCTGAAACCCATGAATATGTTATGTTACATGGCCAAAGGCACTTTGCAAATATAATTAAAATTATGAAACCAACCTGAAAATAGGGAGATTACACTGGATTGCCTACATGGGCCAAATCTAATTATATGAGGCCTTACAAACAGAGATGTTTCTCCATCTGGAGGCAGAGAGAGAAGGTAGAGAAATTCCAAGAATGAGACAGGTTCAATGTCCCAAGTCTGACTCAACAGTAGAGGCCCACATGCAAAGACCAGAGACAGGCCTGGAGAAAATATAGCAGCTCCAACTGATAGCCAGAAAGAAGACTTACTCCTCACTCTTCTTACAACCACAAAGAACTGGGTTCCTAATAGAATGACCTGAATAAGCCTGAAATGGGATTCTTCACAGTGTGTCCCAATAAGACACACTTATCAGGCTTTGACAGCTTGATTTGGGCCTGTGTAACCCCGAGCAAAGAAACCAGCAGAACCAACCCATACTTCTCACCTACAGAAGGGTGTTATAATCAATATGTTATTTAAAGTGTCTTACTGTATGGCATTTGTTATGTCAGCATAGAAATCTACTATATGCTCCTAGTATACCAGGATTTATAGGAATCCATTTTCTGGACATGGTTGATATACAGTCATTTCCTAGGTCTTTCCTTATCCACCACTTGAGACAGAGGCTTTGATACTTTACCATTCAGTTAAGTTCACTTATTAGTGTATGGATTCAGTGCTAGTCTCAAATAAGTCACCAGATTACATTCTCCTCTCTTTCTAACTTCATCTGCTTTCTATACCTCCTCTCTAACTTCAGAGTTATCTTTCAAGGTTAGATTCTGTTCCAAGTCTGACTTGACTCACAGGTAGACTCGGAAAAAATCTTGAGTGTGGCGGAATTACCCAGAGCAGATGAGTAGGCATGCAGTGTTCACTGCCAAAGTAAACAATTACATGGAAGGGGCTGTTATCAGAGAAGTTCCAAGTGAGCAATGTGACAAAACAGAGGACATCTGCAGGGAGTTGGAATGCTCTGAGTCAGGAGAAAGGAAGGAAGGTTATTCTGGGCTTCCTTTCCCATAGGGAGCAGGGTGCAGCCTTCATGGAAGGACGCAGGGAAGAGCTGGACAGCAGGTAAGGATCCAGATTTGGGCACAAGGACTCACAGGGGCTGACTCAAGGAAAGAACAGTGTAATTTGGGAAGTGCTGGATCTGGTCCCATGTGCCAGCACCTGGGCAAAATCGGCTCCCAAAGAACCCTGGAGCTAGGGGTGGATGGACCCTACGAAAATGAGGCCCACAGGCAGTCCCCAAATGGTGTTCAATTCTCATTTTCTCCATTATTTATTACATCTGGATTTAGTACACTGGCCCCAGGTTCCTTCTTTTTATTGCCTAGAGAGACGGTGCAGTAGTGAGAAGAAAAATGAATTAAAAGACAGAACATCTGCTTCAAGCAGGAAGGGGTGGAACAATGTGGGTTCTAAACAAATTCAGACTATGGTTCTAATTTTGACACTTATGAACCACATGAAGTCAGGAAAACTGCAAAGCTCTATGAGGCTCAGGCTTTACGTGAAGTGATCGTGATAAGCCTTGCCTTGTAGGATTTCTGGGTTATATGGAATGTATGAAAACTCCAGGCACAGTGCCTAGAATTTACTGCATATTTAATAACTAGCATTTGTTACTATTATTAGTTTGACCCCAGGTCCTATCAAAATCTCTGTGATTGTTTTTAAAGCAAGAGATGTCTGAAAATATGCAGCACTCTATGATACAGCACACAAATCAGCCAAAAATGCCGCTTAGCAAGTAAAACTCAGTTATTTACTATGCAAATTTGAGGATTTCTTATTTATTGCGGGTGTGGCGTAGTCCTCCACAGTTGGATTCAATTTAAGACTCCTATAATTTATGTCAAAGACTAATCCCTTCCATCCCTTCAACTATCCTTCCATCCAAACCACCCCTATTTTCATTTCTTTCACTCGCATCAAAAATCTAGCCCTCACTTGAGTTTGCCAAATGATACTAAAGACAACCTAATAAAAATGCCCTTTTAGGAACAACACACACCAGGTCTTGTTGGGGTGTGAGGGGCAGGAAGAGGGAACCTAGATGATGGATCAATAGGTGCAGCAAACCACTATGGCACACGTGTACCTATGTAACAAACCTGCACATTCTGCACATGTATCCAGGAACTTAAAAAGTACAATTTTTTTAAAAAGCCCTTTTAATTAAGTGGGTTTAGTGGGGTTTGTTTCCCCAGGCCAGAGCAAATAATGCCAGCACAACGGCTTTTGAGCACATTCATGTCAAGTAATATCACTCTTGTTTCTCAGAAGGTCCCTGGAGCTGATGTGCATAAAACATAGTTTGTGGACTGTGCCCAACTGCACTGGAAAAACGACACTGGAAAAGGATGCAAGACCTTCCATTCTCGTCTTACAATTACTTCTGGTTTATCTATTACCTCAAAATAACTGCTAAAAGCAGTTCTTCATTCCAGGCATTAGTCTTTTTGAGCATCTGGCCCCTGCTCACTACTCTAACAGCCTCAACCAACCCACCATCCAGACTAACAAAATTGACTGACACTGAAGGGTTTGCAGTTTCCTAAGGCCCCAAACCCACTTGCCTCAGGATACTTTCACTTGACTGCTCTGATCTGGATCTTCCCACCTTCTCTTACTCATCCTTTACTTAGGGTGTATCTCACCATCTTCCTTACATGACAGCTGCTCTTAGACTCTAAAATTCAGTGCGCGCGCTTGGGTCTTATTTATCCTGACATTCCCAGTACCAGCATGGTGCCTTCCCTCCAAAGAACAAATGCCCAAGTAATGTTTGAGAAATAAGTGAGCCAGTGTGCAAGAAGTCAGTTTTATTATGATGTAGCTTCTCCTACATTGTTGAATAACCTAATAATATCTAAGTATCTATCTCTTAATTTTACAGAACAGACTAAACATAAGGGAATGCAAGCATTTATCATCTTTTACATTTTCCCTCTATTTCTTCATTCCAACTATTTTACTGCTTTTTTAAAAAATATTTCCAAGGAAATGACTAATCCACTACTATGTTATCTTGTTGGAGATCACTAAATAGGATGGAAATTTTCCTGTTTTTTTTTTTCTATAAAATAGTAAAACTCTACTCTAAAACCTCACAAATATCAATAAATGTATGACTTATTATCACTAATAATCTTGGAATCTTAAGCTACTTTAACCTTCTATTAAAACGAACAACGTTTAAACAAACATCCAAGTTACCCAGAACACGTTATGTACTGTGTTATAACGAGACAAAGCCAACCCTCCACTAGTGAAACACTGACTGTCCTCTTCAAAAACACAGTAAAGCATTTTCCTCAGCCTTCACTTGGGGCAGGCAAGGCTGCTGGACATGGCCTTGGAATGAGCACTGGCCATGGCAGCAGTACAGGTCCTGGCTGCAATTCTGGCTTGGGATCTCTCTTCCACATTTTTCAAAGCCTCTTCATAATGGGATGGGAAGGCACTGGGGACTGTACTATGGATCTTGGCCAAAAACTCTAGGACTTTCATCTTGCTGGTTTCAGCAAAGGCTCGTGGACCCCACAGGAATTCACAGCTTGGAGAACTGCTGTTGGGCACTTCCCGATACTCCAGCTACTGCTCTTGCACTAAATCTTTGGTGAGGAGGTTGGTGAGGAGGTTCCTGGGCTCTCCATAGATGAAGTGCTCCTGCCTCTAGTATACCCCCATCATATTTAGCACCTTCCAGACTTCCTCTTCAGGGGCACAATTCCCCTGGCTGAAGATTACACTCAGGATGGTCATCAGCAGGCCAGTCTTGGGCAAACTTCTGTTAGGATTCAGTCTTGTATCATGGCCTAATTCTAATTTGTTGACAAGGACATAGACGCTCTTGTTGGGATCCACTTTTTTCACGTCAAGGCCAAAGACCAAATCCAGGTGATCAGAAGCTCTCCTCAGCATCTCAGGGAAGTGGCTCTTGTACGTCTGGATTACATTTTTCAGCATATTTGCCTTTGTAACAGGCTCTTGCATTTGATACTTGTACAGCAGGTAATGCATTAACACAGCAATCTTCTTATCTATAGAGCCTCTGGGCCACTGCCCAGTGGTAGCCTGGGCCTGTGAGGCATTTGACCTTTCCTCAACTTGGCTGTCGATGCCTTCATTAGATGCTGTGCATGAAACAGCTGCAGCTGTGGTGGTGGCTAGAGCTCTCCCAGGCTCTTGCTCATTGCTGGGTGTTTTGACAGCAGATGACCTCTCAGGACTATCTCTGAAATGAGGAGATGAAGTGAAGGACTCTTCTTCCTCTGCTACAGTGACTTGAGCACCTTCCACATCCTTGGGCTCTTCTCGAGTCTGGCAGCATTTCTCATGGGCAGAGCTTACTTTTCTGACCTCGAGCCATGATGACTCTACTCAGAGACAAGTAGTAGTGTGAGACAGATGGCAGGTGATGAAGTGACCTCAAGGAAAGATGGTGTGATCCTCCAGCAGGAAGATATCACTTTGACTTTATGGAAGTTGTTTCTGTAGGTTTCTTTGAGAGCACGGTTCAAGGATCCTATGAGGCTACTCTTCTCTGATGGGCCCTTCCCCTGAGGAATCAGTGGAAGTAACTAGACTGAAGCCTGCCTGTCTTACCTGCATCTTACTGGGACTGATACAGTGACTGGCAGGTCCAGACTCTATGGAGCTTCCTTTTTTTCTGGGGTAGATGATGTTTCTTTCAATTCACATTCAGGGCCATTACCTTGACTTCTGGCAGGACCTGTTATCTCACTGCTTAACTGTTTTGATGCTGACTCCCTCATTCCAAAGCGCTCACATCCTTGACTCCCCAGACAAGGAACTGAGGGGGAATCTCATGTGACCACATTTGCAGAGGGACATTGTAGAATGGCAGCAACGCAGAGATCGGTGAGACCCTCTTTATCTTGAGGTAATTAGTTTTCAGTCCTCACTCAGTCTTTACTTTTGCTTTTTGGAGGGTCTGATTGCTCTCCTTTTGCTTACCTGAAACCTACCCCGTCCAAGCAAGGCCTTCACATCCCTGACACTCCTGATAAAGATATTAGGGAAGCCTCAGATGTATCTTCCCCAGGGACCCCTATCAGGAATGACAGCAATCTTAGGGCTCTATGAATCCTCTTTTCTTCTGGAAATTCAGGTTCCTCCTAATGACTCCTCACCTTGACAGCCTCATACCTTCCCCTCTGAGGACTTGAGGCCTATACCAATCAGAGAAAGGCCCTCTTTCACCTGATATCCCAGAGTATGCAGTTGGAGGGAGGGGGTGGGGTGCATTCAGAATGACAAATCTGCCCAGGGCTTCCCAAGGCTGACCACAGAGGCAGTGCCTAGCCCCATCAGTCCTCACTTTGACTTCCATAAGGGCCTGAGTCACCTCCCTCTAATGACCTGCCACCGACCGCCCTGTCAAATCTATGTCCTCATCATCCTGTGAACACTAAGGATAAAATGAGGGATACCTTAGCCTGAGAGTCATGCTGAAAGGCTACCAAGGCTCATAGTAGTGGTATTCTGTTGGGTCCCCTTTGTTCTGGGGAAGAAAGTCCCCTCAATCTTTGCTCCGGGTTCTAAACTAAACTCCTGGTTACCCCCCGAAGACTCCTCCCACTGCTGACCTGAATGTGCTAGCCTTAGTTTGTACCCTTCCCCAGGACCACCACCAGAATATAAAGCGAGGGGTCACGGAGGCCTTACAGCCACGCCAGGGATCTCCCAGAACTTACAGGAAGGGCAGGATTCTGTAAGGCCGCCGTATTTATGGGAAGCTAGCTTCCCCCACAGCCCACACTGGGGCATTTCATTAACATGTGGCAGAGCATAGGACTCCTTCCCCTGCTGCCCGAGGCAGACACCGTGGTCCAATACCTTCACCTCCCTGAGAGGTTAAAGGTGGAAATTCCAGCTACTCCTACTTAGGATCACCCAGGCCTGAGAGCAGAGGCTGAGTTCTGTGGGCACCCGTCCGCTATGGCAGAAAGGGAGTTTTACGGAACTCACCCTTTATTGACTCCTGGAGGGTTCTAAAACCCTAATCTCGGGTGGCTTGATGCCAACACCTTAGTCCAATGCTATCACTTCCCTGACTCTCCAGAAGAATAATGCAGAGTGCGGTACCTAAGAGGATCCCTGCCCGGGGCTTTTGTGGCTTAAGGCTGAGGCCGGACGGCATGGCGTTCTTTCTTTTGTGGTAGGGGGTCCCCTCAAACGTTATTCAATGTCTTTGCCTTACCTACTGGCAGGACCTGGATGCCTTCCTCTGCTGACCAGATACCAACCGCCTCAATGCAAGGCCTCACCTCCCACGGACGGCAGAAGCGTAAGTGTGTATGACATCCGGGCATCCTGCCCACGGCCCAAAGGGCTGCCAGCAAGAGCGGCGTGGTGTGATTTTCTGTGGCGCAACTTTCTGTGGCGCCCCCTTTGTTATGGAGTAGTAGTAAAATTAAGTCCTCCTCTCGGAAGTAAACCCATATTTTCACTCTTAGTTCATTCATTAAAGGCTCCTCAGGGAAATAATCACCCTTTATTGACTCCTGGAGGGTTCTAAGACCCCAATCTCGGGTGGCTTGATGCCAACACCTTAGTCCAATGCTATCACTTCCCTGACTCTCCAGAAAAATAATGCAGAGTGCGGTACCTAAAAGGATCCCTGCCCAGGGCTTTTGCGGTTTAAGGCCAAGGCCGAACGGCATGGCGTTCTTTCTTTTGCGGTAGGAAGTCCCCTCAAATGTTATTCAATGTCTTTGCCTTACCTCCTGGCAGGACCTGGATGCCTTCCTCTGCTGACCAGATACCAACCGCCGCACTGGAAGACCTCACCTCCCACGGACGGCAGAAGCGGAAGTGTACGTGACATCCGGGCATCCTGCCCACGGCCCGCAGGGCTGCCAGCAAGGGCGGTGTGGCGTGAGTTTTCTGTGGCGCCCTCTTTGTTATGGAGTAGTAGTAATATTAAGTCCTCCTCTCGGAAGTAGATTCGTATTTTCGCTCCTAGTTCATTGACTAAAAGCTCCTTAGGGAAAAAATCACCAAACAAGCTCTGGACAGTTTCGCAACATAAACCCTTACGGACAATGGGTTTGCGTACCAGGGTTGACGGGAGAAGAGAGGCTGCAGCAAAAAGGTAGGGTGCCCAAGACAGATTCTGAGATGTCAGAGTAAGTGCATTATGACCATGGGGTCTCTTCACTGGCCAAATGTAGACATTGGGAACTTTCTGTTCTAAAGGATCTACTTTCTATAGAGAAGCCACAGGTGTACACAGTTTTTTGAGACCCAGATCTCTTGACTTTATCTAACATTGCATTGTATTGTGCAGTGAAATTCATTTTAATTGTGATCTCATTTGTTCCACCAAATATGTTATATGCATGTTCTAATGCTACTGCTTTGTGCGGCAAGGTTTTTGATTTTGCTACAGTGATTTATACACCACTTTTCAGAAGTCATTTATTCATTTGGATCGGGTGTGGTTTTTCCTTTGAATTTTCTAAAATGATCACATTTTCACCAAATAATTTCTATTTTTATTAAATATTTCCAAGTTACATTTGTTTTTATAGTCTTATTCTCTGGCCATGTATTCAGCATACATTTATGTCTGGTTCCTTGCTTTAATGAGAATGCGTCCAACATTTAGCATTTCACATTTAAGTTTGTTTGCCATAGGTTTTAGGAAATGAAAATTATCTTCTGATGTTAGTTTGTGGAATGTTATCAGGCATTTGTGTTGAATTTTTGTTTTGAAAAATTTTTCTGTACCTCAGTACATGATCAAATGCCCATTAAAAAAAATCTAGTGGCCGAGCACAGCTACTCGGGAGGCTGACACATGATGATTGCTGGAGCCCAAGAGATTGACACCATCCTGGGCAACATAGTGGGAGTCAGTCACTATAAAAAATTAAAAAAAAAAAAAATTAGACGGGCAAGGTGGCATGCACCTGTAGTCCCAGCCACTCTGGAGGCTGAAGCCCAAGGATCTCTTGAGTCTAAGGAGGTCGAGGTTGCTCCAGTCTGGGCGACAGAGCAAGACCCATCTCAAAAAAAAAAAATAAATAAAATAAAAAAATAAAAAAAAATTAATAATCTAATCTGTTAGTGTGGGAATATTTTAGGCAGTTTTTCCTAATGTTGTATTTTCTTTACATTTCATGGATGCAGACTTTTTTTTTTTCCATTGAATTAACTGCAATATTGGACCTGCTATGTGTTTATTGAGGATCTTTGCCTCTGTGTGGAGTGGACTTGGCTCAATTGTTCCCCTCCCCCCACCCAGGGTATCCTCAGCTGTTTTTTTTTTTTTTTTTTTTAAACTTTAAGTTCTAGGGTACATGTGCATAACGTGCAGGTTTGTTACACATGTATACTTGTGCCATGTTGGTGTGCTGCACCCATCAACTCGTCAGTACCCATCAATTCGTCATTTATATCAGGTATAACTCCCAATGCAATCCCTCCCCCCTCCCCCCTCCCCAAGATAGGCCCCGGTGTTTGATGTTCCCCTTCCCGAGTCCAAGTGATCTCATTGTTCAGTTCCCACCTATGAGTGAGAACATGTGGTGTTTGGTTTTCTCTTCTTGTGATGGTTTGCTAAGAATGATGGTTTCCAGCTGCATCCATGTCCCTACAAAGGATGCAAACTCATCCTTTTTTATGGCTGCATAGTATTCCATGGTGTATATGTGCCACATTTTCTTAATCCAGTCTGTCACAGATGGACATTTGGGTTGATTCCAAGTCTTTGCTATTGTGAATAGTGCCGCAATAAACATACGTGTGCATGTGTCTTTATAGCAGCATGATTTATAATCCTTTGGGTATATACCCAGTAGTGGGATGGCTGGGTCATATGGTACATCTAGTTCTAGATCCTTGAGGAATTGCCATACTGTTTTCCATAATGGTTGAACTAGTTTACAATCCCAACAACAGTGTAAAAGTGTTCCTATTTCTCCACATCCTCTCCAACACAAAAATATGGAACGCTTCACGAATTTGCGTGTCATCCTTGCGCAGGGGCCATGCTAATCTTCTCTGTATCGTTCCAATTTTAGTATATGTGCTGCCGAAGCGAGCACTTCAGTATGTGTTTTTAAAGGCAGAAGTATCAACCGATAACACTATCCCACCTTAAAAAGTTAACTCCTTCATGTAATTAACTGTCCAGTTATTTTCACATTTACCCACTGACATCATTTAAGTGTGTTCTTTCTTGAACCCGGGTTCAAATAAATCTAATCATTATCATTGCATTTTATGATCGTTAATTTATACATTCTTCCCCCAACACACATATATTACTTCTTTATCCCTGCAATCTTGGTTTTTACAAAAAAAAAAAAAAACAGATCTTATGCTCTGTTCAGTTTCACATGGTCTAGCTTTTGCTTTGTGCAACATTAATGTCATTCTTCTCTGTATTTCTTTGAATTGGTAGAGGTTTTATCATATTGAAATTTAATTTTTATTCTCTCTCTTGTTTTATTTGGAAAGATCACTTCACAGTTGATGTGAACTTTCATTACAAGGAAGTAACTTCCATTATGTGGGAGACCGAATATTTGTCTCCCTTTCTGTTGATGTTGGCAGTCTTTGGAAGATTAGTATATTTATCCACTAATTAATTAGGGGTTGCAAAATGTTAATTTTTCTAATTCTACCATTCCTTCTGATTTCATTAGATGAAATACATCTTTATGTAGAAATCATCCCTTGTCTATCATTTGTTAATATTTACAGTGTTCTCTTATGGTATTCAAGTTCCTTCTGCACCTATATTTTGTACAATATTTTAAAACTACTATCACTTAGTTTTCTTTTGTAATGAAGATGCCTATAAAATTGTCTCCTATATAAATCTTTTAAAAGAATAGGCTTTTGTTAGTAGGCTCCACTGTCTTAATTAACCATTTCTGCATTTATCTTAGTTATTTCCTATGTTTTATTTCTTTGGGTAAAATATGGTTTTATTTCTCTAGCTTCTTGAAGTTTTGCATGTTTAAAATAATTCTGTTTTTTTCTAATCAATTTATTTAAGGCTGTAAATATCCCTTTGTGTACCACCTTATTCGTTTCCCACAGGTAATGCTATAGAGTTTTATGTGCAGTGCTTGACTATTTTACAAGCTGAATATATCTCTGTATTCCTTATGCTCTTAGAATTTTTTGAATATGTGTGTGCAAATGCTGGTGAGTGCAAAAATTATTTTGGGGAATGATGTGAAGAAGAGAGACATAGTTATTTAGAGGAGGTTTCAGTCTCCCAGGGGTGTTTTGTTTTGGTTACATATAATATAAAAGACTTGAACACATTTTACTGCTAGTGACTCAGTTGAGTCGTTCCTATGAATGAAATGGTCTCACATTAGAAAAATCAATCAGTGTAATTAGCTAAGTATAACTGTTAAAGATTATCTAGGAAAACAGAAATTACTTTAAATACATAAGTCAGGTTGAATATGATGCACGAAATTGGTTACTCAAGTGATGGAGAAGCCAAACAGGGGAGAGGTGAGCAAGCCAATATTTGGCAGCTTAAGAAATTTTCTTCAGTCTCTAGGGTAGAAACAAATAAAGGAGATAATGTTAATGGAGCCTTGGAGTTGGGGTCAACAGGATCTGGAACTAAGGTGGATAAGTATGATGAGGATGAGAGCCATGGAGAAGACAGTTGAAGGCAACTGATGCAGAGAGAGAAAATAAAAAATAAATTTTAGCTGCTTCTGTCCTCCTGTGCTGTACTAACCTCCTGCTGGTGCCTTATGTTGCCTGAACCATGATGGCAGCCAAATGTTTGAGAACATAGGAATTGCAGCCTGCAATCATCTCCTGAACACTGGAGAACAGAGCAAGGAAAGAGTGAGAAATGGATCTGAGGCCAATCAGATCAAGGACTGGCATATTGCCTTGACATATTGTGAGAAAAATCATACCTAAATTGATACAGAAAAGTATTTTGTAAAAATCAGCATTAATTCATGATAAAAAGATATGTTATCAAAGTAGATAAAGGATATCTACCAACATCTATAGCAAATATTATACTTAGTAGAAAAACATTGGCTATTGGAAAATAGATAAGAATAGCTGCTATCACTCTTTTTATTCCACATTACAATAGGGGTTCCTGCCAATGCAGTAATGGAAAACAGATGAAATAAAGGATTGGAAAATAAGATGATTTAGATGTCAGTTCTCAAATTATCTTTAATCAAAATCCCAGAAGGATTTTTGTAGAAGTTAATACACTGACTGTAAAGTTAGTATGGACATGTAGTCGACCAAGAATAGCCAAAACGACTTTGCAAAATAAGAGCAAAATAAGAGGACTAATACTACCCAATCTCAAGACTTATTATGAAATTAATCATGATAGTGTGGCACTTTTGTAAAGACAGGCAAATAGATCAGCGAAACAGAATAGAAATACCAAAATGTCAAAACTTATCAAATTGTATGCAGTTTATTGTATTCCAATTGCATCTTTAAAAAGCCATTACAAATTCTGGAACAAGCAAATCTAATGTACAGTTGAAATCAAAACTGTAGAGGACGGGTGATGTGGAGGTGTTCTATTGTGAAAGACGTGATTGATCTTTATGATGCACTAAAATTTTACTCTCTATTTTGATTGGGGATTGGTTACACAGATGTATGCATATGTACATTTAGGTTCTGGCATATGTCCTATTAATACTATTTCATAATAATAATAATACACATATTGTATCAGAATAGAACCACAAAGAACTTTAAGGAAAACAAATATCCAATAAGCTATATATAGGTTATGCTTAATTAGCCACTTTATTTAATTTGTTAATAAGCATAGGTCAAATATTACTTAATTATTTTTAGCTTTGTAGATGCCCAATATTTGAGTAATTTCACTAGATTTTCAATTTCCTATAACTGTGATAGTATTGTGTATCATTCAACTGATTTTTGAAATCTCAGACGTTTTAAGACTCACTTTATTGCTTAGTCTATAATTGATTCCTAATATTTTTGGTCATAATTAACCAAATTCCAAATTTCACAATAACAAAAATAACAAGGTGATGGTGCTTTGTAATTAATGCTAAGTAAGTTCTAGGTGAGTAACTTTTTGAGGCCAGAACTATTATAAGACAATCATATAGGTGGCGTAACCATGTAATGTTACTAATAAACATCCATTCATATACCATAATGGGGCCGGGAGCGGTGGCTCACACCTGTAATCCTAGCACTTTGGGAGGCCGAGGCGGGTGGATCACAATGCCAGGAGTTCATGACCAGCCTGGCCAAGACGGTCAAGCCCTGTCTGTACTGAAAATACAAAAATTAGCGGGCCATGGTGGCGGGTGCCTGTAATCCCAGCTACTCAAGAGGCTGAGGCAGAGAATTACTTGAACCCGGGAGGCGGAGGTTGTAGTGAGCCGAGATTGCACCACTGCACTCCAGCCTGGGTGACAGAGCGAGACTCCATCTCAAAACAAAACAAAACAAAACAAACAAACAAATAAAAAAAAAAACCCCATAATGGAAGCCTATTACTGAATAATTACCACAAAAGTATAAGAAATATTCAATACGTTATTTTAAACAAAAATAATAATTAACTTGTCACGAATAAACACATTTCTGTGAGCTAAAATAATTATACACAGCACTTACAAGGCATAAGCCCCAAAGAGAGTGAGATATAGTATGTGACCCATGTGTATATTGGCTAGGCCTTGCTTAGAAGGATTAGCTTTTTGGCTGTTCATATCACATGTAAGTGATACTTTGCTCAAAATGGGCTATTCCTCTTTGAGAATGGCAACTAGATTGATAGCTGTGCTTTACTGTGCTTTGCCTATGTATTTGATGTGGTTATTCTCATATAAATCATATTTTGATATTCACATTGATTTTACAATCACAAACCAGCTATTAAGATCTAAGATTATTTTGGCAAGTAATTCGTGCAGAAGGCATCCATCCTTTTACTCACTCTCTGATACTTCCACCATTCCTGAAATCCTTATCTAATCAGTGACTTTATGGACACTACTTCATTGACAGTGTCTCATGCCCTGATATTTACCACCTCCTTAATCTTTGTCCCATTATTTAAGCTTTAACCAATTACTGACCCAGTTTCTATATGTTTCCAAGAATTGGACTTGGGGATGAGTTGAGATATTTAGCAGTATAGAATTAGTTTTAAAAAGAAAGTAAATACTTTCATCATCTATAACTTAGATATTCCAATCATCAACATTTTTGTTTTAATTTTTAACATCCATATTATTTTAGCATACTGCCTAGAAATTAAGTGAAAATGTTAGTTTTGCCTTTTCTGTGAATTTCTAGGTCTGAGAACAGGAGTAATACAAGAGGAAGCAAGGACATCAAACATCCTCAAACTAATAATCCTGTGGGGGAATGCCCAAACATTTCTTTTCTCATGTCTACTTATGTCTGGGTTTTTAGGGTCTAGTCCTAAGCGTGGAGTGATGCTGAGACTAAATCTGAAGGACGTTTAACAGTATTCATAGTCTACTGAGGTAGAAAAGTTTCTTAAAGGTTCAAAAATATAATCCAATTTTATCTTCCAAGATTACCATAAAGACATCAAGTGTAACTGCATAAAAATGATTGACTAAAACTATACCTTCAGGCAAGTCCTTGTTCTTTGGTGATAGAAACAAATCTGTCATCTTGCCCAGAGCTCTAACTCCACCAGCATCAGTATTCTGATTAACATTGGGGCCAGCAAGTTAATCCTGATGATATTGAAATACAGAGAGATTGAAATACTAGCAAGCATTATAGTAGTAGATAACTGTGACATGGAATTAGTAAAACTTCTTCCCATGTGTATGCAGAACTCAATGATAATATTTGCAGTACCACACAGGCATGTAAAACTGCACGTCCTCTCTTACAAGTTTTTGTAGAGATGAGGTGTTGCTATGTTGCCCAGGCTTTTCTGGAACGCCTGGTCTCAAGGAATTCTCCTGCCTCAGCCTCCTAAAGTGGTAGGATTACAAGCATGAGCCAGTATACTGGGTCTAGAATTTACTTTTATCATGATTTCTTAACCTCAGTGAGCTTGGTGTTCTGTTAAAATGCAGTACTATAAGCAGACACGTTAAAATAGTTGTAAATTCACTTTGATAAATAACTGATGTCAAAACTGTATTCCTTGTTTTACTTCTACTCCTCACTGTATTACATATATCAAATTTTAATGGGCTATTTTAAGCCAGTTAATTGGCTTGAAGTTTGAACTGGTAATACACATTGTTTATCATACGGCAAAACAGGAGAAAAATGAAAAAAATTTAAATGTTATCTATGTTTACATCTCCTAAAGTCTATTAATAGGTTTTCATTTACAAACAGGAAAAACAGAGATATGTGGTTGCTGTCAAGAACTGTAAAGAGTCTGAGACTTTGCCCTTCTTGCCAACTAACAAGTTAGCCTGCCACTGTTTCATTTATGCTGGCAGAAGACACAAAGCTCTTGGGTAAGAGACAAAAAAACTATTAACCATAGCAGTAGTACTAGCATTTTCTTCCACTGATCCCTTAACCCACAGTTCCCACAGGGTATCAGCATTTTTCAGAGTATCAGCATTTTCTTCTACTAATTCCTCAATCCATAGTTCCCACAGGGTGATGTGAAAAGGTCTGGGTGACACAGGCACATGCGGTGGATTGCATTACAGGAGAGGAATCCTGAGCCTAGGAAACCTGATTTTGCATAATGGGCAGCAAATGTAGCTTCCCTGTGATCTGGAGATGTTATATGTATTTTCAAGGCTGTTCTCTACACAAACTTCCTCGAAAAGATAGTCTAGAACAAAGGGCAACTAGTGTCTCACAAGACGTGCAGAAATGCAAGTGACCCATAGAGAATTGTCTCCCAACAGTGGCATATTTAATAGTGTGGCTGATTTTCTCCTTCTTTCACTTAAACTTTTGGTAATATAAATGGATTTACTTGGAGGGGGGAACACCTCTACAAAGACGATTGTCTCACCTAATTCGTTTTCTAAGCATCCACATGAATATCATATGTTTGGGAGAAAAGAAACAGTAGGACATCAGTTAAAATTCACATAAAGAAATTGGTTTGAATTATTATATGTTTAAGTGACAAGTTGCAAAATGCATTTACTATTGTAAAGCTTATTTCAGACGAGTTTCTTCAACAGAAAGTTGTAGTTTAAGCAAATTGTGATAAGGTCCTTTTTTTCCATTTTATATATAAAATAAAATATTTTGTTAAAATATGAGTCACTAAATGAAATGAATTGAAGCTATAAAGGACAGATAGGTGAATATAATGGAAGTCGTAGGGTTGGGAAAACTCTTCATCTTACACTTTACATACAATTATCATTAGTGTGTGACAGGTAGATGTTCTTAATTGTTCTTACCTCAAGGTTTTAAAATTCTTAATGGCACAATAGTAAGCATTCATTCTCCTCCACAGTGAAATATATTGCATGGTTTCTAATATTCTACGAAAAAGTAATCAATTAGGTGTCATGATACATGACTCCTTACCAGTTTTCTAATGGGAGTAACTTCTGGTTACAGGGAGATTTTTGAGGCATTAAATATAAAATTTGATGTAAAGATTTAAAGATTTACAATTTAACATTCTAAGCATTGTGATAACCTCCTTACAAAAAAATCTGAGTGGTCCTCATTACTTAGGATTTAAAAGAAAATTTCTCTATTTGTATGTTTGAATCCACTAGTGACTTTCACAGATAAAATTTCTTGTTATGGAGGTTGAGGGGGTGCTTCTGGAGCAAATAGTCATAGATCAACTCAAATCACAGATATACACAAAACTGCTAAAAAAATCTTCTGGTTATTATGTCACTTATCAGAATGTGTTGAAGCTATGTTTCAAAACCAAATATAGTAACATTAAAACTGCCTATAAAATTGTCCACAACATATCAGCTCTGCTTCTAAAAATTCAAAAGAGCATAAAAATAAACACTGCATATACCATGTTAGGTTGAAGATCCCTTATGATTACTTTTTATTTCTTGCTACAAGTGTGTAAACATGCCAATAATTACTGCACTAAATGAAAAAAATCTTTCTTATGAACTGACCATGATCAAACAAATACAAAAGTCTACATTTTTAAAATATCAAATCAAATTTCTTTTTAACACTGACATAGAAACAGGCAGTGACTAGAGTTGCATCAATCCTTCCCAACTGTCTCAAAAAATATGTGCACTGTTACAATAAAAACAGTTCACCAGCTGTTTATGTAAAAATTATTTGATGAAAAACAAGCATGGCCATATGGTGCACTAGCTCTGCTGTGGGAGCATGAAGAATCATTTTGTAGGCTGTAGTACATAATGGTCATGCTAAGTAGGGTGTCAACTATTGCAGGCACATTACATTAATAGTTAATCTGTCCTTTTATCCTCTAAGTACTTACATTTCTTAATAGCTTGTAGTTTGGAAACAAGTTAACAACTCACTGATTAAGAATTAAAATTTTGGAGTTCGTGACCAGCCTGACCAACTTGGTGAAACCCCGTCTCTACTAAAAATACAAAAATCAGCCGGGCATTTTGGCGCATGCCTGTAATCCCAGCTACTTAGGAGGCTGAAGCAGGAGAATCACTTGAACCCGGGAGGCTGAGGTTGCAGTGAGCGTGACCTGAGATTGAACCATTGCACTCCAGCCTGGGTGATGGAGCAAGACTCCGTCTCAAAAATAAATAAAATAAAATAAAATATTGGAAATGACAAAATATTTGATGTAATGTCGACATACATAGTATTCATTTGTTAATTAAATACATTGTTTAAATCATACATTAATTGAATGATATGAATGTGATAGGACAGCTGGTTCTCATTTCTGATGAGAAGTTCCAAAAATATGAAGGTACTACTCTACTGATTTAGAAGAAAAAAAAACAAAAAACCTAGTTAGAAGAGGCACTTCATGTAAGAGCCAAATCAGCATACACACTTGCATTCCTAGAGTGTTAAGAATTGTACCTTACGCACCTGTATATATCTATTGCTGTGTCTTGCACATAGTAAACGTGAAATAAATATTTGCTGAATAGAATCCTTTTAGAAATAATGAGTTACAAATGCCACCAGCAGACCCTCGAGCCTCATAAGTTTATTTTGAAATTCTGGAATACATCCGAGAACAACTCTTATCCATTACTTACACTGCACACGTGAGTATTTATTAGGTTATGAAATTCCAGTATTTAACTCTCATATCAATATTTCCTTCTTGAGTTGTTTACATATTGAGAGCTAGAGTCAACTGAAAAAAAAAAAAAAAAAAAAAAAAAAAAAAAAAAAAAAGACTGAACAGCCTAGCTCTCATTCAGCAAATCAGAGTGCTTGACTTAAGATCCTTTAAAAGAAGATGGAAACCAAAATGGAAAAGGAAAAAGTGAGGCTAGAATCCAGTCACTCACATTTGTATGCTTTGGTCGATACCCTGACAAAAAGTTCATTGACATGTGGCACTATCATTAATAATTTCAAAATGTCAGTTGAGTGTCATGGTGACATTAATAACTGAGAAAGAAACCACACCAGAGATAGTTCTGTAAGAAAAATGTTGCAGATGTGCCATCTATTTCTAAAATGCTTATTCTCTATGGTTTTCATGGTTCATTTGATACGTGAATGTCTAGTTTAAACTCATGATCGATGTGATTTTTTTCACTTACACCAATTCCAAGCCAAATGTATTACTTTTTAATTTCAGAGAATTGGAACGCCATATTAAAGAATTTCAGATTGGTAGTAATATCCTTGTTTACAAGTGGCAAACAAAACTAGTGTGTAGGTGCCTAAGTCTCAAGACTCATGGTAAGAATGCTAGAAACTCTGGTATGGATACACATCTAGTATTAGTTCATGGAATATGACAGTCATAATAAGGATGTATTAGGAAAATCACTTGAAAGAACATTTTAGGGAACAAAGTAATTAAGTTGATAGAGACACAGATAGGGAGCTCTCAAGGCTTAATATTTCAATGATGGGACAAATACTGGAATCACAGAAGTGTCAGTACTTTAGTAAATGACAGTAGCAGTGGAGCAAAGCTCACAAGATTAGAAGAGACTGTAAGATATAAAATTATTATCTATGATATTGATGTTTAAGGAAGATTAAAGTTTTTAGTTTAGTTTGTTTTATATATTACAAAAACCCTATTAAAAATACAGTTTTCCTGGAGTGCACATCTTTTTATTGATTTTTACTATGGTATGTGATTAGAGTGATTTTTATCACTTTACAATATGTTTTTATAAAACAAGAAAACCTGCTGTTTATTTGTTGACTGTGACAAATAGTATCTTTAGTAAAATGTTAGATATGTATTTAAGATTTCAAGGGTACCCAGAAAAGTTGAGAAAGCAACAGTTTGAATGTTAAAATATATACTCACCCAGAATGGAACAATATGGGTAGTGTGAGGTAATGGGTGAAGTACATTCTAATTAGTGAAATAAAAGTCATCTGGTATTAAGAAATAAAAATATGTTTGAAGTAGTGGTTGAGATTTCTTGATTTATGAATATATATTTTAAAATATTCATTATATGCTATTCAGATATTTACACTCAGATGTTTATTTTTAAAAGTAAGGAATTGTTCAAAGAAGAAATAAAAATTATCATAATTTCCCAACAAGAGATGCCAATATATGTATTTTAAAATGTATTAACAATATTTTAAATTTTCTGTAATATTAGTTGCAGATACTTTCCCACATATATTTTTACATATGGAATTTTTATTATTATTATTATTAATTGAGATGGAGTCTCACTCTGTCACCCAGGCTGTAGTGCAATGGTGCAATCTCGGCTCACTGCAACCTCTGCCTCCCGGGTTCAAACAATTTTCCTGCCTCAGCCTCCCGAGTAGCTGGGATGACAGGTATCTGCCACCACGCCTGACTAATTTTTGTATTTTTAGTAGATCTTTTTTTTTTTTCTTTTCTTTCTAGAGATGGGGTGTTGCATTGTTGCCATGGCTGGCCTAGAACTACTGGGCCCAAGCAATCTTCCTGCCTCAGCCTCCTGCGTAGCTGGGACTACAGGTGCACCACTGAACTCTGCTTCCTTTTTGTATGATTTCTGTATTTGAGGTCATAAAGTTTGTTCTTTCTTCCAAATGTTCTTTACTATTATTTCAAGACTTTTTTAACCTTTAAATTTATAATACATTTACCAGGAAAAAAAAATCATAAACTGGTGGTCTGCAGGCTGGATTTGGCCTGGAATTTTTTTTTTTTATTATTCACACAGTGAAGTTTTTGTGGTTGTTGTCATTAGTTTGCCTTAGTTTGTTAATGTGTCTGCTTATATACTTATTACTTAAATATAATGTACACAGGAACAGAAATGTGAACAAATCACAAATATACAGCTTGATGAGTTTTCAGTTTCAGCTTGATGAGTTTTCATAAACTGAACACACTCATGTAACCATCATCCAGATCAGGAAAGAGAACCACATCACAGTACTGTAAAAAAAAAAAATTCTGCAGACATGCCATCTACGTCTGAAACTCAGGACCCTGCACACACCTTCCAGTTGCTACTGCTTCCCAAAGATAACTACTATCCAACTTCTTAAAGTTTTAAAAGATAAATATACCAGTTTTAAACCTTATGTAAATTGAAACGATGGAAATTACTGTGTTTTGTATGATTATTGGCCATTTTGATATCCTCTTTTGTGGAGTTCTTAAGTCTTTTGTTCATTATTTCTATAGGGTTGTCTCCCTTTTACTTATTGCTTTATAAAAGTTATCTATGTATTTTGGAAATAAGAGCTTTGTTGGAAGTTTATAGTCAATCTATCTCCACTTATGCCAATCTTAATATATTCTAATTGATCAGTTTTTACCATTTTTGATTATTTTTTGTCCTGGTTAAAAAATTGTTGCCAACTCCATGGTTATGAAGCTGTTCTACCACATTTTCTTCTATGCTATATTGTTTTACCTTCCACAGCTAGATAGGGAATTCATCTGGAAGTCTTTTTTTATTATGTTAATTAGAAGTCAAGGTTAATTTTTCCTCATAAATATCTAGTTGATCCAGGACTATATACAAAAAGACAGTCCTTTCCCTACTGCATTCCAATTTTCATAATTCACGTGACTATATATGAAGATTTATTTCAGAACTCTCTAGCCTTTTCCATTGGCCTACTTATCTCTTCTTCTGCAAATATTGTATTGTCTTAATTACTGTAGTTTGGTATGTAAAATAGTATCTGGTAATTAGTGACAATTCATAGCCATTTATTTTTTTCTTTTGAAACCTTATGTTTCAACTTATAGTATATAAGTATTTTTGCCTCATTGAACTGACTGGAACAGCTTTTAAAATGATAAATAGAAGTGATAGCAGTATTATTAACATGCGTATTTGTCTTGTTTCTGATCTAAAAAAGAAAACTTTCAATTATGTTTGCTCTGGTAATTTAGATGTTCTTCATTAAGTTCAAGGCATTTTATTCCTTTTCTATATCAATAGCTTTTATCAGTAATGAGTACTAAATTTTGTAAATACATTTTCATCATTGATATATATGATTTTCTTCTTTTGTTCCTGTTCACTTTATGAATTAAAATGCTTGATATTTTTAACGTTAAATAAATCTTGTATTCCTGCAATAAAACCCTCTGGTCAGGATGTATTATCTTTTTATTTATCTTTTAATCTGTATTTAAATTTTATTCATCTTTATTTACATCCACTTGGTCATGATGTATTATCTATTTTCCTTGCTTTTTTATTATTTAATTTCTTCATTTATTACTAGATTTTAATTTGCTGATAATTTGTTTAGAATTGTTGTATCAGGGCTTATGAAAGGAATTAGCTTTAATACTTTTTCATAATGTCTTTTTCAGGGTTTGATGTTATAGTTATACTGCTATTATAAAATGAGATGGGATATGTTTTCCCTTTTTCTGCTCGTTAGAAGTACTTTTGTGTAATGTTGGTTTTGTTGTTCCTTAATGAAGCCATCTAATTCTGGAGTGTGCTTTGAGGGAATTTAAGTTATGGATTCTGTTTCAGGATTTTAAACAATGAAATTATAAATTCATTATTACACATATTTTTTATTTCTTTTTTGTCAATTTTATTTAGACGTGCTTTTCTAGGAATTTGGCTTAATTTTTCAAGCTTTCCATGATATTATTGTTGATGCTATCATACAGTATTTTATATGTGTGTTGGATTTGTAGTGATATTTCTTTTTCATTCTGACAGTGGCTTTTTCAGCATTTATTTTTCTTAATCATTCTTGCCGAGAGTTTATCTATTGAATTTATCCTTTTAGAGAACTAACCTTTAGTTTGGTGATACTAAGTAATGAATTTGAACTCTATTTCCTCAAGTTTTGCTCTTATAACATTTTGCTTTATTTTCTTTTGCTATTTTCTTTTCTTTTTTCTTTTGTCGTCTTCTTCTTTTTTTTTTTTTTTTTGAAATGGATTCTCACTCTGTTGCCCAGGCTGGAGTGCAGTGGCTGAAATCTCAGCTCACTGCAACCTCAGCCTCCCGGGTTCAAGTGATTCTCATGCCTCAGCCTCCTGAATACCTGGGATTAAAGGCACGTGCCACCACGCCTGGCTAACTTTTGTATTTTTAGTAGAGACGGGGTTTCACCATGTTGATCAGGCTGGTCTCGAACTCCTGACCTCGTGATCAGCCTGCTTCAGCCTCCCAAAGTGCTGGGATTACAGGTGTGAGCCATTGCGCCTGACCTGCTATTGTCCTAATATGGGTGTTATTTTATTGTTAGTTCATCAATTTTTACCCTGTCTTATTCTCTAACATATGTCTTTTAAACTGTAAACTTTCCTCTAAGTACATGTTGAACATTATACTCTAAATGTTATGGTGTATTTTATTTTTCAGTCATTTCAAAATACATTCTAATTTCTGTTTTTTTTTTCTTCTTTGTGGTTTATTTAAAATTCATTTATCAATCTCCTAAGTTCCTAAGTTAGGAAGATTTTTACGTTTTTATTATTGATATTTACATTTAATTACATTGTGATTAGTGACTGTAATTTATAATTTTCAATTCTTGCAAATTATCTTAAAGTTATTTTATGGCCCAGAATATACTCAATTATTTAAAGTGATTGCTGTCCGAAAAAAAAAATGTGTTATGCATTTTTTGGACAAAGTGTTTTGTATATATAGTTTGCCTCAAATTTGTTAAAACTATTAAAATATTCTCTATTTTGTATTCTATTTGATCTGCGTGATCTACCAATTCAGGTAGGTATATTAAAATCTATTATTATTATTTTCTGAGATGGAGTCTCACTCTGTCACCCAGGCTGGAGTGCAGTGGCATGATCTTGGCTCACTGAAGCCTTCACCTCCTGCGTTCAAGGGATTCTCCTGCCTCAGCCCCCTGAGTAGCTGGGATTACAGGCGCCAGACACCATGCCCAGCTAATTTTTGTTTTTTTTAGTAGAGATGAGGTTTCACCATATTGGCCAGGCTGGTCTCATACTCCTAACCTCTGGTGATCCACCCTCCTCGGTCTCCCAAAGTGCTAGGATTACAGGCGTGAGCCACCGTGCCTGCCTCATTATGATTTTAAAATTTTCTATGTCTACTTGTAATTTTGTCAATTTTTGCCTGTGTATGTACAGTCCATTTTATCTGAGGTATAATAATTTAGAATAGTTATGGCCTTCCAGAGAATTACATTTTTGATCATTCAGAAGTAATTTCTGTATATCTATTATTGCTTTTTGGCTTTAATATGTATTTTATCTGTTATTAAGGTAACTATACTAGGTTTGCTTTGATTAGTGATTACATGATAAAACTTTTCCTATGCTTTGTCAACCTTTTTGTACTTTTTATTTCACATAATTCTCTTGTAAATAGCATGCAGTTGATTTTAAAAATCAAGTCTGAATTGTTTTCTTTATTTTGTAAGAGTCATCCTATTTCCTTCATTAGCTAATGTGTTCAGTTTATAAATACTATTTATTATTTGCATTCTTATTGTCTCACTTGTTTTAGGAGTCCCTTTTTCTGCTTCCTTGCATTATTTTGAATTGCACATTTTTATTATTCCTTGTCCCTCTATGATGCTTTTAGTTTTATATTCTTTAATTCTTCTATTCATTTTTCTCTAGAAATTACAACATGCATGATAAAATCACCAAAATCTATTATTTTTGATTATTTTGTTTCCCTCTCAGAAAACAATGGAAATGTAGACTCTTCATTACAATTACTTCCTTTGTTGGTTTACATCCTATTATTTTTGTGGATTTTAATTGGTTAGTAATGGATTTTTTTTTTTTTTTTTTTTTGGTCAGTCTACGTCTTTATTTCACATCCATCATTGAAGGATACTTTTGTGAGAAATAATTTCTGTTGGTAGTCATTTTAACACATTGAAGTTATAGTCCTTCAGCTTCTGGATTTTATTGTTGTTGTTGCAAAGGCAGCTGCCCTTTTGACTGTTGGTGCTTTAAATGTGATCCCTTCATTAGCTACTTTTAAGATGTCCTTTGTATTTCGTGTTGGTTTTCTGCAGGTATATCATAATATACCTATTTCTGATTTTCTTTTGTTGATCTTTCATGCAATTTGTTGTGATTCTTGAATATGTGGATTGATATTTTCCATTAGTTTTGGAAAATTTGTAGCCCTTTTTTTGTTTCAATTTTTTTCTTTCCTTATAAACTTCAATTAAATGTGTTTTAGAACTTTTCATTATATTCTCTGTTTCTGTCTTTTTTTTCTGTATTTTCTCCACTCTTTTGTCTTCATGATTCATTCTGGGTAGTTTCTTCTGACCCATCTTTCCAAATCATAAATGTTTCAGCTGTATTAAATATGCTGTAAAATCCGCCTTCCATGTTCTTAATTTTTGTCATTGTATCTTTCAGCTCTATGATTTCTGGTTGGTTCTTTTAAAAATTGTATTGTCAGTTTTTACACTTTCTTATTTCTTGGTAAATATTTTAAGTTCAGTACTTACCTCCATGATCATAGTTAACATAACTATGTCTGTTAATTATAATATCTATGTTCATTGTGAGTCTGTTTGAATTATCTTGTCCCCTCATGTGCTAGGTTGTGATTATGTATTGACCATTTTTGTACACATTTTTAGATATTTTATTGTGTTCTGAATATGAATTTGATGCCTAGATTCAGGTATTTGTCCTAAATCCTCTAGGGAGGATTTTATTTTTCTGTATAGTGTTTGGAGGCACTAGCAATGTATTATCACCATAATCCAGTTTCAGGGTTTGAGATTTTCTAGAGACCAAATGACCTGAAACTGAGCTTCAGCTCATGCGAGGGCTTGTTTCCTTCTGTTTCACGCTTACTCCTGTATGCAGGTTCGCAGGAACTATTCTAAATAAAGTATACCTTACAAGACTGCTCTCCATCTTGGCAGGACCTGGAATCCATCTTTTGATCACCTGCCCTTTGAACCTATCACAGACATTACTTGGCCCCTCAGTAACCTGTGAAAAGTGGCATCAAATACTGCAAGTACTGCTTTCACTTCTGTGGGTTTCTGTCTTCCCCAAGATATTGTCTCTTCACTTCCTCATCATTTTGCTACTTTCTGATTACATATTTTTCTTGTCCATATTTTTCAGTTATGTTTATTGGGGTGGAGGTTCTCAACTATGTAATCCATCATTTCAGTAAACTTTATTGGGCTTTTCTCAGTCATTATTTTATATTATTGATACACAAGGGTTGGAAATGAGTATATGTTCTGCCTCCAGTAAGATTTCCTCTGCTTCTAAATTTGATAGGGCAAAGACTATGTATGAAACTTTCTCTAGAAAATACAAACATTGGTACATATTTAGCAACGGTTATATATAGAATATGCAAGAAAACTTTTTGTCACTTTCTGTTAGCCTTTAAATTCTGTTTTCTATTTTTAGGCTTGAAAAGATACATTATTGTCACATTAATTCTCTTTAATGTAAATCTTGAAATATGTAACAAAAAAATAAGCACAAAGCTTAAACACATTTGGCTGCTGGCAGGATGGATGATTCTCCTTGTTTGCCTCTAGAAAATCATACTGGAACAAACTGCAATAAAAAATGCTGATATACTGGGCATCTTGAACCATGCTGCATTTCTCGTCTGGGCATTTAATCACTTCATTTAACAACTTTTAATAATAGCTATCATGTGAGGGTATAGAACATGCAGTTCCTGTTTCCAAAGATGTCAGAGTCTCATGGTAGCAATTGTTCAGTAAAGAGATACGTGTAAAAGAATGTAGTGAGTTATCTGGTAGGGGCATTGACAATCAGTTCTCAGAGTCCTGATGATAAAAGAGTCAATTGACAACAGCACAGCTTTGAGAAACTGATGTATCTTTCCACTTATCCTAGCTAAGGATGTGCCTAAAAGCTTATTCCAAAGCCAATCCACCTTTATCCCCTGTCTTCTGCTTTCCAAGGGAGAATGGCGTCATTTCTAGGCTTTCTTTGCTACTGCGTGCCACATTCACAAGTAGAATACTAAAAATATTTAAGTAAAAATCATGAGCAAAAATGGCATATAAAAATGTGGAAAAGGAGGTGACAGAAGTAAAACTAATCAAACACATCGTTTTTGAAAAATTATCAAAGAAAAACAATGCATTAAGAAAATACAGCGATTTTTTCTTTGATGACTTTACAAACTTTAAAGTAAATTTTAAATACTTTTCTGAAATATTTCAGATCTTATTTCCTTTTATGCATTAATTTACTGGCAATTGTAATTGTAGATATTGAGTTTATTACCATACATAATATCATGAGTTTCAAATTCCTTCAAAAATGAACCTTCAAATAAAAGTGAGTTTTTTGAAATCAACTAACTCATGGCATCACTTCAACTCAGAGACTTATAAAGTGTGTGGAAAGAATTATTTTGATTACTTTTAATTAACTTTGGGCCTATGCAAGTTAAATATATTAACAAAAGGATTTGATTATTTTAAAAAAGATAAAGGGCCACCATTTGGAGGAAAGTACAGATTCAAAACAAATCTTCTTCAGTAAATAAAGGGATATGAAACCAAATTGTTTGGACTCTACACTGAAATAGAAAACAAAAGAAAAGTAATAAAATGAATTAACTTAGATCAATGGTGATACTCCAGTTAGCCATGTATTCTTCCATATTAATTTCTTTCCATTATTCCAAAAATGTTAGCAAATGAATCTCATTTTAAAATATACTTGCATATGTTAATTTCAGTCTGTCTTCCAAAAAATATGAAAATTTTTCTTTAAAAATTAACATGACTAATCTAAGAAAAGTATGTTAAAAATGTAGGTTCATATATTGAATAGTACAAAGACAATATGGTTGAGGATTGCTTCTTTTTCATCATATAACACTTCTGTGTTTACTTATATACCCTGATGACTTTTGATGAAAATATAGTTTTAAAGTAGGAAAGTTTTTCTAATACTCATGTGCATGGCCTCATAAAATTTCCTTTTGGTACCACTGATTATATAATATTTATCAAATGTAGATAGAATTAAGCTCATTGATTTCATGAGTATGTGAGGAAATTCACTTTGTACATCTATGCTGAGAATTAACATACACAAATCTATACATACAAACTGTTGTATCCCTCTTTTGATAATGTTATTTCATTTAGTAGATATTGAAGTCCTTTTTAAATTAGATGATGGAGTTATTAAATAAAAGGAAGAGCAGAAAAATTGTTAAATATTTGTTTCAACCTACATTTTAATTTTTGTCTTATAATTATGACTTTTGGATGATATGTGCCTTTTCACCTATGTGTCTGATTATTAAGTAACAATTTTAATTAAAAATATATGTATCAGTCAGGGGCCAGGCATAAAAAGATAATTTAAGCTATTGAGTTCAATAGAGGGAATTTAAATTGGGAATATTAATGTCGAAAAGTGTCAGAAGAACTGAAAGGGCAAAAAGGGGACCATGAGGCAATCTGGCTGTCAGCACTGAAGGAAACAGGTCCTAGTGCTAGAGAGGCAAGGATATGAGGTGGTGTTACCAGGTGATGTTACCAGGTAGTGAACAGAAGTAAGGGCCTTCTGGTAGGAGCCAGAACTTAAGAAGGGGGAGCGCCTCTGGAAGCTAGAACCACATAGGAGAAGCAACCATAGCCCAGAAGGCCATCTGAAGCAGTGAGAGGTGGGAGAAATACCTTAGATTCTCCTCTCCATTCATCCTCACATATCTGGCCAGTAGCTTTCAGTGGCAGAACTCAGTCAGAAGCTAATTGGTAAGTAATTGGTAAACTAATCAGTAAGGGATGTACTTGTGGGGCTCAGTCACCCAATACACACAGTAGAGCAGGAGGAAAGAACGACATGGCTCTAAGTGCATGCTGGCTAACAAACAGAACAGTATATTCAAAATAGTCAGTAGAAAAGAAAAAAATAGCATTATATAATATTATTTATATAATGTTATTTATAACATAACAATCTCAAATTTATAGAAGACTGGAAGAAATCAGACTAAAAAATGACAAACTTTAAATGACTGCATGGGTTTGAGGTAGTAGGAAAAGATTTTTAAATAAAAAATTTAAACTGTACTAAAAGGCACTTGATAAAAAGAAATGTTAACCTCTTCTGAAAAATTAATAAATATAAATATAAGGATTCTTGCTTAATGTCATAAAGGATACCTTTGTAACAGCTACATTGTCAAGCATTGAATTTACATTTAATTCTGAAATTAGACGTCGATATTGCTACTGTATTTCTTGGTATTGCTCTGCTAGTCCTGGCCTATGGAACAGTGTGGCAAAACAAAATGAGATACGGTTATGTGAAGGTAGTGAAGAAAATTACCATTATTTCCAAATAATATTATCTATATAAAAACTCAGGAACTTATATGAAAAAATGTTTCAACTTAAAGTGCATTTGATTACTGAGAGCAAAAAATAAATAACAGTTGCTAATAAAACTTTTATGTATTTTCACAATTAATGTGGTGGCTGGGAGTGATGGTTTACACCTGTAATCCCAGCATTCTGGGAGGCCGAGGCGGGAGGATCACTTGAGGTGAGGAGTTTGAGACCAGCCTGGCCAACATGGTGAAACCCTGTCTCTACTTAAAAAAAAATACAAAAATCAGCCAGGCATGTCTGTAGCCCAGCTACTAGGGAGGCTGAGGCAGGAGAATCTCCTGAACCCAGGAGGCGGAGGTTACATTGAGCTGAGTTTGCACCACTGCACTTCAGCCTGGGCGACAGAGTGAGACTCTGTCTCAAAAAAAAAAAAAAAAAAAAAAAAAGAAAGAAAGAAAGAAAAGAAAAATTAATGTGGTAATATAATGAAAAAAAAAAAAAAAAAAACAACACCTCCATTCATAACAATAACAAAAAGTAAGTACCTAACTACATATAATACGTTGGAATAGTCATAAAAAAGGAATGTAAATTTCATGGAAAATTTTACACAACTTTAGATGAGACCTAAAATGTCAAGTAAATAGAGACTTATGTCAGGTTTTTGGATTAGAAATCTTATTTTAAATATCAGAATTCCTCTTAAGTTAATGGGTTGGTTTATTACAAGTTTATTCACATTTTCACTGGGATATTTTGGAGGGATAGTCTTGAAAATGATGCCAACTCCCATTTGGAAAAGAAGCTAATGATTGAAGTCAAAAATATTGTGAGAAAGAGAAGTATGAGATTTTAAAATGTAATATCTCTTTTCAATTCCACATGACAGGCTGAGCAACTGTGACTATCACCCCTGACTCCCCATATCCACTTAAAATTGCAGACAGCATATTGGGGTGTGTGTGTGCATATGCAAACAAAAGAACATAATAAAATTGTCAATGAAGAACATTTTATATACGTAGATAAGAGAGTTATTGGTATATAGAAAGTTGATGGGTTCAGATTGAAAGGAAATTCACAAGTGCCAAAAGTGAAGCAAATACCCGAGGTAAGTAGATTTTCTCAAGGAAACCCTGGGGAAAACAAAGCTGAGAGTGCACAAATATCAAAGCCAGACTAAGCCGTAGGTCAATCATCAAGATAATGACTATAAGAAATTTTATTGAGAATAACTGGATGTTTGTGCCCCCATGTCTCCAGCTCATCAACAGAACAGCTGGTTGTAGTGAATTTTGTACTCAAAATAAAGCCCAAGAAATTCCTCTGGATAAAATAGTCTGTTCGAGGGTGGGGTTACTAGTAAGGGGATTGTAGCTTGAAAAGGAAGCCAAGCTTAAGTTGGGACAATCCTCAAGAGATTAAAAAGCAAACAATGCTGCACAAAAATAAAGAGAAATATATTGGATATGTTTCTTTCCAGAGTAAAACTCTTTGGTTTGGCAATTATGAAGACTTTGAGCCTACCTTCTTGCCTTCTCACCATTCACACAAAGGTCAATACCTGTCCCACAGTGTAACTTGTTTATTTATGTAGAATCTGTGGTCAGGCTTAATTACGGAAAAGTCTTATTGGATAAATATACCTACAACCACTGTGGAATCCAGCATGCTACGCTGTACTTCATTTGTAAATATTAATAGACCAATACATATGATAAGACATTTGAGGAAAACACAGTGTGTGAAGAAGGGAGACAAAGAAGAACAAACAGAATAATATAATTGACAGATGAAAACATTCAGAGGAAAAATAATTCAAGGAGAAAATAAATTAAACCCGATTGAGATCATGAGAGAAAATTGTGATTAATATTGCTTCCATGAAACAAGAATGCTTGTCCATGCAAACAGAAGAAGATACAACAATTAGAATACTTTTTTTGAAATGTAAAATTCAATAAACTGACTAAATTACAAATGTACATAAGTTATGATGTTATGACTGAATTGCGGATCTAGACAGTATCACAGAATAATCAAGACAAAATCAAGGCAAAGTATGAGACGTGGTGTACAGATTCAGGTAATTCCAGAAGAAAGAGGAGCTAATGAACTAAAAATGTCTCTGAACTATAGAAACATGTAAACTTTCAGATTTAAAGGATTCATTTATTGCCTATCAGAATAAATAAAATAAGCCCACACTTAGCAAATTTCATCACCAAGGTCAAAATAAAAATCCAAAACATTTCGTAGAAGGAAAAATGTTTGTTTACAAAGAAAGGAAAATTTCAGGGAGGTAACTAGCATTCTCATAAAAATATAAACTCTTCCAAAAAAAATGATACAATAGCTTTATATTTCTATGAAAAATAACATTTTAAAACTACAAGTATATACTCATATCATTAGTAAGTCATGAGTGTCAAATAAATATACTTTCAGACACTTAAGAGCAGAGAAACCTAATGCCTGTGAAAAGTTGCCCAAAACATATTCCAACACAACAAAAAATGTGGCGACATGTAATATAAGAATGATTGGTATCATAGTATGGCCTAGAAAATAAAGAATGCTGAAGTTTACTTCAAAGAAAATCCATTATATGTTTAGAGTATTTTTTCACTTTCAGCAGGAAATAATGATTCAAAGGTCTGGTGAATTATACTACTTAATTCTATGACAGACATGATTTGGCTAATAAAAGTGCTGTTTGTTACTTTTCATGATTTAATATCAGCATATAGAGGAAATCTTTAAAAATTACAGATAGAGAAAAGAGTATAAATATTACAAATGTCACACCATACATATATGATGAACAGAAACGGAAAGTATCATGGGAAAGGGTGGTATACAGAAGCATGTTAATTCTAATTTCTTTTATGAATAGCAGAGTTATGTTCTAGAGGTGAGATCAAGAAGTGCAAGTTTAAGTACATTGTTTAAATTTTACAAACCAACCAACAGAAAAACTGAAAAGAATAAATGCAATACATTCCTCTCTTTTCCCAGAGAAGAGATAATAGAAACTGTATCTTTTATCTTTGGCAAATAAAACTATTTACAAAGATATAATCATAATTGTCATAAGAACTAAGCTCAAAAACCATTATCTGTGAGTGACTCTAAATTGTGTGTGTGAGAATGTGAGTGATGCAGGAAAGAAGAGGCTTTGACTTTTTTGCTTTAGTTTCTTCTATAATATTTTATTTTTCTTGAAATTTACATGCATTATCTTCATAAGGAAATATCATTTCATAAGGTTTGAACTTTCTAATAATGTATCAACAAATCATTTTAATTGAAAGTGTTGCCTGTCTGAGGATGAAAAAAAAAAACTGTTAAAAAAAAAAAAAAAAAAAAGGAAAAGGGCCTGATATATAAAGTCTAAAAGTTCTGTAAGGAAAAGAAGTATTTGTTAAGTAAACATTGCTAGACTATTTAGAAAAGCAATAAATACAGAGACATTTCTCATGAATCATATGTGCATATTTATATTTTTATGTGCGGAAATATTTTTATTTTTCTGTGGTATATTTTGCTTTATCATGCATTAACATAATTATAAGGGCAGATAAAAATTATTTAAAGATTTTGGTCATCTGTAATTCTTATCTTGTGATGACCTTTTTTTTAAACGAAAATAATGATTTGTAAATTTTATTCAATCTAAAACAAAGTCAGAATGTGTAGGCCATACATAGGAGAGAAGGCATCCCCTGATACCCCAATAACTTATGGAAAAATAAAATAAAATAAAAGAACAGCTGTGGAGATAGGAAACACTCCTGTAGGTATTTCTTAAGATATTCAAATAAAGTGGAACCTTCTTTTTTGTTTGTTAAGTTGTTTTTTCAGCTTCATTGAAGTATGATGGCAAATACAAACTTTCTGTGCATGAAGACAATGTTAGGTGACAGAAGGTATATATTGTCAAATTTCATTTTTTAAAAATACCACAAACAAAAATATACAACAAATATTAAAATAGAGAGGAAATTATGTAAAATATATTTTATCAAAGTTACTAAAGGATGCTGTCATTATTAAGGAACACTTTATAAAGCAATGGAAACCGACTTCCATATAAATAAGTTATGAGTTTAAATTTGTAAAAGAAGATGGATGGTCAGTAAATATATAAAAAAATTAAGTCTCAGTAGTGCCCACATAGTTTTAAAATACCATTTAGGATCATCAGATTAGCAAATGTTAAAGTTATAAACACATTTTTGGAAATGAGCATTATTTTCATTTCTTGTAGGAGTATGTATAAGCATAAACTTTTTGAAAGCCCATTTGCAATAAGTATTTACTAGCATTAACAAGGCTATTGCTCATCAGTATAGCAAGCATTTATCATCAGTCCTGTGAAATACAAAGAAATACAGTCAAAGACATGCACAAAAAGGTCATTGCATTATGCTTTATGTAATAGCAAAACAATGGCAAAATAAGCTTCTCCAAGTAGTGAAAGAGAAATGTATAAATACATTAAGAAAAAAACTATTTTCTTAAAAAAAAATCTGAAGCAAGGACTAAGTTGCTTACATTTCAATTAGGATGTGCCAACTCAGTGCTGTGATGATGAGGACAAGAGGGAAATGAGTTAAGATCCAAAGTAATGCCAAACAATGCATCGCTGTATTTGCTACTGCTTCAGGCAAGCCACTAAGAGAGTTCACCGTGACAGAACAGATCACTCAGGAAGCATATTCACTTAGCAACTGAGACTTCTCTGGAAGGGTAGCCAGTCCTGAGAGCAGTCCACAGGAGAGAGAAAATAGGGGTACTTGTCAGCCCTTCTCTCTATTGTTTCTTATTTTCTATTGGCCAAAGGCGATCTTGGGATAGCTAATCCCCCAATACCGATTTGGTGATCACTCTGGAAGCCAGATTCTGCCCTTAACAACAAACTCAACTGTTCCATCCGAGTCCAAACAGGGATGACATGATCTGGAATGGCTTGGCCACCAGCCAAGAAAGTGAAAAATTAAAATAGTCAAGGAAATATGAAAAGGCATACAAGGTTGGCATTTCAATAAAATATAGTTGAATAATTATCATAGAACCTTTATAATAAACTTTTCTAAAAATTAAGAATGGCACAGAAGTGTTTATGAAATTATGTCCAATTTTTAAAAAGCAGGGAAAAGTGGCTACATGTTTGCTATGAACCCAAGATCGCGAGATAGATATGTGGGTAGATAGATAGGCTGATAGTTAAATTGATAATCTAGAAATAAATTTATTACCAGTGTGTTGCTTTCTATGTGAGGTATTTTTACTTTAGGTTCATTTTTTTCCAAATAGTGACTGTGATATTCTAAAATTTCACCATGATTTTGTATTAATTTTATAATTCGAGTAAACAATAAGCATTAGCACACATGAAAAAAATACAGCTGAAGTTGTTGTAATGGGATCCAGTTTTACTAAATTTTAATAAGCTATTCTTCAGTATACATATAAAACTTCAGGAAACTTCAGACACAGGAATACAAACTCCATGGGGATGCATAAAATATGGAGTTTAAAAAACTAGTTGATGTGACAGATGTTCCTTTTCCATCCTGTCAGATAAAAGTACCATTATACCATTTTTAGGAAGAATTTTTTTTAGTAAAGTTCACTAAACAAATAAGCTACATTGGTTTGGCATACTAATAGAAAAAAATAAAATATTTCACATTTGTGGTCCCAAGAATCCTTAGACACATGAAATAAAATTATCAGTTGTAGTTCAGCCTTTATTAAAATAATCTGTGGTACTTTAATCTAGAATATGTAAGGGGATTGGAGAAAATTCAAAAGCATTTAATAAAGGGGATATCATGACAACAATTTACTTTTGGATGATGGATGGAAAAGGAAACATAAGCATTTTAGTCTCTCTGTAGTTTAACCAAATCTATATTCTTCCATCTTTATTTTGATCAGATTTACACAAAACCACCAAAACTAATGTTTTAAAACAAAACAAAAGCCAGCCTTCTGTCTAAATACATTTGTAATTAGACGGTGAGAAAATCTTACAAACGTCAATAAAATCTTCTTAAAGCCCAACTATAGATATTGTTTTAGTTGTGCCTTCCTTTCTATTACTTTGTTTGTTTTCTGAAATGTTCACCAGCACTCTGTGAGCCCTAAGTAATGCTCCTGTAGCAAAAAAAAAAAAAAAAAAAAAAAAAAAAAAAAAAAAAAAAAAAAAAAAAAAAAAAAGAATGGGTAAAAAAAGAGGCATCATAATCATAATAGCAGATATTTAATGAACATCTTATAATTGCCAGCTATAATTCTCAGTGCTTCACACACATTATTAACTCATTTAATACTGACAAAACCTATGACGTATATGAGGTGAATATTATTATTGTCATTCCCACTTTACAGATGGGAAACAGGCAGAGAGAGGTCAAACAGGCAGATGCAGGATTTGAACTAAAGAAGACTGGCTCCAGAGGCTGTGGTATTAACCATTATAGCACATGCTACTTCTCATGTCACTTAGACACTTGCTGAAAAAAACAAATTATGCATTACGTAGAAAATAATCTGCCATAAGGAATCTCTTTGACTTCTCTTTGGTGCAGATGCCTAATTATAGCTGACCAAGAATACGTTTATGGTACAGATATCTACAGAGCTGAGATCTTACATCTGCTTTCCTGGTCCTTCTTTCTCTAAAGCACTTGCCAACCCATGAAAAGGAAGTAATCATGTTGATTTGTGTAATTGCTCTGTTTTATTTCTTAGTACATTTCCCATGAGTAATGACTACTAAATATTATAACCCTCTAGTGTATTGATTTTACCATTCCAAGGTTTAATTCCAGGAAGTATGACATTTAGCAATAACATATTTATAGTTTACACAAATTTTGAATTTTCAATTTATTATTAATTTCAGAGAAATAAAAATTAAAATTTGTTTTCTTAAAGTCATCTATTTTACTACCAATAACATGCAAACCATTAAGAAAGTATGTAAGTTTCATTTTTGCAACAAATAAATTTATAATTTTAAGTTAGTAAATTGTAACTTTATCAATGGTTAAGTGTAGTGAAGATTTCAGAAATGAATGCTTGGTTATTCCTTTTAATTTAAATATGGGGAGAGGAAAATAGAATAAAATTTAAATGAATTGACAGAAGTAAAACAGTACTTCCAGATGGGTATGATACTCACATCTTCAATATAAGGCTGACTATACACCTGAAAAAACATCTAAAAATTAGGGAAGATCCAATAATGAGCTATTGAAAGAAAAACTCTATTGTTTAAACAGAAGGAAGTAGACTCAAAAAATACGTGGCCTTGACATGCTCTTTAGTTACATATATAAATGAATGTAGAAGGAAAGACAGGACTGATAATATATTTTCCTTTAACAGGTATAAGAAGTCTTGTGATTGCTTACTCAGCTTTCTAACTTTTAAAATGAAATGAAATACATGCAGATAAAAATAACCCAAGATCTATCTCAAAGGACTCAAAGTAAAGTAAATCAATGAATGATGTTTGTACGCCTTAAATTAAGATTAATAATGATAACACTGGAAAAGGTAAACATTGGACTTGTCAAATTAAAAGATGAACTTCCTGAAGAATCAAACATGGCATCTTGATGTACCAGAATGGGAAAAAAATACTACAGCTAGAGAATATTTCATTCTTTCATTCTGCAATTAAGAATATTGAATATTATTGAACATCCATTACTGTGCTACTATTTCATGATAAAAAGTATGATACATTAATTATTGCCTTATTGTTGGATATTTAGATTTTTGCCAATTTTTCTTTTATTGGGCTAGGATAAATATCTTTAAACATCCCATAGTTCTGATGATTTCTTCAGAATACAGCACAAGAGGTTTACTGGGATAATTTTTATAGGTGATGTAAAAGTAATTTCCATTGACCTGTTAGAGGAATAAGTTGTGACATAAGTTACCATTTAACACAACTCAACCATGAATAAAAAGGGTTGTCTAGTATTTTGTTTATCACTAAACTTGAGTTATGTAACTTGGAAACCTTTACATAGTTGAATTTGCAATTTCCATTTGAAACATCTTCACAAACATTTTTCTATGACACCAACACTGACTTCACTAACTCAAAAAGTGATTTTTTAAAATATGTTTTTAAAACGTTTTTTATTATATTTTTTACAGGACATGACTTGTCAAGAATGAGAGGAAAGGCAGGAAAAATGGCCTGTTTGCTTGATATATAGATCATGGGACAATGCAAGCTAAAAACATGTTTGTGGCCAAATTTATGTGATATAAACGGCTAATCCTAAGAATAATATTATATATTTTATTTATATTTCCTTCAATTTTTCTTAAATTTAGGATGCAAATGTGACCTGGTTATACATCAGTATGTATGTCTTAAAAGTAAGCTGTCAGTCCTAAAAGTAGTTACCCTGTGCACTGTTTACTAAAATGTGACATGCTGATGAAAAGAAACAAAGCTAAACAACAAAAAACAAAGAACAATTCTCAATGGCCCAGCACACTTACTGAGGATACAATTCAAAGCTCATATCCAGGCCTACAACACTTTACAAGGCCTCACGCTCTGGCTCCTTGACCCCTCTCCAAGCGCATCTCCTGTCACTCTTCCCAGTACCACTACCTTTATCACCATTCCTCTATCACTTGTTGTTCCCTCTATCCAGAACCTTCTTGTAGATTTTCACATGGTTCAGCCTCTTAAATTTTTCAGAGCTCTTGATAAAGGGCTTCCCTAACTATCCCCATCATTCCATAAGGCTTCAACTGCCTTGTTTTAGTTCTATAGCATTTACCTGCACCTGACATTATATTATGTGTATGCTTCTTTGTCATTTTCTTCTTCCAATTAAATCTAAGCTTCATTAGGACAGAGGTTGCTTTCTTAACCACTGCGCTTCTATTACATTGGAGATTGTTTGTGACATAGTAGGTTCTCAGTGAATATATATCCAAGGAGTGATATAACATGATCTGCTGGGAGTCAAGAGAGATCAGGTAAAATATTTATATTTTCCATGTGACCTCAGCTTTGTGAAGTGGAGAAAGAAGTCAGCAAATTATTGCTTAAATTAATGTATATAATCAAGTGATAAAATTTTAAAAATCAGTTGTGTGCTTCATGTAGTAATTATTTCATGAAAAGCTATTAAATCAATGTCATGGCATTATAATCATGACATCTTTTATATGTTGAACACATTGTTAGGTTATTTTCATTGTTTCAGGAGAGGACTCAGAAAGCAGAAAAGAGACTTTAAGTCTCTTCTGGCTTTAGACACGTAAAAGATAAAGTTCTTACATAGAGAATGTGTTGAACATTGACAAAAATGGAAGAGAAATCACAATGAGCAGCGTTTCTTCATTTTCTTAATCTTCTTTACACAAAAATATGTTCCAAGTTTTAGGGTGGGAAGAAGACAGTAAGTAGAGTGATATTCAAAATATAGAATAACTGATGTTGGTCTGCTGTTGATCTACCAGGCACAATCACTGGGAAAAGAGAAAGTCTGCAGGGAAAAGGATGGCTCCACAAAGGACCTAGATGCTCTGGATCTTCGGTGACCTAACCAATAACTGTCTTTGTAACTTTTTAGCAAGTTTAAGTACCCAGGAACTTTGACCAAACCTTCAGGAAAGAGGATAAAGACCCAGTTGACTGAGAACAAGTTTCCACTGCTCCAGAAGAATGGGGATCTTAAATATAAATTAAGCTGGTAAAAGAAAACAATAAAATAATTGTATTTTGTGCTCAGCTATACTCTATACACTGGCTATCCACATTACATATACCCAGTGGTAGATCTGCTGCAAGTGTAATGAAGCTTAAGCTTCAAGGCCTCTCCCTTGCACCTGTTTCTAGTAATTCTCAGAATTGTAGTGTGTGTGGGAACTCGTTTGCACGAAAAGCATTTCTCTACAAGTATTTCAGACCCCAGATGAAATGAATATGAATTGTTAAGTCCCCAGTCATTTTTTATGATTTCTTTCCTTATTCACACACACACACACACACACACACACACACACACACACACACACACACTTCCCAACCTAATTATAAATGTATAATTTTGTAATTTCTTATTTTTTAGTAAGGTCCTAAAATTGTATAAGTTTTATATTCCACTTAACCTGGACCCACCCTTGTATATACATAGAACTTTTGAAGGATAGCCACCAGGCTGATAAGTGTATTGACTTTGGAGAAGTAATTGTGACAGACCAAGGAGGGACAAGTTTTTCAAATTTTACCTCATATGCTTTCACAGTTTTTGACTGCATCGTCTTTTGTATCTCTCCTTTTAAATTCCCTGATAAAGAGAAACAAGATTCTCATTTCTTCAAAATAACTTAGCTTCCAATAAAAACTGCCAAAACAAACCAAAACAAAAGAAATAAAGTGTTTGAATATGTCAATGAGAGAAACTGATGCCACACCTTCCTCATTTTATTCAGAGCCAAAGTTTTATAAAGGTTATTATTTTTAACTTTATTATTGTATAATTTATATATAAATTATGTTTATTATTCATAAAATTTTACAAATTATGTCAATTCAATGGGTTTTTTAAGTGAATGTATAGACTCATGCAATCAGTATCACAATCCAGAAATACTCTTATCATCCCCCCAAAATTTCCTTGAGCCAGTGTGCACTCTATAAATTACTGTTTTTAAAAATTTGTTTCTATTTAAGAGCTGTCGTCTTCACTTCTCCTTATTTAATCCCTTTTGACTTCTGCTGCTTCACTCATTGAAGCATTTCTTGCCATGATCAGTAATAACTTCTGTTGTTATTGTTAAAATTAGTGGATGTTTTTCAGCTTTTATCTTATTTGATCTTTCAGGTATTCTTGTATTGTTGAGAATTCTTTGCTTTATAAAATACTCTTAGAATTTGTGGCAGTAAGTCATCCAATATCTATTGTTTCTTTCCTTTCTCCGTGCTAATAGAAACTGTAGGTAAGATGTTACCAAGTGTGGAGCTCAAGTATATAAATTACAAAGAACCCTTGCATTTGGCGGGGTGATGTAAGAAATTGGCTAAGCATTTCTGGGAAAGATTTTGATTTCCTGATATAGATGCCACCTCTTCTTGCTTCCCTCACTTTCTTCTTCCTGTCTGGAACACAATAGCTTATTGAAGTTTTATAGATCATCTCCCACCACCATTATAAGAATGGCAGAGCATAAAACTAGAAGCTCCTTGGGATATTGAGGTCATCACGTAACCTTTATAACAGTCCTGAACTGCTTATCTATGGACTTGTTGAGATGAGAAAAAATAAACTTGCATCGTGTGAATCCCCTGATATTTCAAAATTATCTTACCAATATCTGATTGCATTCGCTAACTAAAATAGCTTAGATGGCTTTTCTCATTTTGAACCTATGGGTAATAGTGCCACCTGGAAGAGTCTTTATAGAGAAAAACCAGGGATGCTATCTGATGACTCTATTCCTGAGAATATCCCGTTATGTGAATCCTCTTCTATTTGAAAGAATGCAGTTTCAACATTTGGTTGTCCATGTCTAGTAGCTAAATATATGTGAGACCACGGATTTTAAGAACTACAATTTTGTACATAAGAACAGACTGGTATGCTAAGTCAGTAAACAACTTTGTTTAGAAAATCAAAGGTACCATTTGCACATTCGCATTATAGCCCTGGGGGGAAATATCCTTTGGCTATCCAAGATACCAAGATGAAGTTCTTTTTAGAACGATTCTCTCTCTCTATCTTCCCTCCCCCAATAATAAGCCCAAAAGAGCATATATGGGGACGACTAAAAGATGACCAATACTCATTTTTCCCACTTTGAGATATGGATTCTTTTCACTGTTTTAAATCCAATGAAACAATATATTTCAGCTATTATAAACATATCAGACAGAAACAAAAGGATAAAGAGTAAGTATCATAAGAAAATTTCAAAATAGAATTTTCACGTTTACGTAGTATACACAGTGTGAGGAAACCAGCATGCCTTAAGTTGTCGATTGGAGTTAAAACTGAAACAAATGCATGTGAGGACATATTGTACAGGAAAAAAACCCTTAATCTTTTATATATCATTTAGCCCAGCAATGCTATTTCTGTGTATTTATCCTAAAATAATTCTGCAGAAGCCTATTTGGAGCAGAGCTTGGTATTAAAGTTAAGATCTTGCTTAGCTATCATTCTTGTGCACCAGCCAGGCAGTGAATGAAGCAGGATGGGGGAAGAGCACTCTCTTTCCTTAAAACATAACAGATCTCTTTTTTCCACAATTAAAAGTTTTTATGAAACTTTTTATTTTGATGAAAACCCTTAGCTACATCCTGTATTTTTCTCTATACCTACTGCAAAGTGGTTTGTTTGTGACCTAGTTTGATAATTAAGGTCAGGGACAAATTGCTTCCTATATTCTGTACAGTCATCATTAGAATGGCGTGCCATACTAATTTTCCTAGGAAAATGTTTAGGATGTTAAATTTAATAAATCTGAAATTCTGTTTTTATTAACTATATGGGAATATCCACTACCTATAATTGAGGCCAGAGGGAATATTTGAATGGAAAATTGTATATTTTTATTGATCATAAAGTCACTCAAGGAAATACTAATTATATGAGGTGATATAAAATTTCCTTAAAATAAGTACTTATATGTCTTATAAACGTTTTTTCAGGTATTTAAAAATATTCATGTTTTGTGAACGAGAACTCTGAAAGTGATTCAGTTTACTATCTTCATTTTTTTTTTTTTAACCAAGCAACCAAGTAAGAAAATCTTTCAGTGCAGCATGATTGGGGACTTTCTTTTTGCCCCTTGTAATGAAAGTATGTATGGACATTTATTCCAGAAAACCATTACTTATAAACACCAACCAACTTCCTTCCACCTGATCTGAGATTCTTCAGGGAAGTCCTATCGCCACAAAAACAGAGGATGTATCCTTCCCAAAGCTGTAGGACTCAGTGGGTTTTAGAACTACTGAACTGTAATGACCCTCTGGGATTTTCAATTCTTTTGCATTGTCTTCTCTCTATTCAAATACCTTCTTGGGATCTTTATATGAAGGTGATGCCTCAGGGTGAATTGCCAGAAGTTCGGTACCTCACTCTTTCATTTTGACTATCTAATCTAGAAGATCAAAATCCCCTAGAACTTCCTAAGCCTGGGATGCCCAGCCTAAATCTAATTTGTTCTTGAGCACACTGAAGCCAAATGATTCGGACAGTGAAGGTTAACCGATTTTTCTCTGCCCAGCTTCCACCGCACTTCCCCAGTCAACAGTAATAGGGAAAGTTTATGCCTATCTTTTATTGGTCATGACCATCACATCCCTTAGATTTGTAAATATGTTCTTCCTCTTTTTAAAAATGACAGTAATAGGAAAATAGTTATAAATATGTTTTCTGTAAAATTTAAAAAATAATAAATCAAGTGCTCATAAATCATTTGCCTATCTCAGTGTGTTTTGATGAAAGGATAATGGAATTTCAAAGTATCCTAATATGCACCTGGGGAGGGCAGTGTCAAGAAGTATGCAAAATTTCACAATTTAAAGTGGTAGCATTGCTAATATTAAACTTCTAAAAATCCCAAAAGGAGTAAGGAATGTGAATTGTTATGGCATAAAAGATAAAAAGTCTTCTGCCTCTCGTGCTAATTAGTCTATTTAATAGAAGAAAAGACTTGCAATGACAGTACAGCAAACTATTGAAGTGTTATAATATGGGTCTAAAGGTTACTAATAAAATGCTATGGATAAGAAAATATGTATAAAATTACAAAAGAAAACTACATTTCTACCAGAAAATATGTGGAACTACTGGTAAAACAGAGTCAGTAAAGGAATACTGAAATACATAAGACAAACTGAATCATATGTGCGAGGAAGACTGCTACAAAGGGTGGAAATTAATGCAAGGATGTTCCTTGATTAGAGAGGATTGACAGGGAAGAGTAGAAAGCCTTGCATAAAACAGTAAGGTGATTATTTGGCATAGTGTAGTAGAAGCTGAGAATTGAATACATGTTCTTCCTTGTTGAGACCTCATCCTCCAACTTGAGCTAGGGAATGAGGAAACAGAAGTATTTGCTCCCTTATGATTTCAGGTATTTTGTCGCTTTTTTAAAAAAAGAACAGCACCTGCCCATGAGAATAATTACCTTCATACTCCACCCTGTTCCATAACCTATCACTGCTCTAGAAGTGGGGAATGATAACCAGGTATCTTATAGAGAGACAGAAGATTAATTCAAGATCCTAAAATAACAAAATATTGAGAAGGATAGTAGAAACGGTAAGAAACGTAAGAGGAGATAATTAGATGTTCCAAAAATATGTCCAACAGAAATTTCAGAAAGAGGAATAAGTCAGCAATAATAAAATAACATCTGATCAAAATGAAGAAAGTCATGAATCCTTAGTTGGAAAGGGCCCATTCTATATATGAGCCCTGTTTACCTCCATCCTATCAATGAGAACTGTGAAATAATGTGGAAAAGTACACTTGGGAAGTTCTTATGGCCTAGGTCTGGGAATGGAATATATGTTTCCACTTACATCCCTACTGTCACATGGTCATACATCACTGAAAGGGAGGCTCTGAAATAAAGATGAGCTCTGTGTTCAGAAAAAGAAAATTTAGTTTTGGTAAACCATTGGCAGTTCCTCCCATAGTCTGTACTTCAGACTACTAAATATCCATTTGGACTCTTCTGTTTTAATAGGAGGAATACTTTTGCCCATTTATCTCTGTGTCCCTTGGCTCTAACCTCAGGAAGATCTTGCGAACCCATTATCCTACTTGGCCAAATCTGCAATGGATGTTGGGGCACTGGGGATTATACCAATAACCATATACTTTACACATATACTGAATAATTATACCTAAAATATTTACCATACCAAGTCCTTACTCAGTCACTTTGTTTATTCACATATTTTTTGCTTGCTTGTTTACAGCTTCTTTACCTCCATCCCATCAGTGATTGAAAAATATTAGATAATGATATAAAAGGATATTCAGAATATCTTTGCGGTGGATAAATGCCTAATATGATCCTGTGGTAGGCAGCCTCTGAGACAGCCCTAAATGATATCCTCTTCCTGGCATTCATGCCTTTGAATATGAGTAAGGTTTAGTGACTCACTTCTAGTGAATAGAACGTGGCAGAGGTGATGACTTGAGAGACTAGGTTACAAAAAGACTGCAACATCCATATTTTGCCCTCTTTCACTCAGCAGTTTGCTCTGATGGAAGTCAGCTGCCATGTTGTGAGCTGCCCTATGGGGTGGTCTACTTAACAAGGAACTATTGTCTCTAACCGTCAGCTAGTAAGGACCAAAGGCCTGCCAACACCCACATGAGTGACCCTGGGAGCAGTTCCTTCCCCACTTGAGCCTTGAGATGACTGCAGCCCTGGCTGACACCTTAATGGCAGCCTCATGAGATACTCTGAGTTAGATAACTCAGTTAAGCCATATGAAGATTCTTGACTCATAAAAATGTAAAATTAAGATTCAAATGTTTGTTGTTTTAGGCAACTAAGTTTTGGGTTAATGTGTTATGCAGCTATTGATAACTAACTCAGACCCTCTTTGAGTAAAATTTTACAAAATAGATGTGCTTTTATATCCTTAAAATATGTTTCATGAAAAGGCTCAAGAAGTTGTCAACACCTGCTTATCTTCAACAATAGAGTATGGATAATTGGGGAATTAATTTTACTTTACACTTCATATTGTTCTCCACTTTTTGGATATTTTACCATGAAAGTGGATTACTTTTTAATCATTATATAAAATAACTAGTTAAAGGTAACCTTTGTTTTAATGAGGAAATAATAACTAACATCACATGCTTTTTAGAAAAAAATTAGGACACTATATATTAAAACCTATAGAGTGTGCTCTAAATCACATTCAGAGGAAATTTTAAAGAGCTGAACAGATTTGAACTATAAAGGAAAAATTAAATATAAAGAACACAGCTTTCTGTTTAAGAAGAAACAAAAGAAATAAAACTTGGATGAATTGAAATAAAGCATTAATAAATATAACTGCAGAAATTAATGAGGTAGAAAATAAACTGTCTGAAAAAAAAAAAACACAAACCAGTAATCTTGACCAGTAAAACCAAAATCTACTGCTGTGAAAATACTGATAAGATATATAAAATATTGACAAATACAAACAAGAAAAAAGAGATAAGGCACAAATTTACACCAAGAATGAAAAAATTCAAATGATTACAGATTAGAAGTATTCCTATTAACATTAAGAACCAACAAGGATGTGTGCCAACACTGCTACCATTTGACACTGCTTAGGAAATCCCAGTAAAAATAGGAAGCAATAAAGGAGAAATAATAGTATAAATATTGCAAGAGGATAAATAAAAGCGTAACTGATTAGAGATTATATGATAGCACATATAGACAATCTGAGATCACACAGTTAATAAATGATTAGAACTAATATGAGAGCTTAACAATGACCATTTACAGAAAGCTCACATGTGATTCCTACATTTAAGAACAATTCCTTATTGTCTTTGCTCTTTAACTGTCTCTAAAATAGCAATTGCCCTGATGTGGTTTCTGATTCCAGTGGACAATTCCAGCCTTTGATGATGATCCTATTAGACCCATTCTGTCCTTTAACAGCTATCTGTACTCACTTAGAAATTGAGGGAACTATTTTGCTGAACTTTTTCTTTATATTTTACTCTGGACTATATTGGAATGGTCATTTTCTTATCTCAGGGCATGTAATACTCATTACAGAGATTTCTTAGGTTGTACTCCACTATGTTTGAGAGCCAGTGTTAATCTTACTGTGTTTCTAAGAGTACGAGAGCACTGCTATCTACTATGGTACTCTGCAGAAGGCTTCTTTCCTGATGACTCTGGGAAGGGCCTGGATTTGTCTTATCGCTGGAGTTGTGAGCACTCTCTCAATGTACATGTGTCTGCATAATTAACAGACAGCTCTTTAAACATTTTGGTGGGAAGTTCCAATTACATAATGAATTCTAAACGAAGCTGATTTGATATGCACATGGATACCATATAATGTCTGTTACCTAAATCAGACAGAGACACCTCCCCTGTCTCCAGTGAAGTGAGGTTTTAATGCACTTAAAATCAATTTTTAAGCTACATCTGTATTTCAAATAAAATGTCCTTAAGGTGATGGCCAAGGCAAATTGTTTTGTTTTGTTTTTAGAGACAGGGTCTTATGCTGTCACCCAGGCTGGAGTGCAGTGGTGCAATCTTGGCTCACTGCAGCCTCGACCTCCTGGGCTCAAGCAATCCTCCCATCTCAGCCTCCCGAGTAGCTGGGACCACAGGCACACACCACCACTCCTGGTTAATTTTTGTATTTTTTTTTTTTTGTAGAGATGGGGGTCTTGCTATGTTGCCCAGGCTTGTCTTGAACTCCTGAGCTCAAGCGACCCACCTGCCTTGGCCTCCCAAAGTGCTGGGATTACAGATGTGAGCCACCATGCCCAGCCTGGCAAATTCTTTTAGTTACAACTTTATTTTGAAAATTGTGAATTCCTTGAGAATATTATATTTTCTTAGGAAGTCCGTTTTCCCACTTTCTAAGAAAATTATGTCCAATTTTATCCTCTCTTTTCAAACTTTTTTTCAAGAAAATTCTCTCCCCCACAAAAGTCTAAGCCAACGGTCTTACCTCACATTTTGCTAGACAGAAAGTCAAAGCAATAACATCAGTATCCTAACACCCATCTTCCCACCACCAAACCTGTTGACTCACTTGACTGAATTTACTTTGTCTGGCTTGGTCCTAGAAAAGGCCATTATTCCACTAGTTTCTAGATCATATATCCTTCTCAAGAGCTGGGATCCTGGAGTTTTCCACTCCTTCCTACATCATTGATTTCTCTCTCACATTCAGATATTTACTATCAACAATTTTTTTCTAATATATTTCTTCTAAAAACTTTCCTAATTCTACATCTTGTTCCAGCTGTAACTCCATTTTTCTTTCTTTCTACATAGCAAAACTTCTTGAAAGATTTGCCTACACTCGCCATTTTCACTTCCTCTCCTATATACCCTTCAACCAACTCAAATCTGACTTTCACTCAACCTCTATGGCTAAAAAATGTTGACAACATTTTACAAACTGCAAAAATATATATGTTTTGTGGTAAATGATCAGTGTTTTAAAAAAAAGCAGTGATGTGTGAATATTTTCTAAGTCCTTATTTACTAAGTACTTTACAATTTTCTTTGGTGATAAGTCTCCCTTTAAGGAAATTTCTTTTAGGAATTTACTAAACATTGTCCTTTAAAATTTTCATCTTTATTTCAATTTACAGCTTTTATTTGACTTTGATTAGAAGCAGCTTACCAGAAGCACATCATTGAACAAAACAGTCAGAGTGATAAAAGAAAGAACATTTTCAAAAGGTCACAAATAATGAAAATTACTCAGCATGAATCACAAAATAAGTAGAGATTTAAAAAACCAAAGGAACTGAATTATTTCTACTCCTAAGATAAACTGCTAGAATCATGATAGCTACTATAGTTAGGGAGTTTTTCCATGGATATTATTTGCATGTAATAATTTCTTACTATTTTGAAATAATTTTAGATTTCCAAAGAGTGTTCCCACATATCCCTCACCCAGTTTCCTCTAATCTTTACATCTGACATTGCCATTGTATATTTATTAAAACTAAGAAACCACCACCAGTTCATTACCATTAACTAAACTACAGACTTTATTCAGAGTTTACCACTTTGTCGACTAATGCCCTTTCTGTATTCCAGGATCCCATCCAGGCTACCACGTTGCATTTAGCCATCATGCCTCATTAGACTCCTCTGATCTGTGATAATTTTTCAACCTTTCCTTGTTTCTTGTAACCTTAAAAGTCTTAAGGATTACTAGCCAGGTATTTGTAGAATGTTCTTCAATTTGGAGTTGTTTTGTACTTTCCTCATGGCTAGACTGAAGCTATGGTTTTTGCAAAAGAATAATCATAGAGGTTAATGTCCTTATCATTATATCATATTGGAGGCATATGATATCAACGTGACTTATCACTGGTGATGTGAACTTCTATCACTTGGTTAAGTGGTGTTCATCACATTTCTTTACATAAAATGACTAGTATTTCCTCTTTTTATACTCAGTGCTTTAGATGCAACACACTAAATTCAGCCCACATTCAAACGGGGAGGAGAATCAAACTCTGTCTCCTGAAGAAGGGAATGTCTACTGTTATTTCAGATTATTCTGTAGGGAGATTTGTCCCTTCTCCTTTATTTATTTATTTATTTATTTATTTAATTTATTATCAGTATGGACTCATGAATGTTTTATACTTTGGGTTGTAGTCTAATGCCACATTATTTGGCATTTTTTGGTCAAATTGTTACAGCTTTGGCCACTGAGAACTTTTTCAGTTGGTTTGTGTGTCCTTTTGATAGACTCTCATCCGTTTGTTTTATGAGAACTTTCTGACTCTCTAGCACTACAAGATGCTCCACGTTCCTCTTGTATATTCACTGCCCCAGCTTTAAAACCAGCCATTTTTCTGAGGATTCCTGGTTCTTTTTATTGAAGAATGGGGTTAGAAATCAAGATCTGGGTGCTGGGTGTGATCACTGCTGCTGAAGTGTCATTGCTCCCAGAATCTCTCAGTAGAGAGAGTAAGAAAATGTATATATGTACTCTAACCCATGTATATACACATTTCTTTAATTATTTCTGCATCTGTCTATCTCTCTTTCTCTCTGTCTCTCTCTCTCTACATATATATATATATGTGTGTGTGTGTGTGTGTATGTGTGTGTGTGTATATAATATATATATATATATATATATATATATATACACACACTAGGGCAAAAACCCCAGGATACAGAAAGCCCTCTGTCCTTGCGATAAGGCAGAGGGTCTAATTGAGCTGATAATACAAGCCATCTGCAGATAGCAAAACTGAAAGAGCACACTGTAACACACACCCGCTGGGGCTTCGGGAGCTGTAAACACTCTACCCTAGACGCCGCTGTGGGGTCAGAGCCCAAAAACACTCCCCACGACCTGCCCTTCTGCATGCTGCCCCTAGGGGGTTGAGCAGTGGGACACCAAAGAAGCAAGCCACACCCCTGTTACATACCCAGCGAGGGGGATAAGGGAAATCTCCTCCCATTTCATATATAAAGCTAATTGTGAGTTCATACTGATGTCTCTAACTCTTATTTGGTACTACAGAGTTCATTTCACCTTTATTTCTTGCTTATCTATAATTTCCCTCTCTGACAGTGAGAAACCTGGTTCTCAACATGCATCATGAATTTACTTATTTATTCAACCCCAGACATACATGCAGGTTGAGAATTAGTAACCACAACCCCAGGGAAAAATAAATTCAGCAACTAGAGTTCAGTTTTTATGTACCATTCCTTTTGTCTTTAGCTTTCAGTTTCCTTCAAAACACCATTCAGCAAAGTTATTTATGCTAACTTCTTTTCCCCCACCTGCTTCAGTAAGGTTATGTCAAACACTGTAGTAAAGGCAGATTTAGTTGTCATAATCTATATTCCATCCTGAGATCCCTTGATATCCTGCTGATTTTTTTTTACTATGCATACATTAAAATGTACTTTTTTGACGTACGGTTCTATGAGTTTTGACAAATGCATTGAATCATATATCCACTCAGTGTTTTCAGTAACATACAGATCAGTTCCATCATCCTAAAATTCTACAGATTTTTGTTGAGGGGGGAATACTATGAGAAAGCACTTGGAACAAAATCTTTTTTCCTTTAAATACTTGGTTTTATGTGATGATGTTAAGGTCAGTTTATTTCCATATTTCCAAAAACATGTTTAAAACTTTTACAAATATCCTTACTCACCAAGAGTTCCTAATTACAGGGTTTAAAAAAATATTTATAGGTGTGATTATTAATTGTCAATTATAAGTCTTAACAGAGTAGCACTGAAGGCCCAAATACTGTGTCTTACTTTGTAACTCTCACTGCAAAAAAGAGGAGCTTGTCTACAGGATGCAAGCTCTTAATGGTTACCTATCATTGAATCTCAGTCCCTCACAGTGTTTGTCATACCACTGTCTAACAAAGAAATATATATTCAGTGTTCCATTAAGACATGAGATCTAAATTTGAAAATTCAACCCTCTCATTTTACTGTTGAGATTAAGATTGAGAATATTTAATATAATGAAGTTCCTAGAAGTCAATCACAGGATGGCTAAGATTCAGTCTATTGTGAATTTATTGCATTATGCTTTTGGCTCACAACATGGTAAAATAAGCACTGCTGACAGTCACTGTTGGACTTTGACAAATCTTCAAAATTGTTTTGGCCTACCATTTAGCAATTATGCTCCATTATACATATTTTTCATCTCTATTCTTTTCCACACCTGTCTCCTTAAGAAATGGCTGCCAGAAGATTTCTTTTTAAAAGTATAGTTTGGCATCTCTCACAACTTTATGCAGATAAATCCTGTGCATAATTAGGAGACAATTACAATATTTCATAAAGGTCATGAAAACCTACACAGAACTGTCCTATAGACAACCCACATTGGATGAAAATAATTGGTGTTGAAAAATTAAAGCTAAAGGGGCAGCTTCGCCTGCTTATTGAACTGATGGAATTGTTAATTTTGCCCAGTATCTCATAGCTGTCTGGTGGTTGTATTCTGTTGCTTTCTTCTATGTGCTAATAGGAAACATATGTGCATAAATTAAAACCATAACAATTACTTCATTTTCTAGAACCTAAAAAGCATATCTCAGAGATATTGCACGTTCAGTTCCACACCACTGCGATAAAGTGGATATCACAATTAAGTGAGTCACATCATTTTTTGTTTCCCAGTGCATATACAAGTTATGTTTATACTATACTGTAGTCTATTAACTGGGCAATAGCATTATGTCTTAAAAAGAATGTACATACCTTAATTAACAGTATTTATTAATAAAAATACTAATGATCATCTGAGCCCTCAGAAAGTCATAATCTTTTTGGTGGTGGATGGTCTTGCTTTGATGTTGATGACTGCTGACTGATCATGATGGTGGTTGCTGAAGATGGGAGTGACTGTGGCAATTTCTTAAAATAAGACAACGATGAAGTTTGCCACATGAATTGAATCTTCCTTTCCCAGAATATAGTGCTTTCAAAAAATGTGATGCTGTTTGATAGTATTTTACCCACAGTAGAACTTCTTTCAAAACAGGCATCAATCTTAAACCCTGGCACTGCTTTATCTGCTAAGTTTATGGAATATTCTGGATCCTTTATGGTCAATACAGCAATGTTCACAATGTCTTCACCAGGAGTAGATTCTGCCTCAAGAAACCACTTTCTTTGCTCATCCATAAGAAGTAATTCCCCATCTATTCAAGTTTTATCAAGAGACTGCAACAATATAGTCACATACACAGGCCCCACAATTAATTCTAGTTGTCTTGCTATTTCCACTACATCTGCAGTGACTTCTTCTACTGAAGTGTCGAACTCCTCATAGTCAGCCATGAAGGCTGGAATCATCTTCTTCTAAACTCCTGTTAACATTGTGATTCTGACCACCTTCCATGAATCATGAATGTTCTTAATGGCATCTGGAGTGGCAAATCCTTCCCAGAATAATTTCAATGTACTTTGCTCAGATCCATCAGAGAAATCTGTATCTATGGAACCTATAGCCTTATGAGGCTTATTTCTCAAATAACGAGACTTGAAAGTTGAAATGGCTCCTTGATATAGGGGCTGCAGAATGGATGTTGTGTTAGTAAGCATGAAAACATTAATCTCCTTGCACTTCCCTATCAGAGCTCTTGAGTGACCAGGTACATTGTCAATTATCAGTTTTATTTTGAAAGGAATCTTTTTTCCCTGAGCAGTAGGTCTCAACAGTGAGATAAAATTATGAGTAAACCATGTTGTAAACAGGTGTGCTGTCATCCAGGCTTTGTCATTCCGTTAACAGACCACAGGCAGAGTAGATTTATCATAATTACTAAGGGACCTAGGAATTTTGGAATAGTAAATAAGCATTAGCTTTAACTTAAAGCCATTAGTTGCCTCAGCCTTTAATAAGAGATACAGCCTGTCCTTTGAAGCTTTGAGGCCAGGCATTGACTTCCATTATCTATGTATGGAAGCAAGCCTTAGATGGCATCTTTTAACAATACAAGGCTATTTTGTTTACATTGAAATCTGTTTAGGCTAGTCACTTCCATCGATGGTTAATATGGTTTGGATGTTTCTTCCCTACAAATCTGATATTGAAATGTAATCCTCAGTGTTGGAGGTGAGGCCTGGGGGGAGGTATTTGGGTCATGAAGGAAGATTCTTCATGAATGATGGCTTAGTGACATCCCACTGGAGATGAGCGAGTTTTCACTGTGAGTTCACATGATATCTGGTTGTTTAAACATGTGTGGCACCTCTCCCCTCTGTCTCTTGCTCCTGCTCTTGCCATGTGACAACCTGCTCCCACTTCACCTTCTTCCATGAGTAAAAGTTTCCTGAGGCCTCACCATAAACCCAGCAGATGCTGGCATCATGCTTGAACAGCCTATAGACTCATGAGCCAATTAAACGTCCTTTCTTTATAAATTATCCAGCCTCAGGTATTTCTTTATAGTGACATAATGGACTAACACAGAAAATTGTACTGAGGGCGTGGGGGCTCATGCCTGTAATCCCAGCACTTTGGGAGACTGAGGCAGGAAGATCAGGAGTTCGAGACCAGCCTGAGCAACATGGTGAAACCCCATCTTTACTAAAAATAGAAAAATTAGCTAGGCATGTGGCACATACCCGTAATCCCAGCTACTTGGGAGACTGAAGCAGGAGAATCACTTGAACCTGAGAGGTGGAGGTTGCAGTGAGCCGAGATTGCACCACTGCACTCCAGCCTAGGCGATAGAGTCTTAAAAAAAAAAAAAAAAAAAGAAAGAAAGAAAGAAAGAAAGAAAGAAAAAGAAAATTGCACTGAGAAATGGGACATTGCTACAAAGATACCGGAAAATGTGGAAGTGGTTTTGGAACTGGGTAATGGGCAGAGGTTGGAAGAGTTTGGAGGGCTCAGAAGAAGGCAGGAAGATGAGGGAAAGTTTGGAACTTGTTGAAGACTGGTTGGGTGGTTGTGACCAAAATGCTGATAGAAATATGGACAGTGAAGGCCATACTGATGAGGTCTCAGTTGGGAATGTGGAAGTTATTGAGAACGCAGTAAAGGTAAATCCTGTTACACCCTAGCAGAGAACTTGGGTGCATTATGTTCATGTCCTAGAGATCTGTGGAAGTTTGAACTTAAGAGGGATAACTTACCCATATCTGGCAGAAGAAATTTCTAAGCAGCAAGGTGTTCAAGAAGCCTGTTAGAAGACTAGATGCTTCTAAAAAGCTAAATCAGGAGCAAAGGAATGACTTAACATTGGAACTTGTATTTAAAAGGGAAGCAGAGCATAAAATTTAGGAAAACTCACAGCCTGGCCCCTTGGTAAAGAATCCAGGCAGGCTGCAGAGCAACCACTTCCTAGACACAGTAGCATAACTAAAAGGCAGCCAAGTACTAATATCCAAGACAGTGGTAAAAAGGCCTTAAAGGCATTTCAGAAGTTTTTAAGACAGCTCTCTCATCACAGGCCCAGAGGCCTAGGAGGAAAGGATTGTTTCAGGTACCAGTCCCAGTGTGTTACTACCCTACTCAGCCTCAGGAAACTGCTCCTCACATCTTGGCTGCTCTGGCTCCAGCCTTGGCTCAAAGCGGCTCAGGCACAGCTCAGGCCACAACTCTGGATGGTGCAAGCCATAAGCCTTGGCAGTGTCTATGCGGTGTCAAGTCGGTGCATGGAATGCAAGAGTGAAGGAGGTTTGGAAGCTTTCCCCTAGATGTCAGAGGATGTATGAAGAAGCCTAGGTGCCAGTAAGAAGCCTTCCACAGAGGCAGAACCCTCACAGGGAGACTACTAGGAAAGTGCAGAGAAGAAATGTGGGGTTGGAGTCCCCACAAAGAGTTCTCCCCACCAGTGCACTGCCTAGTGAAGCTGTGAAAAGGGGGCTGCTGCCCTCCAGACTCCAGAATGGTATAGCCATGGACAGCTTGCATCCTGAGCCTGGAAAAGTTACAGGCACTCAACTCCAACCCGTGATAGCAGTCACACAGGCTGCAACCTGCAAAGCCACAGGGGTAGGGCTGCCCAAGGCCTTAGGAACCCAACCCTTGCCCCAGTATGCCCTGGATATGGGACATGGAGTCAAGGAGATTATTTTGGAGCTTTAAGATTTAATGCTGACCCTGCTGGGTTTCAGACTTGCATGGAGCCTATAGTCTTTTTCTTTTGGCCAATTTCTTGCTTTCAGAATGGTAGTGTTTATCCAATGCCTGTACCACCATTGTATCTTGTGAGTAAATAACTTGTTTTGATTTTATAGGCTCGTAGGTGGAAGATGAGTCTCAGATGAAACTTAAGACTTTGAACTTGATGCTGGAATGAGTTAAGACTTTTGGAGACTATTGGCAGGGCGTAATGGCGTCTTTCAATGTGAGAAGAACATGAGATTTAGGGGGCAAGAGGTGCAATTTTGAAATGCAATCCTCAGTGTTGGAGGTGGAACCTGGGGGTGGTGTTTGGATCATGGGGGAAGATCACTCATGAATGGTTTAGCACAGTCTCCTTGGTGATGAGTGAGTTTTCACTCTGAGTTTGCATGAGATCTGGTTGTTCTGGTTGTTTAAAAGCATGTTCCCCCCACCCCTGCCACCTTGTTCCCCTTTTTTGCCATGTGATGTGTCTTCTCTGGCTTCACCTTCTGACACGAGTAAAAGTTCCATGAGGCCTCACCAGGAGCTGAGCAGATGCCAGTGCTATGCTCTTACAGCCTGCAGAGCCATGAGCTAATAAAACCTTTCTTTACAAATTACCCATCCTCACATACTTCTTTATAGCAACGCAACATACAAACACAATGGTTTTAGTTATATTTTCTGGATAACTTGCTGCAGCACTTGTTGCTTTACCTTGAACTTTTATGTTATAGAGATGCCTTCTTTCCTTACACATAATGAACCAACTTCTGCTAGCTTCATGATTTTCTTCTGCAGCTTGCTCACCTCTCAGCCTTCATAGAACTGAAGAAAGTTAAGGCCTGCCTGACTCTGGATTAGGTTTTGGCTTAAGGGAATGTTGTGGTCGGTTTGATCTATGCAGATCACTCAAACTTTCTGCATATCAGCAATAAGGCTGTTTCAGTTTCTTATCATTTATGTGCTCACTGGAGTAGTACTTTTAATTTCCTTCAGAAACTTTTCCTTTTCATTTACAACTTAGTCAACTATTTGGCACAAGATGCCTAGCTTTTGACCTATCTCAGCTTTTCTGATGCTTTCCTCACTAAGCTTAATCATTTCTAGCATTTGATTTAAAGTGAGAAACGTGTGACTCTTCCTTTCACTTGAACACTTAGAGGCCATTGTTGGGTTATTGATTGGCCTATTTTCCATATTCTTGTGTCTTAGGGAATAGGAAGGCCATAATAGAGGGAGACAGACACTGGAATGGCTGATCAGTGGGGCACTGAGAACACACACAACATTGATTGAATAAGTTCATCATGTTATAATGGGCACAGTTCATGGTGTGCCGTAACAGTTACTATGGTGACATCAAATATCACCAATCACATCTTGCCTGTAATCCCAGTTGCTCAGGGGGATCACTTGAGGCCAGGAGTTCCAGACCAGCCTGGGCAACACAGCGAGACCCCACCTCTAACAAAATTTTGTAAAAAAATAGGCTAGCCAGGGGTAGTGGTTCAGGCATGTAGTCCCCCCTACCTGGGAGGCTGGGGTGGGAGGATCCCCTGAACCCAGGAGGCTGCAGTGAGCTATGATTGCACTACTGTGCTCCAGCCTGGGTAATAGAACAAGACTGTCTAAGAAAAAAAAGAAAAGATCATCAATTACAAATCACCATAACAGATAAAATTATAAGGAACATTTGAAGTATGGCAAGAATTACCAAAATGTGGCAGAGGCATGAAGTGACCACATGCTGTTGGAAAAATGGTGCTGATAGACTTGCTTATTGCAGAGTTGCCAAAAAACTTCAATTTGTAAACAAAACAAAAGCAATATCTGCAAAGCACAGTAAAGTGAAGTGCAATAAAACAAAGTATGCCTATACTACATCAGCTTCATTGAGAGAGAGAGAGAGACAGGGAGAGAGAAAGAACGAGGGAGAGAGGAAGCCAAGGAGGATGACTAAGAGGCAGTTGCCCCCGGCCAGGACTAGGATGAGGTGTAGAGGCTGTGTCCCCCATCTCCAGGGCTGAACTGAGGCCCGAGCACTCCTGCAGCAAAGCCAACCTTGCCAAATAATGTCTCTATGAGACCGGAGGACTTTCTTTTCTTCCAGGCAGGTTTGGATTTGGGGTGGATTTTAGTTTTGTTTCTCTCCCCTCTTCTTTTTTAATGGTGTATTATCTTTGTTATTTTTTTTTTATTTTTTGAGGCAGAGTCTTGCTCTGGAGTCACCCAGGCTGTAGTGCAGTGGTGTGATCTTGGCTCACTGCAAGCTCTGCTGCCTGGGTTCAAGTGATTCTCCTGCCTCAGCCTCCCAAGTAGCTGGGATTACAGGTGCGTGCCACCATGCCCAGCTAATTTTTTTGTGTGTTTTTAGTAGAGACGGGGTTTCAGCATCTTGGCCAGGCTGGTCTTGAACTCCTGACCTCGTGATCCACCCGTCTTGGCCTCACAAAGTGATGGGATTACAGGCATGAGCCACCGCGTCCGGCCAATGGTGTTTTACCTTTGATTCACTTTTATACCTCACCCCTGGTTGTTATCTTTCTTCATCAACATCTTTTCCCGATTTTGTCCCCTTCTCTCCCCAGATCTCTTAGCTACCTTCCAACCCAGGGAGCAGCAGTGTAGACAGGAAGCCACAGGCCTGAGACTCTATCTCCTCTCCTTCTTAGAGCCTGGAGCAGGCCAGGAGAAGGAGGTGGTGTTCTCCAGTTCCCCAGCACTGAGGAAGAATGGGGTTCTTACTATGTCACCCTTCCCTTTCTCTCCTGCTCCCAGGACTGGGCCACTTCTGAGTGAGTCAGCGGATCCCAGCTCAGCTCACACTGAGTATGTAAGAATGTGTGTGTGTGTGTGTGTGTGTGTGTGTGTGTGTGTGTGTGTGTGTATCAAGTTCAACTTCTCCCTTTAGGGACCTATAATTCCTCCAGATGGCAAATGTCCAAGTCTAAGTAACCAGGGGATTTATTCAGTCCAAAGCATGTGGGGGAGGTTGCATCAGTCAGGGTTCAATCAGAGAAACAAACACTCTGATTGAACAAATATAAGATGATACACATATGGGGGTGATACACATATAATAAGGGACTTATAATAGGGTCTAGCCCTTATTGAATTGTGAAAGCCGGTTAATCAGTCTCAGTGAGGCTTTTGTCTTTGCATCATATGCTGGAATCTGAAGTCAGCAGGGAAGTCAGGAAGAAGAGATGTTGCAAAGTAGAGGAAGCAAGGGTAAATGGAATCCATGAGGAATATCTGGAGCTCTCAAGGACTGACTGGTACCCAAGTTGATCTTCCACTGCCTCTAAACCTCCAATTTCAATGACATGACTGTCCTGCCAAAAAAAGTGGGCATTCTTTTTTATGGAGCTGGTGAAGAAGAAGGAAGATATGAAGGAGAACTGGAGCAATTGTAGGCCCAGCTGCTGCCCCCACACCAAGGTAAGCCAGGATATAAGCAAAAATATTCATGAGCTGTAGTAGCACATTTCTTAGCATAAAACAAATGTGGCTACTACTTTACCTTTGCCTCCTAAATCTTTTACCAAATGCCTCTTGTAGCACGAGCAATCTCAGAACCATTCAGGGAACTCTCAGTAAAGTTTTAGTTTAGCTAAGTGAGCAGAATATAAATCCCCCAGAGGCAGACCTTCTAAACAGCAGGTGGGGAAAGAACTTCGTAATTTATCTGCTTTCACTTTTGCTAACACTGACACTGTCACTTGAAATCCCAAATGATTTTTTAAAAATGTTTTGTTAATATTATTGCTGGTATGTATCCCATGAAGTTATACAGGGTGCCCCAAACTTGGAATTCTAGTTTTAACACTCTTCTTATGGACTATAAATTCTCTTTTGGGACTCTTAAGATCTTTTCCTGAGAGCAGACCTTGGTAGGGGCTTCTTGAGGCTCCCAGACCCCCGGGCAGTTGTCCCTAACTTTGGATCTCAGTGAGTAGGAACTTCAGTCGTTATGTTCCATTCTAAATTCTAATCTCATTATGCAAATTGCTCTACATTTTCCCAAAAACACAGAGATAATACTCATTTCAAGAAGTATTATCAAAGAAAGCCATTGTTAGGACACAGGATGTTTCATTACATCCTTTTCCCAAGAAAAGTCTGCAAAGAATGGTGTGGTATAGTTCATGGGTGTTGGGAAAAGGGGATCTTCTGAATTCATTCACACAAATAACACATACAAAATAAAGACGAATATTTTTATTGAGCAGTAATTGGACATCCAGTGCCCTTATTTAATTTATATTAAATGAGGCATAAAACAATTTTTAAAGCAATTCAAACAGCAGAGAGAATTTTAAGCAATGTGAGGATGTCAAATAGGATTTTTCTACCAATTACACCAAACGGTTATGTGTAAGTATAAACAATTTTTACTGCAACTTGTTCTTAAAAGTTAATTAAAATGTATTTTCAAATATGAGAGATTTTTATACCAGTAGCTGGCATTTACAGGAAATAGCTGTCCCAGGAGGACTTCCTGGAAGGTAACCCTGTAGGAGTTCCCAACCTTAAAACTTCAAGAAAACTTAATACACAGAGTAAACAATGTCATGTGACCAAATTTAATTTAGTTCTTACCAGCTACAGTGTACTCAAATTTTTAAAAATTATTAATATATGGATTCAGAAAATGTAGACAATCTCATGTTATTTATTCTGAGGGAATGAATTATCTGGTTAGGAATTAATCTACACACTACTTCTTCCCTTTACCTTTTCTGAGACTGTGTGTGTGCACGGCCAAGTGTTAGGAATTAATTTGCACACTACTTCGCCTTTCCTTTTCTGAGACTGTGTGTGTGCAGCCAAGTGTCAGTATCGATAGAACAAAACTATAGTTTGTCTTATTTTACTTCTAAAGAAGAAACATATTTCTGAAATTTTCAGGTTAACTGAAGAACTTGATCTTCAGAAAAAATTGTTAAAGATGAAAAAAAGTAAAAAGGTAACTGTTTTCAGAATGTCAGATTTGAGTAGATGCATCTAATAAGGGTATTAATTTTTTCAACAAAATTCAGAAAATCTAGAGGTCAACTATAAGGGAACAAGGGAAAAGAGGCATAAATAAGTTGCGTATGCACTCATGTAAGAATAAGGGGTAACAAAAGAGGCATAAAGAAACCAAGAGGAAAGGAATGAGAGAAAGAATGTATGGAAGAAAGAAAGGAAAGTAGAGAGGAAGGAATGGAAGAGATGGTTTTCAGCATATATTGTGGAAATTAGAAGACAAAAAGCAAATCTATGAATCTATTGACAATTCTAAATTAGTCAAACTGAATTTTAAAGTCCAGTGTACTTAGGTGGCATCTAGCTGGACTGGGTATGAGGCCTTCAGGATGGCATGCACTGCACTCGGTCTTGGCCCTCCTCCTCCTCGGATGTCTCTGAGGTGCTGGAAGACTCATCCGATTCTTCATCTGGAAATTCGGCTTCACCACTTCTCCAGCCCCGGTGATGACCTCTCTGTGTCAGGTGACGCATGAGGAACCAAAGCATGTACTGGTCAAACAGGCTGGCATGGTGCAAGCTATCTTCATCTCGTTCCCACTTGTTCTTCTTAATCACCTTCTTTAATCCAGTAAGCCCAGTGGCAGCTTTAGCTGTGGGTGTCCAGATCTTCACATTATGATCTAGGCCACTGGTCGCCAGCACAGGTAGGTAAGGGTGGGGTTCAAGACAGTTTATTGTACCTTCCCTGTTCCCCTTTAGGAACTGGATGATCTGGCAGGATGATTTCTCCCAGAAGAAGATATGCCCGCAATCACTACCGCTCACTACAAACTCACTTCTGGGGCCATAGAAATTAACACCTTTGACTGTGGTATTGTTTCTGTGCCCCTTAAATCTCTTCGTGTATTGAGCACCATCACTGTAAGAGGAGTTGAAGAGGTAAATATCTTCATCATTGTAGCTGGCTAGGAGCTCTGTGCCATCGTGACTGTACACAACACAGGTGATGTTTGTTGGGAAAACACAATTAACCAGATGATGAGGAGTGAATTTCTTGAGCACTCCATTGTTTTCTTTCTCATCAATTCTCCTCTGGTCATAAATTCTTACAAACTGATCTTGTCCGCCCACTGCAAATTGGTAGGTATTGGCGGGATTCACAGTAATTGTATACAGTCCCACTTTCTTATCCTTTTCTCTTGTTACCACAACTTTTGAAGCTGGCCGGTCTTGTCTGAGGTCAATGGTGAAGACAACAGCATCTTCACCCGAAGTGAGGAACTGAGAAGGAGAGTCAGGCACCAGAGCCAACTTGTGGGCAGGTCCCCTGTGCTGGGCCACACACTTAGTATTCTCGAAATATGATGCACTAATTAGTTCTGCTACCCGTACCTGCCCATCACGGGCACACATGGCCAGGGTGGAATCACCACAATTAGGAAGGAATTTGGCCTGGAAGACATTGTTTGTGTGACCACTTTCAAAGTTGAGTACTGGCTTCTGCCGTACCCAGTCCCACACTATCACCTTTAGGTCATCACCGCTACTGGCCAGCCGGGTGCCACGCTGGTTAAAGTGTACAGTATTAACACAACCGACATGCTCTGCAAGACGATATTGCAGGCGGAAACGCTGCACAAAGGCTCTTGCCCCACAGGCCTCATATACAAAATGGGGACGTGAACCCAGCTGCCGCTGATGAAGAGCAGTAACGACCTGCCAGCGAGGTCGGGGCAGGGGAGATGTCTCTGAGGAAACCCACTCCTCCAGCGCCGGATCCTCCTCTAACAAATACTGCTCATGGTTGGCGCCACTGCATTGTGGACCCGCCCGAGGCTGTTCTTCTTCCTCCTCCTCCTCCTCCTCCGCCTCCTCTCCTCCCTCCGCCTCCTCCCTTCCCTCCTCCTGTATCTCCTCTTCCTCCTCCCTTTCTGTCTCCTCCTCTCCCACTAAAGGGTAATGGAATAAACTTTCACCACTCGTGAGGAAATGCTGAAAGTCCTCCATGCTGTCAAGTTCGATGTCTTCACTTGCACTTTCTCGGTCTGAGCTTCGATTTTCTGTGCCGGCATCGTTGGGGAATCCACCATCCCTGGTATCACCGCCATCTCCGGTCACTGTCACACTCAGCTCTGAGGTCGCCATGTCAGTGTCTGACGAGGCCTCTGTCGCCGCCACCGCTCCAGACTGCTCCTCTGGGCTGCTGAACAGGTTTTCAGTCCCTAGGTCTGGTAAGCCGTCTGTGCTTCCCTCTTGGTGGGACATCTCAAACGATATTTGCTGTAGCTGAACTGGAACTGCAAAGGCCAGGCCCCTGAAAGCTCTGGGAAGAAAGTTGGCCCGCGGTTAGAACTGATGGTCGTCAAGGAAGTAAGCACGTGACAATCAAACGCCAATCTGATTGGCTAAAGGGGACAATAAACTATTCTGCCGAGGCAGTTGCCAGTATGGGATCCCATGAGGTTCAGAAAGCTTCTTACCTGCTCGCCTCCTCGCAGCATCCAGATTGCTCTAGGTTTTCCAGGCCCAGAGCCCCACCCCGACAGGCATCTTACACTGTGAGTAGCTGCGGCTTTTTGAAGATGAAACTTGCTGCACCTTGGAAAATGTTCTTATTAGAGAACCATGAGCAAACGTGATCCTCTTTAAGCAAAATAGTTTTTAGAAGCCTCTCAGTGTTTTGCTTGAAGGTAATGTACTCTATTAAATGAAGATGTAGGCAAGAACAGTGAAAAGTTAGCTAAGTGTCCTACAGCTAGTGACTTTTTGACATACAAGAAATATCTTAAATCGAGCAGCTTGAGGGAAACCTTGAGTGCTCTAACTGGTAGAATCGATATAGGGTTGCTAGATAAAATATGGTATGCATAGTTAATTGCATTTCAGATGAAGGATGAATACATTTTTTAGTATGGGTAGGTCTCAAATATTACGTTAGATATATTGCCACTAAAATTTTATTTAGTATTTATCTGAAATTCAAATTTAACATGGTGTCTTCTATTTTTATTTGTTAAATCTGGCAGGCTCCTTTAGTGAAAAGAATTTAGACCCTCAGTGTAATGAAGGCTGAAATCAACTCATCAATTGAAAGTGGACATTGAAATGAGTAATGGCTTCACCTATTTGAGATAGAAGTAGTACTTCCTTTTTTTCTTATGCCACTAGAGTTCCTATATATCTATTTAGAGTTAATTCAATTTAAGATAGGGAACACCAATACAAATTTTATGGAAAAAGAAATTATGTGATGTCATAGAACTACAAAATCTTTTACATATCACCCACAATATGTCAGAGGTTTCTGTGGGGCCTCTAAGGAACAGAAAACAGCTCTACAGAGACAGTTAATTGGCATTACTGTGTTAATTTAATAGTTTCTGTGAATGAATTATCTAAGGTGATGTCAGCATATTTTCAAAGGGCTACAGTAAACTGCTAACTAAGAATGCCAGAATGAGGAAAACAAAGTTTTCCTCAGAGTAACTGCAAGGTAAATGCAAAATTGATTAAAAGTAGAAGTACACAGTCTTCTAAAGAAAGCAGATGGCTCCAAGGCCAATAGTAACAGAAAGATATGTAAAAGAGTATTCATAGCAACTTGTAAAGCCTAGCACAGCAAACTGAAAACCACTGAAAAGCCCATCAAGAATAACATGAATATATAATGGAATAATGTACAGAAGTGAGTAGACTAGACTAGAATTGAATACATGAGCATGGATGAATCTTTAACACAATGATGAGTGAAAACACAATTAACAAGGATAGTCAATAATTTCAATTTTTTGCAAGTCTATATTATTTTCATATAAAATAACATCATTTAAAAAGGCAAGGGAGTAATTGATTCACAACTCAGGATAATGATTAAATTTCAAAAAGAGAAGAAGGTTGAAATCTGAGAAAGATGCAACTTCAAAAATTCTTGGCATTATTTATATCTTATCCTCAGTATAGGTGTCCAGTTATTCTTTTTATTATTTATTGCAAGGCATACACATTTTATGTGTATGATATATTGCATAGTAATTCTTTAAAAGAATTCATGTTCATAAACAAAGGGTCTTGCTCAGCCATGGAACACAAAAACAGGAAACCTAGAGCATCAAAGCCTAACATACCCATAAAGGAATTGCCCAGGAAAGGAAATGTCTTAGTCCATTTTGCTTTGCTCTAAAGGAATAGCTGAGGCTGGGTAAGTTAGAAAGAAAAGTGGTTTTGTTTTTTTTTGTTTTTTTTTTTTTTTTTTGAGACAGAGTCTCGCTCTGTTGCCCGGTTTTTTTTACTTGGTTAAAAGGTCAGCAGGCTGTACAAGAGGCAGGCACGAGGTTCTGCTTTTAGTGAGGAACTCAGGAAGCTTTAATCATGGCAGAAGGAGAAGGGGAGCGGGAGTGTCACGTGGTAAGAGAGGGAGTGGGAAAAGAGGAGGTGCAAAACTCTTTTTAACAATCACATCTTGTGAGAACTAATAGAGTGAGAAATTACTCATTATCTGGAGAGAAGGCACCAAGCCATTCATGAAGGTTCTATCCCCATGATCCAAACACCTCCCACCTGGCCCCACTTTCAACACTGGGCATCAATTTTTTTGATAGCTTTTAATTGTGCTTTTCTTCAACTTAGTTCATTAAAATATATTTATTTTAAATATCCTATAAATAAAGTGACCACCAACTAATGTGGAATATAGGTCACCCCTCAGTATGATATTTGTTTTAAGCAGTGTTTCTCATAGGAATTTTATTGATTGTACAGTAGTTACAATAATGTCAAATATAATGATGTATACAATTTAAACGAGATAGGCCAGTTAAGAACTTACATAATATAAAAATATACATATTAAAAGTTAGCCAAGTGGACAGATGCATGTAACAGGGAGAGCAGGTAACAGGAACCCCTTTAATTATCAGTCAAGGGCCCAGATGCAGGAATCTTGTTTTCCCTTCCATTACAGTAAACAGTGTTCATTAACAGATACAGGTCTTCCAGATACATCTAAACACACGGGAGTAAGTTGTGAATTGCTGTGTGTACAGTCTAAAGTGGTGGAATTGCGATCTTCCTGTGATACTCCTGAGAAAAAGTAAATAGTGAACCCCATGCAAGTAGTAGGAAGCCTTGGTCTTTTATCATAGGTTGGACTTGAAGATATTTAACTCCTGACATTAATATCTGTAAACAGGCCCGGCATGGTGGCTCACATCTATAATTCCAGCACTTTGGGCGGCTGAGGTGGACATATCATTTGAGGTCAGGAATTTGAGACCAGCCTGGCCAACGTGGTGAAACCCCATCTCTACTAAAATACAAAAAATTAGCCGGGTGTGGTGGTACACACCCGTAATTCCAGCTACTTGGGAGGCTGAGGTGGGAGGATCACTTGAGCCCAGGAGGTGGAGGTTGCAGTGAGCTGAGATCATACCACTGCACTCCAGCCTGGGTGACAGAGTGAGACCCTGTCTCAAAAAATAAATAAAAATAATAAATAATAAAAGCCAGGCATGGTGGCTCATGCCTGTAATCCCAGCACTTTGGGAGGGTGAGGTAGGTGGATCACTTGCAGTCAGGAGTTTGAGACCAGCCTGGCTAACATGGCAAAACCCCCTCTCTACTAAAAATTAGCAGGTCGTGGTGGCGTGAATGTGGTCCCAGCTACTCGGGAGGCTGAGGCACAAAAATCACTTGCACTCGGGAGGCGGAGGTTGCAGTGAGCCGAGGTTACGCCACTGCACTCCAGACTGGGTGAAAGAGTGAGACTCTGTCTCAAATAACAAACAAACAAAATATTCGTAAACAGCACATGCCCCCTTTTGCTATGTTTTCTCCAAAAATGGCATGGACTTAGGGTGGGAGAATTCTGATGGTCGTTTGACCTAACAGTGAACTACTGAACTACTGTTTAAAATGTGAGAACCTTTCAAAAAAAAAATTAGACAGGTGTGATAGCGTGTGCTTATAGTCCCAGCTACTCAGAAGGCTGAGACAAGCCAATCCCATCCCTTGGGCCTGGGAGATCGAGGCTGCAGTGAGCCGTATTTGTGCCACTGCACTCCAGCCTGGGTCACGGAGTAAGACCCTATCTCAAAAAATAAAATGAAATGAAATAAAAAATAAAGTGTGAGAACCTTTAAATACTACTTAGTTACAGTTTAAAAAATGGGGATCATCCATAGCTATAAGTCAAAAGGTAGAAGGGAGTGCATCTTAATTTTTATGCTTTTAGTTTTACTGTTCTGTGGTTTCTATGGCTGTCCTAAAGAATGACACTGGTACACTGCTGGTTTCTTTACCAACGCAGACACTAGTTAGAGCACTTAGATCAGACAAAACCCGAAATAGAAGAAATGTCACTCTTTTTCTCTGGGATCTTCTAAGAAACTAGACTAAAATTATGAATTATTAAAGTTTCCTATTGAGTGGTGGTGTTTTTATGTATGTAACTATCCAAAGAACAAATCAAATAGCTGTCTAACACTTGCGAGAGCATGGACTTTTGGTATACTTCTGATAGGGATCAAGAACCCTGAGCAGCAATTCACAGTCAGAGTTGTTTTCTTTTTCTTTCTTTCTTTTCTTTTTTTCTTTTTTCTTTTTTTTTTTTTTTTTTTTTTTTGAGATGGAGTCTCGCTCTGTGGCCCAGGCTGGAGTGCAGTGGCATGATCCCAGCTCACTGAAACCTCTGTCTCCCGGGTTCAAGCGATTCTCCTGCCTCAGTCTCCCGAGTAGCTGGGATTACAGGCGTGTGCCACCACACCTGGCTAATTTTTCTATTTTTAGTAGAGACAGAGTTTCACCATATTGGCCAAGCTGGTCTCAAACTTGTGACCTCAGGTGAGCCATCCACCTCGGCCTCCCAAAGTGCTGGGATTATAGTTGTGAGCCACCATGCCTGGCTAGAGTTATTTTCCTACACACCTCATTTACCCTGCGCTTGTGCCAACTACTATGGTATATGTATTTTGAGGGATTATGGTTCACAACGTATGCTTAAAGATCCTCTTAGAGAGATTTCTCTAGTTCAGTAAAAACCCCTTTATAAAAAGGTGGCAGGTTCTGTGAACTTAAAGAGAAGACTCAGTGTCTCTCTGAATACCTCTAAATTACTGCTAGAATTGGAAGTTCCTATTTAGGGGGAAACAATATTAAAATAACTTAAAAGTCTATTTTATTGGTAACTTAGAATGCAAAATATTTTATTTTAAAAATTCTAAAATTTGGAAGCAAGCTAGCCTAGGTTAAATAATAGTTTCTAGACCTGAGTGTATTCATTTGGGGCTCAGTTTTCCTGTTTAATTACAAGAACAACTTCCTAACTTCCTAGGTGGGAACACTACTGTTTTGGAGGTCTGCGATTGGATAAACTAATCCATCTCAGTTGGTAACACTTCTTTTTTTCTTTGGTAATGGTGTAAAATTCTAGAATAAATGCATTTTTATCTAGTTTTACAGTGACAATTTCATTCCAAAATCTATTGGGAGGCATATACCATATATAGGAAGCCATCTTCATCCTTCTCACTCCTCATACACCTCTGAAATCAGTGAGGTGATGCTCATCCTTCTGTGCCCAGTCACCGACAGGAAGAAGGCTTGATTAGCACAAGGAACTTTGTTTCATCCAGAACAGGCAGCTGCTTCTCACTCTTATATCCTGTTATCACGGGGATTCTGGTTGGATGCTGCTCTCCGGTAAGTGAGACATCTACTCTTTGTCTTGAGGTGCAGGCTGCTTGAAGGTCTTCTGAGGCATGGTGCTGGGGCCTGGGGATGGGGGCAGGGGGGGCTAGGCTGAGGAGGCAGGCTGTAGAGACCCTGAAGGTCTGGTGGCTCTGGAGAGGGGAGGAGAGGGAGAGTGGTGGTGGCTCTGACTCTCTTCGGGATCAAATTTTAACACAAGATTTGAGGGGACAAATATCCAAATTATATCAGGAAATCTTAATCGGCTTTGGATATGTCTTGACCCGTTGCAAAGAACAGTTCCAGTGTTAGAGGGTGAATCAGGTTACTTTAACCTGATGCTATTTTATCAATCTGCTTTTCATATTTGCTTATTAGGCAAATTTTGACCATAAATTGGCTTTTCATTTAAGTTTTTGTTTAAGTTTGGCTTTGCATCTCATCGATTCATTTTATATATTTCCATTCTCGTTCATTAATCCACCGTGCGTTTATTTAGGACTTCTATGTGCCATGTACTATTCTAGGTACTGATAATACGGTGGTGAATAAAAGTGGCATTCCGTTGACTCATGGAGTATGTAATATAGTGGATGAAAGAGAAAATAGACAAATTAATATGTAGATAGACCAGATGAAGCAGTAATGAATATTATGGAGAGAATTAAAGTTGTGTAAGTGCATATAGAATATGAGTTGTTATTTTAGATAGTACATTCAGGAAGGACTCCTTAATGGGGTGACATTTAAGTAGAGGGCCGAATGAAAAGAGAAATAGATCCTTAAGTACCTAGAGTAAGAACATTCCTTATAAAGTGATACTGAGTGCAACTTATCTGAAGTAGGATCACAATGTGAGTGTTCATGGAACTTCAAGGAGGCTGTGATTCAAACAGTGCGAGTAAGCTTTAGGGAGAGTGACAGGCAATGAGATTGGAAGTAGCCATGGCCAACTAAACAGAACCTTGTTGACCATTATAAGGAATTAGAGTGCTTTATTTTATTCTAAGTGTGCTGGAAAACCTTTGGGAGCTTGCCAGCAGGGGGATGCATTGTGTGACTTACTTTTTAAAAGGATGACACCAGCTATTGTGTGGAGAATAGCATGGGAGCAGAAGAGAGAACAGATGTACTAAACTATTGCTCTAATCCAGGTGAGAAATTAAACTGGATTAAACTAGTGTTGGAATGGTGTAGGTGGAGAAAATTAGTTAAGTTTGGAATATATTTTAAAGTGGAAAAGGCAGCATTTGCTGATGAGCTGAATATGAGTGTGAGGTGAATTAGCCTATTGGCAAGAAACACATACCAGTTGGGTAATTGGAAGCAGTTCAACAAGTGGGCTCCTTACAAAGGTGAGAGCAGGCTAAATCACAAGGGAAGCATGTGGACATCATTGCTATTACGAACAGGAAGACATTATACTCCTAAGCCAAAAGGTATAGAAGGCAGAGAGAAGTTATCAAAAACCTGACACGAGTGATCTCATTGTTCAGTTCCCACCTATGAGTGAGAACATGCGGTGTTTGGTTTTCTCTTCTTGTGATAGTTTGCTAAGAATGATGGTTTCCAGCTGCATCCATGTCCCTACAAAGGACGCAAACTCATCCTTTTTTATGGCTGCATAGTATTCCATGGTGTATATGTGCCACATTTTCTTAATCCAGTCTGTCACAGATGGACATTTGGGTTGACTTGGACTCGGGAAGGGGAACATCACACACTGGGGTCTATCATGGGGAGGGGGGAGGGGGGAGGAAGGAGGGATTGCATTGGGGAGTTATACATGATATAAATGATGAATTGATGGGTGCTGACGAGTTGATGGGTGCAGCACACCAACATGGCATAAGTATACATATGTAACAAACCTGCACGTTATGCACATGTACCCTAGAACTTAAAGTATAATAAAAAAAAAAAAAAAAAAAAAAAAAACAAAAACCTGACACGAAAAGGGGAGTGTGGAGAGTCTGGCGTGATATAGCCATCCCTCTGTGAACCCATAGAGAGGCAGTCAGGGAAATAAATTCCCCAGATTTATTCTCCTTTCTGTACTCTCCTGCTGGTGCTTTCCACTCAATCACATTAAGAAGGGAGGAGAAGGAATCTGGATGTGTAAATGTAAGCTATCCAGCCTCTGGTGGACAGATAGGAATCAATGGTAACTCCTAAGTATTTGACAGGAATAATGGGTTAATGGTGGTAACATTTACTACAGTGAGGATTAGGGATGAGGATGGGGAATCAAGAGTTCTGTTTTATTTACATCAAGTATAAAAATGTCCACAAAACATTGAGAAAACAGAAGCACTGAGTTGGCAATTGGATACACATGTCTGGAGTTTACAGGAAAGATTATAAATATAGATATAAATTTAGAAGTCATTAGCCACTGGGAGTAAAGGAGATCACCTAGGGAATGAATATAGTGAGAAAGCAAAGATCTGAGAACTAGGCATTGGAAAACTCCAACATTTATTTTAGGAAGAAAGGAGAAAACAACCATATGGAGCAGAAGGAGCAGCCAGTTATGTAGGAGAAAAATATGAGAATATGAAGAAAGTGTAGAATTTATTTTACAAAGTTGGGTGTGATTGACTGTACCAAATATTGCCAAGAGGTTAAGAAAAAGCCTTGGAAGTGACCACTGAATTTGGTAAGAGGGAGGTAACCAGTGACTTATTGTAACTCTTTTATAAGACTTACGAGAAAAAAGCTTGGCCAGGAATGTTTGGGGAGAGAAAGGAGAGGGAAGAAGTGATGATGGTGAGTGAGGAGAGACAACTCTATATAGAGTTTTGCTGCAAAGAGAAGAGAACTAGAGTGATAACAAAGGGAAATGGGGTCAATAGATTTTTTTAAAAATCAGGTTTATCACAGGATGTCATATACTAATGATAATGATTCAGTAGTGAGGGGGAAGTTGTAATGCAGGGGGGACAGAAGTTTCTGAAAGTCTTAAATAGGGGAGAGAAAACAGGATTCAACGCACAGGTGGAGGGGTTGTAGTAGGAGAGGAGGTGAAATATTTGGCATGGAGGCAGGCAGGTTGTTAGATCTGGTGGTGAAAGACTATATGCATATTATCTTCTAACTGCTTCCGTTCCTGAAGTGAATAAAGAAGCAAGGAAATCACTTATGAATGAGGTGGAATACCTCTGTGCTAGAGCTTTGAGACAGAAGAAGGTTTGGAACTGCCAACTCAGAGAATGAGAGAATTAGTCCAATAGAGAAATGGAGATTTGTTGCCTGGAAGCAGATCAGACCACTTGTAGTTTCATAACACAAACGTAAAGTGAGACAGCATTGCTACTTGTTTTTCTCTAACCATTTCAGATACTTGAGGACAGAAATGGAGTAGGCAGATACCTGGATTGAAGTAAATTCCAAATTCTTTTGCTAGTTGAGGATGACAGAGAGTTAGGGGTGGGGGACAAAGGAGCTTAGATTTTACATAGTGAAATTTTATAATAACAAACCATGAAATTTAACTATATTAAAAAGGGAATTAAGGACTTGAGGAAGAAGATAGAAATGGCAAATGATAGGGTCAGCAGGTTGGAGGTCCTAGGGAAGTCAAAGTTTGCTCTGATCAGCAAATGTGTTCAACTAGGCCTGCAAGTATATATGAAGCTTAGGAGGACAGGATGATTCAGAGCACTGTCATGTGGACTCAAGCTATTAAGGCAAAACAATTCGATTAAAAGAATAAAGTAGTTCACTCTAAAATGTGGCTCAATTTTCTTAGAAGCTATTTTCTTAATCTAAGGGGAACTTCCTACTCTGGGGAAGATGTTTTTTAGACAAAACCTTCCAGTGCCACTTGAATATCCCAGGACATTACCATAACTACTCTTGGAGACCAGTAGTATGGCAGCCTGATTCTGAAAATGTCAATCAAAGAAAAAGATGGGTTATTAATCTGATTGCTTTGGTGGGTTTAAGGATTTAAAAGACAATCATTTCTAAAATGCTATATCACCTTCCTTATGTAGTGGGCTTGTCGTGTTTTCTGCCCTCATGGAAATAACATCCCAGTGGGAGAGATACATTTGCAAACCAGTAATGATTTTAAAGTGAAATGCATACTAAGATTAGTAGAATTTTTTGTGTGACGATTTCATAAGGTGTTGGCAAACCTTACATTTAAATGTGCTTCCTAGATTTTAGAAACACTTATTCAAATTTCTGGGAAGTCCATTAACTTCAGACTGTCATTTGGAAACAAAAGAGGCAAAAAAAAAAAAAGTTCTCTATATTCTAGAACAATTTCCATTAAAAACAATTAAAATAGCCAAATATATGCTAATTGAATTATTAACAGAGGGTCCTGTGAAAGTACAGTGAAAGGAGATACCGTTTTGGGGTAGACATAGTGTTTAGATTGGCTTCCAGAAAAGATATTTGAGCATAACATTGAAAGCAGGAGCAACAGAGCAGCACATAGCCACCTAACGTGAATTTTCTTCTGGGCCCTTATGTATGCATGCCCATGCTCCTCTGGCTCAGACTCACTTTGTTTCAGTCCCTTTTCTGCCTGGTATCCAACAAGGTGGGAAGCAGGTGGAGGCTGACACATGGTCTGTGACAGGAGGGAGGAAAGAGCATGACACATTTTGGAAAATGGAAAATCTTAGTATGGTTGGAACACAGAGTAAGTGTAAGCAGCAATATGAGACAAGGCCAGCTCACAACTTGGCATGTTTTAATGCAGCATTTCTCAAACTTTTTGGTCTCAGAGTGCCTTTACGCTCTTAAAAGTTATTGAGAATCCCAAAGGGCTTGCGTGTGTATGAATTATATCCATTTATATTTGCCGTACTACAAGTTAAAGCTGATAAACTTTTAAATATTTATTAATTTATTTTAAACAACCAACCCAATACATGTTAACATAAATAATACATTTTATGAAAGATTTTTTCCCAACAAACCAAATTTAATAAGGAGATTGGCATTGTTTTACAATTTTGCATATTTTTATTGTCTGGTTTAATAGAAGACATCTGGATTCTCATATCTGCTTCTTCATGCAATCTGTTGCAATATCACACTTTATGCAGTGTCTGGAAAATTCGACTGTACATTTGTGAGAGAATGAGACTGGAAAAAAATAATATTTTAGGCTTACCATAAAATAATTTTGACCCTGCAGACCCACTAAAAAGGTCTCAGAGACCACCCTCAAGCTCCCCAATCACACTTTGAGAACTGCTGCTTTCTTATAAAGGCATGCTGAGAAGAAGTTAAATTTTAACTAATGCACAGATAATTTAGGCAAAGGATTACCTGATAGGATTTGCATTTTATAATTATTGCTCTCAGGGTGGGAAATGAATTGGAGACAGGCAAGGCAAGATGATAGGAAATTAATTACATTTGAACAATTTCTCACATTCTATCTGAAATAAATATTTTTACAAACTTTTATAAAATGCCGGTAATACTTTTTATGTGTCTAGTTTACTTTGCTCAAGAGAAAGTTACTTGAAAGCAGATACTGCTTTTGATTCATCCATATGACTATGGCTTTTGGTAACGTGTACAGAGTAGGCACCAAGTAAAGATTTGTTGAAAATAAATGAAAGAACCAACTAAGTGGCTATCAGAATAGTGCAGATAAAAGACGATATAGTCCTGACCTTAATGGCAGTGGCAAAACAGAGGAGTAAATTCAAGAGATGTACTGAATTCATTGTTGACTGCCTGGAAATGTCACTGACCTACTTGACAGATAAGTGCTATGAAGGAAGGAGAAGGTACACCACCATGTCGGCCATCTGCTTCATGTGGCCCTGATTCAGGAAGTAGTGAAGGGACAGAATGGGGTGGAGTATGAAGGGGTGACTTCTGGTTTCATTTTGAATATGAATTCCAGATGCTTATAGGACTTGAGCCACCCATAGCACCTGAGGCTGTTTTAAAGTTACATAAGTGTCTTATCTAATTAAGCCAAGATCGTAATGTATTCTAATATTTGTTCTCAATGCTTTAATATTTTAGTATTTGTTTTTAGTACTTTTGATGTTTTAGTATTTATTTTTAATGTCTTAATATTTTAAATATTTAATCAGAATTCTTGGATTTTTGCTGGCCTAAATTTCCGATTCTATTAGTGGGTGCCCATTTACTGTCAAACACATGGGATTAATTTGGCTGCTACACAGTGGACGCTATTTTGCTTTTTGATTCACTGTAATGTACTTCTAGATTCCATCCAGAGTTTGGGAAGCTGAATTCTTCCTACAACTGTGTGAAGGAATCTGCAGACCCCATTCTTAATATGCATGTATGGTAGAAAGTAGAAGACGCAGCATTGGACTTATTTACAGAAACTGATCGAGTCTCCTGTCACCATCCTCCCACTTTGCAAGTCCTAATTAAAGTTGATGACACATTTAAAAGTACAAATATCTGCAAGTATGGATTTTAGTAGTTCACAATTCATTAGATAGACAACATGTGATTGAAAATAAAGAAGCATTATGCAAAGAGTATGTTTTGAACAACTTAAAATGAGTTCAGAAGGTAGCAAAACAAACTGGCTTTACATTTCCAAGAGAGTAGCCCCAATAGACAGAAAGGAAGCCTTTAAACACTAAAAGAATTTAGTTCTCATATCCTTTATTGCTGCTTATCTTTTCATCTGGTTGGAGTTGCTGTTTTATCCAGTACTTCACTATTTAGCACCATCCTGTCTTTATATTTTGATTCCAATCTACTCTGCAAGCCTAATTGTCGCCCTGTCTCAGGAGGATGTGAATCATTTTAAAGTTAGAGAAGCATTTGCATAGATAGAAAATAATTGTAATTTCTTTATAATTACTCTATTTGTTTTTCTCTTAATTATGCTGAAAATGTATCAATATCTCCAAAGAATGAATGACTACCACCTGTCATAAATGTGGAAGGCAGCCCCCAACTCTAATCACTTTCATCACTTCAAATTAAAACTATAGTGTTTATGAAAGTTTGAGCCCTTGATATAATTTCTATTGGTTGCATAATTTAGTGAGTTACAGAAATTGTACCATTTAAGAAAAATAAGGTATACTTTGGAAAGTATATTTTGTTCGCTCTTCACCAGTTATTGTGTGTTTCATAAAGCACATATTGAACACAGAAAACTGGACATGCACGAATTTCATTAGAGACATTTATATACTTTAAATGGAATACAGGACATTATTTCCAAGACTGTCCAAGGATACTTATGGTAATGTGTGAAATACAGATATAAAACTAAAACACACAAAGTTCTGGGGTCACCTAACAGAATTTTTATGCTCCCCAATAGAGAATTAGGCAGGTAAGTTTAAAAAGTAACCAAAGATATATTTTATGAAACATGTTATTATTATTATTGAGAGTGGTGCCACAATTTCTTCCTCCTCTCATTTACACGCTCAAAGGAATTTCTGCTCTTCTTTGTTTTTGGAAATTCTGCCTTTACTCCTAATGTGATACTTCAGACTTTGAAATATGGTGGGCCACATTTTACTCTTGCACAGAGTCATGGTTCATGTGTTACAGACCCTCTTGCTCTCTCATTTGCCTCAATGCTCAGGCACGAAGAGCACTCTTGGTTTTTTGTTAATGTGCTTGGATAGTGCCCAGGATCTAGTAGGAATGCTGGCCCTCCTTCTTACAGGTACTCTCTTTCATCACTGATTCTATGCTAGTTAGACCAGGCATCTGCAAACAGGGATATTTTTACTTCTTTCTTTCTGATGTAGATGGGTTTAATTTTGTTTTCTTGTCTGATTGTCCTCGCTCATACTTTTAGTACTATGTTGAATAGAAATGCCAAGGGTGGTCATCTTTTCCTCATATGGGATCTTAGAGAGAAAGCTTTCAGTTTTCCACTGAAAACTATGATTATTATGTTAACTGTGGGCTCTTCATAAATGAGTTTTACTGTGTTGAGAAAATCTCCTTCTATACCTATTTTGTTGGGAGTTTTTTATTTATCAAAAAAGGATGTTTAACTTTGTCAAATACTTTATCTGCATCTATTGAGATGATCAGGTGGTTTTTATCTTTTATTCTGTTAATGTTATATATCACATTGACTGACACAGAAAAATGGAACAGAACAGAAACCTTAGAAGTAAATCCAACCACACATGTTCAACTAATTTTTGACAAGGGCACCAAGAACAGACAATGGGGAAAGGATAGTTTCTTCAATTCGTGGTGTTGGGAAAGCTGGATATCCACATGCAAAATAATGAAATTGAACCCTTATCTTATACTATACACAAAAATCAAATGGAAATGGATTAAAGGCCCAAATATAAGAATAAATTGAAATTTCTAGAAAAAAATACATAGGGGAAAAATTCCTTGACATCGGCCTTGGCAATGACTTTTCGTGGCATATCATACCACAAGCTCAAGCATCAAAACCAAATATAAAAAGTGGGACTACATCAAACTAAAAAGCATCTGTATAGTAAAGGAAACAACAAAATGGAAACGCAGCTTATGGATTATGAGAAAATATTTGCAGACCATATATTTGATAAGAGTTAATATTCAAAATATATAAGGAACTCACTCTAATCAATAGCAATAATAAAAATAATACCCAATTAAAATATGGCCCAAGGACATGAATATACATTTTTTCCAGACATAACTAAATATGGTCAACAAATATATCAAAAGTGCTTAATATCATTAATCACCACAGAAATGCAAATCAAAACCAAAATGAGATATCACCTCACACCTGTTAGGATGAATATTATCAAAAAGACAAGAGATAGCAAGTGTTGTTGAGAGTATGGATAAAAGGGAACCCATGGCCGGGCGCGGTGGCTCACACCTGTAATCCCAGCACTTTGGGAGGCCGAGGGGAGTGGATTACAAGATCAGGAGATCGAGACCATCCTGGCTAACACGGTGAAACCCAGTCTCTACTAAAAATACAAAAAAATTAGCTGAGCATGGTGGCACGCACCTGTAGTCCCGGCTACTCAGGAGGCTGAGACAGGAGAATCGCTTGAACCCGGGAGGTGGAGGTTGCAGTGAGCCAAGATTACACTGCTGCACTCCAACCTGGGCAACAGAGTGAGGCTCCGTCTCAAAAAAATAAAAAAAAAGGGGGGGAACCCTTGCACACTGTTGGTAGGAATGTAAATTGGTATAGTCATTATGGCAAATACTATGGAGATTCCTCAAAAGATTAAAACTAAAATTATCATATGACCCAGCAATCCCTTTTCTGGTTATATACCTAAAGGAAGTGAAATCAGCAACTTATGGAGATATTACTGCAGCATTTTTCGTAGTATCCAAGATATGGAAACAACCTGTGTCTGTTGATGGATGAATGCTTACAGAAATTTTGATAGAGTGTATATATGTGTGTATATATATACATACATAATTTCTGCTATGTGAGGACATAATTATAAAGAGAAATCTAATCAGCTGGCACCTTGACACACACACACACACACACACACAAATTATTAAGCCTTAGAAAAGGAGATCCTGCCATTTGCAGCAACATGGATGAACCTGGAGGCCATTATGCTAAGTGAAATAAGCCAAGGACAGAAAGAAGAATACTGCATGATCCCGTGGATATGTAGAATCTAAAAAAAGTGGAATACATAGAAACAGAGTAGGATGGTAGCTACCAGGGTTGGTGGGAGAGGGAAATGGGGAAATGCAGGTCAAAGGGTACAAAGTTGCAGTTAAAATAATTCTAGAGATCTTATGTACAGCATGAAGACTATAGTTGGTAACATTGCATTGTTTACTGGAAATTTGCTAAGTCAGCAGATTTCTGGTGCTCTTATCACAAATAAGGTTAACTATGTAAGGAGACGTATATGTTAATTTGCTTAACTGTAGTAGCAATTTCACTATGTGTATGTAGATCAAAACATCCTGTTGTACAGCTTAAATATATACAATAAAAACAACAACAACAACACGGGACCCAGGACCAGGGTTTGAATCATGGTCTTACCCTTTTCCAGTTGTATCATCTTGGGCAAACTATATAACATTTCTATATTTCTGTCTCACTGTATGTAAAGTGATATCGATTATACCAATTACTTCAGAGAGAATTGTGGGATAAATAAATTAATATAAATGGAATAAATTATTTAATTATTTAATTAATTATTTAATTAACATGTAAAGCACGATGTAAAGGTTAGCTGCCATTATTAGTGTCAGCCTGTTATGTACTGTGTATTTGTGTCTTCCTAAAATTCATATGTTGAATCCCTATGCCCTAATGGGATGCTGGAGATTTTGGGAGGTGATTTGAGTTAGATGAGGTCATGAGGATGGAGTCCTTATTTGGTAATGCATTTATTGAAAAAGGAGGAGACCAAGGATATTTCTCTCTCTCTTTCTGCCATATGAGGATAGAATCAGGAAGAGGGCTTTCACCAGGAATCTAATCGGCTGGCACCTTGATTTCAGACTTCCTAACCTCTAGACCTGTGAGAAGTAAAAGTCTGGGTTTTGTGTTTGTTTTTTGTTTTGTTTTTGAGACAGAGTCTTTCTCTGTCACCCAGGTTGAAATACAGTGGTGCAATCTCGGCTCACTGCAACCTCCGTGTCTCCAGGTTCGTGCCTCAGCCACCTGAATAGCTGGGATTGCTGGCATGTGCCACCACGCCCAGCTAATTTTTGTATTTTTTTTTCTTTGTAAGTAGAGACAGGGTTTCACCATGTTGGCCAGGCTGTTCTCGAACTCAGGAATTCCACCTCAGGAGTCCTGACCTCAAGTGATCCACCCACCTCAGCCTCCCAATGTGCTGGGACTACAGGTGTACCATGCCCAGCCTAAATGTCTGTTGTTTAAGTCACCCAGCCCACGGTATTTTTATTACAGCGGTGCAAACTGACTAAGACACAGCCAGAGCAAGTTCGGTGGTCACAAAGTTCAAGATACTGTACTTGATTCTAAATATTTCAACATTTGTGTCAAAAGTTTGAACAATGATATTAAAGGCCTGTGATACAAAATTGGGAGCTGTATCTCTGACGCTAGGCTAAAGTCAATGACATGAAATATGTTTAGGTCCCCCAAAACAAAGGTTTACATGCCAAATATTTGCCAGCATTGTGATATATTTATTTTAAATATATAAGTGCCATGTTGTGATCTGTTTCACAGCTTGAATTGCAAATACAGCTAAACAAACTTTGGTAAGTTTTAATTTTTTTTTCAAAAATGAAATATGTGGCTGTGTGCAGAGGCTCACGCCTATAATCCTAGCACTTTGAGAGGCCGAGGCGGGTGGATCACCTGATGTCAGGAGTTGGAGACCAGCCGGGCCAACATGGCAAAACTCCGTCTGTACTAAAAACAGAAAAATTAGCCAGGCGTGGTGGTGGGCACCTGTAATCCCAGCTACTTGGGAGGCTGAGGCAGGAGAATCGCTTTAACCAGGGAGGCCGAAGTTGCAGTGAGCCGAGATTGTGCCATAGCACTCCAGCCTGGGCGAAAGAGTGAAATTCTGTCTCAGAAAACAAAATAAATAAATAAAATAAATAAAATATGTGATTCAGTTATATAAGATGAATACATTCTAGAGGTCTGCTGTACAACATTATCTGTGGTTAACAATACTGTATTGTGTACTTAAAATTTGTTAAGGGTAGATCTCATGTTAAATGTTTTTACCACAATATACAAATAAGCAAACAAACAAACAAATAAATAATATATGTGATTTCAAATGTCATAGGACGAAATTAGTAGACAATCCAGTATCTTTTCTCCTCTCACCACCTTTACCTCCGATTTGTTGAAAACTTAGGACTTATAGAGACCTAAATATCTTCAGGTGTCATGGGAAGAGTGGGTCATTCCAACTTCTAAACCCACACGAGGATTATGTAATAAGTTCCTTAATGTTTTGTCTTATCATTGCTACATAAAGACATTTTTGACAACCAGTCTTATAACATTATGAATTCCACCAGTAAGAACCTTAGAGGGAGACTGATCCATTCCTGCAGTGCTTATCTCAACCATGAAGCCTCTTACTTTGGGTACCCGTAGATATACTTTTTAGGACTCAGTATTTTTCACCTCGTATTCAGGTAGGAGTGCAGCATCAAAATTGGTTTAGGACTGCAGTGGACTGAATGCTTGTCTTTCCGTAAATTAATATGTTGAAATTCTACCAAGGTGATGGTATTAGGAGGTAGCCCCTTTAGGTGGTGATTAGATCATAAGAGTAGAGCCCTCATGAATGGGACTAGTGACCTTTTAAAAGAAACTCCAGAGAGCTAACTTGTCCCTTCCACAATGTGAGAACCGAGGTAGAAAGCACCATCTATCAACGAAAAGCAGGCCTTACCACACACTGAATCTACCTGCACCTTGACCTTGGGCTTCCCAGCCTCCAAACAGTGAGAAACAAATTTCTGTTGTTTATAAACTACAGTATTTTGTTACAGCAGCCCAAATGGACTAAGATGGGATGGCAATAGGAAAAAGAAAATTTAAAAATCAGTTATTTACTGCCGTACAGCTGGGGTCAGCAGAGAGGACTGAGTGCAAAGGAGCATGAAGGAACTTTTGTGTAGATGATGGAAATATTCTATCTATATCATAATTGCCTTGATAGGTATATGAGTGAATACATTTCTTAAAACTCATCAAATCATACAATTAAAATGAGTGGATTGTGTTGAATACAAATTATACCTCACTAGAGCTACTTCCCCCCATCTTCTTCATTCTCACACCCTAAAAGAAACGAAGACTCCTCACTTTCATCTTGCTAAACATGAAGTGTCTTATAGTACTCTCTCTCTCTCTCCAGGGAGCTTTATATTCCACCTATTATTTAATTTTATGTTTTAAGTGAAATTTAATAAATTATTCTTTCAATGGTTATTTCAAACATTTTCTTGTTTTGCTTTCTTTTTACATATGTGGAGGGATGTCCTTTCCTCTTTAAAAAATTCACTTGACAAGATATTTAATGAATCCTTACTAAAAGTCAGGCAGTTTTATAGGCACTATGGATACAAGAGTGAGGAAGACATGTCCTGATAAATTAATATTAGATGATATGTAAGTAGAAAAGTAAAGCAGAAGATAAGGATAGGAATGATGGGATGGGGTTATGTTTGTTGCAATTTGTTAAAGTCTGGACAAAAAGACATCACAGAGAATGTACTGACTGAACATACTTTAAGAAGAAAAAGGAAGACACATGGAGATATACCTAAGTATCTATATCTGTATCTAATAGTCCAAGCAGAGAAAGTAGCAAACATGACTTTTTTGAGAAGAGAGGATATCTGGAGTGACTGAAGAATAGCACAGGGGCCAGAATGGCTGGAGCAGACTCCAAAAAGGGAAGTGTAGAAGACATGAGTCCTGACAGGTAGCAGGAGGCCAGATTATTTATAGCCATATGACTCACTTGGAAGGGTTAAGACTTTCCCGTAAATAGGACGGTGAGATGTCTTGACAAGAAAACTGATTTTGGAACAAAGGTTTGTGTGTGAGTCGTTTATTGAGGGGGATGTGCTCAGAAAGCAGCAGTGAGGACCAAAGGAGATTCCAAGCAAGGAAAAGAGGAAAGGAAAAAAAAGACATTGAATTGGCCATTGCTACAAGTGACTAGTGGTTCTATCCATGGGATCATGTAAAAAAATTGTATTAAATGTGCCCCAGGAACATTCACGCAGGGGGTAAAAGGGAGGAGTTTTATCCTTGAGATTCCATAATTTTGTTGAACCTCCCTAAGGTGCATTAACTCATCTGAAGTTCTGTGTTGCATATTTACTGTAGCACCCCATGCCCAAATTTAGTAGGCAAGCCCAAAGCAGGAGGTGTGACATGCAGAGTAAGGTGGAAATGTAATGTTCTCAGGACATTACCCCACGAGGCTGGTTGGAGCCCAGGCAGAACTAGTCATTGCAATTGTATTTCTATAGACAAGATACAATTGGAATGTGAAATTTATAATAATGGTGCCATTTACAATAGCATCAAAAGATGCCAAATGCCTAGGAATAAATATAATTAAACATATCCAAAATCTCATCAGAGAAAACTATAACGGAAGGAAACAGTGCAAAAAGAGATTAAAAATACAGAAGCAAATGAAGTTATATTCATGTTCATAGATTGGAAGACTCATTATTGAAAAGATGCCAATTTTCCCAAAATTGATTGGTAAATTCAATACAATCTAAATAAAATTTTTAGCACAGTGTTTATATGTGTGTTTTGGGGCTAGGAAAGGAAAATCTGAAAAATTGTAAGTGATTCTAAAATTTTCAAAGAATACAAGTACAGATAAAATATATTTGACATGGATGCAGCTGGAAACCATCATTCTTAGCAAACTGTCACAAGAACTGAAAACCAAACACTGCATGTTCTCACTCATAGGTGGGAATTGAACAATGAGATCACTTGGTCTCGGGAAGGGGAACATCACACACTGGGGCCTATCATGGGGAGGGGGGAGTGGGGAGGGATTGCATTGGGAGTTATACATGATATAAATAATGAATTGATGGGTGCTGACGAGTTGATGGGTGCAGCACACCAACATGGCACAAGTATACATATGTAACAAACCTGCACGTTATGCACATGTACCCTAGAACTTAAAGTATAATAAAAAAAAATATATATATATTTGAAGAAAAAAAGTTGGAGAATTTATATTTGTAGATATCAAGATTATGATTAAGATAGTGTGCTGTTGATACAGCGACAAACAAATAGATCAATGAAATAAAACAGAGTCCAGAAGCATGCCCACACACATAAGGGCATTCAAATGATTAAAAAATGGGCATAAATGAGTCATAGAAGAGCATCTTTATAAGCTTTGGGAAGAGGAAAAATTTCCCAAAAGATAAAGGGAAAGACTGATATGTTGGACTATTTTAAAAGGAGGAACTTCTGTTCATGAAGTGATACCATTTAAGATTTTTAAAACCAGTATATTTGCAACCCATATACACAAATGAGACATACAGATTAATGAAAAAAGTTGGAAGACCCAAGTGAGAAAAGGGACAATACATTTTTAATATCCTCTATAAAAATATAAAAGTAGCTTATGATCCTATGGAAAGATGCTCAACCTCTTTCTTAACCAGGGAAATTCAAACTAAAACCACAATGAGATGTCCACTAGAATACTACAATTTAAAAGACTGAAAACATCCAATATTGTTAGTAAAAAGCTTTCATGGAGAGGGCGGAGCAAGATGGCCGAATAGGAACAGCTCCGGTCTTCAACTCCTGGCGCGAGCGACACAGAAGACCGGTGATTTCTGCATTTTCAACTGAGGTACTGGGGTCATCTCACTAAGGAGTGCCGGACAATCGGTGCTGGTCAGCTGCTGCAGCCTGACCAGCGAGAGCTGAAGCAGGGCGAGGCATCGCCTCACCTGGGAAGCGCAAGGGGGAAGGGAATCCCTTTTCCTAGCCAGGCGAACTGAGACACACAACACCTGGAAAATCGGATAATTCCCACCCCAATACCGCGCTTTAAGCAAACGAGCACACCAGGAGATTATACCCACACCTGGCCGGGAGGGTCCCACGGCCACGGAGCCTCCCTCATTGCTAGCACAGCAGTCTGCGATCTAACTGCAAGGCAGCAGCGAGGCTGGGGGAGGGGCGCCCGCCATTGCTGAGGCTTAAGTACGTAAACAAAGCCACTGGGAAGCCCGAACTGGGTGGAGCTCACAGCAGCTCAAGGAAACCTGCCTGTCTCTGTAGACTCCACCTCTGGGGACAGGGCACAGCTAAAAAACAACAGGGGAAGCAGCAGAGGCCTGTGCAGATGCAAACGACTCTGTCTGACAGTTTTGAGGAGAGCAGTGGATCTCCCAACACGGAGGTTGAGATCTGAGAACGGACAGACTGCCTGCTCAAGTGGGTCCCTGACCCCTAAGTAGCCTAACTGGGAGACATCCCCCACTAGGGGCAGTCTGACACCCCACACCTCACAGGGTGGAGTACACCCCTGAGAGGAAGCTTCCAAAGTAAGAATCAGACAGGTACACTCGCTGTTCAGCAATATTCTATCTTCTGCAACCTCTGCTGCTGATACCCAGGCAAACAGGGTCCGGAGTGGACCTCAAGCAATCTCCAACAGACCTACAGCTGCGGGTCCTGACTATTAGAAGGAAAACTATCAAACAGGAAGAACACCTATACCAAAACCCCATCAGTACGTCACCATCATCAAAGACCAGAGGCAGATGAAACCACAAAGATGGGGAAGAAGCAGGGCAGAAAAGCTGGAAATTCAAAAATTAAGAGTGCATCTCCCCCTGCAAAGGAGCGCAGTTCATCGCCAGCAACGGATCGAAGCTGTTCAGAGAATGACTTTCACAAGATGAGAGAAGAAGGCTTCAGTCCATCAAACTTCTCAGAGCTAAAGGAGGAATTACGTACCCAGTGCAAAGAAACTAAAAATCTTGAAAAAAGAGTGGAAGAATTGATAGCTAGAATAATTAATGCAGACAAGGTCATAAATGAAATGACAGAGATGAAAACCATGACACGAGAAATACATGACAAATCCACAAGCTTCAGTAACCGACTCGATCAACTGGAAGAAAGAGTATCAGCGATTGAGGATCAAATGAATGAAATGAAGCGAGAAGAGAAACCAAAAGAAAAAAGAAGAAAAGAAATGAACAAAGCCTGCAAGAAGTATGGGATTATGTAAAAAGACCAAATCTACGTCTGATTGGGGTGCCTGAAAGTGAGGGGGAAAATGGAATCAAGTTGGAAAACACTCTTCAGGATATCATACAGGAGAACTTCCCCAACCTAGTAGGGCAGGCCAACATTCAAATTCAGGAAATACAGAGAACACCACAAAGATACTCCTCGAGAAGAGCAACTCCAAGACACATAATTGCCAGATTCACCAAAGTTGAAATGAAGGAAAAAATCTTAAGGGCAGCCAGAGAGAAAGGTCGGGTTACCCACAAAGGGAAGCCCATCAGACTAACAGCAGACCTCTCGGCAGAAACTCTACAAGCCAGAAGAGAGTGGGGGCCAATATTCAACGTTCTTAAAGAAAAGAATTTTCAACCCAGAATTTCATATCCAGCCAAACTAAGTTTCCTAAGTGAAGGAGAAATAAAATCCTTTACAGATAAGCAAATGCTTAGAGATTTTGTCACCACCAGGCCTGCCTTACAAGAGACCCTGAAGGAAGCCCTAAACATGGAAAGGAACAACCGGTACCAGCCATTGCAAAAACATGCCAAATGTAAAGACCATCGAGGCTAGGAAGAAACTGCATCAACCAACGAGCAAAATAACCAGTTAATATCATAATGGCAGGATCAAGTTCACACATAACAATATTAACCTTAAATGTAAATGGACTAAATGCTCCAATTAAAATACACAGGCTGGCAAACTGGATAAAGAGTCAAGACCCATCAGTCTGCTGTATTCAGGAGACCCATCTCACATGCAGAGACATACATAGGCTCAAAATAAAGGGATGGAGGAAGATCTACCAAGCAAATGGAGAAAAAAAGCAGGAGTTGCAATCCTAGTCTCTGATAAAACAGACTTTAAACCATCAAAGATCAAAACAGACAAAGAAGGCCATTACATAATGGTAAAGGGATCAATGCAACAGGAAGAGCTAACTATCCTAAATATATATGCACCCAATACAGGAGCATCCAAATTCATAAAGCAAGTCCTTAGAGATTTACAAAGAGACTGAGACTCCCATACAATAATAATGGGAGACTTCAACACTCCACTGTCAACATTAGACAGATCAACGAGACAGAAAGTTAACAAGGATATCCAGGAATTGAACTCATCTCTGCACCAAGCGGACCTAATAGACATCTATAGAACTCTCCACCCCAAATCAACAGAATATACATTCTTCTCAGCACCACATCGCACTTATTCCAAAATTGACCACATAATTGGAAGTAAAGCACTCCATAGCAAATGTAAAAGAACAGAAATTATAACAAACTGTCTCTCAGACCACAGTGCAATCAAACTAGAACTCAGGACTAAGAAACTCAATCAAAACCGCTCAACTACATGGAAACTGAACAACCTGCTCCTGAATGACTACTGGGTACATAACGAAATGAAGGCAGAAATAAAGATGTTCTTTGTAACCAATGAGAACAATGATACAACATACCAGAATCTCTGGGACACATTTAAAGCAGTGTGTAGAGGGAAATTTATAGCACTAAATGCCCACAAGAGAAAGCAGGAAAGATCTAAAATTGACACTCTAACATCACAATTAAAAGAACTGGAGAAGCAAGAGCAAACACATTCAAAAGCTAGCAGAAGGCAAGAAATAACTAAGATCAGAGCAGAACTGAAGGAGATTTGAGACACAAAAAACCCTCCAAAAAAATCAATGAATCCAGGAGCTGGTTTTTTGAAAAAAGCAACAAAATTGACAGACTGCTAGCAAGACTAATAAAGAAGAAAAGAGAGAGGAATCAAATAGACGCAATAAAAAATGATAAAGGGGATATCACCACGGATCCCATAGGAAATACAAACTACCATCAGAGAATACTATAAACACCTCTACGCAAATCAACTAGAAAATCTAGAAGAAATGGATAATTTCCTGGACACTTACACTCTCCCAAGACTAAACCAGGAAGAAGTTGATTCCCTGAATAGACCAATAGCAGGCTCTGAAATTGAGGCAATAATTAATAGCCTACCCACCAAAAAAAGTCCAGGACCAGATGGATTTACAGCTGAATTCTACCAGAGGTACAAGGAGGAGCTGGTACCATTCCTTCTGAAACTATTCCAATCAATTGAAAAAGAGGGAATCCTCCCTAACTCATTTTATGAGGCCAACATCATCCTGATACCAAAGCCTGGCAGAGACACAACAAAAAAAGAAAATTGTAGACCAATATCCCTGATGAACATCGATGCAAAAATCCTCAATAAAATACTGGCAAACCGGATTCAGCAGCACATCAAAAAGCTTATCCACCATGATCAAGTGGGCTTCATCCCTGGGATGCAAGGCTGGTTCAACATTCGCAAATCAATAAACGTAATCCAGCATATAAACAGAACCAAAGACAAGAACCACATGATTATCTCAATAGATGTAGAAAAGGCTTTTGACAAAATTCAACAGCCCTTCATGCTAAAAACGCTCAATAAATTCGGTATTGATGGAACGTACCTCAAAATAATAAGAGCTATTTATGACAAACCCACAGCCAATATCATACTGAATGGGCAAAAACTGGAAAAATTCCCTTTGAAAACTGGCACAAGACAGGGATGCCCTCTCTCACCACTCCTATTCAACATAGTGTTGGAAGTTCTGGCTAGGGCAATCAGGCAAGAGAAAGAAATCAAGGGTATCCAGTTAGGAAAAGAAGAAGTCAAATTGTCCCTGTTTGCAGATGACATGATTGTATATTTAGAAAACCCCATTGTCTCAGCCCAAAATCTCCTTAAGCTGATAAGCAACTTCAGCAAAATCTCAGGATACAAAATCAACGTGCAAAAATCACAGGCATTCTTATACACCAGTAACAGACAAACAGAGAGCCAAATCATGAATGAACTTCCATTCACAATTGCTTCAAAGAGAATAAAATACCTAGGAATCCAACTTACAAGGGATGTAAAGGACCTCTTCATGGAGAACTACAAACCACTGCTCAGTGAAATAAAAGAGGACACTAACAAATGGAAGAACATACCATGCTCATGGATAGGAAGAATCAATGTCGTGAAAATGGCCATATTGCCCAAGGTTATTTACAGATTCAATGCCATCCCCATCAAGCTACCAATGAGTTTCTTCACAGAACTGGAAAAAACGGCTTTAAAGTTCATATGGAACCAAAAAAGAGCCCGCATTGCCAAGACAATCCTAAGTCAAAAGAACAAAGCTGGAGGCATCACTCTACCTGACTTCAAACTATACTACAAGGCTACAGTAACCAAAACAGCATGGTACTGGTACCAAAACAGAGCTATAGACCAATGGAACAGAACAGAGTCCTCAGAAATAATACCATACATCTACAGCCATCTGATCTTTGACAAACCTGAGAGAAACAAGAAATGGGGAAAGGATTCCCTATTTAATAAATGGTGCTGGGAAAATTGGCTAGCCATAAGTAGAAAGCTGAAACTGGATCCTTTCCTTACTCCTTATACGAAAATTAATTCAAGATGGATTAGAGACTTAAATGTTAGACCTAATACCATAAAAACCCTAGAAGAAAACCTAGGTAGTACCATTCAGGACATAGGCATGGGCAAGGACTTCATGTCTAAAACACCAAAAGCAACGGCAGCAAAAGCCAAAATTGACAAATGGGATATGATTAAACTAAAGAGCTTCTGCACAGCAAAAGAAACTACCATCAGAGTGAACAGGCAACCTACAGAATGGGAGAAAATTTTTGCAACCTACTCATCTGACAAAGGGCTAATATCCAGAATCTACAAAGAACTCAAACAAATTTACAAGAAAAAAACAAACAACCCCATCAAAAAGTGGGCAAAGGATATGCACAGACATTTCTCAAAAGAAGACATTCATACAGCCAACAGACACATGAAAAAATGCTCATCATCACTGGCCATCAGAGAAATGCAAATCAAAACCACAATGAGATACCATCTCACACCAGTTAGAATGGCAATCATTAAAAAGTCAGGAAACAACAGGTGCTGGAGAGGATGTGGAGAAATAGGAACACTTTTACACTGTTGGTGGGATTGTAAACTAGTTCAACCATTATGGAAAACAGTATGGCGATTCCTCAAGGATCTAGAACTAGATGTACCATATGACCCAGCCATCCCACTACTGGGTATATACCCAAAGGATTATAAATCATGCTGCTATAAAGACACATGCACACGTATGTTTATTGCGGCACTATTCACAATAGCAAAGACTTGGAATCAACCCAAATGTCCATCTGTGACAGACTGGATTAAGAAAATGTGGCACATATACACCATGGAATATTATGCAGCCATAAAAAAGGATGAGTTTGCGTCCTTTGCAGGGACATGGATGCAGCTGGAAACCATCATTCTTAGCAAACTATCACAAGAAGAGAAAACCAAACACCGCATGTTCTCACTCATAGGTGGGAACTGAACAATGAGATCACTTGGACTCGGGAAGGGGAACATCACACATCGGGGCCTATCATGGGGAGGGGGGAGGGGGGGATTGCATTGGGAGTTATACCTGATATAAATGACGAATTGATGGGTGCTGACGAGTTGATGGGTGCAGCACACCAACATGGCACAAGTATACATATGTAACAAACCTGCACGTTATGCACATGTACCCTAGAACTTAAAGTATAATAAAAAAAAAAAAAAGCTTTCATTTACTTCCTATTAGGGTGTATGGTGAAAAGAACTATTTTGGAAAATTACTTGGCAGTATCTATTAAATTTGCAGATATGCAGATCCCCTGATCCAACAATACCACTATTCAGTATATACCCAACAGAAAAGCACACATATGCGCATGAAAAAACATAGGAAAGAATGTTCATACAATCATTATTCATGATATCCTCAACTTGGAAACAACCAAAATGTCATGCAAGAATGAAATGGATAAGTGAGTTCACGCTATACAGCAATGAAACAAGGACTGCTACTGCACAAAACATGGATAAATCTCACAAACACATAGAGCAAAAGAAGCCAAATTAAAAAGAACTCAATTATGTGATTGCATTTGTAAAATGTTCCAATACAGGCAAATAATCTGTTGTTGGAAGTCAGGACAGTCATTACCTTTTCAGAGAGGGGAGGGAGTATGATAGGGCCTCTGGAGCAATGGTAATATATTATTTCTTAGTGTGAGTGCTTTATGTGGGTGGGTTTACTCTGTGATAACTAATGTTCTACACATATGATTTGCTTAGCTTTGTATGTATAATACATAATATTTAAAAGCTTGTAAAATTATTGTACCTACCTTAATATGTTCCTAAAAATAAATGAGACAATACATGTCTCATGACTGGCACATAGTAGGTGCATAATTGATGTCAGCTAGTGGCATAAAGAAAGGAACTACATAATCTTTGGTTTTAAGTAGAACTGTAAATTAGTTTAGAGAAAGAAAGAGTTGTTAAGAACGGATTTCCCAAATCCCATTCAGATTACGAGGTTATGAGAACTGAGAGGGGGGAAAAAGAATCACTAAGCTGCCACTGAGAATATTTATTATGAGGGAAAGGACTAGAGAGAAATGCCCTGAAGGGCACTGAAACATGAATAATAAGTGGCAGTTTTTGGTCTATGTTGTGATATAAGTTATCAAGCTTGTGTTAGACCAGGTAAGGTACTCAAGCAAGAGAGTATAGCTATATAGATTTAGATAATACCAAAACATTAAGATAGGTTGCTAACTCATTTCTCTTTTTCTTTTCAAAGATAGCTACATTATTGTCAGAAAATAAATGGAAAGAACATTTGTATTTGCAGTGTTTTGTTTTTAACAGAGGTTCTAATTTATATTTATAGATGTATTTAGTTCGTATATTTATTTTATATATTACACTTAAAAGATGAGCAACCGATTTCTTGTTCTGAGCATTTTCATAACATACTTTGAATTATTCTGATAAACTTATATTTAGCTTCAAATATTATTAATTTATAATAATTTTAATTTGCAAGTTATATTATTCTACTTGTAACACTGTCCTCTGTATATGTGTTCAATTACATTTAAAATGCAATTTATAATATTTGTCTTTACAATTTTTAATCATGTATATTATTGGACCCATCTAGATCTTTATAAAACATATTTATATTTTAACTCTGAAAACAAAGACTTAAAATATAAATACATTATGTTGTCAAAATGCCATCATCTATATTCAGCAGGTCAAATTTATTATCCGTCGTTATCACAAATAAATCTTTTTGGGGTGGATAAAAACAAAATTCTCCAATTCTAGCTACTATTAACTCTCAATGCAGCCTCCATTTGGGGATTGCTGAGCTAAGAGTCTATCTTAATACTTAAATAGTATTTGCAGTATCTTTGAAGGGAAATCCTTTCCTTGGGCATTTTGCATTTCCTTGGAAATGAGATTAGTATTTGATTTTTGTTTTCCTAAATATGACCAATGTAACCGTCGCTGGGGATGAATCTTACAGAGCTGCTTGCTGAAAGATTCAGCTAAAAATTCTGACTTGGCTTATACAGTTTTCTCTTGTGGATGGAGTCTTTCTGTCTTGCAATTAGAATGTGCCACAACTTACTATCATGTCTCTTATTTTTAAAAACGAATTTATAAATATGGAATTGCCAAAATGAAATCTGGATACAATATTTGATATGAGTCTCATAACAATATTATATTTTATTTATGTTCCTTAATAATTATTTAGAGTCAAATAAGTTTAAATATTCAAGCTGTTAGTCCATTTTCTCAGAAATGGAATATATACACTTACTTATAGTAATGTCATATAGGTAGTTCTTTTTGGCTAAAATATGGCTTTTTCCCCTCCCACTTTAAAGTATATGTGAGATGGCTGAATTTGAAATAACAGTATACCTAGAATATACAAACAGATAGTATTTAGTTAAAAACCCGGCAAAAATCTATCAAATTGTTAATAAATGTGAATATAAATCTGTTACTTGGAGAATTGATTCTGTAGCTATGAAGAATTGAATGTGCTTACATCTTTTGTATTTTTTAAAAAAGAATTAACAAATAGATTTTTATAACATGCTTTTCTGTTGCCTGATAAATTTAATATATTCCACTAAAGTTAGTATACAGGTAACCCAGTACATTAATGACTTCTGGGGTAGGAACAGTTTTTTCCCCCTTGTTCTTCCTAGCAGAAAATTAAAGAATTTTTATATTCCAAACAGTTACAAACTCAGTTTTCCAGTAGTTTATCCCAGTCTTCAATGATGTATGAAATAAACAAGTGATACTGTTCCCAACAAAAAGGTGGAGACAATAATTAACGTTTGTTAATTCCTGTTTGTTGTCTTACAGTTGAGAAATATATAAAGCCTCTTACATCAAATGTATCCAGTAAATCTTATTTTTCTTCCTATGTAAACATATCTAAAATGAAGTAGAAACATAAATTTAAGCTACCATTTAAAATGATACTTCAAAATAGACAGCAGGGCCATATTCCTATGATTGTTTTTTAATAGTTAATTTTTTGAGTAGATAATATATTTATTTAAAATCATATGAGATGCATGTTTGGAAGTCTTGTTGCTATCCACCCTCTTAACCCACTCTACTGCACTGTGTACTGATAAATATTTTTATTGCATTTTTCTTATCCTCCTAATGTTTAATGCAAATATATGCAAATAAGAAAATATATTCACTAGCTTCATTTCTTAGAAAAAAAAAGGTAGCACACCAAACAAGACAATATTTTACCTTATTTTTTTTTACTCTAAAATGTTATTGGAGATCACTCTTTCTTGGTACATAAAAGCTATACTCATTCTTCTTACAGATGCATAATATTCTATTATGTAGATATAGCTCCAGTTATTTCATAAATTTCTCATTGATATACACATGGTTTACTTACAGTTGTTTACTATTACAGTGTCTCAATGACTAATCCTGTTCATATATCATTCAGAATGCATGATCATTTTTGTAGGACAATACCTGGAAGAGGAAATCTGTGGTCAAAGGGCAATTGCATTTGTATTTTGGTAAATAATGGCAGATTGTCCTGGATAGGAGTTGCATCATTTTCCACTCTTAGCACTAATGTATGAGAATGGTGTTTTCCCGTAGTCTCAACAGCCATATTTTGTTAAAAATTTGGAATATGATAGGTAAGGAAAAGCTTCTCTGTAGAGTGTGTTTGCATTTTTTAATTTATAAAAAACTCAGAATCATTTTCTATGTTAAAATTCAGTTTGTATTTGTTTTGCTAGGAATCATCGGTTCATTTCTTTGCCCATTTTTTCTGTTTTGTTGTTGGTCTTGCTAGTCTTGATTTCTAGGAGTTTTTTTTTTTTTTATTCATTAAGCAGGTTAGTCTTTTTTCTGTGGTACAAATCGTAAAGATGTTTCACAGCTTTTCATTTGTCTTTTGACTTTGCTTTTGATTTTAAAAATAGTTTAGAAACATTTATTACTCTTTTCATTTAGGCCTTCTGGATTTTTATTTTTTGTTATTTATAAATTTTATAATTTATAAATTAACTTTGGGGAAATAGACATCTTTATATTGCTCAATCTTCCTAGATAAAACATGGTATAGTTTTCCATACAAATATAATTCTTGCATCCTTCAGAAAACCTACAGTTTTATTTCAGGTTTGTTTCTCTATATATTCTCCTGTTCTGTTGCCATTGTAAACGAATAAAATTCTTTTAATGATTTTTAATGGATTTTGTTTGTGCAGATGTCTATTGACTTCTGAATACTAATTTTATAACCCAATAACTTATTTTTTTCTAGTAGCTTTTCAGATCATTCTCCTAGGGTTACAGTTACGCTTTCTTATTATTTGTTATATGAAATACTCTTACCTCCTTGTTTTACATTGTTATACCTCTTAATTTCTTTCCCATATTAATCTCACTAGCTAATGCACCTTATAAAATGTTAAGTAGCAGTTGTGGTAGTGAGCATTTTGTTATCTTCCTGTTTTTGTCTGGAACACAAGCAGTATATTATAATAAACATGTGCTTTAAGATTATACACATGCACACATACATACACACAGAGACAATCCTCAACTTATAATGGTTCAACTTGTGAATTTTTGACTTCATGATGTCGTGAAAGTGATACACATTCAGTAGAAACCACACTTCCAATTTTGAATTTTGACCAATTAAAAATTCAAAATTTGAAGTATGCTTTCTACTGAATGTGAATTAAACATTCTTCATTATAAAATAATATTTGCATTAGAGGGTTTGTCCAATTTTAGACTAATGTAAGAGTTTCGAGCACGTTTAATATAGACTAGGCTAACCTATGATCTTCAATAGGTTCCGTTTATTAAATGCATTTTCAACCTACAATATTTTCAGCTTATGATGGGCTTATCAGAACGTAACCACATCATTGAGATTTATCTGCACATAAATTATTTTAATGAAGTATCTGTTGAATTGTTTTCTTTTACCAAGGTGTTTTTATTTTGTTTTCTTTTAAAAAAGGACAGTTTTGAATCCAGTAAAAATGTCTTTTCAACATTGTTAGAGATCAATCATATTAATTTGCATTAAATTGCATAAATGAGATGCCTCAATGAGAGATAAATGAAAATGTTCTGTGGTTTTCCTTTTTGTGCATTTTTCAGGTTATGGATAAAATGTCATTCGTGCTTGATAAAAATAATTTTAATATATTTCAGCTTTTTATGTACTCATGAATAGGTGGATTACCATCAGAATGATCTGTTCTTTATGGATTTGGTAGGATTTCATGTGAAACCATCTGAGCTTGGTGTTATTCACAGGGAGGAGGGCATTATTTTATTTACAAATTTCTCCAGTTATCTAGGGAAATTATCTGCTTCAAATTTCTCTTCTGGTAATTATTCTTCTATTGCATTTTTCTAGAAAATTATCCATTTAATTTAGATTTTTTACATAGTGCTGCATAAAATAGTTTGTGAGTGATTTCTTAAAATTATGAGTTACTTGATTGACTCCTATTATTTCTTATTTTGTTTTAATGCTCTCTTTTTTGTCTCCTATGTGAGCTAAACTACTTTATTATTTTAAACTATCTTATGTTTTCTTATTTTGCAAATTTTGTTTTCTAACTAATTTCTCTTGTCCATCAATTCATTTTCAATCTTTGTTTTATTCCATAGATTAGAATTAGGTTTGCTTTGTGTTTCAATCCTAAACTAAAAAATTATTAGGTGAATTATGTCCATTTGTATTTATTTAAATATGTTTAGTATTTTGTAGTTCTTCGATATTTAGGACTTTAAAAAATCCTTGTTCTATATATATTTACATGACATCCTTAGTCTTTTCTTTGTTTAAAAATTATGTATCAGAACCTTATTATGAGCAACAGTGAAATTAATTAGCTTTTAACTTTTCCTTTTTGCTCTCCTCACGCACCCATTTTCTTAAATCGGATTAGCTTTAAAGTATTTGTTGCCATCATATTCAACATTATACTGGAAGTATCAGGTAGTGCAAAAAGATAAATTGAATGAATGGATAAATAAATAAAAGGCCTACAATTTGATTGAAAAATAAAAAAGCAAAGCCATCTTGATTTGCAGATAATCTAATTATGTATGTGGAAAATCCTTTAAAATCTACAAGATAGTTATTGCAATTAACAATCACATTTTTCAAGCTTACAATTTATAAGACCAATACAAATACAAAGACCAATACAATATAAATTAATTGTCCTTCTATAAAATAAAAATTAATATATAAGAAATAAATTTTAAAATTCAAATTTTAATAATGTAAAAAATAAACTATTTATAAATGCATTTAATAAAAGATATGTAAGATCTGAACACCGAATTACAAAACATTGGTGACATTAAATTAAAGAAGACACACATAAATACATATAGTTTTCATAAATTAGAAGACTAAATTTTTTTGAAATGTCAGTTCTTCTCAAATTGATCTATAGATTTAATGGAGTCCTAGTCAAATTGATAGGCTGATTATAATAAATACATGAAAATAAAAATAATCTACAATAGCTGAAATAGCTTTGAAAAAGAATAACTTTGGGGAACTTTCACTATCTGATTCAAGACTTGCTATAATGATAAAATAGTTAATGCAGTGTAGTACTGGTGTAATAGACAATATCTAAATGAAACAAAGTCAAGATTCCAGAAATAGACCCACATATATATGGTGAAGTGGTTTTTGACACAGGTATTAAGGTATTCCAGTAGGGGAAAGATACATTTTTAAATAAATATTACTGGAACAATTGGATATCTGTATGGTTAAAAAAAACCTTGGACTCAAAATCATATAAAATTTAGCTTAAATGAATTATAGACCTATATGTAAGATGAAGGTACAAAATCACTTGAAGAAAACATGGAAAAAAATTTTTGTCATATTGACTTTGACAAAGTTTCTTAAGCAGGACATAAAAAAAGCATAATCCGTAAAAGAAAAGAAAAAAAAGACAAATAGACTTTTGTTCTTTTACAGGCATGGTTTAGGAAACAAAATTGATTGCCATACACTGAATAGAAGAAAATATTTGTAAATCATAAATTTAACAAAGGTCATGTATCCAAAAAATATAAAGAACAAATTTAATTCACTATCAAGAAAATAACATTTTTGACCTGGCACAGTGGCTCACGCCTGTAATCCTAGCACTTTGGGAGGCTGAGGTGGGCAGATCGCTTGAGGTCAGAAGTTCGAGACCAGCCTGGGAAACATGTCAAAACTCCACCTCTACTAAAAATACAAAAATTAGCCAGGCGTGGTGGCAAGCACCTGTAGTCCCAGCTACTCAGGAGGCTGAGGCAGGAGAATTGCTTGAACCCAGGAGGCAGAGGTTTCAGTGAACCAAGATCATGCCACTGCACTCCAGCCTGGGTGACAGCAAGACTCCATCTAAAAAATAATAATAATAATAATAATAATAATGGGTAAATGATTTTAAGAGGTACTGTAGCTCTTAAAATACACTTTCTTTATATATGTTTTATATTTTTAACACATTTTCCTTAACAAAACAAAATAGGTCTATTGCCAATTATCATATGAAAAAGTGTTCTATGTCATTAACCATGAGGAAATTAAAATTAAAACCACAATGATATATTCACTAAAATTGCTAAAATCTAAGAAATGGAAAATACTAGGTTTGGACAAAGATGAAGCAACTGCATTTCTCATACATTGCTGGTGGGGATGCAAAATGTTGCAGCCATTTTGAAAAAAAATTGACAATTAAATATCAGCGTTATATGCACTTTTCATCAGAAGTCCCACTCCTAGATGTTTGCCCAAGATAAATTAAAAAATAGGTCTACAGAAAGACTTTGTACTAGTCAAAAATCTTCAGAAACACAGAAGCAATAGGATATGTGTGTGTGTGTATATGTGCCTGTTTTATGTATACATATATACATACATACACACACGCATATGTAATAAGAAATTGGCTGAGAAGCACCAAGACCTGCAGTTAGCAAGACAGAGACCCAGAAGAGCCAATGGTGTTGTATTAGATTGAGTCTGAAGTGCCGAGAACCAGGAGCACCAAGATTTTAAATTCCATTTGGAAAGCCAGCAGGCTTGAGATCCAAGGATAACCAATGTTTCGGCCATGGTTTGAAAGCCAGAAAAGAGTAATGTTGCAGCTCAAGCAGTTAAGCAGGCAGTGTTCCCTCTTTTTCTCAGAAAGGTTGGTTTTTTTTTTTTTTCTTTTTTCTATTTAGGCCGTCAGTTGATGGGATGAGGACTCCCCCTACATTAGGGAGGGCAGTCTGCTTTACTGAGTCTACCATTCAAATGTTAATTTCATCCAGAAACATTCTCACAGACACACCCAGAATAATGTTTGACCAAGTAACTGGGCACCCGGTGGCCAAGTCAAGTTGACACATAAAATTAACCTTAATAGGCTTATACACAAACTGGAAGGGGGGGAATTGTCCTAAAAGTGGTGATCGAATAAACAAATTGTGGTATATTTATACCATGGAACAAAACGACCAAAATAATGATATACACAAAAACATGAATGAATCTCAAAAACATGATGCTATGTTAGAAAGTGAAACATGAAAGACTGCATAGTACATGATTCCATTTATATGAAATTCTAGAAAAGGCAAAACTATAGTGACAAAAAACTGATCAGTGTTTACCTGGGGTGGAGGATGAGAGGAGGAAATCTAATTCAAAGAGTCACTATGGAATTTTGGGGGTTTATTTAAAAGATCTATATCATGTTTGTGGGAATGGCTACACAAATACATACAATCACCAAAACTCATCAAACTATATATTTAATATGTGTTGGTTTTATTTTGTGTAAATTATTTCTCAAAAGTTAGGAAAAATGATGTTAATTATAACATTGTTAACAAGAGTAAAATAGAATATTTTATAATAGAGAAATGACTAAAGTTATGGCAATTCAACTGAATAAAAAATGATGCCCTCATGAAAATTATAGGATTGAAAATGCAATCAGAACTGTACATGGTTGGTAGACTATGCTTGTATGTATTTTTAAAATTTCACATTTCTCTAGAGACTGAAAAGAGAACATGGCTATTTTAAAATATTGTTTTAAGGAAATAAAACATGTATCTTAACAAAAGCAAAAATTGACAAATGGTATCTAATTAAAGAGCTTCTGCACAGCAAAAGAAACTATCATCAGAATGAACAGGCAACCTACAGAGTGGGAGAAAATCTTTGCAATCTATCCATCTGACAAAGGTCTAATATCCAGAATCTGCAAGGAATTCAAACACATTTACAAGAAAAAAACAAACAACCCCATTAAAAAGTGGGCAAAGGACAGGAACAGACACTTCTCAAAAGAAGACATTCATGCAGCCAACAAACATACGAAAAAAAGCTCATCATCACTGATCATTAGAGAAATGTAAATCAAAACCACAATGAGATACCATCTCAAGTCAGTCGGAATGGCCGTTATTAAAAGTCAAGAAACAACAGATGCTGGTGAGGTTGTGGAGCAACAGGAACACTTTGACACTGTTGGTGGGAATGTAAATTTGTTCTACCATTGTGGAAGACAGTGTGGTGATTCCTCAAGGAGATAAAACCAGAAATACAATTTGACCCAGCTATCCCATTACTGGGTTTATAGCCAAAGGAATATAAGTCATTCTATTACAGAGATACATGCACATATATGTTAACTACAACACTATTCACAATAGCAAGGACATGGAATCAATCCAAATGCCCATCGATGAAAGGCTGGATAAAGAAAATGTGGCACATATACACTATGGAATATTATGCAGCCATAAAAAGGAAGGAGATCATGTCCTTTGCAGGGACATGGATGAAGCTGGAAGCCATTATCCTCTGTAAACTAATGCAGGAACAGAAAACGAAGCTCCACATGTTCTCACTTATAAGTGGGAGCTGAACAATGAGAACATGCGGACATAGGGAGGAGAACAACACACACTGCAGCCTGTCGGGGAGTGGGGTGGGAGGAGACAGAGTATTAGAAAGGATGGCTAATGCATGCTGGGCTTAATACCTAGGTGATGGGTTGATAGGTGTAGTAAACCACTATGACATACCTTTACCTATGTAACAAACATGCACATCCTGCACATGTCCCCCAGAACTAAAAATAAAAAAAAGAGTAAATGTAATCCTAAAGCAAAATAAAATACTTGGGTATCACAAGTTTTACAGCTCAGAAATACATATAGTCTCAGTTTCCTGTTTTTAAAATTGAATGACACATTTCCTATGGGAGTTGATGGTAAGGCTTGGAAAGCCAGTGATATAGACACAGCGGCACATGAAACTCTTATAAAAGTGAAGATTTTATAAATATGAGCAAGTTGTAAACATATAAAGAAAAGGTTGTTTGCGTTATTTCTGATTATTGTTGTTTCATTTTGTGACAAGATTTATCTTTGTGCTTTTCAATTGCTTTGTATTTTTCATGAGTTATCATAGTTAATGGGAAAATGTATCTGACACAAACTAATATTCAAGTACTTTTATTAGGCAAACTATTATTTGTAATGCCTTCACAGTTTTACATTTTAGTTAGATTCTTCCTGCGCCTAAATCATTCTCTGTTAATGACTTAGGCACTAGAGGTACTTTAAAGCTTTTTAACCACTAAGTAATCACAGGTCTTTTAGGAAATTGCTGCCGCCATGCATAATTTGCTACCCATGCCACTCACCTGTGTCAGTAGCAATTAGAGATTTCCCCACTGATTCCACACCGTCCTGAAAGAGTTAATGGACCTCTGCAACAGTGCAACTTCCTAACAGGATAAAATAAATTGTTTCAGTGCAAGTCTAATCAGATTTCTTAATAAAGGTAATAAACGAACCAAGTCATTGGATTTTCGTTTGTCCAATACTGATGAAGGGAGAACATAACAAATTTAAGTTTAAGGTTATGCAATGTGTAGTTCAAACATATGTGACAATAATAATGTTAAAAGCTCTGAGATAGAAAAGCAAAAATATTTATATCCATTCTGAAGAAAGCACTATCATTAATTTAGCATTAGTCATCTCTGAAAGTCTGATGTACTTGTAGCTAAAGTTATTGAAGCGGAAATGACCTGGGAGCATGAATACTTAGTTTTTATTATGACATAGCTTGACGCGGTGATACCCCCAAGCTCTTTTCCTGGGCCACTTTCTTTTGCATCAATAACTTCCCCTCATGCATTATTTATTTAGTTTCTATTTAACTGACACTTATTGTACTATGTACTGTTCTACGTTTTTGACAAGTATTAAAACATTACTCCTTATAATAACCCCATGAAGTGGGTATTACTGATTTCTGTTTTACAGATGAGAAAGCAGAGATCCTGAGGCATAAGTAACTTTCTCAAACTTGTAAGTCTGGATCCTGAATCTGTGCTCTTAACCATTGAGTTAAAGTGCCATGACGGTTTATTAGTTTTTCCAAATTCCACCACAGATTTCAAGAATAGATCTACTCTCAGTTCCTTTTTTTTTTTTTTTTTTTTTTTTTTTTTTGAGATGGAGTCTCGCTCTGTCACCCAGGCTGGCGTGCAGTGGCGCAATCTCGGCTCACTGCAAGCTCTGCCTCCTGGGTTCATGCCATTCTCCTGCCTCAGCCTCCTGCCACCGGCCCAGCTAATTTTTTGTATTTTTAGTAGAGACGGGGTTTTACCGTGTTAGCCAGGATGGTCTCGATCTCCTGACCTCGTGATCCACCCGCCTCGGCCTCCCAAAGTGCTGGGATTACAGGCGTGAGCCACCGTGCCTGGCCTACTCTCAGTTACCTTTGACTTCCATTTCCACTCAAATATTATTTTCCCTACAAATTATTGTACACTATATCTTGTGAAGAGAAAAATATTAGTGTCATAGTAAAACCATTTTAAGTCCCTAACACACGGATGAGAAGCTATTTTCTGAAAATTATGTCTGAACTACTTGCCTTTAACTAAACTTGCCTTTAACTAAAAATAATAATAATAATAATAATAATAATAATAATAATAATAATAAATCCATGTGGTTTCTACTTTAAACATGTTTTATAAGGTGGCTGCAGGTTTCTTACTCAAAAGACTGAGGTAATATGGCCTCAAACCTGATAGAATCCAGGGCACTGACATTTGCAATTACTTCAAATTTTGGAAGAGTAGGGAAAATGGGGAGGCTAGAAAGACCTATCAATATAGTCAATCTCAGAAAACATGATTTTCTCAACTCTCTGTATTCTCGTTGCTATAACTTTTGCAATCACTGTAGTTTACAGCACCTTCTGTAATGTAATGTGGGCTGCCATAGAAGTACTCCACCAAAATAGAATGCCTCCTAAATCTTAGTGGTGTTAAAATGTAGTCATTTTATACAATGGGAATAAACATTTCTCTATTAAACTAAGCATATTTAGAGAAAAGTTTTTGAAGTTAAATAATGGTTGGGAAAGAAATTGCTAAGAATATTTTCTTTGCCTTATTATGATACACAAACAGGAAAAAGATGTTTTAGGGGCATTTTTAGAATAGTCTCAAGTAAAAACAAAACACACACACACAATGAATTACCATACATTTAGAATCTGGTTTGGTAAAATTAAGGGTTAACAGTAATTCTAATTGCTTGATTTCTTAGACTGTTCTATCGTTTTAGGTGTTTAATGAATGAGAAGCAGAATTAGTGTTATTTGAGAAACCATTAAAAATCATTTTGCATTTTCCTCTCTTTTTTTCTATTATAAAATGATTCTGTTACTGTTAGCAGAGCCTGGAATAGGGGTTGGCAAAGCTGAAGATGTTTATTGGGGATAGACAGGATAATTAAGATCAAGTGGATGACTTAACATTTCCTAACATGGAAAAACAGAAGAAATGTAAAGGAGAGTTGTACATGCTTCTACAACCACCATCTACCGTTCCACCTGTATAAGGGTCATATTTCACCCTAAATTCTATTAAAATGGATGAACTTTTTCTTTTTTGATCAAATGATAATCTCTCTACTTGTATATTGGATCCTCTCAAGGCTTGCCTACTCAAGAATTTAATTTCTGATATTACCCTCTTTTCTCTTAATATCAGTGGCCAGCAAACTAAGGTACACAACCCAACCCTGCCTTTCGTCTGTTAGTAAATCAAGTTTCATCTGAACACAGCCATGCCCATTAATTTACATGTTACATATGGTTGCACTTATGATAGAGATCATACGGCTGACAAAGTTTATAATATTTAATATCTGTCCCTTTAGAGAACATGTTTGCCAACTGATGTCCTATATCTTCCATTTTCTTTTCCCTTGGTTAGATGATTTCTGCCAGCAAATAAACATTGTGTATTGTTACTTTTAACATTAATACCTTTTTTACTCCAGTTTTCTCCTTCAATTACTGCCCCATTACTCTGTTCCCCTTTACAGAATATCTCCTCAAAAGGTTTGTGTATGTCCTAGGTATTTCTGCCTCTTATTACCTATTTTTTTCTTGAATCTCCTGAAGAGTTTCTTTCAACTACTTCATACACACTGCTCTTTTAAGGTAATCAATAATGTACATTAATCCAATTTTACCAGCCAATTTTCAGTCCTCATCTTATTTCATTCATTAACAACATTTGGCAGTATTCTAATCCAATTTTCTTGAAGCATTTATTTGATTCTCCTCATACCTTCCAAGTCCATTATATTATTCTCAGTCTTCTTTCCTTGTTTCTTCTTATTTTCCTGGCTCCTAAAGCTGTGAAATGTCTCATTTCAGTCCTCAGACTTTGTTCCTCTTTACATAAAATTATTCCCTTCATAGTTTAATCCAGTATAATTCACTCAGATGCCATACATTCTATACACTGGTGATTACCAAAATTCTCTTTCCAACTCGGACCTCTTCCTCAAATTCTGTACACCAGTCTGCCTCGGCATACCTACTTGGATCATAAATACGGATTTCACTGTTAATAAATTCAACACAGACTCCTTACACATATTTTCTGATGGGTCCACTTTACTGAGGTTCATGCCTTTGCTCAATCCCAAGTGAATACAGTCTATCTCTACAGAAACAGGCAATTATCTATTTTAAAGCTTCCACTTGCGGTTTCTGCTTCCATTTTGGAGGAGTAAGCGCCTAACATATTGATCCTCCCACAAATATGAGCTATAAACATTAGACAAAAATAAACAAACTCAAATACCTGGGGCTCTAGAAGCTGTACAAATAAAAACGTTTTTAGAAGGGACCAAGTGACCAGCACCGTGTGAATATCCTGTATTTTTACAGTTTTACCTGAGAGTAGCTGCAGTCATAGAGGCATGGAAGCAGCTAAAACGCAAATGGTAAACTAGAAATGTTTCTGGTAGTCAAGTGAACACAGAACCCTGGAAAGAAAATAATCAAAGAAGAGAAACCCTAAATTTTGTGTTTAAACTCACTTCAGGCTGGGCACGGTGGCTCACGCCTATAATACCAGCACTTTGGGAGGCCGAAGTGGGTGGATCACGAGGTCAGGAGATCGAGACCATCCTGGCTAACATGGTAAAACCCCGTCTCTACTAAAAATACAAAAAAAAAAAAAAAAAAAAAAAAATTAGCTGGGCGTGGTGGTGTGCGCCTGTAGTCCCAGCTGCTTGGGAGCCTGAGGCAGAATGGCATGAACCTAGGAAGCAGAGCTTGCAGTGAGATGAGATTGCGGCACTGCACTCCAGCCTGGGCGACAAGAGTAAGACTCAGTCTCAAACAAACAAACAAACAAACAACAGAAAAAAACCTCACTTCAACCTGTGAAACATGCATATGTAGGGAAAACTGGAAACAGCTTTGAACAACTGAAATTTGAGCCACTGACCCCTTCAGTTAGGATATTTTGCAGTTTGGGTCTAACTATTTTAAGGACTTACTGGAAGAGAAACAAATTACTACTGTTCAGAGCAATATAACAGAATTCAGAGTGTCTACAACATGAAATTCCTAGTGGCCATGATACAATTTGAAATTATCTGACATACAAAGAACCAGGAAACTTAGACCCCACTTCAAAGGAAAAGACAATCAGCAGATGCCAATTCTGAGATGACTCAAATGACAACAATATGTTAATTGGGTTAAATACTCCAAAATAAAATAACGCCAAAATCTGGTTCTTGGAAAATATCAACAAAATTCACGACCCCTAGCTATGCTAATAATAAAAAACGATAGAAAATCCCAATATCTTGAAGGAAATAATGAATATTACTGCAGATCCTGTATCTATTAAAAGGATAATAAGGGAACATCATGAACAACTTTATGCAAACAAATTCTAAAACCTAGATGAACAGACAAATCCCTTGAAAGATACAAGCTACCAAAACTCCCTCAAGAAGAAATAACCTGAGTAGTGCTAGATATATTAAAGCAATTGAATTCATAGTTAGCTATCTTCCCTCCAAAACCCTCCATGTTTCTGGTGGCTTCTTTGTTGAAATCTAGTGAACATTTGGGAAATTATACCAACCTCAAACTCTTTCAGAAAATTCAACGGAGGGAACACTTTTCAACTCATTTTATGAGGCCAGCATTACTCTAATACTAAAATCACAAAATGATATTATATAAAAAAACTGCAGATCAGTATTCCTTTTTAATTATTTTCCTTATTCTTTATTCATTTAAATCAATTTTATTGTGTATATTTGAGGCTTAGAACATGTTGTGGGATACAAATAGTAAAGTGGTTACTATAGTGAAGCGAGTTAGCATATCCATCGTCTCACATGGTTACTTTTGTGTGACAAGAGGCATATATATATACACACATAAGCACTTTTAAACTGAAGAACAAAGTCAAATATACACACACACACATATATATACACACACATACACATACACACACACACACACACACACGTACAGATGTAGTGGAAAATTATTCACCCATAAAAAGGAAGAAAATTCTGCTATTTGCCCCAATAGAAAGACCTGAAGGACATTATATTAAGTGAAATGAGCCAGACACAGAAAGAAAAATATTGCGTGGTCTCACTTATATGTTGCATGGTCCAAATATTACTGAATCTAAGTCCACCATATATAAAATAATAATACACTCTGACTAAAGAGGGTTTATCTACAGAATTCCAGTTTTGTTTAATACTGAAGTAATCAGTTAATGTAATTAGCAAACCATATTAAGAGAATAAATGGAAAAATAATTGTCTTTTTTATTATTTTCAATTTTTATATTTTTAATTTTTGTGGGTACATAGTAGGTGTATATTTTGTCATTTTACGAGATGCAGAAAAATCATTTTACAAAATCAGATAGCCATTCATGATAAAAATATTCACCAAACTAGTAATAGAAGACAACTTCCTCAATTTGATAATGGGCATCTACAAACAATGAAAATCCTACAGCTAACATCATACTTAATGGTGAAAGGGTAAATCTTTTCTTCTAAGGTCAGAAACAAGACAATGTCCCCTTTCAACACTTCTCTTAAACTTTGTGTTGGAGGCCATAGCAATGAAGGAAGGAAAAAAATGAAACTGATAAAAATGTTAAAGGAAGAAGTAAAACTATATACACATGCAGAGGAAATAATTGTTAAAATAGAAGAATGCTGAAGAATCTGCATATAAATTCTAGAAAAAATAGGTGACTTTATCATGGTCAGAGACTAGATTAATATACAAAAATGAATAAAATATTAGTTTGTGTTTACAATAGTACCTAAAATCACCAAGTCCTTATGATTAAATTTAACAAAAGACATGAAAGACAGAACAATTGAGACTAGAGAACACTGACAAACAGACTAGAGAATATTTAAATAAATTAAGAAAAATACTCTAATTCTGGACTGGATGACTAAAATAGATAATAGACAAAGTTACCCCCAAATTTATATATTCAACACAACACCAACCAAAATTTCAGAAGTTCTAAAAATTTATAGAAATTGGAAAGTTGATTCTAGGATGTATATGGGAATTGAAAAGACCAAGAATGCCTGCCCAAAGTACTTTTAAACTGAGGAACAAAGTCAAAGGACTTACACTACTTGATTTGAAGAGTTACTCTAATGGTGCATTATGACATTGGGCTACAGGATAGGCACATAGTCAGTGAAACAGTACAATGTGCAGAAAATGGATAGAAAATCGATGGGAAAAGAATCTTCAACTACACTTGAACAACTGAACATCTACGTGGAAAAAAATTGAGCATAGGCCCTTAATGCAAACCATATACAAAAATTAATTTAAAATACATTTCATAGAAATGTGAAAGCTAAAAATAAAAAAATCCTAGAAAAAGTAAGGCAAATTATTTGCAAAGATTTATTAGATAGGACACACAAAAAGCATAATCATAAAACGAAAAAAAAATTGAACGTTTCCCACATTTAATCTTTTGCTTTTTGAAAGACATTGTTTAAAAAAAATGAACATGCCAGCCACAGAAACAGTCTGTGAACATGCCAGCCGCAGAAACAGTCCACAGACAAGGACTGGTGAGGAGACAAGATTTTGGCCCCCATGATCTTTAACCCCGTTAGCCCATGGTGTTACTTCTGCGATTTTTATGTTACATGGCAAAAGAGACTTTGTAGATGGAATTAAGATTTGCTAATCAGCTGACAATAGAATAGAGTGGTTATTCTAGATTATCCAAGTAGGCCTAATGTAATCACACAAGCATTTAAGAGTGGAAAGGGAAGGAAGAAAAGTCAGTCAGAGAGATACAGTGTGAGAAGAACCCCATTACGGCTGCTAATATTTTATTGTTTGTGGCGTGGTTTAAAATCAGCTGGTTCATTGCCTTATTTTTCATGTAGACCTTGAATCAATCAACTGTAAAGAAGTTCAGTTTTTTATCTCTCTCTATGCACTAATCAACAAAATAAATTAATATAATGTTATACAAAAAGTGTTACAACAAAATGCAAGAAAAATACAAACACAAATGAAAGTCCTTAAGGTCCAGTGAAGAGAACTAGCCCAGAATGTAATAGAGTGGAAAGGTACCAACTTAAGAAGCAGGTGGAACTGGCCGGGCGCGGTGGCTCACGCCTGTAATCCCAGCACTTTGGGAGGCCGAGGTGGGTGGATCACCTGAGGTCGGGAGTTCAAGACCAGCCTGACCAACATGGAGAAACCCCATCTCTACTAAAAAAATACCAAATTAGCCGGGCATGGTGGCGCAGGCCTGTAATCCCAGCTACTCGGGAGGCTGAGGCAGGAGAATTGCTTGAACCTGGGAGGCTGGGGTTGTGGTGAGGGGAGATCGCACCATTGCACTACTCCAGCCTGGACAACAAGAGCAAAACTCCGTAAAAAAACGAACAAAAGAAGCAGCAGCGGCGGCAGCAGCAGCAGCAGCAGCAGCAGCAGGTGGAACCAGAACTATGAGAAACTCAACTGAGCTAGTGAAGAAAAGAAAATGAAACGAAACAGTAGAGGCATTTTCCAGTAATGGAAGAGTAAATGGGTAGTAGAAAGAAATGCTACTTGAGATTGGGAATATTAAATAGCAAAGGATAGCAGTGTTTTGAGGAGAAGGGGAAGATACTCATCCTCAATAGATCGGTGGGGGTTTAACCTGAAAAGTCTTCTGTAGCAATGCCTTTGGCATCTACTAAAACCAATCTATGTAGGCTGAAACAAATGGGTAGACAATAGTACAAATATTCCTTAAAATATTCTTGAAAGAAGATTGTATAAATGTAAGCAATTATAAAACCAGAGACAGTAGATATAGCTAAGATAATACAAGATTGAAAATGCCACCTTATGAGAGTCGAGTGTAGCACTATGTGACAGAAAGGCGAAACTCCCATCCAAGAACTAACCAGGCATGACTCTGCTTAGCTTCTAATATCAGACACATTCAGGGTGGTATGGGTATAGATGTCAATGATGGACTGGATAAAGAGAATGTGGTATATATACACCATAGAATACTATGCAGCCATTAAAAAGAATGAAATCATGTCCTTTGCAGAAACATAGATGCAGCTGGAGGCCATTATCCTAAGCAAATTAATGCAGGAAACAATACCACATGTTCTCACTTATAAGTGAGAGCTAAGCAGTGAGCACATATGGACATAAAGATGGGAACAATAGACACTGGTAGCTATTAGAGGGGGAAGGGAGGCAAAGGTTGAAAAACTAACTGTTGGGTACTATGCTCAGTGCATGAGTGATGGGAATCAATTGTACCCCACACCTCAGCATCACTCAATGTATCCAGGTAACAAACCTTCACATGTACACCACAAAACTAAAATAAAAGTTGAACATTTTAAATAAAGTAAAATAAAATAAGAAATGTGAAACTCACAGAGAAAACACATACTAAAAGATTTTGAAATTGGTGGATAGGAAAGAAAAGCACCTCAAATAAGACGCCATTTTTATTTACCATAACTTCCATAATCACAAAATTCTACTTTGTCAAAAAAGCAACGGTATTTCAAATAACACTCTCAGTAACTAATGTATCTACAGTTTTATTTTCCCTCCAGATATTATAACCCCCTAGTGCAAATATTAACATATTATGGGAACAAAAAGCCCAGTTTAATCCTAAACTCATAGACCATGGATTCCAAGCAACAGTAATAGGCTGATTAACATCCTAGTGAAATGAAAGCCAAGATGATTTCCATATATGCTCCTTTCCCTAGATATTACCAAGTCTTCATTCTGGATTGCAACACTCGGTTCTGGTTTACAGAACTATAATTTGGCTTCAAATTACTTTTTTGGTATTTTTCCATCATTATATTTGAAATTTTTCAAACATATAGAAATGCCTTATCCATATAATCGCCACCTAAATTTTATGATTGTTAACATTTTGCTGTTTGATTCATCACATATCTGTGCCTCTAGCCATCTACCCATTTATCCAATTATCAATCCATAACATCTTTGATCAATTTCAAAGTCAGTTTCAGATATCAGGAAACTGCATCCCTAAAAACTACAATATGCACATTATTTATTTTTAAACAGGCTGATTGAGTTATTAACATTCAATAAAAATCATCCACTGAAAGTATACAAATCAATAGGTTTTAGTATATTCACAGAGCTGTGCAGCCATCACAACCTAATTTTAGGACATTTTCCCCACCCCAGAAAGAAACCCCATGCTCATTGGTAGTCACTTCCCATTTTCCCCCATTCACCTAGCCTTAGGCAACCACTTTCTGGCTCTACTCACTTGCCTATTCTAAACATTTTATGTAAATGGAATAATACAATATGTGGTCTTCCGTGACTGGCTTATTTCATTTGCATAATGTTTTCAAGGTCCATTCATATCGTAGCATGTATCAGCACTTCATTCCCTATTTTTGCTGAATAGCATTCCATTTTATGATATACCACATCTTATTTATCCATTCATCAGTTGATGGATACTTGAGTTGTTTCCACATTTTGGATATTATAAGTAATGTTGCTATAAACATTCATGTACAGGTTTTTGTGTTGGCATACGTTTCCATTTTTCTTGGATACATAAATAAGAGTGGAATTGCTGGGTCATATGGAACTCTATGTTTAACTTTTTGAGGAACTGCCAAACTGTTTTCCAAAGCAGCTGCACCACTTCACAATCCCATCAGCAATGTATGAGGGTTCCAATTTCTCCACGTCCTTGCCAACACTTTTTATTGTGCCTTTTTAAATTTATAGCCATCCTAGTGGGTGTGAAGTAGCATCTCATTGTAGTTTGATTTGCATTTCCTTAATGACTAATGATGTTGAGCATCTTTTCATGTGTCTATTGCCTATTTATGTATCTTCTATGGATAAAAGTCTATTTAATTCCCTTTCCCAGTTTTTAGTTTGTCCGTCTTTAGAGGAAGAATCAATAATGTTAAAATAGTCACATCGCCCCAAACAATTTACAGATTCAATGCTATTCCTATCAAACTAACAATGAAATTCTTCACAAAATTAGAAAAAAACTATTTTAAAATTCCTATGGAATCAAAAAAGGAGGCCAAATAGCCCAGGCAATACTATGCCAATAATAATAATAATAATAATAAAGAAACTGGAGGCATCACGTTATCCAACTTCAAACTATACTACTGGGATACAGTAACCAAAACAGTGTGGCACTGGTACAAAAAACAGGCACATTGACCAATGGAACAGGATAGAGAGCCAAGAAATAAGGCTGCACACCTACAAGCACATGGTCTTCAACAAAGCTGACAAAAACAAGCAATAGGGAAAGGAGGGCCACCTATTCAATAAATGGGGCTGGGATAACTGGCTAGCCATATACAGAAGATTGAATCTGAACTCCTTCCTTATACCACATACAAAAAATCAACTCAAGATGGATTAGAGACTTAAATGTAAAACCTAAAATTATGAAAACTCTGGAAAATAACCTAGGCAATACCTTTCTGGACATAGAAACTAGCAAATATTTCATGACAAAGATGCCAAAAACAATTCCTACAAAAACAAAAATTGACAAATAGGATCTAATTAAAGTAAAGGACTTCTGCACAGCAAAATAAACTATCAACAGAGTAAACAGGCAACCTACAGAATGGGAGAAAATATTTGTAAACTATGCATTTGATAAAAGTCAACTATCCAACATCTATAAGGGGCTTAAGCAAATTTACAAGAAAAAACAATCAACTCCATTAAAAAGTGGGCAAAGGACATGGACACACTTTTCAAAAGAAGACACTTATGCAGCCAACAAGCATATGAAAAAAAGCTCAGCATCACTGATCATTAAAGAAATGCAAATCAAAACCACAATAAGACACAAGTTTGCATTCAGTAGGATGGCTACAGTGAAAAAGGATGACAATAATAAGTGTTTACAGGGATGTGCAAAAACTGAAACCTTCATATTTTGCCTGTGGAAATGTAAAATGGTCCAGTCACTTTGGAAAACAGTTCTTCAAAAAGCTAGTCATGGAGTTACCATATGATCCTATAATTTTACTCCTAGTTATATACCTAAGAAATGAAACATATTTCTACACAAAAACTTGTATAGAAATGTTCATTGCAGCACTATTCACAATAGCAAAGACATGGTATCAACCTAAATGTCCATAAATGGTAGACTGGATAAAGAAAATGTGGTATATATACACCATGGAATAGTATGCAGCCATAAAAAAGAATGAGATAATGTCCTTTGCAGGAACATGGAGGAAGCTGGAGGCCATTTTCTTTTGAAAACTAACACAGGCACATAAAAACAAATATTGTATGCTATCATTTATAAATGGGAGCTAAAATGATGAGAACACATGAACACTAGGTAGGGAAGAACAGACAATAGGGCCTATTTGAGGATGGAGGGGAAGAGGAGGGAGAGGATCAGAAAAAGTTCTTATCGGGTACCATGCTTATTACCTGGGTGACAATCTGTACACCAAATTTTTGTGACATGCAGTTTCCCTATATAACAAACATGCATATCTACCCCTGAATCTGAAATAAAAATTTTTAAAAATTTCATGTCTTAATTTTTAAAATTTATTTTGTTGCATATTGTTAAGGTGTTTAACATGATGTGTTGCTATACACATACATAATGAAATCATTACTACAAACTAACAAATTAACACATTCATCATCTTCCATAGTCACTTTTTTTAGGTAAGAGCACCTAAAATCTACTTTCTTAGAAATTTTTCAGTATACAATAAAATACTCTTAACTATAATCCTTATGCTGTACATTAAATCTCTAGACTTATTTGTCCTACATAAAGGATTGTACCCTTAGACATGCTTCTTCCCATTTCCTCCCCCTCTTCATACCTGGCAACCACAATTCTCTAATTCTATTTATTTGACTTTTTAACAAAATTCCACATCTAAGTGAGATAATACAGTATGTTTCTTTCTGTGTATGGCATATTTTATTTAGCATAATATTCTCCAGCCTCACTCATGTTGTCACAAATGGTAGTATCTCCTTTATAAGGCTGAATAATATTCCATTTTTTGTGTATATATATATATGTACTGCAGCACTATTCACAATAACCAAGATATGGTAACAGCCTAAGTGTCCATCAATTGATGATGTGTATCTTGATTTATACATATATATATATACACACACACAATGTTATCTTTACATTATGGAGTCATAAGAGTTCTTTATGTATGCTGATCCAAGTCCCTTATCACTATATGATTTGCTAATATTTTCTCTCATTGTGCAAATTTTCTTTTCACTTCCTTTATGGTAATCTTTGAGTGCAAATATTTTTAATTTTTATGAAGTTTAATTTATTTTTCATTTATTGCTTAGATATATACTTTTGGTGTCATATCTAAGAAAACATTGCCCATTTTTCTAAATACAATACAGATAAATACAAATATTTATTCCTATGTTTTCTTTTAAGGCTCTTATTGTTTTAACTGTTACATTTATGTGTATGATGCATTTTGAGTTATTTTTGTGTGCATGCATGGTGTGAGTTCAGGGTCTAACTTCATTCTTTTGCATATGAATATCCAGTTGTCCCAGCACCATCTGTTGAAAATCATTATTTCTCTATTGAATTGTCATGGCGCTCTTTTCAAAAATCAGTTGACCATGATTGATTTTCAAAAATCAATTGACCAATTCAAAAATAAATTGACCATAAAGTAAGGGTTTATTTCTGAGCTCTCAATTCTATTCAATTAATCATCATGTCTAACCTTATGCCAGAACTTTACTATCTTGGGTACTTTAGCATTGTAGTAAGTTTTGAAATGGGGAAATAGTGTCCTTTGTCTTTGTTCTTCTTTATCAAGATTGTTTGGGGTATTCTGAGTCCCTTACATTTCCATATAAATTTAGGATCGGCTTGCCAATATCTGCAAAAACCCAGCTGCGATTTTGATAGAGGTTGTAGATTAATTGGTAAATATTGCTATCTTAAGAATATTAAATCTTTCAGTCTGTCAACATGGGATGTGTTTTCATTTATTTAAATCTTCTTTCATTTCTGTCAAACTGTTTTGCAATATTCTGTGTACAATTCTTATACTTCTTTTGTTAAATTTATTCCTAAGTATTATGTGATTTTGATTTATTGTAAATGTGTTTTCTTAATTACATTTTCAGATTGTTCACTGTTATTATATAAGAATACAATTGATATTTGTGTATCGGTTTTGTATCCTTCAACCTTGCTGAACTTGTCTATTAGTTCCTATAGTTTTCGAGTGGATTCCTTAGGTTTCCTGTAAACAAGGTCAGGTCATCCGAAAATAGAGTTTTACTTCCTTTTTAATATGAATTATTTTTATTTATTTTTCTTGCTTAATTTCCCTGGCTAGAACTTCCAATACAGTGTTTAAGTGTCAAGAGCAGACATTCTTGTCTTGTTCCTTATCTTAGGGAGAAAGCATTTAGTTTTTGACTATTAAATGTGATGTTAGTTATGGATTTTTATTAGATACCTTTTATTAATTTGAGGCAGTTATCTTTCATTACTAGCTTGTTAAGATGCTTTATCATGAAATGTTGAATTTTGTGAAATGTTTCTTCTGTATCTATTAAAATGATTGTGCTTTTTGCCATTTTTACCTATTAATATGATATATGAAATCAATTGCTTCTTAGATGATAAACCAAACTTGCATTCTTGGGACAAAACTTATTCAGTGATGATGTGAAATTATTTTTGTAGGCTCTCTATTCAGTTGTCTAGTATTTTTTGAGGATTTTGGATCTATATTCATAAGGAATATGGCTTGTAGGGTTTTTTGTTGTTGTTGTTGTTGTTGGTATCTTTGTCTGGTATTTCTATCAGGGTAACACTGGACTCAAAGAATGATTTGGGATCTGCTCCATCTTCTATTTTTTTTCAAAGAATTTGTGAGGGAATTGGTATTAATCTTCTTTCCTTGTTTGGGAGAATTTATAGTGGAGTCACTGGACCTGGGAATGTTTTGTGTATTAGTGGCAGAAGAGTTACATACTAATTCAATCTCTTTACTTTTTATGTCTACTCAGATTTTCTATTTCTACTTGAGTCAGTTTCAGTCATTTATTGAAAGCTGTCTATTTCATGAAAGTCATCTAATTTGTGGCATGCACCCTTATTCACATTATTTTCTTAAAATTATTTTCTCGTATCTAAGGACAGTAGTGGTATATTCTCATTCATTCCAGATATTAATAGAAGAAAAGTCTTCTCTTTTCTTGATAAATGTAGCTAAAAGTTTGTCCGTTTCTTTTTATCATGTCAAAGCACCAACTTTTGGTTTCATTTTCTTTGCTTTCTTTCCTCTCTAATCTCTGCTTCATTTATGTTCACTCTAATCTTTATTATTTTGAGCCTTTTGCTTTATTTGGATTTAGTTTCTCTTATTTTTCTAGTTTCTCAATGTGGAAGTTTATGTTACTGATTTGAGAGTTTCTTCTTATTTAATAAAGGCATTGCAGCTATAAATTAAGCACTACTTATAGCTGTTCTTTGGACACAAGTTTTGGTATGTTTTTCCTTTTTTTTTTTTTTTTTTTTTTTAACCTAAAAGTGTTTTCTAATTTCCCTTGTAATTTGTCCTTTAACTCATTGGTTATTTAGAAGTATATTGCTTAATTTCCACATATTTATTGATTTCTCATATTTCATTCTATAATTTATATCTAATTTCTTTTTTAGTAAGAGATCACATATTTTATTGATTTCAGTCCTTTCACGTTTATTGAGGCTTGTTTTATAAACTGGCATATGTTTTATCCTTCAGCATGTGGTTGAGAAGAATGTATTCTGCTTTCGTTGGGTGGAGTGTTCTCCATGTCTGTTAGGTCTAGTCACTTTATAGTATTCTAAAGTCTTATATATTCCTGTTCTTCTAACTTGTTCTATCCATTATCAAATTGTTTGGATTACCTTTCTCTCTAAAATTTGTAGCACTGGATACAATGCCATGATAATGTTCCCTGTTCCTTTACTTTAATCCATTGTTTCTTTGACTCTTTAAAAACTAAAGCACGTTAGGATCTTGGTGTTGAATAAAAACACTGCCCTGAATTATACTCATCCCAGTAAGAAACATCCCATAATGAAGCTTCTAAATGAATTTTAGTTTGGAACTATCATGAAGTAGCCTCCTGAATGAGATTTTTGCAGGATGAGAGATTGGGAATATAAATTATGGATTTTAATTTCTTTGGATCTTTAACTCATGAGAGGAAGGTGATTTTATTCGTGGGGTTTATTCAGGACTTTAACTTACAAGGAAGTTTAATCTGTGAACTCTAATTTCTTTCCAAGAATTTTATATGGGAGTGATATGATTTTTATTTAAGTTTAGAGTGGCTTTATACTGGCATTTTATTATTAGAGTATTTTAATTGTGTCATTTTATTCTGTTGCAGAACGTTTGGCAATATGGCTAGAAATAATGTACAGTGAAAAAAGAAAAATAGTGAGTGAATGTTGGTCTTGGCTACAAAGTAGACTTAGAACATAATAAATGTAATATTCAGTTCCACTTCAGGGGTTTCAGGTGGCAAAATTCATGTTTCCCAGTAATTATCCTGGAAGGATAACCAAAGAAGCAGTGAGTACTATCCAAGAAAGAGTCTCATAAAGGTGAGAAAAGAAAGGTCCTAAGAGATAATCAATCAACTCTAATAGGAGAATGCAAAACTGTTGCTTGGTCAATGGTTTTCATCAATGGTAAATAATGCAAAGAGAAAAAATATTAAGGGGAAAGGTTCTTCCCACTCCTTATATATCCTTTCCCCTCCTATAAGGATGGATTTTTTTTCCTTAACACTTATGACCCATCTCCAGATGTGTTAATACTCCTCAACACATAAAATGCTTTAATTATCATTCCTCCTTTTTCAGTTAGTTTCATGTATCCTGTCAAAGTTACAGAACTCAGGAGAACTGGTCCCTTTTCCAATTTAGGAGTGAAAGGCAAAGATCTAGATACATTGGTCTGAAGACACAATCTTTCATTGGATGGGTTGATCCAAGGTTTAGACTAGCGGCCAGGAAACTATCAGTCCATTTTGGCTCTTATGATAGGCTACATGCTCCAGCCTAGATTTTATCAGTATAAAATAAATATAGGTAATATTTTGGCCCTGTGTTTTCTCCCTTCCCTTCCCTTCCCTTCCCTTCCCTCCCCTCCCCTCCCCTCCCCTCCTTCCTCCCTCCTTCCCTTCCCTTCCTTTCCCTTCCTTCCGTCCTCCCTCCTCCCCCCTCCCCTCCCCTCTCCTCCCCTCCCCTTCCCTTCCATTCCCTTCCCTTCCCTCTTTTCCTTTCCTTTCCTTCTCTCTCTCTCTTTCTTTTTTTTTTTTTTTGGACAATCTGTCACCCAGGCTGGAGTGCAGTGACACAATCATAGCTCATCTTGATGTCGAACTCCTAGGCTTAAGCCATCCTTCTCCCTCAGCCTCCCAAGTAGCTATGACTACAGGTGCACACCACCATGCCAAGCTATTGCTTTTGTTTTACTTTTATTTTTGTAGAGATGGAATCTCTCTATGTTGCCCAGGCTGGTCTCCATCTTCTGGCCTCAAGCAATCCTTCTGCCTTGGCCTCCCAAACAGTGGGATTACAGGTGTGAGCCATACACCCTGCCTATATTTTGGCCCTTATCTGCTTAACCTTTTCATTTATTTCCCAGTGGTCTCAGAACCTGAGCATGGAAGCAGGTGCTATTTAATGGATTACCTTAACGCTTCAGAAACCCACTACTTTGATGCTACCACTTGGCTTTAGACATCATCGTCTCTGGCCTGTGTAATTGCAATAACTTCACAATCAGTTGTTCTCTATCCATATTTGCTCCTCTATAGACCCACTTTTTGCCATATAAACCAAGTCATGTCAATCTGTCAATGCTCAAAACTTTACAGAGATTTATCTTTCTTAGAGTGACAGTCATATTCCTTAAAAATGCCTATAAGGCCTTTCCTCTCTCCTAAGTCATCTCTTGCTTTTCCCTCCCTTGCTGACTATATTATGCTCACTTTAATATCATTGTTATACTTTGAATGAGACAACAATATTTCTACCTAAGGGCATTTGACCTTTCTGTGCTGTCTTCCTGGAACATTATTTTTCTGCAAATATCCACGTGGTCCCTTACATCCATGAATTCTTTTCTAAATTATCCCCTTAACATGGAAGGCTTTTATAAAGACACTATAAAGTATAACATCTTTTTCCATCCCCAGCACTGTCTTTACACTGAATCACATTTTTTCAAAACATTTCTTGCTTTGCTTATTAGCTATTTATTTATTAGTTTTCTGCCAATTTTTGTTACAATATAATCATCATGGCTTTTTTGTTTGGTACGTTTGGCCTAGTCCCTAGACCACAGCCTGAGATTCCATAACTTCTCAACGAATATTTGGGCAATGAAAACCCTTTTGATAGATACTGTGCTGAGAAAAAGGTTTTAATTAGAAAAGGGACATTTAAAATAGTCAAAAGAATAAATGTAGAATATTTTGCATAGTGTCTGCCCCACAGTAGTAGCAGGTTCTCAGAAAGTGTTAGTTCCAACTTTCTCTGCATCATTCAATTGTTTCATACATTTGAGAGTTTGAGATTTCCTACACATAAAGCAGAAAGAAGTCATTTTTTAAAAGAAAAGGTCAGATGGTGTACAGTTAAGATTCATTCAACAGCAAGTGACCAAATACTCAAATAATAGTGGCTTAACTACTACAAGCATATGTTTTTAAGAAAAAGTTTAAAGTAGATGATTAGTCCAAGGCTCAGGGGCCCAAGTCATTATCTCTGTAAATCTCTTGATGAAATGGTAGCAACATGACCGTAGCAAATATAACATCTTCACACTGAAATGTCTCTAACTGGAAAGAAAGCAGTTGTCAAAAAATGAAGGTCCTCTCATGTGTCCTCTCCATTTGTATGGAGGAGATTCAGTCCTACAAGCTCCCTGGTAGTCAAACCCCCATATGCCAAAGGCAAGAGACATTGGTGTCTTGGCCCAGTAGGCTCAGGAAGTGACTATCTTTTTGGCCTCTATGCTGGGAGACAAATCAAGACAGAAAAGGGATGCAACAGTTGTTGCATCAACAAACAATAGTGCCTGCCAAATTAATAACACATATAAATAAAACAAAACCTTTGTTTGCATTTCCTGCCCCAATATTAAAAAAAATTTATCAAATAAGGAAAAAAAATCAAGATAAACATCATACAAACATTTTCTTGAATTTAAATCATTATGTGAATAGAATTCCTTTTTTCCCACCATACACACTGGGAAAAATGTATCCTGCATAAATGACAAGGAAACTGTAAGGATAAAATCAAATAGTTGACAAAAAATAATTTTAAATTCATAAAGATTCAACTATAAGGTTTTTGAACTCTTTTGCTCCTGAATGCCAAGAGTTCTTATATATACATATACTTATGACGATTGTATGATTCTTACACATTTATGCTAATATCATTGTTCTTTCATTCTTTTTCTTTCTCTTTTTCTTCTTCCCTTTCCTTCATTTACTTTGTTTCCTTAATTGTATTAAAAATAATATTCTCCCTCATTGCCTAGTGGATAGCCTGATTATAAAGAGGTATTCATTGACTAATTAGACAATGATTCATTCTAGTCTACACACAGTCTATTTTCAAAGTTTTAAGAGTCTCTTTGCTAGACATTAAACATTAAGGGAAACAGGTAATATTTAATTGCGTTAGTAAAAAAATAAATACAAAGAGTAGAATAATTGACAAACTAGGTAAAATTTATCTATTTTGTTGGGTTTCTATTGAATTGCTTTGTAGAGTTCCTGAAAAATATTACAATCCTCCAATTCTGCACATTTTAATATATAAATTTAACAGAACACAAAGAACACTGACTGAAAGGTGTACAGAATATGTGTGTTTCTAATTTTATCACATATTATTGGACATCATTCTCATTTCCCCAACCCCCAAAGCTATTAGGAAACATAAACAACTTTATGTAAAGACTATACATATCAAGGCATCTGGTTTGAGGGAGAGGATTATATGAATGTTGAAAAATACTATAAAATAGAAATATTGAATTGACATAAGTAGATTTGCTTTAAGATTTAATAACTTAACTGTAGCACATTTTTATCACCTCTATAAAGTTCTTTCTAAGCCTTTCCCTGTCAATCATACTAGTGAAAAACCATGACCTCTGTTTACTTTGCGGAAAATTTTTACCTGAAAAGAAGTGCCCTTCTGCTTTTACCCAAGTACCAGGGGTTAGGTCAGGTTACAAGAATATTGTATACATTTTTTAAAGAAAATATGTTAAAACTCTTCATGGCACATGCAGTAGTGCCCTCTTCAGCCCCTTCTGACCTGATAAAATGATAATGCCAGACTGAGCTTCCCCATTTAGTTGTATAAATAACCTTTTGGGGATATTATTCTACAATAAAAAACATCTGCTGCTTTAAAGGACATGAGGGTTTCCAACTTCCCTCTAAGTGTCTTCACTGCCATTGTGTTTTTTTGTCTAAGCTGCCCTATGGAATCTATTTAAAGAGGGATTCAAGAATCAAACCCACGACAGTCTTTCAGAAGGATTTGCTATTGCACTTGACAGGAAGTGACTTGTCAATCATCTGAAGACCTTTTGCTTGAAAAACTAATATTTTGGAGGAAAAGTAAAGCAAATCTTGAGGGTCATTTACTCACAACTTGTTCATGTTTATATGCCTTAAATTATTCCTTATGCTAAAGGAGTATCTGTATACAGATTTTGGAAAACTATGACTATTTATTAAATAGCAAATATGAGGACTAGGTATCATAAAATTATGGAATTAAAACAAAGTGAATTGTGTAGGTATCCAATCTAAACGCTCATTTCTCTCATTTTATTGAAAACACAGCTGAACAAAGTGTATCATATTGTTCAAGAAACCACAGTTAGTTAGAGTCAGGCTTGGCTGTATTCTTTCTAGCATGCCATCCAATGCCTTCCATTTCAATTTTCTTTCTTTTCTTTTCTTTTCTTTTTTTCTTTTTTAGATGGGGTCTCACTCTATCCCTCAGGCGGGAGTGCAGTGGCACGATCTCGGCTCAGCACAACCTCTGCCTCCCAGGTTCAAGCGATTATCCTACCTCAGCCTCCCGAGTAGCTGGGATTACAGGTGCGTGCCACAAACCTGGCTAATTTTTGTATTTTCTTTTAGTACAGATGGGATTTCGCTATGTTGGCCAGGCTTGTCTCAAACTCCTGATTTCAAGTGATCTGTCCACCTCGGCCTCCCAAAAGTGCTGGGATTACAGATGTGAGCCACCACGCCTAGCCCCATTTAAATTTTTGACAGTAATATTAACCTACTTATATTGAATTATAAAAATGTACATTTACATATGAATTCAAATGTAAATGTTAAAATGTAATATTTGAAATTTGAAAAATACTTCCTGGTACACTGCTGAAGGTAAACTGGAGAGATTCTATTATAAATTCGTATCTATAGGCATTAAAATATCTATATTAATCAGGACACACATGTTGGTTAATTTCTTAATTATAGAGAAGGTTATATTTATATATATAAATATATATATATATTTATAATGGTTATTCACTATGATACTATTTTATGCCAGGCACTATGCTAGCCTGTAAACATTTTATGTTGAGAAGTAGGTATTGTTATACATATATTTTAGATGAGGACATTGAGAATCAAAAAGGTAAAGGACTTGTCAAAGATACCTATGTAATGAGTGACAGAGGACTGATTCCATTTCAAATCTGCCTGATTTCAAATTCCAAGCTCTTACCCATTTTGATAACTCCAAAATGCCATTCTGCAGCCCATTCCAATAGTGAATAAGAACTTATTTCATTTCTGGTTTAGTTTAAAACTTGTTCATATACTTTTGTTTTCTATTGGCAAGTAAAGTTGCTCTGCATAAATTCTTATATATTACTATAAACACAACTTGCAAAAATAATAGTAACCTTCATAAAAGGTCACCCCTTAGCATTCTCTTAACAGAACACAGAATGGTATACCAAGGAAGAATCTTATAATTTATGAAGTAAACATACAGTAATTTTCATAAGTGGAAACTGAGGCCTATTACTGTGAAGGGCCATGAAGCCAATTAAGTTTTAGGAGGGTGCGAGCTCACACAGAGGGCCAGATCTGAAAACCAAATCTCCAAACTGTTCTGTCTGCTCTGTGTGCTGCACAAACTGATGTGGTTGAGGTAGAAAAGAAGGAAGAAAAGAGCAATTTAAAACCCATTATGTAAGCAGAATTCAGCTCTATGAGGTGGTCCTTCTTGAATAAAAATATCCTACAGTGTAGCTGGAGTGTTATTATACAAGGCATGTTTACATTTCAAGTGCAGTCATGTTTCTATTGTCATTATAATGAGAGACAAGACTGGCATGCGATGCTTAAAACCTCCTAGATATGTGACAAGAATAATGTATATGAGTAATTGATATCCTTGGATACCTGAAAGTTTTCTATGAATATTATTTTAAAATTTAAGTTTGTTTTCCCTTATTAATAGAATTACCAATGCACAAAAAAGAAAAATATGATCTTAAGTCTTTAATTAGGTAGACAAAAAAAGAATCTTTTCAAATAATTGAACTTTCACTGTTAACTTGGCAGTAGCTGTTACTTGATATGTTTTAAAGAAGCAACAGTAACATCATCTTTCACATATGCATTAATACTGAAGTGCATACTTGATAAGAAACATTGCTAATCTAAGATTTAATTACCTACCAAAAAGATCAGTTTGATAGAAATGTTAATATTTTTTAAGTTTTCAAATAAATAAAATCATGGTTAAATGGAGATAAAGATAAAAATAGAGGAAATTATTTTAAAAACAATTTCCATTTTAATGTTAGATTAAAAGAGTACATATGCAGGTTTGTTACAAGTGAATATTGCGTGATGCTGAGGTTTGAGGTATGGATGATACTATCACCCAGGTAGTGAGCATAATACTCAGTAAGTGGTTTTTCAGTCCTTTCCTCCTCCCTCCCTCCCTCATCTAGTGGTCTCCAGTGTCTATTGCTCCCATCTTTATGTCCATGTGTACTCAATGTTTGGCTCCCACTTATAGTTGAGAACATGTAGTATTTGGTTTTCTGTTCCTACATTAATTAGTTTGGAATAATGGCCTCCAGCTGCACCCACTTTGCTGCAAAGGACATGATTTCATTCTTTTTTGTGGCTGCATAGTATTCCATGGTGTATATGTACCACATTTTCTTAATCCAGTCCACCATTGATAGGCATCTAGGTTGATTCCATGTCTTTGCTATTGTGAATAGTGCTGTGATGAACATATGGGTGTATATATTTTTGGTAGTTTGATTTATCCTCCTTTGGCTACATACCCAGTAATGGGATTTCTGGATTGAATGGTAGTTCTGTTTTGAGTTATTTGAGAAATATCCAAACTGCTTTCCAAAGCTGTTGAACTAATTTACATTCTCATCATCAGTGTATGAACGTTCCTTTTTCTCTACAGTCTTGCCAGTATCTGTTATTTTTTGACTTTTTAATAACAGCTATTCTGACAGATGTGAGATAATATGTCATTGTGGTTTTGATTTGCATTTCTCAGATTATTAATGACCTCATTAAAAAAATGAGCAAAGGACATAAACACATCTGAAAAAGGAAATTATTAAAAATATGATAAAATTATGGAACAGGTTTCTATATGTACAGGAACATAATAAACAAAGGAAAATACTTATTTTAAAATTAAACCATTTAGGGTAAAATAGGAGGGAATAGAAGTTATATATAAGGTGAGAAAACCTGAATGATTCTAATAGGAAGACTAGTAAAAGTATAAATTAATAATTTATGAAGAACTTGCCTTTATTTTTTTCAATAATATTTAATTTTTAGTTAACTCAGAAACTCACAGACATGCACTAGTGGCTACACTTTATAAATTTCCTGATTTATATAGCTAAGTTTCTGGTTTTTTGTTAATGAGCTCCACAGTTTTACTGATGAAACAAAGCACATGGGAGTTTAATGTCCATTAATTTTAAGCAGCTTCAAAAATATCCTTTCAAATATCCATGTGTGCTTATTTTTTGTATTTTTAAGAGACAGAGTCACTTACTGTTAGAATATTCTATTAAAATGATACAGACTTTTCTTGGCTTATAATATAATTCACATGCAAATTATATCAATCAGTGACCTGGTTAAAATAATTGTTTTATACACTGGCACATATGTTGCATAACAAGATATCGAAGTCTTTTTCTTTTATACTATCCTAGAACTCTGCAGGGATGAAGGCAAGCTTTCTCAGTTTCAGCACTATTGACATTTGGGGCCGTATAACTCTGCTGGTGGGGGACTATCCAGTGCACTGTAGGATGTTTAGCAGACTTCCTATTCTCTACCCACTAAATGGTAGTAGAACTTCTTCTCCCTTTGTTATGATAATCAAGAATGTCTCCAGAAACTTTCCAGCTGTCCCTGGGTGACATAGTCACCACAGTTGAAAACTACTAGGTTAAGGATATAAAATATCTCACCAAAATAGATAAACAATTTTCTCTAAGTCTCTAATTCTTCACTGTTTAGAGTCATGAAACCTTTGAGAATCAAACTCTTTCAGAAAATTCCACAGAGAAGCAACATTGTGCTTATTAAATCTTGGTGATAAGGACCTTTTAAACCCATCCATGCTCTTTTGTTTAAAAGTCTTCTCTAGATAATATTTATGAACAATAGAGTTGAATGAAAATAAAGAATAAATTGTGAAGATTAGAGAAAACACATTGTTTAGGCACTTAATACATTAAATTCTTTTACAAAACCCATTGGGACACCAAGAATTCATTTCAACTGCCAATCTTATCATATCCTGTATATCTGTAAGTGAGTAAATTCTGTTTTTCTCACGATACTATGAAAAGTCCATGTCAGGCTATTATTTTTCCCTTGACATTCATATTAAGTTAATGTTTAACTTTAAGTACATATCTCCAAGAAGCCAGAAATCTGAATGTAACACCTTCAATGACAAGCAATTTTGTAGTAAATGTAGGTATGTCCATACACATAAAGTGAAAAGGAGAGCTATGTTATTTGGAAGATATTTGGAAGATGTCAGTCACTGTTTGAATAAACTATACCTCTTTCCCCCCAGAATAATATTCTACATCACTACTCTTATGTTCCTAGCTGCTTAACAATATATTCAACCATATCAAATATATGACTGTATGTTCAACAGAAGCACGTTATGATCAACCTCTTCAAAATAGAACTAGCATTTTTCGAAACTCAAATCTAAATCCTTCTTCTTATTTCTACGAATGACATCTTCATATTTTCAATCTCCTAGGCTTCAAATCTGAAAAGAGAATTCCGCTCCCTGTTTCTCACTAGGCACCACCTATCCTCATTCAGGCTGTCCACATAATAAGACGAGTTTTAAATTTTGACAATCTTAGTGTGAATTCAATCTCTGCCACTTGCTGGTATGCAATTTTTGGCCAATTATGGACACAGCATTCTGAGACATCCCTTGTTTATAAAATAGAAATAATAGTACATATATCATAAGCTAATTCTGATGATTTTCATTACATGCAAATCTTTGGATAGTCCATCGCTCAATATCTTCATAATAACATCCACACTTTTAATGAAAAGAGGACAGAAAAACAGAAATAGATGTTTCAATGAAAATTAGCTATCATCATTAATTTTTTGGTACTTCTCTTACATACAACCATGTCTTTCCAGCAAATAGCCAATAGTTTACCAGTGGCACATATAAAATGATTTAGGTAGAATTTTAAAACTGTGTTTTATTTCTTAATTGCAATTATGTCTATTTTTTATCATCTTGACATAGATTTAAATTTGCCTATAAATGCTTAGGAAACAACATTATCTCTCATCTATATTTCTCCTAAAACAACTTTTCAGAAATAAGTGAGACAAAAACCCACATCTATTTAACATAAAAAATGATTTATAGTATAAAATCAGCTATTTTATGAAGAGTTATAACCTTGTTAGATTCACATGTTAATGAATTGCTGCAATTTGATTTAGATCTTAAGTGTGATATTTTGTCAGCTTTTTTCCTCAATATATTAAATGTCATTCTGATAGAATGATAAATGTGCATATATCTAAAGAAGTTTCAGGTAAATGTGCAGAGAAATACAGAAAAATTGCTTGGCACAGGGAAATGCGTTTTCGTCCTTCATTTTAAAAAATGCTTATTTCAGTGGTATTTGATGACACACGGGAATATTAATAGACATGAGCCTTTATGCTCTCAATTTGTAGTTCTCATCTCAGTCAAGAGAAGCTTCAAATTATTTCTAATTTAGGGATATTAGTTGTTCTAAAAAAATGACTTTTTGTGTCAATTCAATTGAGTTGTAAATAGTTTATACCAGAGTGACTACTAAATGTGTAGGTACAAAAGAGAAAAAGAGCAAAACTCAGTTTGGCATGCCATAGCCAGTGAAGGGCACGGTAGAAACAATGAGAAAAGAGAGGAGGGAAAGGCCAGATTAGAGGATTTGTAAGCCATTATAACAATTTTATTGTGCTTATAGTAAAAGGCTCTTTCTTTTTCTCCTTTTAGTGGTGAACAATTTCATGTAATTCATATGTCAGCAAGATCACCTTAAAAAGATCTGGTGGTCAGCCCTTGGTGGGCAAGAGTGCCTAACTCTGGTAAGATAAGGCCAGAGAAATGAAAAATTGTATCTCTTTCTACACTTTGAAATGTATTTGTCTGAAAAAAAATTAAGAGCCATAGTCAAGACATGCATTCTGTAGATCATCACATGCTCTTTAATTCCCCGTACTTTTTTTAGCCAGCCTGATTTACACATTTTTGTTATTGAAATGGCTATGGATGGCATTTGAGGTTGCAACCCAAATAAACATTCAAACTAGCAAAGACTGTACTACTGCTCATAACTGCATGCATCCAAGCTCTTGACCTCCTCTAGTTTATCTTCTTTTATTATTTAAAAAATAATGTGTGTGGTAAAAAAAGTAAAAATGTACAAAATTTACATCACAGAAAGTCATAATTAACAATATTAGTATCTTAAGATTATTTTCTGTCATGATTTAGTCCCTCAATCTCTCTTCAGAAGTATCCCCTACTGACAGACAGGGTCTTATGTATCCTCCAAAAAAGTCTCTTGAATATATGCATATATAATTATATGGAATATATACATTTTCTTTACTTTTAACATGAATAGGACTATAATAGCCTAACTCTATTTCTTTATTTTTACTGAGCAATATATACTTTTGTTCCTATTTTCTTATTTTTCTTTATGGCGCTTAATCACTACATTGCATTATATGACATTCATTATGTGTTTTGTTTTTCTGGTTAATGTCTGCTTCTCTCACTACATTTTGAAATCCATAAAGGCAGGAACATTGTCTTGTTCATGGCTGCATCAATAATGCTTGGAATGCAGTATGAACTCATATATTTGCTGAATGTATGAATGAATGAATCATTTATATTGTCTGCTGTCAGCCTGTATCCTATTCTTCCTAATGGCTACATGGCCTTCCATTCGACAAGTAACAGTAATTCATACAACCATCTTTCAATTGCTAGTTATAAAGGCTATAATGTGGCAATGTATTCTTGTATGTATATCTTATGGTGGTCTGGGCGCGGTGGCTCACACCTGTAATCCCAGTACATTGGGAGGCCGAAGCAGATGGATCACCTGAGGTCAGGAGTTTGAGACCAGCCTGACCAACATGATGAAACCCGTCTCTACTGAAAACACAAAAAATTATCTGGGTGTGGTGGCGTGCACCTGTAGTCCCAGCTACTTGGGAGGCTGAAGCAGGAGAATCACTTGAACCTGGGAAACAGAGGTTGGCAGTGAGCCAAGATGGCACCATTGCACTCCAGCCTGAGCGACTGAGTGAGACTCCATCTCAAAAAGTCTATCTATCTATCTATCTACCTACCTACCTACCTGCCTACCTACCTACCTTGTGGTGTATATGTGAGTGCATTGTTATATATGCATTTTGCATACATTCATTCAATAAAATGCTAAAGGAAAATTGATAAATCAAGGTATGTGTGCTTTCAAATTTTGTAGATATGGTCAAATTGTACTGATAAAAAGAGGGAATGATTTAGAATCATAGCAAAATACTTTTCCCATATACTTTTGAATCATCAGTCTGGGGCCTCTGATGCCAGGAATAAACTGAACACATCAGGGAAAACGTTAACAAGATATTTTGTCTTTTGGAGATTTGAGTTTCTTATCTAGAAAGTGGGGTGATAATAAAACCTACCCTGAGTGTGATTTCAAAAAGAGGAACTTATTTTTGGGTTAAAAAAATAGCAAATGAAAACCAAAAAAAAAAAAAAAAAAAAAAAAAAGACCGCCATGTAGTTACTCATCAAATATACTTATATATTAATAATTTAGTCATAATTTTCTCATTGTCATCATTAGAGACTGTACATTTTCTCTCATGGGGAAAATATACTTTTAACATTTTAAAGTTTTCTGACTGGACTTTTACACCAAATATGGCTCACAAGAGATACTTCTAGAATATCTTTTTTTTTGTTATTGTTCGACAACATGTTTTAGAAGAAAAAGCACTAGGCAATAATAATAATAATACAACAAAAAAGCTACTATTTTTGAATAATTATCATAGATGGTCATCATATTAAATGTTTTGCAAATATTTATTTGATACTCATAGTTGTCCTTTTGGGTTGTACATTATTATTTCCATTGTATGAATATAAAATAAAACAAAGCAATGCACAAAAGCTTTAAATAGCTTATCCAAGGCCACAGACCTAGCCTTGAAGTTAAGAACTGTGAGCTCAAGTCCTACATTTGCCCTTGACTTGCTTAGGTGAATTAAGCAATTTAATTTCTGTGTTCATATTTTGTGGTCTCAAAAATGAAGAGGAGAGATTGGATGGTCATATATGTTTCCTTGCAATTCTAATATTTATAAATGTTATCGCTGTAAAAAAAGATGCTAAACTTCATCATGATGGGCCCATTCCATTTTTTATTAATTAGATAATTAACCAGTTTTTCATATGTGACTGAAATCTTTCTCTATTTTATCTAAGCCCATTTCTTTTTATCTGATACTCTACATACAGAACAGTTTTCCACTCAAAAACAATAATTAATTCACTCTTTTTATTCTATTTTTTGAAGAGGCAAAAACTTTATTTAGCCATTTAATACAACCAGATTTCTCCCTTTCAGTATTTAAAGAAATTCTTGGGCATACAATTAAATTCTTCATATTTTTAATGAAAATATAGGCTCAAATTAAATCTAAAACTCTAATAACAGTTTCAGATAGGGAACTAAAGACAGATACCTTTATAAAGATGAGTACCTTTATAAAGACAGAAGGATCTCTTATTCCTTTCAGAGACAGAGTCTCAGTCTGTCACCCAGGCCAGAATGTAGCATCTTCTGGGATCAGGCTATCCTCCTGCCTCAGCCTCCCAAGTAGCTGCGACTACACACATGCATGACCAGGACCAACTATTTTTAAAAATTGTTTGTAGAGGGGATCTTGTTATGTTTTCCAGGCTGGTCTTGAACTCCTGGCTTCAAGCAATCCTCCCACCTCAGCCTCCCAAAGTGTCGAGTTTACAGGCGTGAGCCACTCTTCCCAGCCCTGATTTCTTAATGCCTTAGTATCATTGTGTTTTTAACACTTCCCAGATTCATGTGGATTTTATTATTATATTGCTGATATAGTTTAAGGATAACTTTTAGTTGCCTTTTGCTATTTAAAAAGAATTTCAGTACTTGCAACTAGTTATTGATATTAGTTTCTCTTGCTACCTTATTTTGAAGTTTTGAATATCTGTTTGTATTTTTCCTCATTCAACTTTATTCACTGAACAGGTTTTCCCCCCTGTTACTCAAGTACATTTTATTCTAAAAATAACAACGTGATCAAGAACTTTGATAAATATATTTTACTTCATTTATACAGTCATTTTCCCTCTGTGCAAAGATTTTATTTTATTTTCATGGGCACATAATAATTGATACATATTTATAGGCTACACAAGATATTTTGTTATATGCAGAGACTGTGTAATGATCAAGTCAGGGTATTTGGGGGTGTCCATCACCTACAGCACGAGTCCTCAATCTCTGGGTCACATACTGGTACCTGTCCGTGGCCTATTAGGAACCAGGCCATACAGCAGAAAGTGAGTGACCAGCGAGCATTAATGCCTGAGCTCCACCTTCTGCCAGATCAGCGGCAGCATTAGATTCTCATAGGAGCGCGAACCCTATTGTGAACCGTGCATGCAAAGGATGTAGGTTGTGTGCTCCTTATGAGAATTTACTGCCTGATGATCAGAGATGGAACAGTTTCATCTTGAAACCACCCCTCAACCCAGTCCGTAGGAAAATTGTTTTCCACAAAACCGGCCTCTGGTGCCAAAAATGTTGGGGACCACTGACCCAGAGCATTTATCATTTCTATCTGTTGGGAACATTTGAAGACTTTTCTTCTAGATATGTGGAAAAATACAATACCTTCTCATTAACAATAGGACCCCAATCTGCTTTTGAACACTAGAACATATTCCTTTTATTTAAGTGTGTACATTTATGGCCATTAACTAACCTATCTTCATCCCCTACCCCTTCCCAGCCTCTGGTAACCACCATTCCGTGCTCCATCTTCATGAGATACACTTTTTTTTCCAGCTCCTACATATATATGAGTGAAAATGTGTAATATTTGTCCTTTTTGCCTGGATTATTTTACTTAATATAATGACCCCCAGTTCCATGTTGCTGCAAATGAAAGGATTTTATTTTTTATAGTCAAATAGGATTCTGTTGTCTACACATATATATCACATTTTCTTCATCCATTCATCTATTTATGGACACAGGTTGATTTCATATCTTATCTATTGTGAATAGTGCTGCAATAAACATGGGTATGCAAATATCTCTTCGATGTACTGATTGTCTTTCTTTTGGATATATAACTAGTAGTGGAATTTCTGGATCATACGATACATCTATTTTAATTTTTTGAGGAACCATCATGCTGTTTTTCATGATGGCTTTACTACACTGCATTCCCACTCGCAGTGTACTAAAGTTTCCCTTTGTCTGCATCCTCACCTGCATCTATTTTGCTTTTGTCTTGTTTTTGTCTTTTTAATACTAGCCATTCTAACTGATGTGAGATGATATCTCATTGTGGTTTTGATTTGCATTTCCCCGATGATTACTAGTGTTGAGCAGTTCTATATGTTTGTTGGACATTTATATGTCTTCTTTTGAAAAATGTCTATTCAGTTCTTCTGCCCATTTTGAAATCAGATTATTTGATTTTTTTTTTTTTTTGCTATTGAGTTATTTGAGTTCCTTATATATTCTTGGTATTAATCCACTGTCAGATGGATAGTTTGCAAATATTTTCTCTCATCCTGTAGGTTGTCTTTTCACTCTGCTGATTGTTTCCTTTGCTCTGCAGGTTTTTAGCTTGCTGTAATCTGATTTGTCTATTTTTGCTTTTGTTGCCTATGCTTTTGAGGTTTTACACAAAAATAGATTTGCCCAGACTAATGTCCTGAAGTGTTACACCAATGTTTTCTTCTAATACTTTCAAAGTTTCAGGTCTTACATTTAAGTTTTTAATCAATTTAGAGTTCATTTTTGGTGTGTAGTGAGCGATAGGGATCTAGTTTTATTCCTCTGACTACGAATATCTAGTTTTCCCAGAACCATCTATGACAGAGGCTATCTTTCCCCAATGTAGGCTCTTGGCATCTTTATCAAAAATAAGTTGGTTGTAAATGCATGAATTTATACAGTTATTGATACAGTAATTGAATGAAATTGTCTTATGGTACAAAGTCTTGTCACCCACAAATTATTTCTTTACCCCAAATTATTATTAAACTATTGACAGATGTTATCTAAGGGCCTGCCCCTAGTGTTTTCTCCTTTCTTAAGAATGATAGAGGCAATATCAAACTTCTTTATCTTGTCACTTAAATTTTTCCCGCCTCGATTTTTTTTTACATATCTCTTTCAGATAGAATTGGAAAACAAAAACTCTTCTTGATTTATTCATGAGGTATCCATTTCAAAGCAAGAAGTTTCTTTATAATACTCTAAATTGGAGGGGATATGCCGTGGAGTCTCAGCTTAGTGCACAATGCTGATGAGAGGACATTGCATCCTGTTCTTAAACCGATTGGCTACAGTGATTCCCAAGAATATTAGCCAAAAGGGTCTCATCATAAACGGAATGTGAAAGTAAACATGAGTTGACATTCTAAGAAGATAAAAAGGTAAAGATAGATATGAGATTAATGGAGGAAAGTCACAATGTTTGTAACTGAGCTGGCCTACAAAAGATCAGTAATATGAGTGAGTGAGCATTGGGTTACTAAAATGCTAAAAACAAGTCTGCAGAATCATATGTAAGAGCTCATATCTATGTAGATGGATAGCTTGGACTTGATGGCCTATATAGTTGCATATATTTAGTTCACATCAAAGATGTCCTACCATGTAGAACATTATATTAAGTGGAGTCATTTTTGACATACATTCATGATACATGGTTCCATCTACTGTAATAGGATTCACCGTACATTCTGAATGCCCTAAATGCAGCATATTTATGGTTCTGACATTCATTAGGGAAGTTATATTTGCTATTAGTCTCTGGACTAGTCTCAACCTCTTTTTTATCATCCACCTGTATATTTTACCTATTTGTGCCACTATGAAGCCTACTTTCACTGGGCATAAGCTAGTCTTTGCAATTTAAACCTGCAACAACTTAATTAGTTTTAATACATGTAAAATTCTGCTTTAGTCTTTTCTGATGAAAATAGATGCTGGGATAGGATGTATAAGTGTCTAATGTATCTCAGATGATGAGATCCTGTGTCTCTGATGCTCAGAAAATGGCCCTCCTTCCCATACTGCTTCTTCTTTGTTTCCTAATGACACAGCTGTGCAAATCCTACCTGTGGTCATGTTTGCTGTCACTTCTTCTCTTTTGGTTCCAGACATCGTTAGCTCTTTGAGGGCAGAGATAATGGCACTGTCTTCTTTGGGTACCTCTCACTACTTTCAGTTGGTATTCAATGCAAGGTATTCAATGAAAAAAGGTACTCAGTGAAAGGTCATGCAGTTAATGCAAAGAACTATGATATTCTTAGTCTTGCCACTAGGCGGCGATATTTTGACATGACAATGAGGTCTCTACTATAGGTGTATCCTAAGTTAAACATAGGCTCTGAGATGAGGATGTATGTTTGATTAATTTAAGAAAATGATCCAAAGGGAGGTAGTGGAAGCCAAGGAACAGTGCAATCTCAGGTGAACACCCTTCAGAGGATAGCTTCAGCACGATCCTCCTGGGGAACTCTGGAGAGTAAGTTACGTCTGAGTTATCCTTACAGCAGGCAAGGGAGTGAACTTTCATACTCCTACACTGTTCAGTCATTGGTTAAAGGCCACACTGGGAGGGATGAGCATATCAACTCCCAGATGTCCCAGATGCTTTACAATCTCTTCACCTGTGGGCAAAAGCCCCTTCAGCAGCTTGAGGACTAAAGAGCTGTACATTAGTACTGATGCTTGGAAGGGAAAGGGAAGTAAATGGTACGAAAAGGGATTTGAAAGGATCTTGCAGGAGCATGAACATTAACAGCCACAAGGTAGCTAATACAATGACTATTAGAAAGGGCTTTGTTACTACTGTGTATGCCGATGAAAGTACAACTTAAATAAAGCTTTAAGAAGTGTATAGAAGTCTAATTTGGAAGGTGAAACTAAAACTAAAGTCATGGTGAGCAAATACTATTCACTTCCCATATCTTGTTCAATGATGGTTCAAATCCCAGAGCCACCATACCCCTCTTCATGCCACTTGAATGAATACTATGAAGCAGAAGGGTGAAGGGCAGAGACTGACAGTGGGAAGGGCGTTTGAAGCTGTCAACAGTGACCACTGGTAAATCAGCACAGATAAAGCCAATTATTTTTCCTTTTGTTTCATGTCATAAAAAGAAAGATTTGCCAGTAAGAAACTGAAATTTAGATTAGGAATGCTCAAAGCTAGGAGGACAAAACTTTATAGAAGTACTCAATGTTCAGCTACTAATTAGTCCTTTCTGAAGATACTAGTTTCAAAGAAGCCTAGTATGTGTTTATAATGATCTCTGGACAAACTGTTACATGTTTATGTGAAGTGTGGCTGGGTATCATTGTAACAGTTGCCAGCTACTGCTTGTTTGTGAGGACTAAAGTTTTAAAGGATTATTCAAATGGAGCAGTGACCCAACTCAGAACCTCCAATTCAATATCTTGTAGCTCTAACAGGAACTATTAAATGTGTCAGAAAGACAAAGAGTCAATATAAAGCACATAAAATTTTACAGAATTTTTTTTTCTTGAGAAATACAGTCTTCTTCCTTTAAATAAAGGACTCTGGGAAGACTCTTGGCAGCTTAAACAACATATAAAAATACTCATTTTGCCAACATCGTGAACTTGCATTGACTTGAATCACAATGACCCATAATCTTTTGTCATATGGAAATTTAATCTCTATTAATCTACAACTACAAACAATATAATTCCATTACATAAATGAAATTTATTGACAAATGTGAGACGTTTACTCATTAAATAGACAGAAGAGTTTTATCAAGAAGGTCTAAACCAGATAAAATAAATTACTCTAAAGTAAAAGGGAATAATCTGTCATTATTGGATACTGTTTAAAACAAATTATTGTATTTTGTTTTATCGTATATCCTTTACAATATTTGTGTTTCCTTCCTTAATTTCATAAGAACTTCCTACATTCAGAGACCATTCTTAAAATTCATTTACTAAATACATCATCAATTTGACCTTAAAAAACGACTTTACGTGTCTGGAGAGTCTCATTTTAAAATTAAAACCAGCTGGGCACAGTAGTTCATGACTGTAATCCCAACACTTTGGGAGGACGAGGCAGGAGGATCACTGGATGTCAGAAATTTGAGGCCAACCTGAGGAATATAGTAAGTCCCTATCTCTACAAAAAATGAAATAAATTAGTTTGGCCTGGAGGTGCGTGCGCCTGTAGTCCCAGCTTCTTGGGAGGCTGAGGTGGGAGGATTGTTCAAGCCCAGGGGTATAAGGCTGCATTGAGCTATGATCACACTACTGCACTCCAGACTGGGTGACAGAGTGAGACCTTGTATCAAAAAACAACACCACCACCAACAAAAAACCAAGAAACACGACTCCATTTTATTTTGATATTCTGTGACTACAAATAATTCTCTGAATTTCTACATGTAAATCATATAATAAAATTAATTTTTGTAGCGTAAAAATAGGCTCTGGGAATTTTGGGTTAGAAAATATGTAGTATCTGAGCAATCACACAGTTTAGATCACTTATAATAAGAAATCTGGGGTCCAGAAAGATTCAGAGAGTAAATGCTTAAAATGTTGACTATTTCTGAAAATTATTTTAATAGCAAATTGTTCATAGAATTGATATATTACTTCAGCTACGACAATATAATTTTAATCCAATCACATAAGGTAAATATAGAGCTCTTAAATAAAATGTATTACTACTGACTGATATATTTTATGTAATGAAATATACAATAAATGATTGACCTGACTGAAATAGATGTACCGTATGTTTTTGTTGCTTTAGTTTGTTTTAATTAGTGAGATATCACTTTAGAGTGGATTTCCCAAAGAACATGAATTACATTTAGGGCAGTGCAGCTCTAATGACCTGGTTACTTTGTCACCCATTCGAGAGAAGAGGCCTAATATCTCACAATCTAGAGATACAATATTACGTCAGACCTATTCCCTGTCTCTACTTCTACTTATTGTTTCTACTTTTGCCATGACTTTACCCTCTTTCTACACTTAACTTTATTGTACAGTCTATAATGACTCAGGGTGTCTGCTTACTTAACATGTGGTGTGTTTGTGTGTATTTAATTTCTGCCTTTGCCTTTGCTATAAACTGCTGTGTCAAGCCCAAACTTACACAGAAGACTTGATTGCTTCTTTTATTCACTGCTGAGTAAAAGGCTTCTCCATTAGCCCAGATCAAAGGCATGAGCCAACCTATAGATATCTACCTCTAAAACAGTACTCCACCTCTGTTCAGTAATCATTGGCCAGAGAACCTCTTGATTTTTCTCTAGCATTATCTTCAGTCCAACCTTCAGCAAAGTTATCCCTGAATGACTTCATCTCCCCAGAGTATGCTTCTGACTGAACAAGAATGCAGATTTAACTTTCTGGATCCAGCTATCCAATCACCTGAAACTGACTAAATCAAGTTTCTTTTCATAGACAAAGAGTTTTCAAACATATCAGGATCTCAAATGTATCTCCACTTGCTTGGCAATGCCTGAAATTCCTGTATTACAGGACACAGCTTTTCAAATAACAATTGAAAGTATTAAAGTGCCAATTGTTGGCTGAGGTAATGCAAGGAGGTCAATTAGTCAGTCGTTCAACTATTCTAAAGGCTTGAGTTTTGATACTTTCCAGTTTCAGAGAAAAATTGGACACTGGCATTGGATGGGCAAACAAAAAAATAGAGATAGGGACAGATAACCTGTGAAGTATAGAAAAAAAATGTAGAAAGGGAAGGCCAAGCCTCAGTGAATACAATTTTCAGTACTTAAGATATTTTTAAAAATTATTATTCTTTACTTCTAACTTTGTGCAAAAGGAGAGAAGTGATTTACAGAGTGTTTTTATTGTTTTTTCTCATACACATTCATACTCATGCTTACTTTAACAATGCTATTATGATCCTGCATGACTGCCAACAGTGGTTGACATGCTTTATGAAGTCTTTTTTTTCTAACTCAACTGCATTGTAGAATGGTTTTATTACCTTGGGACTTGCAGGGCAGGAGCAAACTTTCACAATCCTGCCATAGAGATATGACAACTCTTAGGCTCTGTGCCACTGTTTAGTCCATAGGGACCCTAACAAACTCACATTCTTATAGGTCATTCTGATGAACCTCTAAAGTGATGAATTTTTGCTATAGGATCTAGGAAGAAAGAAAGAAGTGGTACCCTAAATGTTTGACTGTGGTGCCAGGGATGGATAGAGAGATAGTTTTTTACTACCCCAGAAATTTTTTTCTGGAGTCTTGTTGATCTGATACAAAATAAAGGATATATTTACACATCTTGATTTCCTTACCCACTTAACATTCTTGGGGGACCCCTTGAGGTATTTGAGAAATGTGCCATTTAATGTTGTTCTAGCTAGATCTATTTGCTGGATAAAGCAAAAGCCTGTTCATTTTAGTGGGGCTCAGAGCAAAGAATGCCTCTCTAGCTGGTCTAAGGTACAGGACAAATATCTTTGCCAACTGATCCTTATAAAACAGCGTATGCCATATGCTGTGTTGCTTGAAGTGTCAGAGGCAGGTGGCAATGTGCAATCAAGCCTACTGTAAACCGTGAAAGAAGAATAGCGGATGAGGACCCAAGACTTCTGTAGCAAAGTCACGCCTGCTTTACCAAGTTTATTTTCTTCTTGAGAAGGAGCTCTGGATCAGCTCACAGAGGCTGAATCTCAGGCCCAGGGAACAATGTCCTGGGATATCTGACCCCAGCTGCTTGTCATGAACTGGATACAATCTATTTCTCCTAGCCGTAAAATGTGGTATACTCAGAAGCTCTTAAATATCAAGTGAAAACAGCACTGAGCCCAAGCAGGTTCTAAAGGCATTAGTAATTTGCATAGGCAGATAGCTCATACATCCAGAGTGCCTTACTCCTGCCAAATTACTTCCCCTTCTTCAAACCACATCTGTGGCTTGATGGGTAATTTCCTATGACAAATTAAATGGGGGGGGGGGGGGGGGGGGAGAAAAAGCTCAAACTGGAATTACAGAGAGCTTTGCCTTACAGCAAAAATGAACTACTATAGCATTACAGTCCCAAGGAGGACTCTTCAAGATAAATGAGAAATAGAATCCTTCCACCAAGAGGGATTCAAGTAGCAAGGAACACTACTGATCTTTGGCTCCTAGAAATATTTACTCCCTTTAACTTATCTGACACTTTTCTCCTTTCTCTTTTTGTCTTCCTCTCACATTTCTAGCCATCCCATCGCTGTCCTTTCTGAAGACCAGTCCTCCTCCCCATAGCCATTATTGAGTTCATCAGCTTTAGTTCTAAATTCTCTTTTCCTTCCATCATACATTTCCATCCACATACATTCAAACTAGACAATTTTACATGACTTCACTTGTCATAAACACAATGATGACACTTTCATTTATATCTTTAGCCTAGGACTCTGAGCTCCAGATCTACATACATTTTTCATTATGGAAAAATACATATAACATAAAATTTACCATTTTCACCACTTTGAAGCATATAGTTCATTTACATTGTTGTGCAACCATCAGCAACATCCATCTCCAGCACTTTAAAAAATCTTCCCAAACTGAAACTCCATACCCATGAAATAACGCCCTTCCAGCCCCTAACAACCACCATCCTACTTTCTGCCTCTACAAATTTGCCTGTTCTAGGTTCTTCAGATAAGTGGAATCATACAATATTTGCTCTTTAGTATCTAGCTTATTTCACAAAGCACAATGTTTTTAAGGTTCTTCCATGTTGTAGCAAGAATCAGAATCTTATTCCTTTTTAAGGATGGATAATATTCAATTCTATATATACCACATTTTGTTTATCCATTTATCTGTTGATAGACATTTTTGTTGTTTCCACCTTTTTGGCTACTGCGAATAATGCTGCTGTGAGCATTAGTATACAATTATATGTTTGAGTCCCTGCGTCCCTGCTTTCAATTCCTTTGGTTATATATTCAGAAGTGAAATTTCTGGATCATATGGTAATTCTATGTTTAATTTTTTAAGGAACTTCCATATCATATGCTTTTGATATATTTACATGCCCCTTATATTTGAAAGTGACATAGACACTTCAAAATAAAATAAAATAAAATAAAATAAAATAAAATAAAATGTTTTGTCTTCCCTCTAAAACATAGTCTTTCATTAGTGTTCTCTTGGAGAATGGCACTGCCAAGCAGGCAGATAAGCAAACCAGAAAATAAGAAGTCACTTTTGATATAACCCTCTTTCTCACCTTTCATATCATCATCTTGCCAGTTTTAACTCTGAAATATTTTTGAATTTATTTCTATCTCTATCATCATTTGTCTAGAAATAAACCTCATTATGGTTCATCTGATTATTTTAACAACCTCCTAACAGATTTATCTACATCCACTCTTACCTCCTTATTAGCACCGCTCCACAGTATGGTCAGAAAGTTCACATGTGATATGATTTTCTTCAGTTAAGAAAACACATCTGCAACAGCAGCAACAGTTAGAGTCAGTGTCTCATTAAGGTTATGGTAATCTACTGTTCTTCAAGTCCAGTAAATATTCTGTTACCCACCTGCTGAAAATGTTCAATAGTTTAATAATGTTAGGATAAAGAGCACGATTCTTAATCTGGCCTGCAAGGTCCTGCATGATATGGCCTCCACTTTTTCCGCTTTTCCTACTTTTCCTAAGCTTTATTTCTCACGAACCCCTGCCTCATTTTCTGATCTCCCATCATACTAAGCTTCCTTGGGTTTTCAATTAATTATTTCCTACTTCAAACAGGACCACAGTGAACAGTGTTCTCTCCAACTGGGAAACTATCCTCCATTCCTCATCACCACATGGAAGCTATCCTTTACTTCTAAGATCAGGTGAAACTCCTCTCACAGGCTCTCAATACATTTCTCTTTTTCTTAGCTTAACATAGAGACATTTCTACATTTTATTTGTTTGGGGTTTTGATTAAAATATATTTTTCCTATTAGAAAATAATCATCAGGAGTGCATCAACCATGTATACTTTTTCAAACTTTTATATGTCTAACGGGTAGAATCGTTCCTGGCGCAGAGTGAATGAATATTCAGTGTTTGTGGGATGAAGGAATGAATCTGTTTATGTCTCTGTGTTCCTCACCAGAATTCAACTGCCTTTATCAGAGAAGAGCTAGCCAGTGACTTATTCACCTTGGCATCTCCAGCATCTGGCATATTTAGGGCTGAACAGAACACCATAATTTCAATTTCAACAGGGTCTTTCGAATTAGCCATGAGCATACCCTTGTCAACAGTTAGGTTTCTGCTCCTCTCATAACAAGGAAAATCCTACAAACTACATCCCTTTTCCTTTGTAGAGTAGTTGGCGCTCTCTTCTTTTTCCTGGAGGAAGAAGACAGCATTTGTTTAAGCAAATTAAGATAAGCAAAGAAAAGTTTGGAGAGAGCTGGTAAAGAGAGCCAGTCTAGGCAAACTTGTCCCGGGGGGATGTAAACTACTTCTAGTTGTCTCAATTTGCTGAAATAGAGAAAAATGCATGCACAAAATTGATAGATGAATACTGAATGCCAAGAGCTACAATAATTTTCTCCAGTTAAGAAAACACATCTGCAACAGCAGCAACAGTTACAGTCATTGCCTCATTAATGTTATGGTAATCTACTGCTTTTCTTCAAGTCCCATAAACATTCTGTGCTGACCAAACTGTGCTGACAATGACCACTCCTACTTATTTGGACTCTTTCTAGGTGGTTCTAATCTCTGCTCTTCCTCCAGGGATGTCTTATTCACTATTTTGGCAGAAAACATGAGGTTAAAGGCTTTTATTCGAAATTTCGTAAGGTAACACAGTTCCATTGTTAAGATTCTAATATTGTATAAGTAGACATGCATTTATTCATACATACATATATACACACACAAATACTTACATAAATTCCATATCAGACCATGTAAATTCATGTTGAAACTTCCTTTGAAATTTCAGCACTTTAAATTGCTATTCAAGACTATAGTGACATATGTGTCTTCAAAAATTAGTATTAATCAATGCCTTTTACGATTGTACCTGAAATATTTGGATTTCCCTGCCTCAGCACCTAGTGACTCAGGTGAGTAAGTATAAGTTACTATGAGAAGCCTACAAAGAGATACAGAGTACTCAATTGTGGTGTTACAGGGGAGACTTTAGTGGAATTGAGAACTGATTGCTCTGGGCTTGGCAACTGACTCAAGATTAGAAATGGGGTGATAAACTGTGACTCTCTTTCATGTTGGCTTAAGGCAGGACTAAAGTTTTGTTTTCTTTTGCTCTACATTTAATTATGCAAATTAAACCAGAACTTAAGGTACTTTATGATTAATTAAGCATCGCCAGAGATCTTTGCAAGTCACAGCCTCCCGTGGCAGCGGATTACTCTGCTTTCTGTGCTACCTGCTGTGATAACTATGTCCACTTTGTTTCTAGTGGTTTACTGTGCTCTACAACCTTATGATCCCACGAAGCTCAGAAGACAGTCAAATTGCATTTCATCCTACCAGCATCCCTGGCCTAAAGCCAATAAAGCACTCTTTAAATCTTTATGTGTTGTCATCACCTATGTCTTTCTCAAGGCCTTGGTGAAGCAAGACTCTTTAGGTTTGAGAGTGGCTATGTGAGTCACACAGCATTCTTACTCTTAAAGAATTTAACTACCTTCTATACTATGTCAATATGATTCAAATTGCTTAACATAATGACATCCAAGTTTGCACTAGTCAACTAGAAAACCATTAAAAGTTTCAGCCAGCTAACCAACTAGCACATTGGATACATACCTTCTACTGAATTAATACATGTAAAATAATCAGTCTGGTTTAGAAATACATTACACCTTCCCTTGTCTGACATTTTCACAATCTGTTTTCATGATTATTTGCCAAAATTTTTACAATGTTTTTTAGTAAACTCCTTCAAATAGTTTTGCTTGAATGCTTCTTTTAACTATTTTTGCTCTATACTTCAGTATCTCTCCCCACCAGGTCATGTTGAATTTGGATGTTGATTCCCAGTCAAGCAACCATTGTGACAAAAAGGGACATGTTATCTTCCTCAACTAAGAGATGGGAGACAGTTTATGGAGGCAAAGGTGATATAATGGAATTTTAGAGAGTGTTTTGGATATTCCAATTCTTCTGTGTCTTCTAAACCTAACTATTACATTTACTAAAATATTACTCTTTTTCAGGTCTGGATTCCAAATTTCACATTTTTAGAGTTTGACTTTAAATGATAAAAAAATTACTTGGAACAAGGAAGAATCACATGGAATATTCATAAAGCAATTCCATTTCTGTTCTCTTCAGTAACTATAAGTGAGTGTAGTTCACTTTCCATTGGATGTTAAAAAGGGCAGGTCCCTTGATTTCTCAGCTTACTCTTAAAAAGCAGAAAGTCCTATGTTCACACTAAGTCACAAATAAAGCCTCAATTCTGAATTGAGACTACCCGATCCAAAATACTGTTCAATCCTTTCATCTCAATTTGTAGATAAATCTTCTTTGACCTTTCTATAACCGCGGCCTGCTGCAAGTGGAAACCTGTAATTTGAAAAAGGGGAATATGGGTGGCATCATTTTCTCTCCCTGCCTAACATTTCTACTCCACCTTTGGATTCCTGAATCCCTGCCAATGTCAAAGCATTGGGAGAGACGAACAGTGAGGGAAATAGGAAAGTTCTCTCCTGACTGACATTATTGTACAATGGCTTCATGCTCTCTGAACATGAACATGAGAAAGTCAGTATGCACATCTTTATAGATTTTTCAGAGGTACTAACTACTGCTGGGCTCTCTATCTCTCATTGGCAGAGGTGATGCAGTCTATTTCTCCAGCTTCTATTCAACTTTTAGGCCCTAGTTTTCTAGTATTTTGCTTTTTCTAATTTTGTCTAGGCAGAAAAAGCCCACAAAATTAATATTATTGACCAATATGAATTTTATTTTTACTACAAATAGGCAGAGGGGGTACAATAAGTAAAATAAATACCGTCTATCAGTATTTATTTTTGAAATGTAACAAGTTACACTCATATACACTTTCACACTTCCTTTAATCTCTTAATAATGACAGGTCTGTATTCTAGTTTTACAGAAAATTAAACTGTTAAACTGAGGCATAAGAAAGTTAGCTTGCCAAATGTCACTTAACATAATAAGTGGGAAAGTATGTCTGACATAAATACCCATGCTTTTAACTACTATGCTATTCTAATTCACTAAATCAATAATTAATTTGATTCTGATAATCATCCATATTTGTAAAAGTTTGGAAATGTGTGGGCTATGGTGGGTGATTAAAGGGTGATTAACCCCATGAATACATACATGTACTATATTCCCATAAAATAAAAAGTAAAGAAATGAAAGTGACTAAATGCCCCGGGGCAAGCTGCCTGGTCTGGTATTTCAAATCTTCTACTTTCTAGCTGTGCAAACTTGGACAATATACTTAAACTCTGTGCCTTAGCTACCTTATCCATAAAACACTGATACACATACACTATTGTATTTTATGAAGGGTTGTCATGAAAAATAAATGAATTAATACATGTAAAGTACTCAGAAAAGTGCTTGACATATACGTGTAGTATATGTGGTTGTGTATATGTATGTATGTGTATATATACATATATATTTATATGTATATATGTATGTATACTATTTATATATAATACACACACATATACATACATACACACAACCACATATATACACATATATATGTATATTATATATGGATATATATGTGCATGTATACATATATGTGCACATATACATATATATGTATATGTAAGTTAGCTCAGAAAGTTTTCTACACATAGAAAGATTCAGTAGAGGTTACAAATTATTATTATCCTTACTAATATTATACCTAACCCCAAATCTTTTTTTTTTTGGAGATGGAGTCTCATTCTGTCACCCAGATTGGAGTGCAGTGGCACTATCTTGGCTCACTGTAACCTCCGCCTCCCAGGTTCAAGCGATTCTCGTGCCTCAGCCTCCTGAGTAGCTGGGACTACAGGCACCCACCACCATGCCGGCTAATTTTTGTATTTTTAGTAGAGATGGGGTTTCGCCATGTTGGCCAGGCTGGTCTTGAACTCCTGACCTCAAGTGATCTGCCCGCCTCAGCCTCCCAAAGTGCTGGGATTATAGGCATTAGCCACTGTGCCTGGTCCTCAAATTTTATCTAAAATTCAGGTTGATATTTGGATTCATTAGAAGTTTTCAGAAAATAAAGTATAACAATATAAATTTAACATAAATATTTAAAAATACTTCCTAGCCAGCTTGCTTTAGGAGTAGTGTGTGCATATTACTGTGTGTGAGTGTGTATTTGTGTGTGTGTATGTGTGTGGCAGGGGTGGGATGATAAAGTTACCCAAAACTTCTTCAGGGCTTGTGGGAACTCTGATAGGCCTCAACTGTGCATTTAAGTGAAGATGTCCTAAGGAGAAATTTCATCTTTCTTCAATCTAAAATAGTATAGCAGCAGTTGCTAGCTTTGTAACTAATTCAAATAATATGCAGACATTTTTTTTCTTATCACTCCAACTGGAAATTCAAATTTGACACGTGAAAAGGCAATGTGAGAGATTTTGAGCAAATAACTGTGAATTACACTTTATCTGAAATTGAGGGATTTTATTTATCAAATATAAAGGTTTGCCCTGTAGTTGTCTTGGCCACAAGTCTTCAGACTGCATTAGTCAGAAATAACTTTTTGCCAACCTCGTTTATTCCTGCTATAGGTGAAGGCCATTTTCTCAAAGTGATTAACTGGCAGTAGAACTCAATCCATTTATCCTTCTTAGGCTTTCCTATTGTAATGCATTGCAATACTCGCCTCTCTCTGTGAAGCTACAAAGAGGCAATGGCTGTGAAACCTTGAAGGTGGAGTTTCTTAAAATGAAAGTCTAAGACCTAATGAAATTGTTCCAACATTATGTTGGGAAGGTGTAGGAAAACGTAGTGTTCTTCATCTTCTTGAGTGGTATGCTTGGCAAATGTTGTATTTTAACTGATGGCAAGCCAGGGAAAATGATGCGAATGTCACTGAATAATTAATTAGTATAGCCAAAGGAATGTTTAAAAACGATTACCCAAATAGCCCAGGCCCTGTGCTTGGCATTACCTCAGTCCCTTGACTACCTTTAGATAAGCTGATCTGTACAAACTGGAGCGCTCATAGAACATTTCCATCCTAATAATATTGACAGATCATTTTACAGTAAATATCTTTGCTTAGAAGCAAGCACTGTTTGATATAGAATCTTTATATATGTGAAAGTTGCTTTGATATATTTCAGCATGCTTCTCTCTAGTTTGTCAGTTTCTAACATTGTATATAGAATTTTGTTTTTTCTTAGGATGGTATTTTCATTCTGAAGATTTTCGTCCTATATTAAGATAGGCTGTTTATGAACTTAGTTAAAACCACTTTTAGTATAGCCTGTAAATTTCAGTACTTCATACTGGGTTCACTGTTTTAAAATTGACATGCTTTGAGATTTCAGTGAACTCAATTCATGACTTATTTTGAAAATGATGCTCCCTAAATATATTAATACTACTGAGTAATTCTGTATTTCAGTTAGAATTATTTAGTTGAAAGTGACAGAAAACACAGACAAAATTATATTTAGCAAATGGGAATGCACAGTCCAAGAAGCTCTGAAGACCAGGTATGGCTTTTTAAGATCTCAAAAATATCTCTGGGTCTTGGATTTCTTCTGTCTCTTGGTTCTCTTTCCTCTGGATTGACATCATTGAAAGTAGGTTTTTATCTGACTGAGGATGGAAAACTATTATCAAAAGAAAGTGGAATCAATGCCGGACAGATAAAAATGTTCACTATAATATTTAGAAATTGATTCTTCTTGTGTATTCAAGAATGCTTCCCCTTTAAGGATGCGAATTTGGAATATGGCAGAGAAGAGAGTCCTAAGCTTTAAAGCACATTAGAAATTGCTCATAAAGCATTCTTACTAATGTCACAGGAAGTATTACTTAATAGTACTTAAGCATTTAGTAAATTAAATGAGAAATATATAGCAGTATTTGAGGCAGAATAAAGATGAATTTGGTGGAAAAATAAAAGTTATCAGAAAAACCAGAAGGTTTATTTTTTAACAGTTACCAGAATGTATGTAGCAAGGTACTCAGTAGCAACCAATTACTGGTAGAATTTACCCTGTTATTGTGGTAGGCACAAATTAGTATGACCACCTAGATTACAGATTGTTAAGCGGCCATGTCTGTGATTATGGTAACATAGCAAAATCCTCTGTGTTTTGGACAAATAACATAACCCATATTGGGTAATCTCAGAACCTCATACCACCCCCTCCTCAGTGTGTTTGACCTAAAGAATGGACACAGGACCTGTTTTAGTCCATTTATGTTGCTATAAAGGAATGCCTAATGTTGAGTAATTAATAAAGAAAAGAGATTTACCTGGCTCACAGTTCTGCAGACTATACAAGAAGCATGGCACCAGCATCTGTTTTTGATGAAGGCCTAAGACTGCTTCCACTTATGGCAGAAAGGGAAGGGAAGTGATGTCAGAGTGATGAGAGAGGAAGGAGAAGAGAGAGGGGAGGAGGTCAGGCTCTTTTCAATAACCAGTTCTTCCGGGAATTGAGTGAGAACTCACTCACTCCTAGGAGGACAACACAAACCCATTCATGAGGGATCCCTTCTCACAACCCAAACACCTCCCACCTGGTCCTCCACTCCAATGCTGGGGGATCAGATTTCAACATAAGACTTGTTGGGGCCAAACTATGTCTAAACCATAGCAAGACCCAAGCTGGGTTATGTAGATTCTTTCCTTGATATTCTTTAAACAGTATCGAAAGAGCTAAACCAATCCTATCAGCACCCGTCACAACACTAAAAGGATGTAAGCTCAAAAGAGCCTGCAGCAACAACCCACTTCACAGGAAGATATTGTTTTGAGAGCTTAATTTGGCACGTGAAGACAAGCAGAGATGGGAGATAGAGGGGAATGCCCCACAGCATTTTGCTTACTAATTTTGGTGCTCTTTCAGGCCAACTCCAACTCACCCTCCCCAGATAGTCCAGCCAATAAGCAGGACTTTAGCATAATTGAGTTCAGCTGTATGTTTGTTACTTGCAATCGGGGCCCTGACTGAACCAATCTCTTAGAAATAAATGAAAACATCAGGGAATATTTTAAGAAGCACTAAACAAACAAAAATAAAACCAAACAAAACTCAGGAAGTATGGTAGTCACAAACTAAAAAAAATAGCACTATAAAACAAAGATTATGTAATTGAGATTAGAGAAATTTGTTTCTTGCTTTCTTTTTAGAAATACTGGGTAGCTTATTTAGACTAACCAAAACTGGGTAAGTAAATAATCATTCTCTGAGGAAAAAATATAATGGTAGAGCTCTGTGAATGAAGCTTGTCTTAGAAAGAGATTCTAACAGTCAGTGATAGTTTTGGGGACTGGAAAGGCCAAGACCAGGAATACTTTTCAACAGAAAGCTCCATAATATTTAAAAGTAATAAATGTTTTGTATTATCAATTTGGTAAGCATGCATCATTTTCCCTTTATTGTTTGACAATACCCACTTTTTATGATGGAGTGAGGCAACATGAATATTATTATTTTAGAAGATAGGCATTTCTCATATTATCTTGTTTTGTAAAATTAGGAAATATAGACTATTCTATGTTATGCTCACATCCTATTGGGCCCTCTTTACTATCTGTGTGCACATGTCTTTCCAGTGAGCTCTTCACTCCTACCAGCCAGTACCTCTGTCTGAAAAATCCCCTGGCTGTAGAATTTCTTCTTTTTTTTTTTTTTTTTTGAGACGGAGTCTCACTCTGTGTCACCAGGCTGGAGTGCAGTGGCACAATCCCGGCTCACTGCAACCTCCACCTCCCGGGTTCAAGCGATTCTCCTGCCGGGATTACAGGCACCCACCACTATGCCTGGCTAATTTTTGTATTTTTAGTAGAGATGGGGTTTCACCATGTTGGCCAGGCTAGTCTCAAACTCCTGACCTCAGGTGATCCGCCCGCCTCGGCCTCCCAAAGTGCTGGGATTACAGGTGTGAGCTACAGCGCCTGGCCAGAATTGCTTTTTCTGAGTAGAGGAAACCAGAAGTGCCCAGTAATTTATGATCTCCCAGGCGTTGTTCTTAACTAACTGACGGCTGGTCAGCTGTTTGCAGGGGTGTAAATATTCCAGCCCCTTTGCCCTCTGGTTGAGACAACTCTAGGTGTGGGCCACACTGTGTCCAGAAAATGGTAACTTTAAGACTAACTCAATGTTACCCTCTGTAGGACTTTGCTTGACATGCTTCTTTCTGGCATTTTGTTTTCCTCTTTCCTATTTCTTTCCCATTCACCTACCGTTTTTTCTCATTGTTCGTTTGCTTGTTTGATTTCCCTTACAAAGACTACCTGATAAGCCACTTTCATACAAATCCTCATCTTCAGGTCTGTTTTTGAAAAACCACACTGAGTACAGGATGCATCTTATATGCTGACAAACAGGTTAGCTGGCAGGATGCATGTAGAATTAAGTCTTATTTCATTTTTTTTCTCATTTCTATAGGCTATTTGTCCCTGGTAGAGACACTTTTTCCCCATGCCCAGCAATCTTGTGATTTGCATATTGGTAAAAATGCAGTGATGGGTTACGTGGCAAGGGGCCTTTCCTTGCTTGGGAAGAAGACTTACTGACTGGAACTACATCTTTATCTTGAAAGCCTTCAGAACCACAGCCATCACATTAAGAAGGAGCACTCTAGACTGATAACGTATGCCTTGCAAATCTATTCTTTATTAGTGAAAGAACATCATAGTTTCTATCAATTCAGTTTGTAAACTTGGGATCTAATTCATGCTGTAGAAGTCTGTATCTTTTCTATGTAAAATAACAAAATAGCAATATTTGAAATGAAACGTGATAAATTAATCAGTACGGTAATGATTATTCAAGAAAAGAATTACTGGGAATTATCTTTCATAACGTACAATGCTCACAGAAGAGTAAAGATGATTTGCTTTCTATTTTTAAGTATCATGAGAAACAGATATTCTCTTTTTCAGTCTTCCTTATTATTTAGTATTTTTAAACAAAGCCATAACTCCAAATAACTGCTTACTAACAACATATTTGAGTCAGCCAGAATTTGGTTTGCTCAAGCTGACCTTGACTTTTGTGGCTTCTAGTTTGTCTTTGTTCTCTCACAGTTACACATAAGCTATCTAGTACTGTGTCCTTCTCTGCCTGAATCTCCTTGATATTATAAAACAGACTTCTAAAACCACTGTTTGACTTATTTTTCCCAAAATAAATCTTACTTTTAGCTTTATTTTTGCTTAGTACATTTCTTTATTTATTTGGGGGTTATTAAAAAGATGGTTTGCATATTTACTCATTGAACTTCCTGTGCAACCTAACCTAGTTGTAGCTTAACAAGAAAAGATGTGTTTCTACTTATTCTTAATAATCGAAGGATTAAAAACAAAATAAACAATAAACCAATCACTTACAGAATGAAAATCAGTAAGTCAATATCTGTTATCTGTCAGATGAAATCTGCAACATTTTTTATGGGTTACCTTGTATCGTTCCTTTAACACTGCCCTCCCCAGCCCTTCCTTTACTCTCCCTCCCCACACACATATCATGAACTTTTTAATTGTAAAGGCTCACTATTCCAAGTGTGGTTCTTGAACCAGCAGTATCTGAAAGTATCATTAGGAAGCTGGTTCAAAGTTCAAAATCTTTGGCCCTTACCTAGACATACTAAATCAGAATCTTCATTTCAACAAGTTTCTTCCATTGATTCATATGTATATTAAAGTTTGAAAAGCACTGGTCTAAAGGACAGGGTCTAGTCTTCACTGTGGAAACCAGTGAGCCCCTGTAATCTCTTGTGTGGATAATATGCTACAATGAAAGGAAATAGCACTGGACTTGAATTAATTTTAAAATGGCATTAAAGCGTAAATATGCCATAGAGATAAAAGATGGTACATGATGAAAACAATTCTGTTACAAATTGTCCAGGGTTTTTGCCTTACATCATAGAAGCATAGAAAACAAAATTATCTTTTAAACCAGAATTCAAAAAAATTATAATCTTTCAATTGCTTATATAGCACATTCTACAAAATAATATTGAAAAACAAATATGCTGTGTTAAAGGCAGATTTTTCTGAGTTAGAAAGATCTAAGTTATTCAGCCTATCTTGACACTTTTACACCATAGAATATTTTCCATCCAGGCTAAAATGTGATATATGTTACTTGGATAGATCTGACCTAAAATCATGTAAGCTGTTTACTTGTAAGGTTAAATAGCTATTTCTTATACTATAATATAAAGTAGTAAGTGTCTCTTATAGCAACCACATGTATTCAAATATAATATTGGCCTTTCCAGAAGAAACATTTGTGAAATAAACCTCCCAATTTTCTCTGAGGTTCCTTATTAAATAAGAACTGTATTTGCTTTATTGTCTAAAATGTTAGAGGCTTTGCAGAGGTTGCATACAATTTAAGAAAAGACTGGTTTCTTATTTTTACTGCAAACTTGAATAACTAAGTAATATTGTAAACATACACAATTTTAATATTTGTTTTAAGAGGAAATTAAAGTCAGAACACAATAAAATATAATTATTGATGAAAGAAGTTATCACTAGTTTTTATTACTATTTAATTATTTGGAAAACATGACGCACGAGCTTTTATTTCTTAATAGTACATATACAGGTATATGTCAGATATATTGCAGGTTAGGTTCCAGATGACTACAGTAAAGCGAATATCAAAATAAAGCAAGTTACATAGACTTTTTGGCTTTCTAGCGCATATAAAAGTTATGTTTACACTACACTGTAGGCTATTAAGTGTGCAGTAGCATTATGTCTAAAAAATGTACATACCTTAATTAAAAATAATGTATTGCTAAATCAGTGCTAATGATCATCTGAGCCCTCAGCGAGTCATGATCTTTTTGCTGGTGGAGGGTCTTGCCTTGATACCGATGACTACTGACTAATTAGGGTGGTGGTTCCTGAAGGCTGGGTGGCTATGGTAATTTCTTAAAATAAGACAACAAAGAAGTTTGCCATGTTGATTGACTCTTCATTTTACAAAAGATTTCTCTGTAGCATGTGATGCTGTTTGATAGCATTTTATCCACTGTAGAACTTCTTTCAAAATTGGAGCCAATACTCTCAAGCCCTGGCATTACTTTAACAGCTAAATTTGTGTAATATTCTAAAGTCTTTGCTATCATTTCAACAATGTTTAGCCATCTTCCAGGAATAGATTCCATCTCAAGAAATCACTTTCTTTGCTAATCCATAATAAGTAATTCTTCATCCATTAAAGTTTTATGATGAAATTGCAGCAATTCAGTCACATCTTCAGGCTCCACTTCTAATTCGTGTTCTATTTCCACCACATCTGTAGTGACTTCCTCCAATGAAATCTTAAACCCCACGAAGTCATCTATCAAGGTTAGAATCAGTTTCTTTTAAATTTTTTGGTAACGTTGATATTTTTAAATCCTCCTATGACTTACGAATACTTTTAATGACATCTAGAATGGCGAATCCTTTCCAGAATGGTTTCAATTTGCTTTGCCCAGATTTATCAGAGGAATAACTATGGAAGCCATAGCATTATAAAATATATTTCTTAAGTAATAAGAATTGAAAGTCAAAATTACCCCTTGATCTATAGGCTGCAGAATGGGTGTTGTTAGCAGGTATGAGAACAATATTAATCTTTTTGTATATTTCCATCAGAGCTCTTGGGTAACCAGGTGCATTGTCAGTGAGCAGTAATGTTTTAAGAGAAATCTTGTTTTCTGAGTAGTAGTCTCAACGGTGGGCTTAAAATATTTAGTAAACCATTCTGAAAATAGATGTTGTATCATGCAGGCTTTTTTTTTTCTATTTATAGGGCACAGGCAGAGTAAATTTAGCAAAATTCTTATAGGCTCTAAGATCTTAGGAATGGTAAATGAATTCCGGCTTTAACTTAAAGTCATCAACTGCCTTAGCCCCTAACAAGAGAATCAATATGTTCTTTGAAGCTTTGAAGCCAAGAATTGACTTATTCTCTCTGGCTATCAATGTCCTAGATGGCCTCTTCTTCCAGTAGAAGGCTGTTTAATTTACATTAAAAAATTTTTGTTGAGTGTAGCCACCTTCATCAATTATTTTAGCTGGATCTTCTGGATAACTTGCTGCAGCTTCTCCATCAACACTTGCTACTTCACATTGCACCTTTTATGTTACAGAGATGGCTTCTTTCCTTGAACCTCATGAACTAACCTCTGTTACCTTCCAACTTATCTTCTTCAAGTTCATCACCTCTGAACCTTCACAGAATTGAAGAGCGTTAAAGCCTTGGTCTGTATTAGGCTTTGGCTTAAGGGAATGTTGCGGCTGGTTTGATCTTTCCAGACCACTCAAACTTTCTCCATATCAGCACTGAGGTTGTTCCCCTTTCTTATTGATATGTTCACTAGAGTAGCAGTTTTAAAATACCTTTAAAATACCTTTAAAATACCTTTTCCTCTGCACTTACAACTTGTCTGACTGTTTGGCAAAAGAGGCCTAGGTTTTGGCCTATCTCAGCTTTTGAAATGCCTTCCTCACTAAGTTTGGTCATTTCTAGCTTATGACTTAAAATGAGAGGCATGCGATTCTTCCTTTCACTTGAACACTTAGAGGCCATTGTAGGGTTATTAATTAGCCTAATTTCACCTAGGCATGGTGGCTCACACCTGTAATCCCAGCACTTTGGGAGGCCGAGGCAAGTGGATCACCTGAGGTCGGGGGGTTGAGACCAGTCTGACCAATATGGTGAAACTCCATCTCTACTAAAAATATATATATATACAAAAATTAGCCAGGTGTGGTGGCACACACCTGTAGTGCCAGCTACTCAGGAGGCTGAGGCAGGAGAATTTCTTGAATCTGGGAGGTGGCGGTTGCAGTGAGCCAAGATCATGTCACTGCCCTCCAGCCTGGGTGACAGAACAAGACTTCATCTCAAAAAATATAATATAATATAATATAATATAATATAATATAATATAATATAATATACCTAATTTCAACATCGTTGTCATTGTTGTGTCTCAGGGAGTAGGAAGGCCCAAGGAGAGAGAGAGATAGGGGGAATAGCTGGTTGGTGGAGCAGTCAGAACACACACAATATTTATCTATCAAGTTTACTGTCTTATATTATTGTGTGTGGCACTCCAAAACAATTACAATAGTAACATCTCATATCACCGATAGCAGATCACCACAATAGATACAATAAAAATGAAAAAGTTTAAAATATTGTGAGAATTGCCAAAACGTGGCACAGAGACACAAAGTGAGTCCATGCTGTTGGAAAATGGCACCTACTTAATTGTTTAATGCAGAATTGCCATCATTCTTCAATTTGTAAAAAATATAAAACGAAACAAAAGCTCTCACAATATCTTCCAAGTGCAATAAAGCAAAGCACTATAAAATAAGTTATGTCTATATACAAAGAATCCTTCTCTGTATGAGTTTTGATGAGTTTTGGTTGTTGTTATATTTTCTTTAATTGCATTACTTTCACTGTATGGGATACCATTGTGAACTGCTGGTAGATTGCCACTGTCTGCTATGATTTATTTTATTCTATGTCTTGAAGCTCAGGTGACCAAAATTATTTTCATGTGCCATTCGCTAATATTACTTTAACAAATATTGCAATACCTATTACATGAAGAATGTAAGTTTGATAATAGGAATGCAATAGGAAATAAAATATCTCTACCCACAACTCATATTCTAATTGGAGACGAAGGTCAAGTAAAAATATAATTATTTTTATATATTAGAATCCTTGAATCATCATAGGCAAATATGAAAGGTACACTGAACTTCTGTGCATCAGATCAATTTTTTATTGCCTTATTCTCTGCAACACAAGGTTAGGAATAATCTCCTAACACTCTTATATGGGTCACCTGGATTATAAATTTACATGGCTATTTTGTAAGATATTTGGCCACTTCACAAGTGTTTTGAAGTAAGTGTTAAATCATTTATTTTGAAACAATAGTTCCACACCTAGGAATTTCTATAGATAACAATTAGACGTGTGCACAAAGAGATACGTAAAAGAATATTCACTCCAGTATTGTTTGTGATAAAGAGAAAATGCCACAGCTACATAATGCTATGCTACCATTAAGATGATGTTGTAGAACATATTTAATGGCATTGAAAGGTATAAATAATATATTAAATGATAAATTTACAAAAGAAAGTGGATAACATTATCTCTCTTTTGAAAGAAAATATATGTGTATGGATGTGTCTAGAAAATTTCAAACAACATATGTATCAAAATACCTCTAGATGGTAATATTGAGAAAAAAATGGGAAAAATTTCCTATTTTCTTTTATATATATTGCATATATATCTTCCTAAGAATAAATAGACTAATTTTTATGATTTGATACTTCATAGAGGACATTTTGTTTCATATTTATCCCTATGGATGAATTCTAAAATTATTTATAGATCATCTCCTGCACAGAGGCAAATCTTTACAGGCATAATATCTATATTTTTCTATCTCTTGCTCTTCTTTCTTCACTTGCTACACCTCTCCCCTGATCCTATCATCCCAAGAATGGATTATAATATTTATCCCCAAGTGTCCTAAATATTTCATTGAAGTATTTTGAAATTGCCAAAATTTGAAAATATTTATTGATTCTATTTCCAGTATATTTAAAACATTCCCATATCTGGTCTCATTGCATTTTATTTTCCCAAATTGTCTTAGCTAAAAAAACACTAAGTTTACTTCAGTATAAGAAAAACTGAGTCTCATATAAGTTTCCAGACATCCCAGGAAGTGCAGGAAGTGGTTATTAACTCAAAATCTTCACAGTATTTTTGTGACTCTCTTGCCACAGCATGAGTGAAATATTTCTCACTGATATTTTCCTCTATCATGTGAGAAAGGCACATTACTATTTCTCTGTATGCAGGACATATTTTTTCAATGTAAATTTGGGTGGTTAATGAAACTTGCTCATTCCATTTTCTTAAAAGCTAAGCACTTATAAATATTTTTCATGATTCTCATTATGATTTACTGTATCTAAATATTCTTTTTAAATCCAGTAATAATATAGACTTAGGTACCATTAAGTTAACAAGCATATATTAATCCCCTACTACAAGATAGCATAATATCAGGAATATTGGGAAAACAAATAAATATGAAAAAAAGAAAACACTGGATTGGAGCTCTGAGAGGTCATCAAGGTGGCTGACTAGAAGCAACCAACACTCATCTCTACAAAGAAGTACCAAAACAACAGATCGATAACCACAAGTCAAATGGAAGGTCTAGCGAACACTGGACTTCACCAAGAAAGTGACAAAGACCCTCTGAGGCACAGAAATGTAAGATGGCAGCATAGAGAAGGGAAGCAGCCAACCAGGATTAGCTCAAAGTCAACAAACTCCTCATTTTGGGGAAAACTTAAACTGTACATCTCCAGCAATCCACATTTCTACCACAGATGCCTGCAATCCTAATTAGAGGGGAGCCCCTCAGTAATCACAAGCCCTGAGCTTATTATAGAGAGCTCCCTAGAGTCCACATGACTCCATTATCCCAGACAGGGAATTCACACTGGGTCCGACTCACACCCCAGAACCCAGGCTGCAGCAGCACAGTGCCATTTTGAGAGCAAAGCCACCACCAGGTGACATCATGCTCTGGGCCAAATAGCCCCTGCATTTCCACATGCCTAGGTCCACACTGACATCTTCCTACATCCACCCAGAGGGCTACAGTATAACAAAACCAGCGGGAATCAATAATGCTGCTGTGTCCCCAACATCTGAACCCATGCTGTTTATTACATGACAGAAAGGAGGATGTTTGGCACGTCAGGGAGGCTGCCCTCAGGACATAGGGAACTAAAGCACATGCTCCCCAGAACCTGAGACTTGCCTGCCTGGGGCAGCAGCCACTGACATTGACCCGGCCCAGTCCAGCAGCAGAACCACCCTACATCTGTGCACTGCCCAGAAGACCAAGGACTGGTCCACCCAAGGCCCAATCTCTCCATTACCGGTGCCCACGTGCACTCACCAGTGGCCTGAGGACTGCACATGTGACATGCCCATCCCCAGAAAAATCACTCCACAGCCTCCACAGGAAAACCATACCCTGAGCCACTGAGGGATTCACAGTAAGCAATGTTAATTACAACTGAAGAAATCATACAGAGACTACACTACTTCAGGCACTAGAACCCAGAGCCAAAGCATCCTACCCAACTGACGCTACAGACAAATCTACAAAAAAACAAAAACAACCAACCAAACAAACAAAAACCACCTCCTCCTCTGTAAGCTACTTAATAAAACTAGAAGAAACAACTGTTAAACTAGATACACAGATATCAACATAGGGATAGGCTGGGCATTGTGGCTTACGCCTGTAATCTCAGCACTTTGGGAGGCCGAGATAGGTGGATCACCTGAGGTCAGGAGTTCGTGATCAGCCTGGTCAACATGGTGAAACCCCATCTCTACTAAAAATACAAAAATTTACTTGGGCGTGATGGCGGGTGCCTGTAATCCCAGCTACTTGGGAGGCTGAGGCAGGAGAATCACTTGAACCCAGGAGGCGGAGGTTGCAGTGAGCTGAGATCGTGCCATTGCACTTCAGCATGGGCAACAAGAGCGAAACTCCGTCTCAAAACAAACAAACAAATAACATAGGGACACAAGAAACATAAAAAAGTAAGGAAACATGCCACCTCCAAAGAAAGACAATAATTCTCCAGCAACAGATCTTAAAGAAAAGGACATATATTAAATGACTGAAAAGAAATCCAACGTTATGATTTTCTAAAACTCAGTGAGACACAAGAGAACACAGAGACAATACAAGGAAATCAGAAAAACAATTCATGATCTAAATGAGAAATTCAACAAAGAGATAGATACTAAAAAGAACCAAATAGAAATCTTGAAACTGAAGAATTCAGTGAATGAAATTAAAAATAGAACAGATAATTTTAACAATAGACTGGATCAAGCAGTAGATAAACATTCTGACCTTGAAGAAAGGTGTTTTGAAATAACCCAGTCAGACAAAAGAGGAAAAGAAATGAAGAGAGCTCATGTGACATATAGGATAAAATTAAGCGAACAAACAGGGTCATTTCTTCCCAAATATCACATTTCAAAGGGTGGTGACTGGCAGTAAGACATAAGCGAGTTTCCCTCTCTCATATATGTGAAAATCCATTCTATAGGAGGATGGAGGTAGGAGGTAATATGTGCGTGTACATGAACATGTGTGTGAATTCTCCTGACAAGATGTAGGTAAAAGTATAGTTTTTGTCTCAGATAATGACCCCTACCCCTAGCTCAACAAGTTGATTTGTAATTGAGCTTTAGAGAGAGAGGAGCTTTAGGCAGAAAGACGAGGATGATCCTTTGATTTGCACAATGAATACATGAGTTTCATGTAATTGAGGTCTTCAGCTAAAGCAGTGCTCTTTAGGTACTCTGAGAAGCTACAACGTCAGGAACAGGAGATAACGACACAGGGTTCAGTATTAGCACAGCCAGGTGGGAGAACGTTCATTCTCTTGCACTGTTGCAGGCCATAAGCATTAGTGAAGGGATTTCAGGTGGAGAAATGGAAGGGGTACATTTGAGACTATCACTGGGGATATTCAAACATATCTCAGAGAGATCTAGGGGAAAGGAGTTGGAAGTTCAGCCTCAGCAGATGGGGGTGAGAATTATTAAAAACTGTGTTAATAATAGGATTACATTTTAATCCATCAGTTAATGAAGGCTGGGAAACTTGGTTAGAATTAAATGCTTTCATTTCTTTCTCTAAACACTTTTGTAATATAGGTAGATTTTATCCCCATTTTTACAGGTAAAAACCAAATAAAACTGGCCCCTGTAGCATAAAATAACTTGACCAAGGTCATTCTGACTGTTACAAACCCAGTGTTGTTGTGCTGTTTGAATATAGTTGTGTAAAAGCTCATAATACTGCATTCCTTAAAAATAATTATTGAACATTTATTACATACGATGCTCTTTCCTCAACAGAACAAACACACTCAGCCATGCTCTCAGTTTCCTAGCATCCAGTTTGCATTTAGCAAGATTCCGAAATGCTTTTGGTGTAAGATAGGGGAAGTGGACCAAGTGTGAGATTCAGTACAATTTTTAATCTTAGAAAACATAACAGTGTCTATCTAAGAAAATGCTTATACATTTTTTCACATAAGCTACAAATAGACATTCATTTTGATATTTTAGTATTTCAATTTCTATGGCTACTAATCTTACCCCCAAATTAAACTTGTCTGTTCTCTGTGTATGGCTTAACCCTGGGGAAGAAATTTGTGACATGGAGTTTAAATTTATATCAGTGCCTATCATATTTAATTTTGCCCTGTTGTTTTCATGTGTAGTATAGAATGTTATGCTCTTTTAACAATTTGTGCTATTTACTAAGGCACACTTTAAACAATGAGGAACAATATGAAAATAATTTAGAATTAGCACTAGTCCTGTGGTACACACTTACTTTTCAGATTCAAGTAAACCTCTTCAGTTTTCTGAAAACAAATGTTGCAGAAAAAAGAAAATATGCAAAACTATGAAGCCAACACAAACATACACATATTCTAAGACCACATTGCTATGATTGCCAAGAAGGCAATAAAAAATGCACTGATTAGGGGTCTGCTTATATTTCTAGTGCCACTGGAACAATTAACTTTGTTCATTAAAGTTCTCTGTCATTATTACAGCCATTTGTGGCTTTTGATTAATGGTATTTGATGTTACAAAACTACATCTGGGTGGTATATATATTTAATAAAATAGAATCAGTTATAATTTTTATATGTAATGTTTGTTGCCAAAGAAGAGGGTCTCCCTTGTTCTGAGGAATAATTATTGATCACAAAAGAACTATAAATGGAAATTTAATTCATTATTTGGCCTATGGTTCTTCCCTGCTGAGGACATTATCCTTATTCTGTCTCATGTATAAATGAATTTTAAGGATGAGATGGCTTAGAAATGAATAGTATTATTTCAGCAGAATTTTTGTTATGCTCTATCCTTACTCATTATCATTATAATTATGATTGAAAATTATATCCCATATCTTTATAATCTCTTTACTAAATATAGAAATATTCTTTTAAACAAGGTAGACTAGAGTATTTGAGAAAAACTGCATAGTACTTAAAATATCTTTAGGTGTCAATCATTGTTTTATCCCTTGCTGGTAGGGTGATACTAGACAAGTTACTCAAACTCTCTGTGCCTCAATTTCTTGGTTGTAAAATAATGATAACAATAATACATGGGGATACTCCAAAGATCAAATGAAATGATGAATGTAACATGCTAACAAAGGAGCATAGGCCATAGTGTGGATAGTAGTTTACACTATTGGTTTCAATTTTTCACCCCTCCTTTCGACATGTATATTCATCAGGGTTCTCTAGAGGGACAGAACTAATAGGATATATTAGTTTATTAAGTTAATAAAGGGGAAGTTATTAAATATTAACTCACATGATCACATGGTCCCACAATAGGCCCTCTGCAAGCTGAGGAGCAAGGAGAGCCAGTCTGAGTCTCAAATCTGAAGAACTTGGAGTTCGATGTTCAAGGGCAGGAAGTGTGCAGCACAGGACAAAGATGTGGGCTGGGAGGCTAGGCCAGTCTCTCTTTTTCACATTTTTTTCTGTCTGCTTGTATTCTAGCCAGGCAAGCAGCTGATTAGATGGTGCCCACCCAAATTAAGGGTGGGTCTGTCTTTCCCAGCCCACTGACTCAAATATTAGTCTCCTTTGGCAACACCCTCACAGAGACACCCAGGATCAATACTTTGCATCCTTCAATCCAATCAAGTTGGCACTCAGTATTAACCATCACATCATGTAACTTTTCAGTTCCTTCCACTAAAGGGATAATGTATATCTTCCTTCCCCTTGGCTTTGACCCATAGAATAAACAGAAAGTTAGTGTTCTGGATCTTAGCCTAAGCCTTGAAGTTTCGTATGTTTCACTTACACATTTATGCCTCTGCTAATCCTAAGAAAAGAATATTATTTTGTTAATACAGCTAATGGAAAGGACTTAGTCCAGGCAACCCATTACCTGCAGTGAGAAATAGGGCCACCCTAGCTCCCACAGACTGAAAAAGAAATAAATTGAACCTACCTCCAGATTAGGCAGCACCCATGCAGCCCAAAACACATGAATAATAATAGTTTATTGTTTTAAACCACATGGAGGTAGTTTTTTATGCAGCAAAAATTGACAGATACAGTATACAATTAGATTAGCTATTGTTGTGGTTATCATTTACTATTGTTTGAAAGGGAAGCCCAATAAAAATAAACAAAGCAAAGCAGTATGATCATTAGTAAGGTACAGAACTCTGTTTTCTAAACATGAGGTTTTTAAAGAAATAATGTTTTACCTACTCTTGTTTGTTTTCTGATACCACTGTTGGCAGACAGCACCTTCTACAGGAAAAGGAAATGTAAATGCTTGGGAGAGTTTTGTCCAATCTGCTACTTCTCCAAGGAAAATAGAATCCTATAATAAACAGTCTTGTGATCACAGATGCATAAATGTAATGGCGATGCTACAAATACATCACACATGCAAACTTCAAATACATATCTCCCTCCTACATATTCTTCCACAAATATTCTACTGCATCCCTCAGAAGGAATTGCAAGCATTTCATCTGGAAGCCTCAGTGTGTAGCTCTCCCCAGTGAAACCAAGGCAAAAAAACCCATTAGAGCTGTAACAAAGGGTAGGGTCAGGAGACAGAGGTTTTTTACAAAAAATTAAAGGGCAAAGGGAGAAGAAAAATGAAGGCAGAGGTACTTAACTATTTGAACTTACAAATTTGAAGTTTTAAAAGCATATAAAAATAGATGCCCTTCAGTTGAATGTGGTGCACAACTTGGGTTTCTCCTTCTAGGGTGCATACTGCTTAGGTATTTAGTTAGCATGTAAGTTGGAGTAGTTAGTGAGTTTTGGTATTAAAGACTACATGATAAAACTGGCTTAAAATACAAATAAAAGATTTACTATAATACTGTGCCATTGTGACTAAATTCTCTAAGAAATGTGGAACAATCTTGTCATAAGAGATGAAATAATAATAATAATAGTTTAAAAATCAGTCCACTTTTAAGTTGAATTGTGTATTCCAGAGGGAAACTGCAGTTTGTTTCTATATATTGCTTTGCCCTTCAGCTCAGCTGTTGGCCCTGCATTAATATTCAGGCAGCATCAGTGCCAGTCTTGGTGATTCACTGAGGTATTATGAATATGCAAATGAGCAAGAGCTTTTTATGTCGGTGGTTTGCCTTTCTTACATGTTTGAAGAAATAATTGGAACCAATCAGCTACTGATAACTTGCATATAGATGACTATTGCTCTGGAAGCTAAAACAGTTTAATAATTTGTCTTATTCCAGCCCAAAGGTTTGATTTTAATCAATCTCTTGAAACAGTACTCCTAGTATCTCTTAAATTGACTGACTTAGAGGTTGAAGTGTCATATTTTTTAACTTTCTGGATTATAGTGACAGTATTTTGGAGTGAGCACTGTACAATGAGTTTAATATGTATACATTTTTACTTGTACTTTAAATTTTTCCCTAGATCTTTATCCATTTTCCTTGAGTATTTAAAAACCAGAGGAGTTTGTGGAGTATTCTAGGTAGATGAACTCTAGAGTTCTGAAATGTGGAGATAGAATAGATAGATAGGAGAGCGAAAAAATAGTATGTAGACTGGACCTTATCTACCTGCCTAGTTTCTCGTATTCATCAATAATTAATGCTTGATTTTAAAAATCACATTAATGTTATGTTAATGACATACATTAATAAGAAAGAATAAACGTTAACAAGATGTATAATTCATTTTAGATAGTAAAACAATAACATTTATGAAGAAAAATCAAAGTATAAGTAAATGAACTAGGTAAATTTTAATATAAATTTTGTTAACATATTATATCTTGATAGAGATTTGTCATGCAGTTTAACAATCTTAAATTTTTTTCTGTAGCAGTGTGACACACTGAAAAAAGTCACAATGCAGTATAGAATATTTCTATTATTGTGCCCCGCAAGTGACTAAAACATTTGTGGTTATTTTCTTTTGATGTTCTAGCACTGTCTTGTTTCCATGAAGAAATAACCTTCTAATTGTCACAGTTTGTTGAATGTCTATAGAGAACTTATTTATGACTCTGTGAAACAACCAGCATTCTGCTAACATGTGGTCATTTCATTTAATGAAGAAATTATTTCAGATATAGGAAATACTTTTGAAAATAAGATTATATAGTTATTTGATTCCTCTCTATCTACAAAAATGAGTTATGTGTTTTATATTAAAAGGCAAATACCAGGCAGTTCATGTCAGGTTATGTTCTGGCTTTTCTTGTTGTTGCTGCTGTTTTTTTTTTTTTTAATCTCTGTTTGAAACAACAAAGGTTTAATTATTGCACATGCTATGTGTATCACAGGTTGGTAGAGGAGCTCTATTCATTATAATGTTGAGGGCCCTAGGCTGATAGAGATCCCAAATTGGCACATACTCCCCTACTTATCATGCCAGGAGGGAGCAACTCTGGAGGTTCTTGAACCAGCGATTCAATACCTAACCCCTAAAGTGACACGTATCATTTCTGACTACAATTAATTGATTGAAATGGTCACATAGCCACACCCAACTTTAAGGGATGGAGAAGAAAATACATTCCCAAGTGCCTGGAAGGAGACGGGAAATGGAATATTTAGGCACATTAATAATTTCAGTACCATGACACTGCATTTGTATATTTGTCCCATTGTATATTTGGAACGATTTGCAATGTCCAAATCATTTGGACATTGACCAAATGATTTGCTAATGTCATATTTCTAACTAAAGGAAGAAAAAACAAAATCCTCTCAGGAATATTCACTAACTGGCAGAAAATGAGACATTAAAACCTTCCTGGAAAAATATGTTGTGTGTGTGTGTGTGTGTGTGTGTGTGTGTGTGTACGTATCTGTGTGTTATCACTGCATGCCCTATGATTGACTAAAAGTTCTTCTATATATTTATATATTCTTTATTTGGAGCTGGATTGAGTTGAGGCTAGATATATGGGTACTCAGTAGGATAGTTTATTAAAAGGGGACCTTAAAATTTAATGAAAATATAAAGTATTGGAGAAAAACATATTTTCCAGAACCCCTTTTTAGAAGAATGTTAAATACAATTACAGGGCTTATTTTGTTTTGGGAAGCTACTTGGGGTATGACTACTATAATGAATTTTTTTTAAATAACCATAGGTGATCACTACATAATTTACTAAGAACGGGGAACCAATGAACTAGATATGGCTGCTATCAGCCAGTGGGGCATGAGCCAGGGATTTCTGACAAGCAGATTTGCCTGTCTTCTGTCCTGTGCCCACATAACAGTCAACTTGCCCTACAAATAAAAACTGAACAAATATTAAAAGAGTAGTGGTTTGTATAAGTCAAATCGTTCATCCTGTGGTTGAGGTATTATATTGCCCATTAATCTCCAGAATATGACTTTGCTGATTTGACTCTCTAAATAGCAACTACCTCCTTCCTCACCATTCCACGCAGTGTATCCCATCAAATATCATACAGCTGGTCCCAGACAAAAGAACAACATTGTTAAGTCAATTATATTGTGAATTAATACATTAGGCCTATATAAGAAAATATAGCTACATAAAAAGCAAAATGCAGTGAATATAAATGGTCTTACCCTCTAGCCATTTATCCCTCTCTTATTTTCCATTTCATAGGGACTGAATTCCTAGTAATCATAATTGAAAATTTTTATGATGGTTGTAATTTGCCTAAAAAATAACTCAGTATAGATGGTGTGTGTATTTTAACCGGGAATTCCCATTCCAGGGACAGTCACATATCACTTTTTCATTGAGGACACCTGCTCCACTCCAGAGGCAATGATCACAAACATATTAGCTGTGTTTGTCTTTGGTCATATCCAGCTGTTTTAGCAATCACCATATTTCATATCAGAAGTGGGTTTTCATGGATTGAATTAGTGGCTACCTTATTAATTAGCATGACATGTTAGAAATGATTTTTCTTTGGTAAAATTAAAAGTTTTCAACTTGTATGAATTGTCTAAATTAGTGTAAAGACACTCCTCAATCTCATATAAACAGGACATAAAAATCCAGCAAAATTAGCAGCTTCTACCCTTAGAGTTTGTGCCAAAGACTTGGTCTGTAAACTTTTCTGTATCAAGCCTGTGCGTTAGAGGATTTTGGTTGCCTGATGTTGTTAAGAGTAACTGAGTCCTACTTCTGGGATGCTGTTCGGTGTTGAGAGGGTCAAAGCTCCTGAAATAACAGACAGCTGGGATTTCATCAAGCTTATAGAACAAGCTGTATGAACCATGTTTTCCTCTTTGCTAATAAACACCTCTATTATAATAGAGCTTGTTCAAGGACTTGACTTCATACAAACCTGGTTGCAATGTTTGAGGGAAGTAGCTAGCTTTTATTCATATAGAAGATTCAGTTGGCTACTGTTATTTGTTAAAAGTAAGCAAACAAAATGAAACCCTAAGAATTCTGCATGTTCAATTTTTCTTAAGTTCATGCCCAGCATACTTAAATGTAAATTAATATTAATATTAACATCAATATTAATTAATAGTATCTCCATTTTTACTACTTGACATAGAGTAGTAAAAGTTGACCTCATTTACTACAGTGGTCTTTAAAAAATATGTTATTGTAGTAGTTTACATTGACTAAACAACTCTAATTGCTAATCACTATCTTCATCTCAGGACATGAGCTTCCATGAAAAAAAGGAAATCAACAAGTTATACTAGAAGATTGCATTAATATAGATTTTAAGATTATCGCCCGGGCGCAATGGCTCACGCCTGTAATCCCAGCACTTTGGGAGGCCGAGGCGGGTGGATCATGAGGTCAGGAGATCGAGACCATCCTGGCTAACACAGTGAAACCCCGTCTCTACTAAAAATACAAAAAATTAGCCGGGCATGGTGGCAGGCTCCTGTAGTCCCAAGCCACTCGGGAGGCTGAGGCAGGAGAATGGTGTGAACCTGGGAGGTGAGGCTTGCAGTGAGCCGAGATCGTGCCACTGCACTCCAGCCTGGGCGACAGAGCAAGACTCCATCTCAAAAAAAAAAAAAAAAAAAAAAAGATTATCTACTTTTTCATTTTTATTATTTAAAACTAATGTATCTTCTGAAAGATCATTTTACATGCAAGAAGCCATTGAATTAGGGTTTTAATGAATGACATACACATAAAAATGAATAAAGTTTGTAAAAATAATAAAAAATCACGAATTCTTAGATACCTGCATAAAATAAGGACCACTTCCATACCTCATTCTATGAAGTCAACATCACCCTGATACCAAAACCTGGAGAAGACACAGTGAAAAAGGAAAACTACAGGCCAATAGCCCTGATGAACACAGAAACAAAAATCCTCAATGAAATGGAAAAGGAATCCAGCAACACATTGAAAGATTAATTCACCATGATGAAGTAGGCTTCATTTCTGATATGCAAGTTTGGTTCAACATATGTAAATTAGTAAATGTGATTTACCACATACACAGGATTAAAAACAAAAATCATATGATCATCTCAATAGATGTGGTAAAAGCTTTTGATAAACTCCAACATCCCTTCACAATAAACACCATCAATAAATTAGGCACCGAAGGAACATACCTCAAAGTAATATGAGTCATGTATGTCAAACCCACAGCCAACATCATACTGCATGGGAAAAACTGGATGCATCCCCCTTGAGAACTGGAATAAGACAAGGATGTCCACTCTCACCACTCATATTCAACATAATACTAGAAGTCCTTGACAGCACAATCAGTCAAGAGAAATAAATTAAAGGCATATAGATAGAAAAAGAAGAAGTTAAACTATATCTCTTCATGGAAAGTATGATTCTATACATGGAAAACAGTAAAGACTTCACCAACAGGTGCTTGGAACTGACAAACAAGTAAAACTTCAGGATACAGAATGAATGCATGAAAATCAGTAGCACTTCTATACACCAATAACATTCAAGCTGAGAGCTAAATCAATAATGCAACCAATTTACAATAGATGCAAAAGATAAAATAAAATACCTAGGAATACATCTAACCAAGGAGGTAAAGGATCTCTACAAGGAGAACTGCAAAACACTGCTAAAATTAATCATAGATGGCACAGTCAAATGGAAAAACATTCCATGCTCATGAATTAGAAGAATCAATATCATTTAAATGGCCATATGGCTCAAAGCAATTTACAGATTCAGTGTTGTTCCTATTAAACTACCAACATCATTTTTCACAGAACTAGAACAAAAACTATTCTAAAATTCATATGGAACCCTAAAAGAGCCCGAATAGCCAAAACAATCCTAAGGAAAATGAACAGAGCTAGAGGCATCACATTATCTGACTTCAAACTATACTACAAAACAACAGTAATCAAAACAGCATTGTCCTGGTACAAAAACAGACACATAGACCAATGGAACAGAATAGAGAACCCAGAAATAAAGCTGCACCCCTACAGCCATTCGATCTTCAACAAAGTTGGTAACAAATAAGCCCACGAGGAAAGTACTCTCTATTCCATAAATGGTGTTGAGATAGCTGGCATATGCAGAAGAATGAAACTGGACCCCTACCTTTTGCCATATGCAAAAATTAACTCAAGATGAATTAAAGATTTAAATATAAGACCTTAAACTATAAAAATTCTGGAAGAAAAATTGAGAAACACCTTTCTAGACATCAGCCTTGGGAAATAATTTATGACTAAGTCCTCAAAAGCAATTGCAAACAAAAACAAAAATTGACAAATAGGACCTAATTTAACTAAGGAGCTTCTGTACAGCAAAATAAATTATCAGCAGAGTAAACAGAAAACCTACACAATGAGAGAAGGTATTTACATACTGTGCATCTGACAAACGTCTAATATTAAGAATGCATTAGGAACTTAATGCAACAAACAAAAACCAAACAACCCCATTAAAACATGGGCAAATGACAGAACAGACACTTCACAAAAGAAAACATACATGTGGCCAACAAGCATATGAAAAAATGCTCAACATCACTAATCACCAGAGAAGTGCAAATCAAAACCTTAGTACAATATCATCTTGCACCAGTCAGAATGACTATTAGTAAAAAGTCAAAAAACAACATTCTGGTGAGGCTGCAGAGAAAAGGAAACATTTACATACTGTTTGTGGGAATGCAAATTAGTTCAGCCACTGTGGAAAATAGTTTGGAGATTTCTCAAAGAACTTAAAACAGAACGACCATTTGACTCATCAATCCCATTACAGGATATGTATCCAAAAGAAATTAAATCATTCCTCCAAAAAGACACATGCACTCCTATGTTCATTGCATCACTATTCACAATAACAAAGACATGGAGTCGACTTAGGTGCCCAACACTGGTGGATTGGATAAAGAAAATGTAATACATATACACTACGGAACACCATGCAGCCACAAAACAAAAGGATAAAATCATGCCCTCTGCAGCAACATGGATGCAGCTGGAGGCTGTAATCTTAAGTAAATTAACACAGGAACCAAAAACCAAATATCGCATATTCTCACTTATAAGTGGCAGCTAAACACTGGGTACTCATGGACACAAAGATAGCAACAATAGACACTGGGGACTACCAGAGGAGGGAAGAAGTAGGGGACAAAGGTTGAAAAAATAACTATTGGGTACTATGTTCTGTACCTGGTTGATGGGATCCATCGCACCCCAAACCTCAGAATCAAACAATATATCCAGGTAACAAACCTGCCAATGTAACCTCTAAATCAGAAAGTTGAAATGATTAAAAAAGAAATAATATTTGCCACTGCACCAAGTTTAAAAAGCAAGGTACAGAGACAAACCATTTTGCTCAAAATTATTCCTCAAGTAGTCCAAAGACCGACAATAATTTATTGTATCAATAAATTAACTTTTTCCCAAAGAACTTATGCATCTCTTGTGTGCCAGGGATGGTGGTATACACAGGGGATACTGTGATTAACATATTTATTAATATTTAAGTTAAATAAGCATTATATAAACATACATATATATAGTTGTATATAGTTATTGTTGTTGTTTCCTCTGTTTTGAAGTTGGTTGATTAATGTACCAGTCACTCTTTTATGACTGCTTCAGAAAAGAGTGTCTCTAGGGTAAGCAAAAAAATAATGCAGGATATGAGTGTCTGAAAGCTGGTTTTGTCCAGGGTGAAGGTTAGGGAATTGTTAATCTTCTTGAAGAATCTGACAAATAGAAACACAGTATATGTTTGTATCATCAGCATTCACTTTTTAAAAAGTTTTCAATTAGCTGAGCCATAATATTAATGGAATATTTAAAAATGACTTCCTTTACTAAGAGTTAGCTTATTAGGATTGTTTTTATAGGATGCTAGGATTATTTTTTATGCTACTTCTAGTTAGAGTTCTTTTGTAAATAAATATGATTTAGATAACTTCTTCCTATAGTATTTTGTAGGTTTCTATTTTATTTATATCTATTTTATTCAAATCAGAAGTTTTTGGAGGAAGACACAATGCATTTTTGTACTTACTACATATGTGACATTGTGATTGACTCAAAATATGTGATCAATATATATTTTCTAGGAATAAATGGATATCTAGAAATGACTCCTTTCCAGATACTAAGATAAAGAGTGACCCTTTTAAATTTTATTTACAGAATACTAAAAAATAAATCATGTTATTTATATCTAAAAAGAGAGGAGATGCAAATGTGGTTATATTATTTGAATAATGCATGATTATTTGGCATAATGTGACAATGAATTGATCTCACTCTGCAGAAATGTTACTTATGAGCTTTTCTTATTTTCTTAAAATTTTGAGGAATAAAAATATATTACAGTGCACAAGTACGAGCAGATGAATACATCCTTATTCATAAATATTTAGATCTTGATTTGATGAGAAAAATATAAGATTACAATGTATGTCACAGTCTTTCTATGTAAGTGTATAACTGTATTCTTCAGTTGTTGCTAGTGCAGATATGATGTCTTTAAAAGTCTTTTATTACAGCAATGCATTTCCCCAAGGAGGAGTATTCATAAATATATGAATCAAGGTGATGCATTTGGCTGATATTATATTCTTGTCTTCCTGGATTTGTTTTCATGACTTACAAAACACTTTACAACAAAATGAGCCAACAGGAATAGCCATATTGAAGTAGACAAATAATTCAGTTATTCTGGAAACTATTACATGAATATGGAGGCGTTTTTGTTATTTTTATTCTTATAACCAGAGAAATACATACTTGAAACAAAATTATTACTCTAAGTGATTAGTCTGTCTCCCAAATAATCTTAAATTAAAGCTTATCCTTTCAGAATTCTTCAGACTATGGTCACCTGGAAAAAATTTTCCATCCAAATCTAAACATATCAGCTTCATACCAGCTTAATCATGAATCTGTCTTTATGACATTAGAAATATTCATTTAAAATATTTTATCATTTTCAGTTCAGAATAACTTGATCAATTTAGATGAATTAAACAATTAATCTGAAGATCTAAAAGTTTTAAGCAATTTGATAGTCTATGATCTATCTGATTTCTTTTAACCTTTCAATTGGATGAAACTTTTGTCCTTGATTTTGTTTATTTTGCCCAACATTTCAATGATTTCATTTTTTGAATCATTTTGGTCTGAAATAATAATAGTATGTCAGGTCCTCATCATTCTTTGTAACTACATATTCTGTCCTCATCCCTGCTGATGCATGACTGAGTAGTGGAATAATTGAATGCTCTCAAGTTATAAGAATTGACAAAATGACCTAGCAACTAATTGGTGAATCTCGGAAGTGGATGCCTGTTTCGCAGTTTGATTCTAATCAAGTTTCTTTGCCTTGAAACATCAGTTTCTGAAGGTCCATGAGGGCAGGGGCTTCATCTATTTTGTTCACAACTATACATTCAAGACTCAATCACTCGCTAACTTAGAATAGACATTTAATAAATACTATTGAAGGAATGAATAAAAGGAATTGTAGCAATTAGTTGCTTCAGTCAGTGAAATAATGAATTGATGCTTATATTTTGTAGTCAGATTTTAAAACCATCTTAAAAGTGTTTATGTCATAATGACTCAAAGCCTTTGGCGTTAGAAAGAGTAGGCTATGTGGTCTCATATAACTTATTTAGCATCTAATTTCTCTCTCACTCTCTCTCTCTCGACAGTATCTCTCTGTTGCCCGGGCTGGAGTGCAGTGGCAAGATAATAGTTCACTGAAGCCTCAAAATTTTAGGCTCAAGTGATCCTCCCACTTCAGCCAACTCTTAGGCTCAAGTGATCCTCTCACCTCAGCCTCCCAAGTACCTGGGATTGCAGGTGTGCACCACCACCACGCCTGGCTTTTTTTTTTTTTTTTCTTTTAGTGGAGAAGAGTTCTCCCTGTGTTGCCCAAACTTGTCTCAATCTCCTGGCCTCAAGTGATCCTCCTGCCTTGGCCTCCGAAAGTGCTGGGATTGTAGGCATGAGCCACCATGCCCAGATAATTTTTGTCATTTGTAAAGGAAAATACTAATTGTGTTATGAGGATTAAATGGGATAAGAAATAGATTATGTCAATCACGTAGTTATCACTCAATTCGTGGTAGGTATTATATTTATTATGGACAGAAATTTAATTTGTTTGAGAATTCACTCTCAGAAGCTGGTATTAGAGCAATTCATTTTATACTAACTTCATCCTACTGTTAAAAAGTGTTGGAAATTGAAGAGCAAAGCATTTGGTAAGGACTATGAAAAGACATAAAAATGGAAGAAAAGAAAAAATGAGCTGGCAGCCATTTAATTTTTAAAAATCTGTGTCAAAGTTAGGGTTTTGGCATGCCATACTTGTAGGATTTCTGAAATGAAATGATTATCTGGTGTTACCATGTATACTTTCATTTCTAATATCCTAAAATTATTTTATTAAGAAAATACTAATGACAATTCTATACATGCCAATGGAGAAGATAACTTTGGCAATTATCAAAAATAGTAAAGCAAAATAATTGTGTTAAATGCTAATATCTGAAGAGATTTAAATATTCAGTGCTGTCCAACATAACTGTCTGTGATGACGGAAAAGGTACATATCTGTGCTATCCAATACAGTAGCCACGAGCCACATGTGCCTATTCAGTATGGGAAAATGATAAACTTATTTTCAAATTTTACTTAATTTTAATTATGTTAAATGTAGACCACCATATGTAGATAGTGGCTACCGTATTCGACAACACAGATCTAGATATATGCCCCATGTTCACTTTCCTTTTTGGCAAAACCATAAACATAGGATCAAGTTTTGTCAATTACAGAGCTTTCATATTCTGAGGCTAATAAACCTAAAATAAAATATATTATACATACTTTTCCATGTAAATTCTACTATTATTCCACTATTATTTTATTCATAAGGCCTTGTTCTTTATTTAAGTAAATGTCATTAATTGAGTAAATTACTATGGACTGGGATAAAAATATATAGAATTTAGTATTTAGTTTCAATTGCTATAAGGGGAAAAATATGAGAAAAGTTTTACTCAGAACTGGGGATTTTCTTCTTCAAAGGAAAAACACTTCTTCCTTAATTACCCTACCAATCTCTCTCTTCACTTCTAGTATTCTCCCCACTCTGAGGAAATAAACACTTTTTATGGTACAGAATGACAAACTATATAGTGTACACATTAATTTATTTTTAGTAAATGCCACTGAGATTTAATCAATTACTGTGTTGCCTTTATTACCGTATTTAGGAAAGGTGAATATACACACACACACATACACACACAAACACAGAGTACAATATCATGGTTTTTATGTTTTATGTCTTTAGTCATAGTCCCATATTCTCATTTTGCCTTAAGATTTTATCTTCCATAACAGGATTTCTTTCTTTCTTTCTTTCTTTTAACAGACAGAATCTCGCTCTGTCACTCAGGCTGGAGTGCAGTGGTGCAATCATGGCTCATTGCAGCCTGGACCAACTGGCCTCAGGGGATTCTCTTGCTTCAGTCTCCCAAAGGGTTGGGATTACTGTGTGAGCCACCATACCTGGCCAGAAAATATTTTTAAGGGAATATTTTACAAACTATATTGAGTCCCAAAATGTCCAGAGATCTGAAATGAGGTTACTTAGGTCTCATATCTAAAAGCAAGAGTCCTGGAAAGCAAATAGGAATCATCCAATATCCCTAATTCTCTTACCTCAATCTGAAAGCATTCCTACAGTTCTTGATCAGGAGTAAAAAACAGGTTTCAAACTATTTCCATGTTAATAAGAGCAGTTGACAATGACTGCTTAGAGAGTCATATTGATCCAAACACTGCAGCTTCATCCTCAGATTTTCGTGGAGACATTTGCCATCTCTGTACCATTTTGGTTAAGGAAAGTGGTTCTGAACTGGTTGCAGATTAAAATCATATTGGACATTTTAAATAAATATCATTGCCCAAGCTCTACTCCAAACCAATCCAGTCAGAGTTCCTGGGGCTGGTGTTCAGGCATCAGTGTGTTTTAAACCTTTCCGGGTGATGTTAATATTAATACACAGCTAGGTTCAAGAAACTTAGTTCCAAAATGAGCCAATATGTAGTACTAACCCACTTGCTAGCCAGTAAATCCAACTTTCATTCTATCTTCTAGGACAAAGATATAAGAAATAATAAAATAGCTCTAATAGAATAATTTGACTTGCAAGTTCTGACCAATTCCATTTTACATAAATCCTACTTTGTGTTATTATACCACACAGTTGTGCTTTGTCCACCTTGATCTACCTGTGTATCAGTAACTGCCTCGAACACCTGAGACTTGTAATATCAGTACTGTGTCCAATCAACTGAAAAAGACAGATTGTGAAAATTGTAAGAAAACTATATTCATTGTGCAATTCTAAATTCCTCTTTTAAAATGTTTGCATATTTTTGTTCATGATATACATTTCCTGATAACTGTATGCAATTCCAAAAAGTAAAGCAGATATATACATATATATATATACACACACAATACATATATATATGTGTGTGTCACTTAACTAGGAAATATTACTACTGACCTTTGAAATCAGATCTCCTAAAATAAAAATCATGCCTCTATTCTCTTTTCTCCCTGCCTCCATTCTTTCACAGAGGTATCATAATCCTGAATTTAGTGCTTATAATATTTTTTTCATTTTCTTTTTCCCATATTCACATATCCCTAAACAATATAGAATATTATTGTGTATTTTTATGTTGTAATTCCCAAATGTGATAATAATCTTTGGAATGTTCTCATTTTTATTTCTTTAAACATCTTATACATACTTATTTTATCATCTTTATCTGCTAATTTCAATATCTAAGTTTCTTGGTCATTAAAAAGTATCCTTTTTTCCTCCCTAATTTTTGCTTATGGTACTTTTTTCTTCTGCTGCTGTGTAACTTTGGATCCTGAACTTTAATTCAGAGAATCTTGATATGAAGTCAGCCTATGAATTCTTTTTTGCCATTACCTTCTTCTAGAAAGGCAGTGTATTTACCTCCATCATGTGGCCCAAGTTGCAACCAGTTCAGAGTGTCTTTAAGTTAGTTTTGTGGCATAGAATTTTATGGACTATGTGGGTAGCAAAAAATAGGAACTCATACCATAAGCGAGGGCAGGAATGAAGTTATGAAATCTCATTGCAAACTTTAAAAAAAAATTCTTCCTGAACCCAGGTCTAGAAAGACAATTTTCCTTGTCATTGGCCTTTGACAGGACGTTTGTTTTTGTCCAATTCATTTTTTTTATAGAAAGTGTAGATTTTGGGTTTGTATGGGGTCTTTCCTGTTCCATCTTTGCCTGTTTCCTGTTCCACTCCTTTCTGAGAGCTAAGGACTTATCTCCTTCTTCATTCCCAGCTGTAAAGGTGCCAGTCTCTTGAATACTAAGAAAGAAAAAGAATTTTTTCTAATTTTTAAATTGTTTATTATTTTATGTTTTTAGGTTCTGTGGTACATGTGGAGGATGTGCAGGTTTGTTACATAGGTAAATGTGTGCCATGGTGGTTTGCTGCACCTATCAACCCATCACCTAGGTATTAAGCCAAGCATGCATGTTCTTTTCCCTAACACTCTCCCCACCCCCACCCTCCTCCGACAAGTGCCAGTGTGTGTTGTTCCCCTCCCTGTGTCCGTGTGTTCACATTGTTCAGCTCCCACTTATAAGTGAGAACATACGATGTTTGGTTTTCTGTTCCTGTGTTAGTTTGCTGAAGATAATGGCTTCTAGCTTCATCCGTGTCCCTGCGAAGGACGTGATCTCATTCCGTTTTATGGCTGCATGGTACTCCATGGTGTATATATAGCATATTTTCTTTATCCAGTCTTTCATTGATGGGCATTTAGGTTGATTCCATGTCTTTGCTATTGTGAATGGTGCTGCAATGAACATATGTGTGCATGTATCTTTATAATAGAATGATTTATATTCCTTTGGGTATATAACCAGTAATGGAGTTGCTGGGTAAAATGGTACTTCTGGTTCTTTGAAGAGTCACCACACTGTCTTCCACAATTGTTGAACTAATTTACATTCCCACCAATAGCATAAAAGCATTTCTATTTCTCCGAAACCTCATCAGCATCTGTTGTTTCTTGACTTTTTAATAATTGCCATTCTGAGAGGCATGAGATGGTATCTCATTGGGGTTTTGGTTTGCATTTATCCAATGCTCTGTTATGTTAAGCTTTTTTTCACATGTTTGTTGGCCGCATGTATGTCTTTTTTTGAGAAGTAGCCTGTTCATATTCTCTTCCCACTTTTTAATGCGGTTGTTGGTTTTTTTCTTGTAAATTTGCTTAAGTTCCTTATAGATCCTGGATATTAAACCTTTTTCAGATGGATAAATTGCAAACATTTTCTCCTATCTGTAAAGTTGTCTGTTGATTCTGACAATACTTTCCTTTGCTGTGAAGAAGCTCTTTAATTAGGTTCCATTTGTCAATTTTTGCTTTTGTTGCAATTGCTTTTGGTGATCTCATCATAAAATCTTTGCCCATGCCTATGTCTTGCATGGTATTGTCTAGATTTTCTTCTAGGGTTTTTATAATTTGGGGTTTTACAGTTAAGTCTTTAATCCATCTCGAGTTAATTTTTATATAAGAAGGGATCCAGTTTCAATTTTCTGCATATGTCTAGCCAGTTCTCCCAGCACTATTTATTTAATAGGGAATCATTCCCCCATTGCTTGTTTTTGTCAAGTTTGTCAAAGATCAGACAGTTGTAAGTGTGTGGGCTTATTTCTGGATACTCTATTCTGTTCTATTGGTCTGTGTGCCTGTTTTTGTACCAGTACCATGCTGATTTGGTTACTGTAGCTTTATAATATAAAGTCAGGTGGCATGATGCCTCCAGCTTTGTTCTTTTTGCTAGGATTGTTGTGGCTATACGAGCTCTTTTTTGGTTCCATATGAATTAAAACTTTTTTTTCTAATTCTGTGAAGAATATCAATGGTAGCTTAATGGGAATAGCATTGAGTCTATAAATTGCTTTGGGCAGTATGGTGATTTTCATGATACTGATTCTTCCTATGCATCAGTGTGGAATGTTTTTCCATCTGCTTGTGTCCTCTCTGGTTTCCTTGAGGCATGGTTTGTAGTTCACTTTGAAGAGGTCCTTCACTTCCCTTGTTAGCTGCATTCCTAGGTGTTTTATTCTCTTTGTGGCAATTGCGATGGGAGTTCATTCATGATTTGGCTCTCCGCTTGTCTGTTGTTTGTGTGTAGGAATGCTTGTGATTTCTGCATATTGATTTTGTATCCTGAGATTTTGCTGAAGTTGCTCATCAGCCTAAGAAACCCCTAGGCTGAGTCAGGGGTTTTGTAGATATAGGATCATGTCATCTGCAAACAAAGACAATTTGATTTCCTCTCTTCCTTTATTTGAATACCCTTTATTTCTTTCTCTTGAGTGATTGCCCTGGCCAGAACTTCCAACACTATGTTGAGTAAGAGTGGTGAGAGAGGGCATCTTTGTCTTGTGCCAGTTTTCAAGAGGAATGCTTCCAGCTTTTGTCCATTCAGTATATTGGCTGTGGGTTTGTCATAAATGGCTTTTATTATTTTGAGGTATGGTCCTTCAATACCTGGTTTATTGAGAGTTTTTATCATGAGGGATGTTGAATTTTATTGAAGGCCTTTTCTGTGTCTATTGAGATAATCATGTGGTTCTCGTCTTTAATTCTGTTTATGTGATGAATTATGTTTATTTATTTGCATATGTTGCACCAGCCTTGCATATTGGGAATAAAGCTGACTTGATTGTGGTGGATAAGCTTTTTGATGTGCTGCTGGGTTCAGTTCGCCAATATTTTATTGAGGATTTTTCCATCAGTGTTCATCAAAGATACTGACCTGAAGTTTTCTTTTTCCATTATATCTGTGCCAGGTTTTGGTATCAGGATGATGCTGGTCTCATAAAATGAGTTAGGGGCCGGGTGCAGTGGCTCACACCTGTAATCTCAACACTTTAGGAGGCTGAAGTGGGCAGATCACGAGGTCAGGAGGTCAAGGCCATCCTGGCCAACATGGTGAAGTCCCATCTCTACTAAAAACAATACAAAAATTAGTTGGGCATGGTGGCACATGCCTGTAATCCCCGCTACTTGGGAGGCTGAGGCAGGAGAATTGCTTGAACCCGGGAGGCAGAGGTTGCAGCGAGTCGAGATTGCGCCATTGCACTCCAGCCTGGTGACAGAGCGAGACTCCATCTCAAAAGCAACAACAAAAAAAATGAGTTAGGTATGAGTCCCTCCTTGTCAATTGTTTGAACCAGCTCCTCTTTCTACCTCTGGTAGAATCAGCTGCCCTAAATAGCAGTACTTTCAGTTTTATTTTATCAGTTGGTTTCCAGCCTCCTCTTCATAGATCTATGGCTCCTGTGGCTTCCCCTTAGCTTCCTGAAAGCTCAGCTATGTAGTTAAATACCTGTTGGTCATATTTATCCAGCATATCTCGGTGATTTGTAACAAGAGCTTTTTCAGAGGAGTTAGCCTGATTTATCACTGTAAACAGATGTGCCCTATATTACTGAGAGTCTTGATGATGAAACTTCTGGTAATGAATTGTATCATCCACCTTTTCATCTATTCATTCACTTGACATAGAGTAAGTGAATATCTCCTCTGTGTCTTTCATCTGTACCCTGGAGATAAAGTGGTCATCGAAAACTGTTGCTGCTATCAAGGAGCTTACATTCTAGTGAAAGAGACAAACAACAAATTAAATGTGTATGTGTGTATATGTGTATATGTGTGGTACACAAATACATGCTATACACTATACACACATATACACGGACATACAATATTTTCAAGTAACTGTCAGCTCTCAGAAGAAAAGTAAATCAGGGTCATGGGTTAGAATGTGGCAGGTGATATTTTAGACACGGTAGTCTCCTCCTTGGAGGAGAAATATAGAATAGATCAGATAGAAAAATAGTGAGTGAGCTAAGTAGATGGAGATGGGTAAGATGAATCCTTCTGGCAGAAACAATATTAAGTGCAAAGACTTCATAATAGGGATTGGGATACTTTTATGAGGTTAAAGAAAAACTCTGGAGAATATAGATCCTTTTATAGGAAATATAGTTTTGGAACACTATATTAGCACGTTAGTCACCAAGTAGGTAGAGATGTCCTGATTATTTCACTCATAGTCCAATCAATTCTTCAGCCAAAAATAATCGAACACATATTAGGTATTGTATGAGACATGAAAACTAAACATCAGTAACACGATGTGTTCATAGTTTAATTGGGAAGAAGGCAAAGGATAACCGTGTGGAAAGTCACAACGTAATCTCAAGAGATACCTGAATTAGTGTTATCCTATAATTTTCAGGAAAATAACATTAGACATTATGTTCTACTCTTTTGAATGTATTAATAATTTGAAGAGTTTTAAAATTGTAGCTATATTATATGTGCATGTAAGCATTAATATTGGATGTATTTTTACCAAACTGCTGGAATTTACCAAAAATTACTGGGATTATTTTATCAGTCTCTCTTGGTTTCTGACTACTACAACATCAACACAGATTACCTTAAACTTTTTTCTGAAAATGAGAGTACAAAAAAAATAGCTCTTCTACAAACAAACATACATAGACATTTTGCAAAAGAAGACATACAAGTGGCCAACAGGTATATAAGAAGGCGCTCACCTTCACTAATCATCAGGGAAATGCAAATCAAAGCTGCAACGGGCTATTACCTTACACATGTTAGGATAGCTATTATCAAAAAGTCAAAAGATAACAACTGTTGTCTAGGGTGTTGAGAGAAGGAAACCCTTGTGAATTGTTAGTGGAATGCAAATTGGTACAGCATTTGGGAAAACAGACGGATATTCTTCAAAAAATTAAAAATCAAGCTACCATATGATCCAGCAATCTCACTACTAGTTGTATGTCTGTAAGGAATAAAATGAGTATCTTGAAGAGATATCGACACTATTCTGTTAAAATGTAACAGAACCACAGTAAAGGTGTCTACATATACATAGCAAAATATCATATTAAAAGGCAAAATGGTGAAGACATCTCTTGACTTAAAAACCAACAATATGGTAGAGCTAATAAATGATGGCGTGGTTTTAGTAACACTGTGATGCTTGTCATATCACCTGCAACATCCAAGTTGTACATCACCTTTATTGAGACTATATGTTCTTTTCAAAATGATTACATGGTTCTGACAGTGTATCAGTTATATTTGGAAAATAACTGAAAGCTTATTCTGCATATCTTATTATTAAAAATAAAAAGTTACACTCATTTTAGGGGATATAAATATACATTTTACCAAAGGGTGAGGAAACCCAAGGAAAGCCCAGCAGTGTCCTTGAGTTGAAGAGATAGACATGGAAATATGGGAAGATGAAGGTACCTGGAGTTTGGATGGGAGAGTAGAAAAGAGAGAATTGCAGTGAAAGAAAGCTCTGAAGATCTGCAGAGTCCCATCCCCCTGAGTCTTCATCTGTGTTCTTATCAGAACATACATGTGAGGAAGCTGCCTGAAGCCTATGAAAGAATTATCTGAAAGAAGCAAGTGGAAAAATCTCCAGGGCTCAATGGGAGCCAGAAAAAAAATTGCTGTTTGCACAAGCCAGATTAGAAATACACTATAATACATGAGATACAGGGTGGACTTGTCACAAGGATGTTGGCTTAGTTGAGAGGCAAAATTAGATCTAGACTAAAGGCTTATGTGGTACTGCATAAGAAAATAAAAAAACAAGTTTAAAAGGATCAAACCTCAAGAGAAAAAAATGGAGAAAACTTTATTAAGATGTACCCTTATCAGGCTGGGCGCGGTGGCTCACACCTGTAATCCCAGCCCTTTGGGAGGCCGAGGCGGGCAGATCACGAGGTCAGGAGATCGAGACCATCCTGGCTAACACGGTGAAACCCCGTCTCTACTAAAAAAAATACAAAAATTATCCCAGCGTGGTGGTGGGCGCCTGTAGTCCCAGCTACTCTGGAGGCTGAGGCAGGAGAATGGCATGAACCCGGGAGGTGGAGCTTGCAGTGAGCTGAGATCTCACCACTGCACTCCAGCCTGGGTGACAGAGCAAGACTCCATCTCAAAAAAAAAATAAAAGTACCCTTATCAAACTGCTTGAAACTAGTAATAAAGAGAAAATTTTTAAAGTAGCCAGAGGAAGGGCAAACACACGTTATGCAGAGTAAAACAAAGATAGAAATATAGCATACTTGGCCGGGCATGGTGGCTCACACCTGTAGTCCCAGTGCTTTGGGAGGCCAGGGTGGGTGAATCACCTGAGGTAAGGAGTTTGAGACGAGCCTGGCCAACATGGTGAAACTCCGTCTCTACTAACAATACAAAAGTTAGCTGGGCGTGGTGGCGCGCACCTGGAATCCCAGCTATTCGGGAGGCTGAGGCAGGAGAATTGCTTGAACCCAGGAGGTGGAGGTTGCAATGAGCCAAGATCATGCCATTGCACTCCAGCCTGGGCTACAAGAGCAAAATTCCATCTCAAAAAAAAAAAAAAAAAAAAAAAAAAAAAAAAAAAAAAAAAAAAAAAAAACAAGAAAAATATAGCAGGCTTTTTGTTGGGAACAGTTCAAATCAGAAGACAGTGGAGCAATATCTTCAAATTACTGCAAAAAAAAAGCTATCAACCTTAGAGCTTATAATCAGCAAAAAAAAAAAAAAAAAATTTCAAAAATAAAAGTGAAATAAAAGCTTATTCCAATATACAAGAAGTGAAAGACTTCATCACCAGTAGATGTGCATTTTTAAATGAAATCCTTTAGGTAGAAGGAAATGTTAACAGATAAAAATCTGCATCTACACAAAGGAGTGAAGAAACCAGAAATGGTTAAGTATGTGAGTAAATACAAAATGATGTTTCCTTATATTCTGAAGTGCTTTAAAAGATAATCAAATCTTCAAATAAAAATAATTAAAAATTGTGTTATCTATAACAGCTATGGAAATAAACTATATGACAATAGCACAAAGGCAGGGAAAATGGAAATAAATTGTACTATTTTCAAGTCCTTCTATAAATGAAGTAATATAATATTAATTGAAGGCAGACTGTTATAAGTCATTTCTACTAGAAACCCCAAAGCAAAATTTCACCAAACAAGGTGTACATAAATGTATATGAGCAACATTAGTCATTAGAGAAATTCAAATTAAAATGATAATGAAATACTTATACATTTCTTTTTTGTAAAATACCACTACATATTAAAATGGCTAAAATAAAAACAAATTAACTGAAAATATGAAGGGTAGACAAAGATGTAGAGCAACTGGATCTCTCATACATTGCTGTGGAAATGTGAAATGATACAACCAATTTGGAAAATAGCAATTTTTATAAAGTTAAACACACACTTGCCACATGACCCAGAAATCCCACTATTAGGATTTACCTAAGTGAAATGATTATATTCTTGAATATTAATAGCAGCTGTATTCATAAATGCCAAAATTGGGAAATGATGATGACATCCTTCAACTGATGAATGGCTAGTGTAGTATATCCATACAGTGAAATACTGCTCAGCAATACAAATGAATAAAATACTTGCTCATACACATAAACATGGATAAATGCCAAATGTATGTTAGTAAGTGAAAGAAGCCAGACTCCCAAATCTACACACTGTATGGATCCATTTACATAACACTCTGGAAGAGGTAAAAGTACAGCGACAGAAAATTGATGAGTGGTTGCGAAGTGCTGGGGATGGGAGAGGTAATGAATAAAAAAAATTAATAACAACAAAACAAGCCCAAGAGTCCCAATCTGGAACCCACACTTGCTTGATACCAAAGCTACTATGTAACCTATAAATATATATGTATATATATAGTGGTAGATACTTAGTAGGTACAGGCATGCAATGTGAAATAAGCACATCATGGAGAATGGGGTATTCATTCCCTCAAGCATTTATCCTTTGAGTTACAAGCAATCCAATTACACCCATTAAGTGATTTTAAAATGTACAATTAAGTTATTATTAACTATAGTTGCCCTGTTGTGCTATGAAATAGGTCTCATTCATTCTTTCTACTTTTTGGACCCATTAACAATCCCTACCTCCCTACCAGCCCCTCACTACTCTTCCCAGCCTCTGGTGATCATCCTTCTACTCTCTACGTCCGTGAGTTCAGTTGTTTTGATGTTTAGATCCCACACATAAGTGACAACATGCAATGTTTGTCTTTCTGTGCCTGGCTTATTTCACTTAACATGATCTTCAGTTCCATCCATGTTGTTGAAATGACTGGATGTCATTATTTTTATGGCTGAATAGGACTCCATTGTACATATATAATTAACAGAGATCCTGTAATGATGTAAGTTCAAGGCTAATTAAGGAGAGGGAAGTATGAGAGTAATTATTTGGTTAACTCATATTCTAAAAACAGAGTTTTTGTTTTACTCACTTGGTTCTCCTATAGTGCTACTCAGACCACCATTAGCAGCACCTGGGAACTTGATAAAGTTGTGCATTCTCAGGCTCCATCCCCAGATATATTGAATTAGAAACTCTTTGGGTGGAGGTGGATTCAATAATCTGTGTTTTAGTGAGTCCTCCAGATGATTCTGATGTGCACTAAAGTTTGAGACCTACAGATCTACATTAATGTATTAGCCCTCATTATTTAAAACAATAAATGCAAATGATTGGGCTATTCTTAACTGTTCATCTGTAAAGCCACTTGTGCATTGAAAACTGAAATATCTCATTTCTCCCTGCCCCTCCACAATACCTTGTTTATATACCTTTATTAAACACACATTTCCTTCACCTTGTATTATATTTCATTCCTGACATGTCTATAACCTTCACTAGAACACCAGTTCCATGGGGCATGGATTCTCATATTTCAAGATTTATAAAGCTCATAGCCAGCATAATCTGAGTAAGGTCAAATCCAGCTGGCTATGAAGGTTAAAATAATTGGGAAGTGTCAGTTTCCAAGGTACATAAAGTTCCAGGCTCGATTCAAGTAAATCAATTACATTTAGTAGTCATCTTTTCACAATCGCCAAAATGAGTGTGGGAGTGTGGCAGCCATGAAAATGTTGCTCTCAGATCTTCCGCTATGGGGAGCATAATTGATCAATGACTCCAGCTTTTGAGCTCTGAGTCCATTACCATACTTTCCACAGGCTCTTCCTAGCCAATGATGGTATGTACCAGGGTACTAAAGCAGGGATATTCCAGTAAGATACAAGACTTCTCTAGTGAGCAACTTTGGCTCAAGGATTCCTCATCAGCCTTGCTAATACTCTCCTTAAATTACCATGCAATCTAAGACTTCTTACCTAACCTTTCTTCCTTCCATCTCTCCTTCATAGTGTTGAAATTGCATTGTGGTCTGATAGCTCCCTCCTCCTTTCCTTCATATCCATTTTTTCCCAATAAATCTTGCTTTGTTTAATCCTGTCTTAGTGTCTACTTCTCTGAGAATCTGAGCTAACTTTGAGAGGATCGTGTCTGGTTTGAATTTCATTAATAGTTATGCTTCCCTAAGCAACTGTATTGTTTTTAATGTATGGGGAATATTACCTGGATAAACGAATACTTCCTCTTTGCAGGTGGGCTGCTAGAAAGTTGAGAACAAAAGTATGACTCTATGTTATGAGCGAGTTATTTCTTTTCTTTAAATTTTCAGCCCCCTTTTATTCGTAAATGATTTTATTTCATTTTAAATTTAATTTTACAGATTTTTGTAAGCTGCACTAAATAATTTCTGAATGAAGCCCGAGTAAAGATAATCCAAACAATACTCAAATTTGCAGAAGCTACCATGTTCAGCCAGTTTTATGGGCTATGTACTCCATGGCTTGAGTTGGATGCAATGAATGATGCCATCTGAAGTTGTGTGCTGGTCCTGGTTGGCACGTGCCCAAAGGTGGAAAGAACATCCTAATGGAAAACCCACATGGTGACATGTGGAAATTCAGTCAAGCAGACAATCTGATTGGGTAAGAGTATATATTTGGGTAGTGGTAACCATACTAGAAAATTAAAAGTTACAAATCCACTTCTCAAAGTTAAGCTAGTGTGATCTGGAGATCCCTGAAACAGGGATGCCACAATGGAGAAAATTTCAGAAGTCCTGAGTGCTGGTGGTAGGAACTCCATACGACATAACAGATAAACCTGAAACACACTGGCTTAAACCAAAAGGTTAATTTAATAAGCCATGTAATCAGATTGTTCAGGAGGAGACAGGCTGTAGGTGAAGCTCTACATATGACTCAAACAATGTTATTGGGACTTCGAGAATGTACAGATGTCATTTTTGGCTGCTCAGAAAGTGAAGTGGCTTTCTAATTTTGGAGAACCTTTAAACTGAGGTTCTCAGTAGGTGATAGTGCATCTCCCAATGACAGGTGCTCAAAGGTAAAATCTGTCCTCTTTGTTTTTATTATTATTATTATTATTATTATTATACTTCAAGATCTAGGGTACATGTGCATAACGTGCAGGTTTGTTACATATGTATATTTGTGCCATGTTGGTGTGCTGCACCCATCAACTCATCAGCGCCCATCAACTCGTCATTTATATCAGGTATAACTCCCAGTGCAATCCCTCCCCTCTCCCCCCTCCCCATGATAGGCGCTGGTGTGTGATGTTCCCCTTCCAGAGTCCAAGTGATCTCATTGTTCAGTTCCCACCTATGAGTGAGAATATGCGGTGCTTGATTTTCTGTTCTTGCGATAGTTTGCTGAGAATGATGGTTTCCAGCTGCATCCATGTCCCTACAAAGAACACAAACTCATCCCTTTTTATGGCTGCATAGTATTCCATGGTGTATATGTGCCACATTTTCTTAATCCAGTCTGTCACTGATGGACATTTGGGTGGAGAAATAGGGACACTTTTACACTGTTGGTGGGACTGTAAACTAGTTCAACCATTATGGAAAACAGTATGGCGATTCCTCAAGGATCTAGAACTAGAAGTACCATATGACCCAGCCATCCCATTACTGGGTATATACCCAAAGGATTATAAATCATGCTGCTATAAAGACACATGCACACGTATGTTCATTGCGGCACTATTCAAAATCTGTCCTCTTCTCGTCTCCTGGTGGCCGGAGCATGGAAATCAACACTCAGATATTATCATCAAGGATTCTCTATTTTAGCCTAGTGACCTAAAGGAAAATGATTTTATGATTTGCTTTTCTGCATCTAGCTATGGTGCCTGTGTGTCATGGAGGAGATTGTGGACAGTGGCAGCAGATAAATTTGTAAATAAGATTTTTTTTTCTGCAACATTACTCAACTCTTTAGTTCCTTCTTATTTCCTGGGCCTGATTCTCTGGTTCTCCCCTCAACTCTTTGAGCTACTAGTAATATTCTTCCAATAAAATTCTTCCATATTTAATTTTCCAGAATTAAATAGAAATGGATTCAGGTTTGAGATGCATTCAGAACACCTGATATACCTGGCTCTTTATATCTAGTTTTCAGTCCCTTTTCCTTAATATTAGAACCAATGCAACAGCCATTACATCGTGAGGATACACACTTCCTTGTTCAGGTTTAGCACGAAACATGTCTGATTTTCTAGGGAGTTACATAAATGAATGAATAAACACAGTTTTTAATTCTTTATATCTTTGGATCAATTTGAAGTAATGTACTGATAGATAGTTAAATGTTAGTGATTGATTTAAAATGCAATTGTAGTAGACTTTAGGTTATAATGAAATGGGTTTAATAATAAATTGTTATAAAATAAATGCTTTAGAACTCAGAGGAATATGTTGATTCTAAACATGAAGATTGGACCATGTAAGGCCCAGGTGCCTAAAGGAATTTATTTCAGCACTAGGGTTTTCATGCAACATAGCTCATTAAGAAAATAAAATATATCAAACACTATGAGCTTTTATTGGCATTAATAGAAATTGCTGGCTGGGCGCGGTGGCTCACGCCTGTAATCCCAGCACTTTGGGAGGCTGAGGTGGGCGAGTGGATCACCTGAGGTCAGGAGTTCAAGACCAGCCTGACCAACATGGTTAAACCCTGTCTCTACTAAAAATACAAAAATTAGCCAGTCGTGGTGGCGGGAACCTGTGATCCCAGCTACTTGGGAGGCTGAGGCAGGAGAATCTCCTGAACCTGGGAGGCGGAGGTTGCAGTGAGCAAAGATCACGCCATTGCACTCCAGCCTGGGCAACAAGAGAAAAACTCCATCTCACATACACACACAACAACAACAACAAAAATAAAGAAAAGAAAAAGGAAATTGCTTTCATACATTAGGTGTTGACTATTGTCCAAGAATATTAAAATATACTTCAAAAAGTATCACTTTCAATTTGAATTACTGATAATTGAAGCATTTTCTTTTTCTTGTGTTAAACCTGGAAGTAGAATGGCTAGTGGGAGCAAATGTTGAATTGGCCAGAAGAAAGCTGTTTGTTATATTCTTGAATACTTTTATGACAATGAAAAGAATTACTTGATTCTTTTGTGTCTGGGCCTCCTCAAATCTTAACAGCATTTTATTTAGTAAGGTTGGTTTTGAGGAAAATATTAAATTGAGTACAGTGAATGCTACTGGTCCTGGGACTGATGGATGATTACTATCAACACAGCTATTTAGGTATGATACTTTAAAATCATCATGAAATTCCTTGGGAGGGTATTAGGAACTACTCATTATAAATGTTGATAGTTTCATTGAGAAGATATTTCGGCTTATTTAGTCAGTCACTCCAAATAATATTTATTTTGCCCTATTGAATATTAAACACTGTACTAGGTCCAACAGTTGACTAAGTAAAAGTATCTGTACTCAGTCAACTCACGGTATGGTCACAAGGTAAAAATAATTAAAAATCAATGTTAAACAGCAATGATAAAAATTATGTAATAACTCTGCTTAAGGGACTAGAGTTATAATAAAAATAATAATGTCAGTATATCTATTACACTACTCATAAGAGCTAACATTTCCTGCATGCTTACTATGAAACAGGTACTATTCTAAGCGCTCTCTAGGTAGGTAGGTAGGTAGGTAGGTAGATAGATAGATAGATAGATAGATAGATAGATAGATAGATAGATGTGTGTGTGTGGGTGTATATATGTGTGTGTGTGTGTGTGTGTGCATATATATATACATAGTTTGTATATCCCTTATGTGAAATGCTTGAGACCAGAAATGTTTCAAATTTCAGATTTTATTTGGATTTTGGAATATTTAGGTATACATAATGAGATATCTTGGGGATGGCACCCTATTCTAAACATAAAATTAATTTATGTTTAGTATACACCTTATACATGTAGCCTGAAGGCAAATTTATGCAATATTTTGAAATAATTTCTTGCATGAAACAAAGTTTTCACTGCATTTTCACTGTGACCCATCACCTGAGGTCAGGTGTAGAATTTTCCACTTGTGATGTCTTGTTAGCACTCAAAAAGTTTCAGATTTTGAAGCATTTCAGGTTTCAGATTTTTGGATTAAGCATGCTCAGTGTCTACCAATTTATTTGATTATCACAACAATCCTATGAACATGTTGCTATTTTCTTTACAGTTAAGGAAACCAAGGCACAGAGAGGTTAAGTAACTTTCCTGAGGATATGCAACTAGTAAGAGGCAAAATAAGTCAGCTCCAACAACCTGGTTTCAGAGTCTGAGCCCATAACCACAAGGCTACTCTGAGGCATCAGAAATGCCTTTGCAAAGGAGGTAACATATGAACTGAATCTGGAAGGATATTTAGGATTGAGCCAGGCAGATGAAGGTGAAAGACATTTCAGGGAGAGGGAGTAGCATGTGTATGGGTAGACAGAACAGGTTATATCCAGACTACTTACAAGTAATTTACTATGTCTGTAGCCCAAGTAACTTTTGAAGAAACCAGAGGTGGAGAGACAAGTTAGGACATTTTAACTCTAATCCAGTTAAGAGATAATGAAGGACCAGACTATGTTAGTGCTAGCATATAATATGTGGAATGGAACACATATTATGTGCTAAATTCTGTAGAAAATACAAAACTGAATGGGATATAAACTTGTCCTCAAAGAGTTTATATTTATGTGGCTATAGAGATGGGATATAGTCGATTCATCAAATTTTGATGGAAATACTAGCTTTGACAAGGTTGTCAAACAGCCTCTCCAATAAAACAAGAGGGAAAATTGACCTTCACCAGCAGAAAGGGAGAAAAATATGCTAATTTTAACATTGATAAGTGTAGGATCATTTTAAGGATAAAACATGATTTCCATGACTACACAATCAGAAATAACCAGCTTTGAAGCAGTTGCCAGAAAAAATTTCCAAGGTTTATTATGGGCTCAAAGTTAAATTTGTCAGCAATATAATTCTTTTAAGAAACGAGAGATGAAAATGGGATACGTACACTGAAGCAGAGGCTCTAAAAACAGCAAGTTTTCTTCCCACAGCTGTTAGCAGTGGTCAGATATTATGAGAATATTATGTCTGTCTTGGGGCTTTGAAATTGATATCGGCAATTTGGAAAGGGTACAGTGTGTGATAAAGGGCTTAGGAAACAGGCACACTGAGCAAGGGTTAAAGGTAGCTCAGAAGCTACACTGACCTCTGCAAACATGCCAAGAACAGTCTCACATCTAGAAAAGACACAGGCTCTATTGGCTTAGATTCTAAAAGTTTCAACTAGTTTGACTGGAAATTGCTTTGAATATACATTCTTCTTTTACACTGTAAAATTTCCTGGAAAATTAAATACAGCCTGCATTTTAATGAAGTGCCGTAAGTATTAAAATTAAAGATGGAAGGGCTTGAGCATCAAGAAAATTATAATTTTTCTCTAATATCATTATCTCAGCCCAATTGAACACATCTAGGATTTTATATCACTATTAAAATACTTTGAAACAAATTAACATTTACTAAAGAAGTTTATGGTTTTTCATTTAGAAAATTCTGACTTTGCAATTTTCATGTTACACTAGCAATCACGTATGTTTACTCACAGATTTTAAGTCATTAAAACCATTCTATACATATATACGCATATGTATACATATACACTTTTACATCATAGATATATGGACTTCATTAACAAACATTGGCTAATGTTTTCAATATACTTTTATAAAGTGTTTATTGTATGTTAGGACCCCTCCAAGGTGTTTGGGATATATCAGTGAAAAAAACTGCCTTCCTGGAGCTGACATTCTACTGAGAGAAGGTAGACACTGAAAAATACATATAGTAAATAAATAAATGATCTAGCATGTTACAACTGATGATTGCTGTAGTAAAAAAGAAACCAAATAGAGCAGAGTTAGGGAAATTAGGAGAGCTGGGTGTGCTGGGAACAAGGTACAGTATTAAATACAGTGGTCAGGAGTAGGCATCTTTGGGGAGGTGGGACTTGAGCAAAGACACAAAGGATAGGAGAAAGACATCAGGGAAGTACACAATACTCTTGTGTAAGGATGTTCTAGGCAGAGGAAATAGCTAGTGCAAAGACCCTCAGGCAAGACATAAGTGCAAAGACCCTAAAATGCCTCATGTTTGTGAGCAACAGCCAATGTGCTTGGGACAGAGTGAACAAGGAGTAGACAAAAGATGAAATCAGAGAATTAGGGGATGCAAACCAAGTAGGGTCTTGCAGGCCATGGTAAACCTTGACCTGCTCTGAATAAAATGCTGGAGAGTTTTGAGCAGAGAGACATGACGTGATTTCTGTTTTAAATGGACCATATTGGGAGGGATATCAGTAAAAATGGCAGAATAGGACTTTCCTGCACTTGTTCCTGCAAAAAATCTTCCATTTGAACAATTATTTATGCATAAAAATACCTTTACAAGAGCTTGGGAAACCAAGGAAGAGATTACAGCACCTCGGTATAGCACATACATTTTTAAAAGACACAATTAAGAAGAGTAGGGAGGGCAATCTGACATTACCCACTCCACCCTTCCCCCAACCCCAGGCAGCACAACATGGAGGGAGAAACTTTCTGCTTGAAGGAAGAAGAGGGAAGTGAGCACTTTTCTGTGAGGTCTAGCACTGCGCGTGCCCCATTAAAACCGAGTACTGGGTAGGCCCCTATGACCCCAGACTCCAGGCTTTACCTGAGATTGAGTTTCCCAAGGTCTGTCACAGGAACTAGCTAGGATCCTGCAGCCCCAGGCATCAGATGAGCTGCACTACCACCAGGCTGACACCAGCGGCCTCAGGCTCAGTAGACCAAAACCTGTGGGACACAGAAAAGGTAGTTCTGAGAGGGAAGTATATACCAATAATTGCTTATATTAAAAATGAAGAAATAGTTTACTGTGAATTTAAAGGGTACATGAATATTTGGGAAATTTGGCTATAACTGTAGGGATAATTCAGCTATTCTGATTAGTAGGAAGGAGTCACATTCTCAGTGCTACACAATTGTCCTACTTTAAGTTATTCATTGTGGGAAGAAGATATCTTTCTTCCAAGGTTGAATAATACACATAGTCTGTGTTGCCTAAAAATGTGTCCACTGGCCACATTTGGCTATTTAAATTTAAATGAAAATTAAGTGAAACCAAATAAAAATAAAAATTTAGTTCCTCAGTCAAAATAGCCATATTTCACTTGCTTTATAGCCACATGTGGCTAATGACTATGCATTAGATGGAACAGACAGAGAAAAATAACATTTTAATTCATTTTATTTCTTTACCTTGCCTAAATTGCTCTGGTTGGAACTTCCAGTACTATGTTGAATAGAAATGGTGAAAGTTGGCATCCTTGTCTTCTTCCTGATTTTACAGGAAAAGCTTACAACTTTTCACCATTAAGTGTAATGTTAGATTTCAGCTTGTCATCTATGGCCTTTATTATGTTGAAGTACATAATTCTATATCTAGTTTGTTGATTAGTTTTATCATGAAATAATGTTCAATTATTTCGAATGCTTTTTCTACTTCTAGTAAAAAGATCATGTGATTTTTAGTATTACTTTTGTTAATATTGGGTATCACATTCATTGATCTGCATATATTGAACCATCCTTGTAACCATCCTTGTAACCCCAAGGATAATGCAATAGACTAATGTTTGTGTCCTCCATGCCCCAAATTTCATATGTTGAAACCTAATCCACAATGTCATGGTATTTGAAAGAGGGTGTTTGGGATGTGATTAGGTTATGAGAGTGGAGCTCTCATGAGTGTGATTAGTGCCCTTATAAAAGAGACACCAGAGACCTCTCTTGCTCCTTCTGCCAAGTGGTGAGGCAGCAATAAGATGACCATCTCTAAATTGGGAAATGGGGCCTCACCAGACATAGAATCTGCTGGTGCCTTGAGCTTGGATTTCCTAGCCTCCAGAACTGTAAGAAATTAATTTCCATTTTTTATAAGCCACTCAACCTATGGTATTTTGTTATAGCAATTTGAATGGACTATGATGAATAAATCCCACTTGATCATGGTGCATAATATTTTTAATGTACTATTAAATTTTGTTTGCTAGTATTTTTTGAGGATTTTTGAATATATATTCATCAGGGATATTAGCCTGTAATTTTCTCTTCTTGTAGTATCTTTGTCTGGCTTTGGAATTATGTAATGATGGTATCATAAAATGAGTTTGGCAGTCTCCCCCTCTCTTCAGCATTTTTGAAGTGTTTGACAAGAACTGGCATTAATTCTTCTTTAAATGTCTGGTATAATTCACTAGTAAAGCCATCTGGTCAGGGGCTTTTCTTTGTTCAGAGGCTTGAATTATCGATTCAACCTCCTTACTCATTATTATTCTGTAAAGGTTTTTATGTCTTCATAATTAAGTCATGGCAGGTTGTATGTATATAGAAATTTACCAATAACCCTAATAATAAAGAAATAAGTAAAATTATTTCTGTTTTCAGATGTTATGATCCTATATATAGAAAACCCTAGACTCCACAGAAAAATATTAGAACTAGTTTTTAAATTCAGTAAATTTGCAGACTACAAAATCAACAGAGAAAAATCAGCTTTTTACACACTGACAATGAACTGTCCAAAAAGGATATTAAGAAAACATTCCCTTTTACAAGAGCATAAAAGAAAATAAAATACTTAGGAGTAAACTTAACCAAGGAGATGAAAGACTCATGCACTGAAAACTACAAAAGATTGATAAAAAAAAAATTACAGGAAACAAGTAAATGGGAATATATCCCATTTTAATGGATTGGAATAATTGATGTTAAAATGTTCATACTACCCAGTGGCCTACAGAGTCAGTGCTATCCCTGTCAAAATTCCAATGGCATTTTTTACAGACATAGGAAAAACAATCCTAAAATTCATATGGAGTGATAAAAGACACAGAATAACTAAAATAATCTTGAGAAGGAATAAAGTAGGAAGCATAATACTTCCTGATTTCAAAATATATTATAAAGCTACAGTAATCAAAACAGTTTTGTACTGTCATAAAACAGACATACAGACCAATGGAACAGAATAAAAAGCCCAGAAATAATCCAATGCATATGGTCAAGTGATCTTTGACAAGGGTGCCAATAATGCACAATGGGGAAAGTATAGTCTTTTCATCAAATGGTGTTGTGGAAACTGGATATTGACGTGAAAAAGAAAAGAAAGAGAGAGAGAGAGAAAAGGAAGGAAGGAAGGAAGGGAGGGAGGGAGGGAGGGAGGGAGGGAGGGAGGAAGGGAGGGAGGGAAAAAGAGACAGAGCAAAAGAAAAAGAAAGAGGGAAAGAAAGGAAGAAGGAAAGAAAGAAAGAGAAAGAAAGAGAGAGAGAGAAAGAAAGAAAGAAAGAAAGAAAGAAAGAAAGAAAGAAAGAAAGAAAGAAAAAGAAATTTAACCTCTACTTTAAAGCATACACTAAAATCAGCTTAAAAAGAAATACTGAAATGTAAGAGCTGAAAATGCAAAACTCCTAGAAGAAAACAGGAGAAGAGCTGCTGTACATTTGTCATGGCAATAAATTATTGGCTATGACACTCAAAGCACAGGCAACAAATGGAAAAATAGACAAGTGGGCCTACATTAATCTAAAAAGCTTCTGCACAGAAATGATCAGCAGAATGAAAAGTCTACAGAATGGGAAAAATTTTGTCAACTGTATATCTGACAAGGGATTAATATCCAAAATACATAAGAAACTCATACAATTCAACTGCAACAACAACAAACAACCCAGTTTAAAAATGGGCTAAAGTCTTGAAAATATATTTCTCCAAAAAAGATATACAGATGGCCAACAGGCATATGAGAAGGTAATCAACATCATTAATCATTAGGGAAATGCAAATCAAAGCTACAATGAGATCTATCACTTCACACATGATAGGATAGCTACTATCAAAAAGACAACAGCCAACAAGTGTTGGCAAGGGTAAGGAGAAAACAGAACCATTATACACTGTGGGTGGGAGTGTATATTGGTACAGTCATAATGGAAAAAAGTATGGAGGTTCCTCAAAATTAAAAAATAGAACTATCACATGATCCAGCAATCCCACTTATGTGTATATACACAAAGGAAATAAAATTAGTATCTCTAAGAGATACCTGCATTCCCATGTTCATTGCAGCATTGTTTCAAATAGCCCATATATGGAGAAAACTCAAGTAGGCATCAACTCATGAATGGATAAAGAAAATGTGGCTTACGAGCGCGAGCGACACAGAAGACCGGTGATTTCTGCATTTTCAACTGAGGTACTGGGGTCATCTCACTAGGGAGTGCCGGACAATCGGTGCTGGTCAGCTGCTGCAGCCTAACCAGCGAGAGCTGAAGCAGGGCGAGGCATCGCCTCACCTGGAAGCGCAAGGGGGAAGGGGATCCGTTTTCCTAGCCAGGGGAACTGAGACACACAACACCTGGAAAATCGGGTAACTCCCACCCCAATACTGCGCTGTAAGCATACAGGCATTCCAGGAGAATATATCCCACACCTGGCCGGGAGGGTCCCACGCCCACGAAGCCTCCCTCACTGCTAACACAGCAGTCTGCCGCGATCTATCCGCAAGGCAGCAGCGAGGCTGGGGGAGGGGCGCCCGCCATTGCTGAGGCTTAAGTAGGTAAACAAAGCCGCTGGGAAGCTCGAACTGGGTGGAGCTCACAGCAGCTCAAGGAAGCCTGCCTGTCTCTGTAGTCTCCACCTCTGGGGACAGCGCACAGCTGAAGACCAACAGGGGAAGTAGCGGGAGCCGGTGCAGACGCGAACGACTCTGTCTGACAGCTTTGGGGAGAGCCGCGGATCTCCCAACGCGGAGGTTGAGATCTGAGAACGGACAGACTGCCTGCTCAGGTGTGTCCCTGACCCCTGAGTAGCCTAGCTGGGAGAAATCCCCCACTAGGGGCAGTCTGACACCCCACACCTCACAGGGTGGAGTACACCCCTGAGAGGACACTTCCAAAGGAAGAATCAGACAGGTACACTCGCTGTTCAGCAATATTCTATCTTCGGCAACCTCTGCTGCTGATACCCAGGCAAACAGGGTCTGGAGTGGACCTCAAGCAATCTCCAACAGACCAACAGAGAGTCCTTCTGACTGTCAGAAGGAAAACTATCAAACAGGAAGGACACCTATACCAAAACCCCATCAGTTCGTCACCACCATCAAAGACCAGAGACAGATAAAACCACAAAGATGGGGAAGAAGCAGGGCAGAAAAGCTGGAAATTCAAAAAATAAGAGCGCATCTCCCCCTGCAAAGGAGCGTAGCCCATCACCAGCAACGGATCAAAGCTGGTCAGAGAATGACTTGGACGAGAGGAGAGAAGAAGGCTTCAGTCCATCAAACTTATCAGAGCTAAAGGAGGAATTACGTACCCAGCGCAAAGAAACTAAAAATCTTGAAAAAAGAGTGGAAGAATTGACAGCTAGACTAATTAATGCAGAGAAGATCATAAACGAAATGACAGAGATGAAAACCATGACACGAGAAATACGTGACAAATGCACAAGCTTCAGTAACCGACTCGATCAACTGGAAGAAAGAGTATCAGCGATTGAAGATCAAATGAATGAAATGAAGCGAGAAGAGAAACCAAAAGAAAAAAGAAGAAAAAGAAATGAGCAAAGCCTGCAAGAAGTATGGGATTACGTAAAAAGACCAAATCTACGTCTGATTGGGGTGCCTGAAAGTGAGGGGGAAAATGGAACCAAGTTGGAAAACACTCTTCAGGATATCATCCAGGAGAACTTCCCCAACCTAGTAGGGCAGGCCAACATTCAAATTCAGGAAATACAGAGAACGCCACAAAGATACTCCTCCAGAAGAGCAACTCCAAGACACATCATTGCCAGATTCACCAAAGTTGAAATGAAGGAAAAAATCTTAAGGGCAGCCAGAGAGAAAGGTCGGGTCACCCACAAAGGGAAGCCCATCAGACTAACAGCAGATCTCTCGGCAGAAACTCTACAAGCCAGAAGAGAGTGGGGGCCAATATTCAACGTTCTTAAAGAAAAGAATTTTAAACCCAGAATTTCATATCCAGCCAAACTAAGTTTCATAAGTGAAGGAGAAATAAAATCCTTTACAGATAAGCAAATGCTTAGAGATTTTGTCACCACCAGGCCTGCCTTACAAGAGACCCTGAAGGAAGCCCTAAACATGGAAAGGAACAACCGGTACCAGCCATCGCAAAAACTTGGCAAAATGTAAAGACCATCGAGGCTAGGAAGAAACTGCATCAACTAACGAGCAAAATAACCAGTTAATATCATAATGGCAGGATCAAGTTCACACATAACAATATTAACCTTAAATGTTAATGGACTAAATGCTCCAATTAAAAGACACAGACTGGCAAACTGGATAAAGAGTCAAGACCCATCAGTCTGCTGTATTCAGGAGACCCATCTCACATGCAGAGACATACATAGGCTCAAAATAAAGGGATGGAGGAAGATCTACCAAGCAAATGGAGAACAAAAAAAAGCAGGGGTTGCAATCCTAGTCTCTGATAAAACAGACTTTAAACCATCAAAGATCAAAAGAGACAAAGAAGGCCATTACATAATGGTAAAGGGATCAATTCAACAGGAAGAGCTAACTCTCCTAAATATATATGCACCCAATACAGGAGCACCCAGATTCATAAAGCAAGTCCTTAGAGACTTACAAAGAGACTTAGACTCCCATACAATAATAATGGGGGACTTCAACACTCCGCTGTCAACATTAGACAGATCAACGAGACAGAAAGTTAACAAGGATATCCAGGAATTGAACTCATCTCTGCACCAAGCGGACCTAATAGACATCTATAGAACTCTCCACCCCAAATCAACAGAATATACATTCTTCTCAGCACCACATCGCACTTATTCCAAAATTGACCACATAATTGGAAGTAAAGTACTCCTCAGCAAATGTAAAAGAACAGAAATTATAACAAACTGTCTCTCAGACCACAGTGCAATCAAACTAGAACTCAGGACTAAGAAACTCAATCAAAACCGCTCAACTACATGGAAACTGAACAACCTGCTCCTGAATGACTACTGGGTACATAACGAAATGAAAGCGGAAATAAAGATGTTCTTTGAAACCAATGAGAACAAAGATACAACATACCAGAATCTCTGGGACACATTTAAAGCAGTGTGTAGAGGGAAATTTATAGCACTAAATGCCCACAAGAGAAAGCAGGAAAGATCTAAAATTGACACTCTAACATCACAATTAAAAGAACTAGAGAGGCAAGAGCAATCACATTCAAAAGCTAGCAGAAGGCAAGAAATAACTAAGATCAGAGCAGAACTGAAGGAGATAGAGACACAAAAAACCCTCCAAAAAATCAATGAATCCAGGAGTTGGTTTTTTGAAAAGATCAACAAAATTGACAGACCGCTAGCAAGGCTAATAAAGAAAAAAAGAGAGAGGAATCAAATAGATGCAATAAAAAATGATAAAGGGGATATCACCACTGACCCCACAGAAATACAAACTACCATCAGAGAATACTATAAACGCCTCTACGCAAATCAACTAGAAAATCTAGAAGAAATGGATAATTTCCTGGACACTTACACTCTCCCAAGGCTAAACCAGGAAGAAGTTGAATCCCTGAATAGACCAATAGCAGGCTCTGAAATTGAGGCAACAATTAATAGCCTACCCACCAAAAAAAGTCCAGGACCAGATGGATTCACAGCTGAATTCTACCAGAGGTACAAGGAGGAGCTGGTACTATTCCTTCTGAAACTATTCCAATCAATAGAAAAAGAGGGAATCCTCCCTAACTCATTTTATGAGGCCAACATCATCCTGATACCAAAGCCTGGCAGAGACACAACAAAAAAAGAGAATTTTAGACCAATATCCCAGATGAACATTGATGCAAAAATCCTCAATAAAATACTGGCAAACCGAATTCAGCAGCACATCAAAAAGCTTATCCACCATGATCAAGTGGGCTTCATCCCTGGGATGCAAGGCTGGTTCAACATTCGCAAATCAATAAACGTAATCCAGCATATAAACAGAAACAAAGACAAGAACCACATGATTGTCTCAATAGATGCAGAAAAGGCTTTTGACAAAATTCAACAGCCCTTCATGCTAAAAACGCTCAATAAATTCGGTATTGATGGAACGTACCTCAAAATAATAAGAGCTATTTATGACAAACCCACAGCTAATATCATACTGAATGGGCAAAAACTGGAAAAATTCCCTTTGAAAACAGGCACAAGACAGGGATGCCCTCTCTCACCACTCCTATTCAACATAGTGTTGGAAGTTCTGGCTAGGGCAATCAGGCAAGAGAAAGAAATCAAGGGTATCCAGTTAGGAAAAGAAGAAGTCAAATTGTCCCTGTTTGCAGATGACATGATTGTATATTTAGAAAACCCCATGGTCTCAGCCCAAAATCTCCTTAAGCTGATAAGCAACTTCAGCAAAGTCTCAGGATACAAAATTAATGTGCAAAAATCACAAGCATTCTTATACACCAGCAACAGACAAGCAGAGAGCCAAATCAGGAATGAACTTCCATTCACAATTGCTTCAAAGAGAATAAAATACCTAGGAATCCAGCTTACAAGGGATGTAAAGGACCTCTTCAAGGAGAACTACAAACCACTGCTCAGTGAAATAAAAGAGGACACAAACAAATGGAAGAACATACCATGCTCATGGATAGGAAGAATCAATATCGTGAAAATGGCCATACTCCCCAAGGTTATTTATAGATTCAATGCCATCCCCATCAAGCTACCAATGACTTTCTTCACAGAATTGGAAAAAACTGCTTTAAAGTTCATATGGAACCAAAAAAGAGCCCGCATTGCCAAGACAATCCTAAGTCAAAAGGACAAAGCTGGAGGCGTCACGCTACCTGACTTCAAACTATACTACAAGGCTACAGTAACCAAAACAGCATGGTACTGGTTCCAAAACAGAGATATAGACCAATGGAACAGAACAGAGTCCTCAGAAATAATACCGCACATCTACAGCCATCTGATCTTTGACAAACCTGAGAGAAACAAGAAATGGGGAAAGGATTCCCTATTTAATAAATGGTGCTGGGAAAATTGGCTAGCCATAAGTAGAAAGCTGAAACTGGATCCTTTCCTTACCCCTTATACGAAGATTAATTCAAGATGGATTAGAGACTTAAATGTTAGACCTAATACCATAAAAACCCTAGAAGAAAATCTAGGTAGTACCATTCAGGACATAGGCATGGGCAAGGACTTCATGTCTAAAACACCAAAAGCAACGGCAGCAAAAGCCATAATTGACAAATGGGATCTAATTAAACTAAAGAGCTTTTGCACAGCAAAAGAAACTACCATCAGAGTGAACAGGCAACCTACAGAATGGGAGAAAATTTTTGCAACCTACTCATCTGACAAAGGGCTAATATCCAGAATCTACAAAGAACTCAAACAAATATACGAGAAAAAAACAAACAACCCCATCAAAAAGTGGGGAAAGGATATGAACAGACATTTCTCAAAAGAAGATATTCATACAGCCAACAGACACATGAAAAAATGCTCATCATCACTGGCCATCAGAGAAATGCAAATCAAAACCACAATGAGATACCATCTCACACCAGTTAGAATGGCAATCATTAAGAAGTCAGGAAACAACAGGTGTTGGAGAGGATGTGGAGAAATAGGAACACTTTTACACTGTTGGTGGGATTGTAAACTAGTTCAACCATTATGGAAAAGAGTATGGCAATTCCTCAAGGATCTAGAACTAGATGTACCATATGACCCAGCCATCCCACTACTGGGTATATACCCAAAGGATTATAAATTAGTCTACTACAAAGACACATGTACACGTATGTTTATTGCGGCACTATTCACAATAGCAAAGACTTGGAATCAACCCAAATGTCCATCTGTGACAGACTGGATTAAGAAAATGTGGCACATATACACCATGGAATACTATGCAGCCATAAAAAAGGATGAGTTTGCGTCCTTTGTAGGGACATGGATGCAGCTGGAAACCATCATTCTTAGCAAACTATCACAAGAAGAGAAAACCAAACACCGCATGTTCTCACTCATAGGTGGGAACTGAACAATGAGATCACTTGGACTCGGGAAGGGGAACATCACACACTGGGGTCTATCATGGGGAGGGGGGAGGGGGGAGGAGGGAGGGATTGCATTGGGGAGTTATACATGATATAAATGATGAATTGATGGGTGCTGACGAGTTGATGGGTGCAGCACACCAACATGGCATAAGTATACATATGTAACAAACCTGCACGTTATGCACATGTACCCTAGAACTTAAAGTATAATAAAAAAAAAAAAAAAAAAAAAAAGAAAATGTGGCTTACATATCTAGTGGAATATTATTCAGCTTTTAAAAAAGGAAAATCCTTTCATTTGCTAGATCATGCAGGAACCTAAAGGACAATATGCTAAGTGAAATAAGCCAGCCATAGGACAAATACTGCATGATTTCACTAATATGAGGTATCTATAATAGTCAAATTCATGGAAGGAAAAGTATACAATAGTGATTGGCAGAGTTGGAAAGTGGAGGAAATTCAGAGTTGTTCAATGGGTATAAAGTACGTTATGCTAGATGAATAAGTTCTGGAGATCTGCTGTACAACATAGTGCCTATAGTTAACAACATGGTATTTTGTACTAAAACTTAAGAGAGTAGATCTCATGTTACGTACTCGTTGTTGGTTTTTTTGTTTTTGTTTTTGTTTTATTTTTTATTTTTTATTTTTTTTAGATGGAGTCTCACTCTGTCGCCAGACTAGAGTGCAGTGGCACGATCTCAGCTCACTGAAACCTCCGATTCCCTGGTTCAGGTGATTCTCCTGCCTCAGCCTCCCGAGTAGCTGGGATTACAGGCACATGCCACCACGCCCCCTAATTTTTGTATTTTTGGTAGAGACAGGGTTTCACCAATCTCTTGACCTCGTGATCTGCCTGGCTCGGCCTTCCAAAGTACTGGGATTACAGGCATGAGACACCGTGCCCGGCCTGTGTTATGTATTCTTAACACACACACGCATACACACACACACACACACACACACAACAAAAAAAATAATCAACCAATCAAATACACACAAAGGGATGCAACAAAACTTTGGGAGGTGTTGAATATGTCTATTACCTTGACTGTGGTGATGGGATCATGGGTGTCTGCATATGTCCAAACTCATCAAATTTTGCACATTATACATGTGCAGTCATTTGCATATCAATTATACTTCAGTAAAGCTGTTTTTAAAAGAAAAAAAAGAACTATTTCACTATGCCAGAAAATTCTATTGGATAGCACTGGCTAGGTACTTTTAATGAACATAATATATTAAATGCTTGCCGGATGTGCCTAATATTCCTCTTTCTAGATTTTATAGGCTTGGATAATTATAGAAAAATAATAAGACAGAAAACACAAGCTTCGTACTACTTATGTATTCTAATGAAATACCAGTCTGCATTTTTCCCATTTCTTTTTTTCTTTTGCATTTATCTTTCACAGCTTTTTTTTTTTTTTTTTTTTTTTTTTTGGTCTTACATTTCTTGGTGCTATCTATTTTTTTCCACCACCTAGAATTAGAAATCAATTCTTTTGTTTCAAATGTGAATTCCCCCTTCCCTAATTATAAGCTGCTACTTTATATAACAAAAGAATTGATTTCTGAAAGCTCTATTCAGACATTAGCAAAACTAACAGTTGGAATTATCATTCAAATTTATGTCTCTTATAAGCTTTAATGGCCAAGACTAAGATATAGACTTATTTTTAGACTCTTATTCACATTTATCTACTTTTTGCCTTTAAATCAATCCTATATGATAGCAAGAATCTTTCTTTGCCTCCTACATTTCAGCTTGCTTTCTCATCCTTTGTGTGCAGTGTTACTTATTTAGACTTCTTGATAAATGAAACAAGTGTGTATTTATTCAAGTTACATGATGACTTATTTTCATGAGAAACAAATAAAAATATGACATATCAAATTAATTATTCTAACAGGAGTCTGTTTAGATACTTTAGGTAATTTGTACTCATCATCATCTTTTGGGGCTGGGATAATTTGATGTGACCTAGAAAACCAGCTTTGTGGTTTGATCATTTTCCTCTTTACTCTGAGATCCACCTCCCCTTCCTTTCATGTGCTATGCCCTAAACTACAGATCACAGAAGGATGGCTCCTGCAAACTACATTCCCAGATCCCTGTCAGATCGCTTCTTTTGGGCTCACCTAACAGCGAGGCACTGGCTGGAGACTGGAGGTGAGAAGCCAGGGTAAGCCTTTGTCTCAGCTTCTGGAGGTATCTCTATCAGTGTCTATAGCAATTCTGTGGTTGCAGAGCCCACAAGGCAGCACCTGCCTCTGAGGTCCCAGCTCCCATCTTGCAGCTCCTTCTATGATTCTAGCTCCTGTCAGATGAGCACTTCATGTCTCCAAATTCGCCTTGGTAGCCACTCCTGCTGCTCCCTCAAAAAGCCCTTCTTTTAAGTTTTCAGCTCCTGAGAAGGGAACTCAGATCTTGGGCTCTGGTAACATCAGCTCCTTCTCTTTTATTTATTTATTTATTTATTTTTCGAGTTATTGGTTTTTTTTTTTTTTTTTTTAACTTTTATTTTAGATTCAGGGGTACATGCACACGATTGTTATGTAGGTAAATTGTGTATCACAGGGGTTTGGCATACAGATTGTTTTGCCACCCTGGTAATAAGCATAGTACCGGATAGGCAGTTTTTGGTCCTCACCCTCCTCTCAACCCTCCACTCACAAATAGGCTCAGATGTCTGTTGTTCCTTTTTTGTGTTCATATGTACTCAGTGCTTGGCTCCTACTTGTAAGAACATGTGGTATTTGGTTTTCTCTTCCTGGGTTAGTTTACTTAGGATAATAGCCTCCCTGCACCCATGTTGCTGCAAAAAAACATGAGCTCATTCTTTTTATGGCTGCATAGTATTCCATGGTGTATATGTACCACATTTTCTTTATCCAGTCTACTGTTAATGGGCATTTAGGTTGATTCTGTGTCTTTGTTGTTGTAAACAGTGCTGCACTGAACTAACATGTGCATGGGTCTTTATGATAGAACAATTTATATTCCTTTGGGTACGTACTCAATAATCAGATAGCTGGGTCAAATGGTAGTTCTGTTTTAAGTTCTTTGATAAATTCCCAAACTGCTTTCCACAGTGGCTGAATTTATTTACATTCCTGCCAGCAGTGGTGGGAATAATGGAATAAGCATTCCATTTTCTCTACAACCTCACCAGCATCTGCTATTTTTTGACTTTTTAATAATTGCCATTCTGACTGGTGTGAGATGGTATCTCATTGTGGTTTTGATTTGCATTTCTCTAGTGAGTAATGATGTTGAGCACTTTTTCATATGCTTGTTGGCCACCTGAATGCCTTCTTTTGAAAAGTATCTGTTCATGTCATTTGCCCACTCTTTAATGGGGTTTTCTGTTTTTTGCTCATTAGTTTGTTTAAATTATTTATAGATTCTGGATATGAGACCTTTGTTTGATGCATAGCTTGCAAATTTTTTCTCTCATTCTGTAGGTTGTCTGCTCTGTCAACAGTTTCTTTTACTGTGCAGAAGCCCTTTAGTTTAATTAGATTCCATTTGCCAATTTTTCTTTTTGTCACAATTGCTTTTGGCATCTTTATCAGAAATCTTTGCCAGGGCCTATATCCAGAATGGTATTTCCTAGGTTATTTTCCAGGGTTTTTTAGTTTTAGCTTTTACATTTAAGCCTTTAATCCATCTTGAGTTGATTTTTGTATGTGGTGCAAGGAAGGAATCAATTTCAATTTTCTGCATATGGCTAGTCAGTTATCCCAGCACCATTTATTGAGTAGGGAGCTCTTTCCCCATTGCTTATTTTTGTCAAGTCTGTCAAAGATCAGATGGTTGTAGGTGTCCAGATTTATTTCTGGGTTCTCTATTCAATTCTACTGGTCTATGTGTCTGTTTTTGTACCAGGCAGTTTTGGTTATTGTAACCAAACATGCTGTTTTGGTTATTGTAGACTTCTAGTATAGTTTGAAGTTGGGTAAGGTGATGCCTCTGGTTTTCTTCATTTTTCTTAGGACTGCTATTAAGGCTCTTTTTTGATTCCATATGAGTTTTAGAGTCGTTTTTTTTTTTTTTTTTCTAATTCTGCGAAGAATGTTCTTGGTAGTGATAGCAATAGCATTTACTCGGTAAATTGCTTTGGGAGGTATGGCCATTTTAAAACATTCATCCTTCCTATCCACGAGCATGGAATGTTCCTTCTATTGTCTCTCCAACCCTAGTAATGGAAGCAGCTTCTTGCATTTGATAACCTCTGGGCTATCTCCCCTCACCCTGTTATTCTGTGAGGTCTTCTAACAATTTGGTACTACCTTCCCCTATGAAACTCCCTTTGTTGAAGTACTTGACACATGAGTTCTCTTTTCCTGACTCTACTGTGACTGATAATCCCTGGTATTAGTATGGTATCTGAAAGTTGCAGGTAGGCACAAAAATAATTGGTCTTAGGGTCAGAAGAACTATGTCTAAACTCTGACAATTCTAATTCCTTAGTATGTAACTAGAGAAAATACATGTACTCTGAGTTTCAGTATCTTTACCTGTAAATCTTGGAAAATAATTCAAATTCCACTGATTGATCATGCATATTGAATGAGATAAGTAAATGCACATAGAAAATACCTAGTAGGAGGTACTTGAGGAACATTAAGAAGTTTGTGAAAGTATTTTCTTCCTTCATTTTAGGAAGCAATTTCAATGTTGTAGCTTTAGTACTTGGACCTTTATCTAATTGGCAGACCTCAAACAAAATTGGTGTGAAAGGAAATCTAATTCTTTCCATTCATACGTGTTTAAATCTGCATTGCTATTTTCTTGGAAGTTGTGTGAGGTGTATCTTGCTCTTTTTAAAAAATGGTGTCCAATTCATCATGAAATAAATCATACTTGGGCTGCTATGCCATCTTTTTTCTTTTAAATATAAATTTATTTGGTTTTCTTTGCCAGTATTGATTTTTTTCTTATAGGCAGTAAGTAGAAAGTTGTACCACAAAACTTTCCCAAATTTTTTACCCTTTTCATTTATATTTAAAACCTTGTTGTTATAAATGTTTTCCATTGAAAAACCCTCAAAAACTTCTCTTTTAGGTTTTTGATTTGTAATACATATGTATTAAAAATAAAACAGGTATATTTGCTAAAAGCATTCCAGTTTTTTTTACATTTATGCAGTATTTCCAGTATGATTTTTTAGATTTACAGTAAATTAATACAGCCTTTTCCACCTTCTCTACATTCATACTTCCTCTCCAGTGTGGATCATGTTTCCTAACAACAAGCAATCTTTTACAATAAACTATATATTCTAGGATTCTTCAGGTTTTTTTTTCTTTTCCTGAAGGGCAATGAGAGAAATCTATCCTCAGTTCTATTAAACTCTCTCTTCTTACTGTGACCAAGCCAGCCCTTTCCGGTAGCCCAAAAGTAAGTGGTGTGAAATGTAGACTATATTATGATCAAAAAGTTTCCAGCAGTGAGCTCAGTTTACAGCCACCAGTCATTGAGGTCTATCTCTTGTCACCAGTAAATACATTTATAACTTCGTTTTTTTAAGCAAAAGTGTTTCCTTGTAATTAGAGCAATTCCAAGTATTACGGAATTATGTTTTAACCAATTACTTTGCATTTTAATTAAATTTTGTGGTGGACTACAATATATATGGGGGAAATGCATAAAGTAGAAATGTACAGTACAGCCCTTTCTCACACAGTGAATTTCTGCCTGATGACCCTCAAGCGTAAGAAATAAAGTCTTCAACCTAAATAACTCCCATACACCCTGTCAAAATCACTATTTCTCTTTTCCAAAGATAACCTGAATTGTATGGTAGTTATTTCCTTCATTTCTTTGTGGTTTTACTTCCTCAGTACATATCATTAAACATTTTTTTTAAGTGTACCTGATTTTTTAATGTTACCTGAATGGAATAATCTAGAAGTGTCTAGGTTGTTCTAGTCAGCATTATGTTAGTAGGAAATATGAACGTAGCACTAATTCACTTATGTTAATGTTTCCTAGCATTTCATTGCTTGACTTTCTACAATTTATTTATCAATTTTACTTTTAAATTAGTTTGAGATTATTGCCAATTTGAGATATTACATGTAATGATGCTAATGATGTTCTTATACATGCTGCTTGGTGCACAAGTGCCTACAGTCTGTTGAATAGAGATGTAAAAGTAGAATTTCTGAGTAATAGGTGATGTACGTCTTCAACTTCGGTAGATAATACCAAATTTTATTTCAAAGTACTTTAAACATATATTCTTACTAACATCTTTTTTTTTTTTTTTTTTTTGAAATAAGGTCTTACTCTATCACCCAGGCTGGATTACATGGTGCAACCTCGGCTCACTGCAGCCTTGACCTCCCAGGCTCAAGCGATCCTCCCACCTCAGCCTCCTGAGTAGCTGGGACTACAGGCATCTGCCACCACATCTGGCTAATTTTGTTTATTTGTTGTAGAAACAGGATATCACTATGTTGCCCAGGCTTGCCTCGAACTTCTGGATGGAAGTTATCCTCCTGCCTCAGCCTCTCAAAGTGTTGGGATTACAGATGTCAGCCACGGTGCCTGCCCCCAACATCTTAATAGAACTCCTATTGCACACATCCCAGCCTACACCTGGTATCGTGTGTGGGTGTGGGGATGTGTGTTTGTGTTTCTTAAATTTTAGTGATATCTTACTACAATTTTAATCTGTATTTTGATTACTAATGATTTGAGCATATTTTATATGGCTATAGGCCACTTTTTGCCTTTACTGTGGTGGGCAGACAGGAGGAGTTTAAAGTGTTGATTCAATTTTTTTTTTCCTGTTTTCTATTAGGTTATCAGGATTTTGCTTGCTTATTATTTTTTCCTATTTTTGTTATGTTAAAATACACATAATATACAATTTACTATCTTAACAAATAATTATTTTCCTTCTCCAATTTATTGGTATAGACAACGTAACCATTTAAGTGTAGCGCTAAGTAATACTAAATACATTAATAACATTGTGCAACCATCATCACCATTGATCTCCACAACTCTTTTCATCTTGTAAAACTGAAACTCTATAGCATTCTACTCTCTACACATTAAAAAATATTCCCCATTCTCCCCTCTCCCCAGCCTCTGGCAACCACCATTCTACTTTCTGTCTCTATGATTGTGATTAATTTAAATATCTCATATAAGTAGAATAGTATAGTATAAGTACTTTTGTGACTGGTTTACTCCACTTACTATTATGTCTTCAAGGTTCATCCATGTTGTAGCATATGACAAAATTTCCTTCCTTTGTAAGGCTGAATATACTATTGTATGTATATATCACATATTGCTTATCTATTCATTCATCCATGGACACTTTATTTGCTTCCACATTTTAGCTGTTGTTAATAATGCTGCTATGAGAATGAGTACATAAATAGCTCTTTGAAGCCCTGTTTTTAATTATTTGGGGTATATATGTAGAAATGGAATTGCTGGATCATACAGCAATTTTATTTTTGACTTTTGAAGGAACACCACAGTTTTCCACAGCAATTATGCCATTTTACATTATCACCAAAAATGTACAAGTGGTACAGTTTCTCCACAGTCTTGCCAATACTTGGTATTTCTTCTTGTTGTTGTTTTATAGTAGCTACCCTGATGAGCATGAAGTATTATGTCATTGTAGTTTTAATTTGCATTTTCCTAATGATTTGTGATGTTGAGCATTGTTTTGTATACTTGCGGCCATTTGTATATTTTCTTTGGAGAAATATTTGTTCATCCCTTTGCACATTTTTTTTCACATTATCTTTAGCAGATATATGGTTTGAAAATATTTTCTCCCATTGTTTGGGGTGCCTTTTTACTCTGTTGATGTTGTTTATTGATATACTAAATTTTTTAATTTCCACAAAGTTTGTCTATTTATTCTTTTGTTACCTGTCCTTTTGATATTATATTTTTTGAAGTGCATCCTCTGGCTATATTTTTGAAAGTGGTACTACTGAATCAAAGTTCAAAAGCATTTTTTAAATTTTGTCAAATTTTTAACTATAATTATACTATTGTACTATTCTGTAATCACATTAGCAAGATATGAGAGTGTCTGTTCTCTACACTCTCATACATGTAATCCATACATGTTGCACCATGTAATCCAGCCTGGGTGATAGAGTAAGACCTTATTTCAAAAAAAAAAAGATGTTAGTAAGAATATATGTTTAAAGTACTTTGAAATAAAATTTGGTATTATCTACCGAAGTTGAAGACATACATCACCTATTACTCTCTTGCCAACAGAGGGTGATAGTGAGCTCTCAAATGTTTGTCAATGTATAATATGAGAAATTTTGTCAATAAGCTTGAATTTACATTTTCCTCATTATAAGTGAAATTTAGAATCTTTTAATAAGTTTAATGACAATTTTTGTATCTCTTTAAAATTGTTTTAAAATTCAAAATTGTTCATGTCTTTTTGCCAATTTTTCCATAAGTTTATTTAGGTTGTTAAACTTCATCTTTTAGATTATTTATTAAGATAGTAATCTTTTATTTGTAGCATGTATTGCAGATATTTTAGTCTTCTTTTTACTTTACCTGTGTTTTTCTTTTTTTATCATGCAGTTTTTTAAATTTTAAGCAGTAGAAGTTATCCTTTCTTTTATTGCATCTGGACTTTGAGTCATAGTTAAGACAGTTGGTTTTTCAGGAATTTGAATAGGCTACTAGTGAATTGTTTCCTCAAACATTTTTATTGGCAGGTAGAAAGGAAGCAGCTGCCATTTTGTGGATAACATATAGTGATCTGCTGACTGATCTCATTAGCATGAAGCAGCGTCTAGACCTGAATTACACTAGCTTCTTTGAATTTTCCTTTAGTTTTCCTGACTTCTGCGCCAACTTGTGCTCAAGTGTCAGGTCTGCTTATGCTCCAGCATCAGATGTGGAGGGAGAACCTTTAAAAGACTGTTTACCCAGTTCTCACAATTGGGAAACCCAGATCCCTGTAACAAATATCTCTCTCTCTCTCTCTCTCTCTCTCTCTCTCTCTTTCTCTCCCCTATCTATCTATTATTTGTTTGATCTTCTATTTGTGTGCTTTTCTGGATGAGGCCTCACTTATAGATAAATGGTTTATATTCGTAAATTATTTTGGGGAAATGCTGTAAGGCTTATCCCTGTGTGGGGATTTACAGTAGCTGTAGTATTAAAATCTCTAGGATAACCTGGAATAAAGAAATCTTATGCTATATTCATCAAAGCATTGTCACACTTTCTTGACTTACTACCAAAACCACTTACCTAAGATTGTTTCATATCTCATAGAGATAGTTTTCCAAATAAAATTTTTGTGGAATATAGGTAGATGGATAGGTAGGTAAGTAGGTAGATAGATAGATAGATAGATAGATAGATAGATAGATAGATAGAGATAGAGATAATATCCTGAAGCTATATCCCAATCCAGAAGAGATGGGCTTAATTATAAAAAAGTTGAAACATAAAGGCCATACATTTTTCATAGTCTTTGTTATTTCTTAAAAAACACTAAGCCTTTCCCCAAAGCTTTACTACTTTTGGTCTGTGATCAATAAAGCTTAAAATCCAATCACTATTAATTTGCCTCTCACTTTTCCACTAGTATTAACAGAACTTACAATACATAGGAGGACTGAGTTCTGAACAAGTTGATCACTTCACATACACAACCAGCCAAGAGGGCAAATGGGGGTTGAAATAAATTTCAAGCTCTTCTAAATGTCATTTGCTTCACAGGGCAGAGCTACATCTGCCTGGAGTAAGGAACATCTTTTCTAATTAGTACACAGGCTCCATCTGCACTCCAAGATGAATGACAATGGGGATGTGCATACCTGGAGAAGTAGTCTATGTCTAATCTGAACAAAGATGCCATAGCTACTTGTGTCTAATGCACCTAAAAAGTCTATGAACGTTTCCTCACTTTCATTTTGCCAAGAAGAAAATTGTGTTTTGAAGAGGATAAGTAATCTATTTATAATCCCAAGCTAGTAACCTGAGTCCAATCCCCATTTTTTTCTTTTCCACTGTAATAGACTGTCTTTTTACCTGTGTGTTACCCCCATGCAGCATTTCTTCCTGTGTTATGTTGTCTAATTATTTCTAACTGCCTGCTTTCTTGTGCATTCTCTTAAAAATCTAGATTATGATTCCACTGTAACAAATGGGAAATGAATGTTTTTCATCCTACTGTATATTGTTCAAATGTTTACTATATGTATGTCATTTTGAAGTTAATTCTGTAATTTTATTTTGAAATTCATTTTGCATATTTTATTGAGTTTTCTCTAAGCTCCTGTGTTTTTCTAGCAGCTTTATAACTTTCTACAACCAGTCATGGAATAGAAAAATATACCTAAGTATCCTCTATGAAGTTTCAAAGCCATATGATGTTATAACATAGAATGCTTCCATATGTTAGAACCATAATAACAGAAGTTGCACACTAAAAATTGTTTTATTTTTGAAATAGTGCCCATTTATATTCCACATTATTGAAGTAACATTATACTTTCAATAAACATCTCTAGACATAATTATTTAGTTCCTCTGTCCCATAAAGGGTGGCGATCACTTTATTTATTGTCTAAATCATAAAAGGCAGTGATTTTTAAAAAATACCCTAAATAAAAAATATCTAGTAAGTGAGCAGTTAACAAATGCACTGACTAATCACTAGGTAGCTGACAACTGGATATTTTGGTAATATGTGAATATCAGTAGATCATTTGTAATAAAAAATAGAAACTTATCAAAAGGGATAATAGTAATTAAAGAGGTAAGATAATGGAAGATTCTTTTTCAACATGTTTTCATTTTCTTAAATATGTTGTGATCCTAAATAAGCAAATTAAGGAACCAAGTTGATTACTATGTAAAAATCCTTGAATCATATGATTCACTTCATAGCTTTTAAGACTCCATGAAGGATAATGTTTAAGACATGTCAGGCAGAACACCAAGTGGTATAGATTTAAAACAGGGTCTATTGGGAGAAAACTTACAAGCAGAGAAGTGATAGAGCACATACATTTCCCTCAGCTCTACCTATCCCACAGTGAAAGCTGAGCATAGCTCCACACACAACACAATGTACTAGATAGGAGTAACCTTCCTCCCAAACCTCTAAATATCTATATATTTATAATGAAGGTCAGGGCAAATCTATGTAACTAAGTAACAGAGGAACTCCTTTGTGAAGGAAATGGGCTTCTTAGAAATGAGGAGTTCATGAAGCCCCATAACTGGTAGCAGCTTGTTATTTTGATGAGTTAACTCAGACTATTTGGACCATTCTTCTAATCTATTAAAGGAGGGAGTGATATTAACCCAATAACCCTCCAGATTTATTGCTTTCTATGTATCTAATCAGTCTAGCTTGAAACCTCAGTAGGGTAGTTCCATGGCTTACAAATAGAATGGTGTATTCAAAATGCAATGTATAACTTTTTCCACAAAGAGAATGTATTTTCCCTCTTGGGAAAATCCATCTTATATGGTTTTGATACAATTAATCCTGCCCCCAATATTTTCTTCCTCTACTTTCTGGGCAAAAAGAATTGAGCCAATGATTGCTGCAAGATCCTGTGTTCGATCAGTTTTCCCTAGGACAATTTCCCCCAGAGATATCATGGACAAAGATCTTCTCTCTGATAGGGATGTTAATCTGTAGACTATGGGTCTAGGGCAGCAATTCCTTCCTCCTTAAGAGAGAATCAATGTAATAAGATAAGCAGTGGCAAGAGTTGGAGGGAGAAAGAAGAACAAATGACATTGTTTAAGCTTTATGTTTGGTTATGACTGAATGCAGGTCCACATTCTTTTGTATATATAAATAAATTCCCCTATCAGCTTAAATTAATTTCAATTGAATTGGTCTTTTTTGAATATCAACGAGCCATAACTGGAGTAATAATTTTTTAAAATCCGCTACTACCATTTTTGGTATCAGAATTAATTATTCCAATTCTCATAGAGAGTATGAGACTTATATTTCCAATTTTTAGGTAATTGATTTTTTATTACAATAGCGTTATGACTGATGGTCGATATTTTGGAAGTCAAAAAACTTAATGTACTTTCTAAGAGTGGATTATTCACTATTGGAAAGGCCAAAAAGAGCACTGTATCACAACACCTGAGGAGAGCATTAAAAAAACTGAGAGAATACCATAATACAATGATATTGGAAATAACAGCAACAGTGTCATTAGTCACAAAATAATCTAGAAATTTCATATGTATTTTTTATTTGAAGAATATCATATAAAGCAAGAATTCAACCATTTATCTCCCTAAGAGGGGGAAAAAAAGAGTACTGACAAGATATTCTGTTTAGTTTTACAAAATATTCTAGCTGAAAAAAATTTGAATGTCTTAGTTATATTGCTATTCTTTATTCCATAAATCTAATATATCTTCCATCTATCTGTCTTATTATCCTCTCTATTTGTAAAATAAAAATATAAAAAAAACACTGCCACACATGTGAGATATGAAGGAAAAATAAAGGTTTCTAGTGCCATTTATTTTATTATTTATTTCTGGAGTTCATAAACTTTAAGAGGTTTTAATGACATTGTAGATCTTTGAATATTGCCGACTTAAGTGATTAGGAACTTAGTATTTTAATATTCTTCTCTGATCTGTGTTTCACTGATTCTGTTCAGAGTTAATTAGAAAAAGCTTAAAATTGGTAATGAACAAAGTTTTCTTTTTATTAGAATTATACTGAAGAGTTAGCATATAATGCAGACTTCTTAAATGGCAAAGACTTGCTGAACAGTGAATCTATTTCCAGGTCACTTTTTCAAGTTAGAAAATATAGACAGACAGATAGATAGATAGATAGATAGATAGATAGATAGAGATAGAATCTACTATTATTTCTTCTGCATTCAATCATAATGCAAAAAAAATCTAAAATATTTATGGCTTCTGACAGCAAAAATTTGAAGATATTCAAGAATATATTCATTTCTTCTTTAGTATTTCATGTTTCTAAAATGTATTGATTATAATTATAAATGTTTATAAAATTATATTGATTCATTATGTTCAAATGTGTTCTAAACTTTAAACGTGTTCATTCAAAAGAAGTTTGACTTTTTTAGTTATAAGGCAAACAAGAATCAGAAGTCTTCTTCAAAAAAACTGCAATGACTACAGTAGGGATGAGTTGGATATCTGTTTGGCCTCTCATGTCCAGCATTCATTTTTTCCTTTTTAGAGTAACAGCACTTCAGTCCCCTTTGGGTAAGGGGCATGTCTTCCTTCTCTCTCACACATCTTTCCCAACCACTGATACCTCCAGCATCACTGGGTCTAGCAAATCACATGACCCAAAAATGCAGAGATGCTTACATTATAACTTAGACTTGCTACAGAACAGTTATTTGCTCCGGGCCTAACTCAAAGCTAGCAGCCTTTTGTATCATTGTGTATATGGGGTAAAGCAGTGTCTTGGGGTATGGAACGTTTCCTATAGAGTCTGAACTTATTCCAAAATGGACCACATAGTTGGAAGTAAAGCACTCCTCAGCAAATGTAAAAGAATGGAAATAACAACAAACTGTCTCTCAGACCACAGTGCAAACAAATTAGAACTCAGGCTTAAGAAATGCATCCAAAACTGCACGACTACATGGAAACTGAACAACCTGCTCCTGAATGACTACTGGGTAAATAACAAAACGAAGGCAGAAATAAACATGATCTTGAAACCGATAAGAACAAAGATGCAACGTACCAGAATCTCTGGGGCATATTTAAAGCAACGTGTAGAGGGAAATTTATAGCACTGAATGACCACAAGAGAAAGCAGGAAAGATCTAAAATCGACACCGTAACATCACAATTAAAAGAACTAGAGAAGCAAGAGCAAATACATTCAAAAGCTAGCAGAAGGCAAGAAATAGCTAAGATCAGAGCAGAACTGAAGGAGATACAGACACAAAAAACCCTTCAAAAAATCAATGAATCCAGGAGCTGGTTTTTTGAAAAGATCAACAAAATTGATAGACTGCTAGCAAGACTAATAAAGAAGAAAAGAGAGAAGAATCAAATAGACACAGTAAAAAATGATAAAAGGCATATCACCACCGATACCACAGAAATATAAACTACCATCAGAGACTACTATAAACACCTCTATGCAAATAGAAAATCTAGAAGAAATGGATAAATTCCTGGACACATACACTCTCCCAAGACTAAACCAGGAAGAAGTTGAATCCCTGAATAGACCAATAACAGGCTCTGAAGTTGAGGCAATAATTAATAGCCTACCAACCAAAAAAAGTCCAGGACCAGATCGATTCACAGGCGAATTCTACCAGAGGTACAAAAAGGAGCTGGTACCATTCCTTCTGAAACTATTCCAATCAATAGAAAAAGAAGGAATCCTCCCTCACTCATTTTATGAGGCCAACATCATCCTGATACCAAAGCCTGGCAGAGACACAACAAAAAAAGAGAATTTTAGACTAATATCCTTGATGAACATCAATGCAAATATCCTCAATAAAATACTGGCAAACTGAATCCAGCAGCACATCAAAAAGCTTATCCACCAAGAACAAGTTGGCTTTATCCCTGGGATGCAAGGCTGGTTCAAACGTAATCCATCATATAAACAGAATCAAAGAAAAAAACCACATGATTATCTCAATAGATGCAGAAAAAGCCTTTAACAAAATTCAACAGCCCTTCATGCTAAAAACTCTCAATAAACTAGGTATTGATGGAATGTATCTCAAAATAATAAGAGCTATTTATGACAAACCCACAGCCAATATCATACTGAATGGGCAAAACCTGGAAGCATTCCCTTGGAAAACAGGCACAATACAGGGATGCCCTCTCTCACCACTCCTATTCAACATAGTGTTGGAAGTTCTGGCCAGGGCAATCAGGCAGGAGAAAGAAATAAAAGGTATTCAATTAGGAAAAGAGGAAGTCAAATTGTCCTTGTTTGCAGATGACATGACTGTATATTTAGAAAACCCCACAGTCTCAGCCCAAAATCTCCTTAAACTGAGAAGCAACTTCAATAAAGTCTCACGATACAAAATCAACGTGCAAAAATTACAAGCATTCATATACACCAATAACAGACAAACAGAGAGCCAAATCATGAGTGAACTCCCATTCACAATTGCTATAAAGAGAATAAAATACTTAGGAATCCAACTTACAAGGGATGTGAAGGACTTCTTCAAGGAGAACTACAAACCACTGCTCAAAGAAATAAAACAGTACACAAACAAATGGAAACACATTCCATGCTCATGGATAGGAAGAATCAATATCGTGAAAATGGCCATACTGCCCAAGGTAATTTATAGATCCAGTGCAATCCCCATCAAGCTACCAATGACTTTCTTGACCGAATTGGAAAAAACTGCTTTAAAGTTCATATGGAACCAAAAAAGAGCCCACATTGCCAAGACAATCCTAAGCAAAAAGAACAAAGCTGGAGGCACCACTCTACCTGACTTCAAACTATACCATAAGGCTACAGTATCCCAAAGAGCATGGTACTGGCACCAAAACAGAGATACAGACCAATGGAAGACAGCAGAGGCCTCAGAAATAACACCACACACATCTACAACCATCTGATCTTTGACAAGCCTGACAAAAACAAGAAATGGGGAAAGGATTCTCTATTTAATAAATGGTGCTGGGAAAACTGGCTAGCCATATGTAGAAAGCCAAAACTGGATCCCTTCCTTACACCTTATACAAAAATTAATTCAAGATTGGTTGAAGACTTAAATGTTAGACCTAATACCATAAAAACCCTAGAAGAAAACCTAGGCAATACCTTTCAGGACATAGGCATGGGCAAGGACTTCATGTCTAAAACACCAAAAGCAACTGCAACAAAAGCCAAAATTGACAAATGGGATCTAATTAAACTAAAGAGCTTCTGCACAGCAAAAGAAACTACCATCAGAGTGAACAGGCAACCTACATAAAGGGAGAAAATGTTTACAATCTACCCATCTGACAAAGGGCTAATATCCAGAATCTACAAGAAACTTAAGCAAATTTACAAGAAAAAATCAAACAACCCCATCAAAAAGTGGGCAAAGGACATGAACAGACACTTTTCAAAAGAAGATATTTATGCAGCCAACAGACACATGAAAACATGCTCATCATCACTGGTCATCAGAGAAATGCAAATCAAAACCACAACGAGGTACCATCTCACACCAATTAGAATGGCAATCATTAAAAAGTCAGGAAACAACAGGTGCTGGAGAGGATGTGAAGAAACAGGAACACTTTTACACTGTTGATGGGCATGTAAACTAGTTCAACCATTGTGGAAGACAGTTTGGCGATTTCTCAAGGATCTAGAACTAGAAATACCATTTGACCCAGCCATCCAATTACTGGCTATATACCCAAAGGATTATAAATCATGCTACTGTAAAGACACATGCACACGTATGTTTATTGTGGCACTATTCACAATAGCAAACACTTGCAACCAACCCAAACATCCATCAATGATAGACTGGATTAAGAAAATGTGGCACATATACACCATGGAATACTATGCAGCCATAAAAAAGGATGAGTTCATGTCCTCTGTAGGGACATGGGTGAAGCTGGAAGCCATCATTCTGAGCAAACTATTGCAAGGACAGAAAACCAAACACGACATGTTCTCACTCATAGGTGAGAATTGAACAATGAGAACACTTGGACACAGGGCGGGGAATATCACACACTGGGGCCTGTCATGGTGTGGGGTGATGGGGAAGGGACAGCATTAGGAGAAATAACTAATGTAAATGACGTGTTAATGTGTGCAGCACACCAACATGGCACATGTATACACATGTAACAAATTTGCACATTGTGGACATGTACCCCAGAACTTAAAGTATTAAAAAAAAAGAAAAGAATCTGAAGAAGTTTGCCAGGCTTGGCACTTTCTTCTTCATGATAAGAGACCCATGATGTAATGGTTCCTCTTTTATTTTGAAAGGTATATTCTGACACTCAGATCCATAAAAATCGCTTAGATATGGCAGTCCTGTGAATATTCCTCAGATTTATATCCCATCCCCGAAGTGTACCTGTATTATCATCTCCATTGTGATAGATACCTCTTGATCATCCCACCTGATCAACACAATATCATTGAATCAATGCTCAGGCAGTCCAGAGCTCTTCAGATACATTACAATAGAAAGCAGTATAGTTAACATAGCCCTGAGGGTAAAGTGTTAATGAATTCATTTGTCTGTTCCACAGGAATTCAAATGGTCACTGATCTTTTTCTCCGATTAAAAAAGAAAGAACACCTTTTCCAAATCAGTGGTTGCACACCACGTACTTGAGGCCATATTAATCTGCTCTAACAATGATACCATGTCCAACACAGCACCTGCAATCAAGGTTAGTACTTGTTGAAGTGTGCCATAGTCTGCAGTTATTCTCTTGGATCCATCCAATTTCTGCAGCAGCCAGGTTAGTGAATTAGAAATACAGTGGGGACCACGATCCTTGTAGCTTTAGATCCTTAGGGGTAGCCTTACTTTCTAGCATGCTTTCCAGGTGTGTTAGTGCTTTTGATGTACTCTCTTGGCCAGAGAGGAGACAGTTTCAGAAGCTTCCACTTGGTTTTCCTTACTCTGATAGCACTTTCCTCAAAAATGTTCTAAATTCAAACTATCAAAATATGGACAAATTCCATTAAATAAAAAATATCATCATCAATGAATTAATTGCAGCACTGTACGTTGTGGATTTTTGCCAAATACTCTAAGCATCATGATGTTTCCTTTGTTAAAATAAGTACTTCTTATATATATAATTTGAAAAACATCATACACACACACACACATGCACAGACACACATATACACACATCCAGTCCTGAACTGGAGAATAAGCCCATTATAACACTTGCCATGACACCAAACTTACCCAAAGGATATTGGGCACTTCTTCATGTAATTTCGAATCCCACATTTAGGCATATGGGTGTAGGTTCTTAGGTATATTGTTCAAGTATTTCGTCTTAAGAGTACATACTTATTGTAGGTATGATTTTTCTCTTATTTGATCATTCCAGAACACCTGGAATAACCTCATGAAGCCTAAAGGCATTCAATGAATAGTTTTTGATGGTAGGCATTATTTGAAACAGTTGAATATCTGTTCTATGCTATCCACCCAAACACTTTAATATATATGGCTTAACAATATTGCAAGCCTGATTTCATTTTAATGGTGCATTATCTGGGTGAGTGTGAGTTATTGTGACAGAGTGTAAATTCAACTATTGAGTCTTTAACAATAAATAACGAAGAAGTTTGTAATAGAGAACAATAAAGCATTATGTTGACAGAGGCAGAATTGAAATGGTGACAAAATACAGCAATCTACTATCAGACAGCATAATTAAAGTTTAGCTGTGGGGTGCCAGAATTTTATTATTTTAAGGTGATTTGGGTGTGTGAGTGTGTAAGCTAGAAACAGTTATTCTCTACTGGAAAACAGTATTTTGGTTTCTTATCATAAAAGAATAACTATATACATTTTCTTTAAGAGCATCAGACATATGTAATAAACTTTAGCACTAAAACCAAGAGGCATTTGGCAGCGAATCCAGTGACCTGAGAATGGGAACAGTGATGATGACCTGTAAAGAATCTGAGGGGCCTGCCAAGAGATGCTTCTGGAAAACTGGCTTTTGATTCACCTAAACTTGCCCTGGACACACAGGAATTATTGTGGTTTGTTTTATACTAACTGTTTTATATCTAGCTAATAGGTTGAAATGTAGCCAGAATTTTCAGAATAGACCATTGTCATCAGGGACCTGGAAGATGTAAGTGCTGTGAGAATAATGTTAATTCCAGTGGTGTCTTCCACAGCTTTACCTCCTATCAGGGACTTGGGGAGACCTGGAAAGTCAAATCTTTTCCCAGGATTGTTTACTATTCTGTACTTTTGGTAACTTGTATCTTTTCTCTATTAAAGAAATTTACACCCCATAACATTTTTTTTCCACCATCCTGACAGCTTCAGTGCAATATTTAACTTCTATTAATTTTTAGTTTCTTCATCTGTAAAACAGAGATAAGGCCTTTGTGAGGAAGATACGAGATAATGGACGGGAGGCTTTGCCCATAGTTCCTGATACATGGTAGTTTGTAATACATGTTAAGTCTTGACTATCACTTGTTCTTCGGATAAACAACCAAACAGAGGCATAATTATAACTTTGGGGGATATCAGCTAAGTTTAAGAGAGTCCCTTTTCTCCATGAAGTTTTGCCCCAACCCCTCTACCTAGTTGTGCCAGCGGCTGAAACCATGGTAACAGTACACGATGTCATTCTATGTACTATTGATTGGAACAGTGTTGGACACCAGGCCTGTGCTGAGTTAATCAGATTCTCTCTCCTAGGAATGTGAAATTGCCATGCAGTTTGGCTCTGTGAAAGACTGGAATAGAGGGACTTATAAATCTTAGCCAGAGAAGGAACCTTCTGTCTTATTTGCAAAACATCACAGAGCAAAAAAAAGATGTTCAGGATAAGACTGAAGAAGATAGAGACACAGAAAAAAATGGAAAGGAAGAGGATCAACTACATGCCTATAACTTTCCTAATTATTGGTTCTGGTCTTCCCTTACGTGCAGACTCCCTTTGAATTTTAGGAGAAAGTGCAGTATCCATTCTGTAAATATGCATTGTTGCTTAAGTTAACTGGAGTTATCCTCCATTATGTGTATTCAAAATAAACTAAACTAAAGCAAAAAGTGAAATGATGCTCATAAGATTATATATTTACCAGTAAAAATATTTTAAATTACTTCTCTTTTATTTTATTACAAAATAACGTCAAAGTCTACACAACCAGTATGTAACATTCCCTATTTAATTGGTTATTTTTTATATCTAAGTAAGCGAAAATTTTAAAAATATTTTCAGCAGCGAAAACCGTTTAATTTTGAGACCAAAATAAAGTCTTTTACTTGAAACCTAAATAAAAGTAAATTAGAATTGCTTCGAAAATATGTTAGCACTCTTGTTATTATAGAACAAGAGAAATATAACTTTATATATTTATCTAACAGAGAAACATAACAAAGGTTTAAATTAAATCATTATCTCTAACATATACCATATAAACACTGTTATTTTTTCCTTCAGAAGCAAAGAACTATGTCATAACTTCTTAGTCATATTATGACATATTAACTATGTCATAACTTCTTAGTCAATTTAGAAAACTAAATTATTCTTCAATTTCTACCACATTTTTCTAAGTTATAGTCAATTTCATAATCCATTATCTTGATATAGTTACTGGAGTATTTAAATGGTGGTTAACACAAAACGAGAGAAGAGGGAAATAGAAACTAAAACTAATGAAGTCATAGAAATAAAGAAAGAGGTCTTGGAAAAATCACCAAAAATAATACAGTGAAAGAAGTACTGGAATAGAGTTTCAAAAGAAAATTAAATTCAGTGTAGCAAAGAAAATCATGGTTATTTGTGAAAATATGTGAAGAAGATAAAGTCCACTGAGTTAAAAGCCATGGTTTGCATGCAGCAAGAGTGCTGAATCTTGCATCTGTGTCATGGTAAGTTTTATTCAAAGTGAAAATGCCATGAAACACAGTTGGAGATATATTGGAGATATATTCACAGTTGGAGAATAATTCTCTGTTAAATAATCGTAGAACTTGTTTAAGAGACTCAGCCCATCTTAGAAGACTCTATGAAAAATAATGACAACCACTGAGACCACTGAAGCTCTGTTCTAGAAAATATAAGAGCAAATCTCAGAGGAAATTTGATATCCTATACACGAAAGGATTCAAGAAATAGCTACTTGAAAATAATTCATACTTCATTATTTCTGGTATCATTTGGTAATGCAGGCTCCACAAAATAGAATTACTGAAGTTTGCTTTTATCCAAGACATAAAAACCAAACCCACATTATTTATTTTCCATTCTGATGTATGGTATTCTGAAATGTTTAGTTCTTCCTCTGAACCTTCATAAATAGCATAGTAAGCAAAACAGTATTTTGTTATAATTTATAAACATTATCAGTTGTATTGATTTTATGACTATGTTTTTAAAGTTCCTAATCTTGTTTTTACTATATTTCTACCCTCCTTCCTAGATTTAATATTGTCAACTGTCACATTTTTTGTACATGTATTCCTGCTGCTGAAATTTTCTTTACTCTAATTTGATGTTTCTAATATATTAATAGTTTGGGGAATCAGAAAACCAAACTATTGTAACTGGATTTTGGGTAGGATATGAATACAGGTACCTTCTTTTAGCACCCAAGAGGTTTTCTAGAGTTAAAGTGCATTAAAACAAGTAAACAGGCTGTATTTTGACTGCTCAGAGGAAATTTTTAAATTTAATTTCTCTATCACTGATTGACTAGGAAAAGTTTACCAAAAAAATCAGTCACTAGAAGTATGATGTACTCATGTAGGAAATAATTAATCAAAATTTAAGGAAGAAAGTGACACCAAACATTTGAACTCAGAAAAATATACTACTAGGAATTGGTCAGGCACAGTGGCTCACACCTGTAATCCCAGCATTTTGGGAGGCCGAGGCAGGCTGACAGGCAGATCGTCTGAGGTCAGGAGTTTGAGATCAGCTTGACCAACATGGTGAAACCCCGTCTCTACTAAAAATACAAAAATTAGCTGGGCGTGGTGGCGGGCGCCCGTAATCCCAGCTACTCAGGAGGGTGTGGCAGGAGAATCGCTTCAACTCGGGAGATGGAGATTGCAGTGAACAAGATTGCACCACTGTACTCCAGCCTGGAAGACAGAGTGAGACTCTGTCTCAAAAGAACATATATATATATATATATATATGAATATATGTATGAATTAAAAACAGTGTACAGTTCTTAGCTGTGAACTTCTTAAGGTCTGCCTTCCATACCATAGTAATGCATGTAATGCACATGACTTCATTAAGTTTTTAAGACAATCAGTACTTGTGTGGCTCTTCCAAAAAAAAAAGTGCACTGTCTCTTTGTGACTTTGTTTATATCAAGCCCACACTCACTCTTCTTCATCTATTCAGCAGACTCTTTCCCTCAAAGAAGTGGTACCAAATTAAGTCAGTCTGTGCTCATCAGTGTTAATTCCATCAAATCAGGAAAAGGACTGGAAAATGCACCTAACCCCAGACCCCTGGGACTGTCCAGTTTCAAGAGGTTAAGATAGAAAAGTCTCATTCTCTGTACTTCAGTCTCCTCTTGGCATTTCACTGCTTGTTTTTCTCAGAGCACTACACTCTATTTTATTCCTCATTTCTGATTAGCTCCACTGACAGCAAGAAGTGAGGTATGTCGCTCTTTTTTGAAATGAAGTACAAGATTATTATTCGGTAAGTCTTCATTGTAAAAAGCACCTGCAAAAACCTAGTCCACTAGAAGGCTTTTCTAATGCCTGTGGCAAACATCTTAATGTAGTACTTACTGTTATCTGAAGAGATGAGAGCAGCACTTTCACTATTTTGGTAGATGCATAAAGATGAATTTAACCCACATATTTTAGCTTCAGTGAAGCACATCTTCCCATAAAAAGGGATGTGCTTCAATGTTGCCAAAGTCTGCAGGACTCCAACCCTCCAAATCCCCAAATATTAGTACAATATATAATGTTATATATAAATATATATATATATGACTTAAGAAAAATAATTTTCAAGTTCACAAAGACATTCACAAAAGTTTCTTCAATTTAGTGCCTTCACATACTTAGAGCTGAAAATTTTCATCTAAGCCCATTCTTCTCTATCAGTTACACAATATTATTGCATATTGATTGTATCATTCAAAACATAATAGTTCAAAGTTCTTTGAAAGAGTAGGATGGTAAGAGTGACTAACAAAATCTTGGCTCATTTTGGTGATTATATATCTTTATGTGCAGTGAGGTTTTGCACATTACATCCAACTTCCAGGTGACAGCTTCCCAAATATATCCCAGATATATAACACAGGTTCAACCTCATAGCCATCTGACTCTAGACACCTTGAACCAATGTGTACCTCTACTCTAAAATTTCTTAAAGGAAGCTATGTAGGAGTTTAAAAAAAATATTTCACAAATAAAATACCCTAAAAATACGGATTCGACATCATTCATTCTTCCTAAATTTTTACACTCATTTAGTTGCTAAGAAAAGTATGTCTTTACCTTTGTAGCTACTCAACATTCTCCACTGAATTTGTTCACCATCAGACTGTCTCTTATTTCTTCCTCTATTATCCACTGTCTTACAGAAGCATGTCTTGAATTTTTACCTCTGCTTACCAGCCATGTAATATGCTGGAATGAATACTTGTAGAGGGAAGCAAAGGGAGGCCTCTACTTTCACTTCAACAGTTTCCCATAATATTCATGGAAAAGTTGGTGAATGGAATTCTACACTTTGTCACACCTGTTAGAGACAGATTTTTGTTAAGTGATTTTTCTTGTATTTTCCAAATTATATCATATATATAACATTCTTCATTCATTCATTCATAAGATATTTACAGAGTTTCTGTGACGTCCGTACCTCAATACTAGTCACTAGAGAAAATGAATATAATAAAGTGGAAGATGTAATGTGCGGTCTGCATCCTTCATGAACGTATGGCTGAGTTTGAAGAGACAATAACAGCTTTCCTAGGTAACAGCAATTGATATGATATGAGATCTAGAAATGGCCTGCTACTGTAGTTTACAACTAGAAAGTCTTCTCCTTGGCTGGCACTTTAACGCCGTAAAGTATGTAATTTATTATTGTGCATTGAATTTCATCTCTAAATGTAGTAAAAAGGAACAGTTCACTATTCATGGCAAGTAAAGATATAAGGTCATGCTTTAGCTACCTTAAGAAAGATCAGGCCCCCAAAATCCAGTATCTTCATAGCTGATGTTATTAGAGAGTGTGAAAAGCTGAAGGTAGAAAAAAAACTGTTGCCTGTATGTGAATGCAAAAGGCAGTTATGTTGCTTGTGTCTCTGGTGGAAGGATTCAGTAAAAGTGTACTGCTGCTGTCAAATATGAGATATCAGAGAGTGTCATAAAACATCATTGCACAGTTATTAAAATTATTTTAATCAATTAGTGAAAAATTGAGGAAGAGCATTATTCTATAACCTTATGAAAAGATATGAGTGCCAATAGCTACTTAGTTGTTTTAAGTGATACTGTGTGAAAAAATTTTCAAGATACATCTCCCAACATGTCAATGAGTATAAAAATACATTACATATGGTTACAGAATGCCTTTACATTGCTATAGCTTTTAAAGCTATCTAACCTTCTAAGTCCCCAATTGATAACACACATTTCATATTCAGTTGAAGCAAAATAAAAATGTGCACCTATGGCTATCAGTGTTGACTGAAATATAGTTGAAATACTTCTGTTCCAGCACACCGTGCTTCAGAAATATGCTTTATATATGTTGTAGGCTTGTGATATCAGTTCTTGTTTTATTATTTTTGCTTCTAGCTCTATGAAAACTTCTTAGCTAAATCTCCACTAAATGATATACAACTGTAGTCCCTTTGCTTGAATTAAAGTCTCAAATGTATTTAGTGTGATTTTATATTTTGAACTTTATAATGCAAGCCATGAATAATTCACTTTGGTTGAATAAGTGGAGAATAAAGGTGAATAAGTGAATAACTAAAATGATGCTTTTAAAATAGGGTCCCCAGGCACTTAAAATTCTTAAGCCGTTTTGTAGGCCAAAAATATAGTGTAAAAAGGGTACTCTAAGGTTTTAATGATTGTGATAAAGATCTCAAAAATAAGCACAGAAGCTTAAAGTAGAACAGTTAAACAGGAAGTAATCACTCCAATAGAAAATATATGAAATAATACATGGATGGTAATAAAAATGTCCAAATATGCTGATGATAACATAAAAGGTTAAAACAAAAAGACTGCATTTCCCTTAAAGAAAGTAGAAAGGCTGCTGTCCAGGGTGCAACAGAGAGTTCCAAACATCACAAAGCAAAACAAACATTTCTTAGAGGATATGTAATTGTCTCTGTCACTTGTAATTTTGTCACTATAAAGAATACTTTATAAAATGTAATTATGTTTTCAAAAATATAGCTGTTTGAAATTATTTTGCACATTAGCAAAATGTTGTCTTTTATTTTAATAAACAATACTGAATTTATTGGTAGAAAAGCATTTTTCAAATTATAAGAAAATAACTTTAATTTTTACTTTTACATTTCCTTATACTCATGTTTTTTAGTGAAAAGAGTTCAAATTGACTACTGGGTACATAACGAAATGAAAGCAGAAATAAAGATGTTCTTTGAAACCAATGAGAACAAAGATACAACATACCAGAATCTCTGGGACACATTTAAAGCAGTGTGTAGAGGGAAATTTATAGCACTAAATGCCCACAAGAGAAAGCAGGAAAGATCTAAAATTGACACTCTAACATCACAGTTAAAAGAACTAGAGAGGCAAGAGCAAACACATTCAAAAGCTAGCAGAAGGCAAGAAATAACTAAGATCAGAGCAGAACTGAAGGAGATAGAGACACAAAAAACCCTCCAAAAAATCAATGAATCCAGAAGTTGGTTTTTTGAAAAGATCAACAAAATTGACAGACCGCTAGCAAGACTAATAAAGAAGAAAAGAGAGAGGAATCAAATAGACGCAATAAAAAATGATAAAGGGGATATCACCACTGACCCCACAGAAATACAAACTACCATCAGAGAATACTATAAACGCCTCTACGCAAATCAACTAGAAAATCTAGAAGAAATGGATAATTTCCTGGACACTTACACTCTCCCAAGACTAAACCAGGAAGAAGTTGAATCCCTGAATAGACCAATAGCAGGCTCTGAAATTGAGGCAACAATTAATAGCCTACCAACCAAAAAAAGTCCAGGACCAGATGGATTCACAGCTGAATTCTACCAGAGGTGCAAGGAGGAGCTGGTACCATTCCTTCTGAAACTATTCCAATCAATAGAAAAAGAGGGAATCCTCCCTAACTCATTTTATGAGGCCAACATCATCCTGATACCAAAGCCTGGCAGAGACACAACAAAAAAAGAGAATTTTAGACCAATATCCCTGATGAACATCGATGCAAAAATCCTCAATAAAATACTGGCAAACCGGATTCAGCAGCACATCAAAAAGCTTATCCACCACGATCAAGTGGGCTTCATCCCTGGAATGCAAGGCTGGTTCAACATTCGCAAATCAATAAACGTAATCCAACATATAAACAGAACCAAAGACAAGAACCACATGATTATCTCAATAGATGCAGAAAAGGCTTTTGACAAAATTCAACAGCCCTTCATGCTAAAAACGCTCAATAAATTCGGTATTGATGGAACGTACCTCAAAATAATAAGAGCTATTTATGACAAACCCACAGCTAATATCATTCTGAATGGGCAAAAACTGGAAAAATTCCCTTTGAAAACTGGCACAAGACAGGGATGCCCTCTCTCACCACTCCTATTCAACATAGTGTTGGAAGTTCTGGCTAGGGGAATCAGGCAAGAGAAAGAAATCAAGGGTATCCAGTTAGGAAAAGAAGAAGTCAAATTGTCCCTGTTTGCAGATGACATGATTGTATATTTAGAAAACCCCATGGTCTCAGCCCAAAATCTCCTTAAGCTGATAAGCAACTTCAGCAAAGTCTCAGGATACAAAATCAATGTGCAAAAATCACAAGCATTCTTATACACCAGTAACAGACAAGCAGAGAGCCAAATCAGGAATGAACTTCCATTCACAATTGCTTCAAAGAGAATAAAATACCTAGGAATCCAGCTTACAAGGGATGTCAAGGACCTCTTCAAGGAGAACTACAAACCACTGCTCAGTGAAATCAAAGAGGACACAAACAAATGGAAGAACATACCATGCTCATGGATAGGAAGAATCAATATCGTGAAAATGGCCATACTGCCCAAGGTTATGTATAGATTCAATGCCATCCCCATCAAGCTACCAATGAGTTTCTTCACAGAATTGGAAAAAACTGCTTTAAAGTTCATATGGAACCAAAAAAGAGCCCGCATTGCCAAGACAATCCTAAGTCAAAAGGACAAAGCTGGAGGCGTCACGCTACCTGACTTCAAACTGTACTACAAGGCTACAGTAACCAAAACAGCATGGTACTGGTACCAAAACAGAGATATAGACCAATGGAACAGAACAGAGTCCTCAGAAATAATACCACACATCTACAGCCATCTGATCTTTGACAAACCTGAGAGAAACAAGAAATGGGGAAAGGAATCCCTATTTAATAAATGGTGCTGGGAAAATTGGCTAGCCATAAGTAGAAAGCTGAAACTGGATCCTTTCCTTACTCCTTATACGAAGATTAATTCAAGATGGATTAGAGACTTAAATGTTAGACCTAATACCATAAAAACCCTAGAAGAAAATCTAGGTAGTACCATTCAGGACATAGGCATGGGCAAGGACTTCATGTCTAAAACATCAAAAGCAACGGCAGCAAAAGCCAAAATTGACAAATGGGATCTAATTAAACTAAAGAGCTTTTGCACAGCAAAAGAAACTACCATCAGAGTGAACAGGCAACCTACAGAATGGGAGAAAATTTTTGCAACCTACTCATCTGACAAAGGGCTAATATCCAGAATCTACAAAGAACTCAAACAAATATACAAGAAAAAAACAAAAAACCCCATCAAAAAGTGGGCAAAGGATATGAACAGACATTTCTCAAAAGAAGACATTCATACAGCCAACAGACACATGAAAAAATGCTCATCATCACTTGCCATCAGAGAAATGCAAATCAAAACCACAATGAGATACCATCTCACACCAGTTAGAATGGCAATCATTAAGAAGTCAGGAAACAACAGGTGTTGGAGAGGATGTGGAGAAATAGGAACACTTTTACACTGTTGGTGGGATTGTAAACTAGTTCAACCATTATGGAAAACAGTATGGCAATTCCTCAAGGATCTAGAACTAGATGTACCATATGACCCAGCCATCCCACTACTGGGTATATACCCAAAGGATTATAAATTATTCTACTACAAAGACACATGCACACGTATGTTTATTGCGGCACTATTCACAATAGCAAAGACTTGGAATCAACCCAAATGTCCATCTGTGACAGACTGGATTAAGAAAATGTGGCACATATACACCATGGATCACTATGCAGCCATAAAAAAGGATGAGTTTGCGTCCTTTGTAGGGACATGGATGCAGCTGGAAACCATCATTCTTAGCAAACTATCACAAGAAGAGAAAACCAAACACCGCATGTTCTCACTCATAGGTGGGAACTGAACAATGAGATCACTTGGACTCGGGAAGGGGAACATCACGCACTGGGGCCTATCATGGGGAGGGGGGAGGGGGGAGGAGGGAGGGGTTGCATTGGGGAGTTATACATGATATAAATGATGAATTGATGGGTGCTGATGAGTTGATGGGTGCAGCACACCAACATGGCATAAGTATACATATGTAACAAACCTGCACGTTATGCACATGTACCCTAGAACTTAAAGTATAATAAAAAATAAAAATAAAAACAAAAAAAAAAAAAAAAAGAAAATAAATTTCTGTTGTTTAAGTCAAAAAAAAAAAAAAAAAAAAAAAAGAAAATGTGGCACATATACACCATGGAATACTATGCAGCCATAAAAAGGATGAGTTTGCGTCCTTTGTAGGGACATGGATGCAGCTGGAAACCATCATTCTTAGCAAACTATCACAAGAACAGAAAACCAAACACCGCATGTTCTCACTCATAGGTGGGAACTGAACAATGAGATCACTTGGACTCGGGAAGGGGAACATCACACACTGGGGCCTATCATGGGGAGCGGGGAGGAGGGAGGGATTGCATTGGGGAGTTATACATGATATAAATGATGAATTGATGGGTGCTGACGAGTTGATGGGTGCAGCACACCAACATGGCATAAGTATACATATGTAACAAACCTGCACGTTATACACATGTACCCTAGAACTTAAAGTATAATAAAAAATAAAAATAAAAAAAATAAAGAGTTCAAATTATTGGTACTTTGAATGCAATTATATTTGTTAATCTTTTACATTACTTAGTGTAATACAAATTATGTGGATTTCAGTCATAACAACACAACTAGCAATTTTTCTAACATACAAAGAGCAAAATTAGATGAGTAATAGACAATTTATAAATTGTATATCTATTATATAAAATATTATTTCATACAACTCCATTTTTAGGAGTTATGATCAATTTGTTGAGACTTTCTTAGGACAATAAAATACGTCTTGTCTTGCTGACAATAAGGGTCTGATAAAATAAAGGTACACAGAAAAATAAGATGATGAATTTTGATGCCAGAAATTTCTATGAGACTTAGAATCATATTAGATGTTACAAATATATTTTCAAAGCTGTTTCTTTAAGATTAGAAAATTTAAAGAACAAGTTTTTCAGAAGCTTTCATTCTTAACCAAAGAGCTTTCAACACAACTAAAAACAAGTTCGGCCAGGCGGTGGCTCACTCCTGTAATCCCAGCACTTTGGGAGGCCGAGGCAGGTGGATCGCCTGAGGTCAGGAGTTCAAGACCGGCCTGACCAACATGGAGAAACCCCGTCTCTACTAAAAATACAGAATTAGCTGGGCCTGGTGGTGCATGCCTGTAATCCCTGCTACTCGGGAAGCTGAGGCAGGAGAATTGCTTGAACCCAGGAGACTTGCACCACTGCACTCAAGCCTGGGCAACAAGAACAAAACTCTGTCAAAAAAAAGAAAGGAAGGAAGGAAGGAAGGAAGGAAGGAAGGAAGGAGGGAGGGAGGGAGGGAGGGAGGGAGGGAGGGGGGAGAGAGAGAAAGAGAAAGAAAGAAAAAGAAAGAGAGAGAGAGAAAGAGAAAGAAAGAAAAGAAAGAAAGAGAAAAAGAAAGAGAGAGAGAGAGAAAGAGAGAGAAAGAGAGAGAGAGAAAGAAAGAAAGAAAGAAAGAAAGAAAGAAAGAAAGAAAGAAAGAAAGAAAGAAAGAAAGAAAGAAAGAAAGAAAGAAAGAAAGAAAGAAATCTCTTTTTCTCTATTGGTATCTGGTCATAAGGAACTCCCCAGGAAACCGTAAGTATTATTTGGAAGTGAGGTAGCCAAACAGCAGGAAGAAACATTAGAAAAAATAAATGTCTCCTTCCTGAACTGCAGTTTCTTTGCTGGTGCCTTCCTTTAGCACAGGTCCAGAATGCACAGGACTTGATACCCCAGGAGATGAAGTCTACAGGCCTCCCTTTGGCAGAGGAGGATGGGGATTTGTTGCAAGTGTAGAGGGGGAAGAGCAAATAACCATCACAAATTGGCAATGTTAAACTGGGTCCTGGGTCTTACAATGATTCAATTTTATTTATTTATTTATTTTTTAAGACTGAGTCTCGCTGTGTTGCACAGGCTGGAGTGCAGTGGCGCAGTCTCGGCTCACTACAACCTCTGCCTCCCAGGTACAAATGATTCTTCTGCCTCAGCCTCCCGAGTAGCTGGGATTACAGGCATGTGTCACTATGCTTGGGTAACTTTTGTATTTTTAGTAGAGACAGGGTTTTGCCATGTTAGCCAGTATGGTCTTAAACTCCTGACCCCAAGTAATCCACCCCCCTCGGACTTCCAAAGTGCTGGGATTACAGGTGTGAGCCACCATGCTCGGCCTAATAACTCAATTCTTATTTCTGCATCAATGCACAATTAGGGCATGTTTACCTGGGTAATATTTAAATAATATCGTTCCTACATATGTGGTTCACATAATATTTCCCTTTATTCAAAGATTACTGGCATGTAAGAGTGAGGGTGTGAATTTGATAGTAAGGGGAAATGGAGAAAGAAAGATGACTCCACTGTGTTCAATCCATTTTTGCCAAAGGCTCTTGGAAAACTATAAGCAAGTAGCACATTAAAATTTCCAGAGCCCAGCCTGGGCAATGTGGTGAAATCCCGTCCCTACAAAAAGTACAAAAATTAGCCAGGTGTTGTGGTGCACACTTGTAGTCCCAGCTACCTGGGAGGCTGAGGTGGGAGGATCGCTTGAGCCCAGGAAGTCCAGGCTGCAGTGAGTTAAGATCACGTCACTGCATTCTGGCCTGGGTGACAGATGGAGACCTTGTCTCAAAGAAAAAAAAAAAAATTCCAGAGCACTCTAACATGGAATGGCTGACTCATTATATTTCATAAAGAACAACGAACTTTCCATGATTAATGTTCTCCCATGAGATGACATATTCCTTCACCATTTAGTTAACCACCTAGTTAATATAGTCAGAGCTTTTGATTTCCATGCACCCTAGAAGTAATTCTTAGAGCACCACAGCTTTAGCTAGTGACAGATTACTTTGTGTAATTCTCACAAAGCTAAATCAACTTGTTGGTTGTTATACAGGACAGCCTGAACAAATACAGTTCTGCACTCTTTTCCTTTAGTGACCATTTTTGTTTTATATTTTCTAGAAAGTTTCTTTATGTCATAAACTCTTTCTTCGAAGATAGAATTTTCGGAACATGCTCCTGAGATGCTTTAAATATATTTTCAATGCCTTGATCTGGTATCTATAGTGTGACATTTTTGTTTCATGCAAATTAAATAAATCTCTCATGCTATAATTTATGAAATACTGAGATGGCCATATTTTTATTATAAAACTCAAAGTTTGAGACGTCTTTCTTTTGGTCACTGTACCCTTGACAAATGAGTAAAAATCATTTTCTAAAAAGAAGGACGTATAGATCGTTTTATCTAATATTGTACATTTTAACATTTTAATCCAACACATTCTTCAGCCTTCATTCAGTGTCTTCTTGTCAATTTATTTTGTTTTACTGTATTTAACTGTTTTATTCTGATACACACACACATCGACACAATGATGTACAAATCAATGATTCATCATAAAGTCAACAGTCTGTAACCACTGACCTAGATAAAAAAATATAACACTGTAGCACCATAAAAGTTTCTCTTGTGCCACCTTCTGGTTACACCATCCTCCCTTATAAAAATAACCACTCTAATGTCATTTAGAATAATCACCTATTTGCTTTCTTGCATAGTTGTACCAAATAAGCGACCAATCTTAAATACTTAGATTTAAAACTTGGATTTTCTTTTCGTAAAGATGTTATTATAAGGGATCTTTAGTTTAACATTATATTCCTGAGAAGTATCTATGTTATTGCATACAACATGTTTTATCCATTTTCATTGTTTATAGTTTCATTTGTAACAATATATAATAATGAATTGTTTTGTATGACTCTTGATTTGAAATTTGGATTAACTATGGTTTGGATTTTATAAGTAATGTTGTCACGATCATTCTTTTACATGTCTCAGTGCATGGGGCGGGGGCAAATTTAAGTATTGAGCAGTCCGATTAATTGTGTACACTATTCTATGAAATTTAAAACCTGTTTATAATGTAACCACCACCACCATCTGGATGCAGAACAGATCCATCACCTCCCAAAATTCTCTCATGCTATTACTTTATAGTTATACTACTAATTCAATTTTTTTCATGATGTAAAAATACCTAACAGGAGATCTACCCTCTTAACAAATTTTTAGGGACACAATACAGTATTTTTAACTCTAAGCACTAGATTGTACAGCAGATCTCTAGAATTTATTCATCTTTCATAACTTAAACCTTACACCATTTGAACAGCTCCTCATTTCTTCCTCCTCCCAACCACTGGCAACCACCATTCTACTCTCTGCTTCTATGAATTTGACTCCTCCAGATAGATACCTCATATAAGTGGAATCACAGTGTTTGTCTTTCTGTGTCTGTCTTATCTCACTTAACATAATATCCTCCAGGTTCATCAATATTGTCACAAATGACAGGATTTCCTTCTTTTTAAAGGACGAATAATATTTTATTCTGTATATATACCACATTTTCTTTATCCGTTCATCCATTGACGGAAATTTCCGTTGTTTCCGCATCTTGGATATTGTGAATAGTTCTGCAATAGTACATGGGAATGCAAATATCTCTTTGAGATCTTAACTTCAATTCTTTTGGATAAACACCCAGAAGTGAAATTGCTGGACTATATATATATATATATATATATATATGGAACTACTAATAATTACCAAGGTAATTATGTTGTTGTGGGACAAATCAGAGACGGGAGAGACCAAGCAGAGTTCAGAAGAGCCTTTAATTATTAAGGTGATCACTGACTCAGTTGGACTAGGGTCCAGAAAGTCTGAGCCCGGAACAAAGGGATCAATCACCTTGTAAGCAGTTTGTGGCGGGAGTTACGTGCTGCAGGAAGCCTACTTGCAAAAGCGAGAACAAAGGCAGTTAATTACTCTTTTACGTTTGTTACACCATATGTCTTACAACCTTGGGAATACATGCTTTTGTAGCAATTGCTTATCAACCTTGTGACATTACAGCCCCGCTGGGGAGGGAAGCAAGAACTCACCATGCCTCAAGGAAGGTAGAAGGATGGAACACAGATAAGCCTCTCTGGGCACAGAGGAGGGATAAGCAGCTAATGTTCTCTCTTAACCCGCCCCACCCCACCCCCCGGGGCGGGGGGGTTATATTACATCCTACCTTCAAGAAAAAAGAATAAATTTTTCGACCATTATACTTATAAAATTCATTAATTCCCCCTTCAGTGTAACAATGTCAAACTGACTTTTTTATGATCGAAGTTTGCTGTTTTAGAAGGAAATATTTTTTCAGCCAAAGTATATTGTTCTTTTCAGCCATTTCCACCTTCTCTAATTCCTACATCCTTGAAATTTTCCAATTCATTTACTCCTCCATAGGGAGAATATTTTATTTTTCTTTGAGTATACCTTGTACAATTTTTGCAGTCATTGATAGTATAATTAATAATTTATATGAAAATATTTATAATTTGAAGACAATATTTGAAGGTTTGTCTTTAGAATCAAGTACATACCCTTAAATCCCAGCTTTAAGAAAGAGCCACATAAACTTGCCATAATGCATGAGTAATATAAAATAATGTCAGAGAAGAGAATACTACTTTCTGACCTTCACACAAATTCTCCTTATGCACCATTGCTAGAGGGCTGAGAGCCCTTTAAACTTTCTGACCTACTTAGTGTGGCTGTAAATGTCATTCTTACTCATAGCAACATTTAATGCTTTCCTGGGTTTTGCTAAACTATTTACCACAGTGATATATTGCAGAATTGAATTCCACAGCTTGATGGTGTACTGCATAAAGAATTGTATTGTTCATCAGTCTAAAATGGAATGCGATTCATTCTCACTGAGAGTCAGCTTGTTTCCATGGTATGAGAATGGGAGGAGAAAACACCTTATGTTTTCAGTAAAACATTCATTACTTTTACAGCTGTTTTCCTTTTCATAGTTTACTTCTCTCCATTACTAAGTAAATCACACTATAATGCCTCCCAGACATAATTTTTATATTTATTTTGGCCTTTCTACCCAGCTTTAACATTTGGCCTGATTTTAATCTGTCACATTTTACATAATCTTCCTTATAAATTGACTACTGAGTGAAACAGTGAAACCGATGCTCAAAAGAAATCTACAAGCACCGCAAGGAAAAGTCATCAGCAATATACAGTTAGGAATAAATTGGAATTGAAAATTCAGAATTTTTAAGTTCTGTTTGTTATGCCCAGTCCGTTTGTTCCCCAAAGAAGACCACCAGAATCCAGAGTCAAAGCCAAGCCGCAAGGATCTTTAATGCAAGTTCGAACTTGGTCCCTCCGTTCTACAACATACAAGAGGGCCCTGAATGATGCATGTGGCCGCTTTTTATAGCCGGATGCATACAGGATATGTAAGGTTACAGAGGTACAAAGGAATTCTTTTGGTTGCAGCATTACAACTGGTAATTGGTTAATACAATTAACAGTTTTCCATTTGTTCCCGCGCATTTAGTAAAACTACAAACGGTTGTGATCTTATCAGGGGCTCTCTAGGTGGTGTTTCTGAGATGCGTGAGGGGGGAGGATGTGTTTGTGTTGGGCTCAGGAAGTTGGGACAAAATAGGGGATTGTGTTTGTACTGGGCCCAGGACTAAGATATGTGGCAGACACCGGTAATTAGAGCAGGACAGAGACTTTCACAGCGTTTGTCCTTACAATGTCCGGAGTCTATAGATAACCTAATTAACCTAATCGGTTAGGTCCGGGGTCGATCTTTAACTAGGCTGAGGGCGCCGCCCGGGCTGTGAGCCTGTGGACTTCATTTCTGCCTTTTAGTTTTTTCCAGTTCATCTCTTTCATGCTCATGTGAATGCTCCATGTTATTTTTCCCTTCCTATATCTGCTAAAAAGTTAGAAGGAATTTCTTCCACCAGTTTAAATACATTGTAAAATGTATCTGATTTTAAACAAATATTTATATATAATCATCATTGTAATAAGCTCTTAGATAATATTTATCTTTTACATACGTGAAAGTCAATACAAATATTTCATGTTAACTCTAAATCCAAATGGCCTTCAGTGAGTGTTCTTTGCAAAGACATTTAGAGTTAGCACTTCTGCTCACAAAAATGTTCCAAGAGCACTTTTCTAATAACAATAGGAAATGAATACAATTATTTTAGCTGCCAAAAAAATTGTTGGTGATAAGATTCTTTGTGCATTGATTTTAGAACCAATGGTGTAAGAAAATCTTAAAATATTTTCTATATATAATGCCACTGAAAACAATGTTTAAAAAGGATTAAAAAATTAGAGACATATCAATTATTGATAAATAATGTCCACAGTAATATTGATACTCACAAAATTAACTTGAATATTTAATTTTTGTATACAAGTTTAGATGGTAATGACAGTTCATTACTAATGAATATAATTGTTTTTATGGGATCCTTCTCATGTATTAGTTCAGACCTTCTTATCTTAATCTTTCTTATCAGAGATGACTGCTAAATCTAGAAGGGTGCTAGGTGAACTTTTCATAGCATTGCTTTTCACCCGTTATACAATGTAATTGGTAAAACAAATCAAATGTGTGTATATTAATAATCATATCAAGATCTCTAACCCCTCCAGACTACAATGATATAGTAATTTAACAAGAATTGCTTTGTTCTTCTACAAGCCTGTCAGATCTAGGTTTTAATTATCTTCTCACCACCTCTAGGCCTTTTCATATTCAGACAATATGTAAATTAATGTAGTCTTTCATTTTGAAAGAGTTAAGGGATAGGAATTTCTCTAGAATATTTCTCTCTTAGCTGTCTTAACCATACATCTGCCTTCCTATAGAATATAAATCATAATGAAACATGGAATCCTAATTCTGGAGAGTAAAATCAGTAGGAAAATAAATCCTGCTCTCAAGAAAATAAACATTAAACTTTAAAATCTTCAAAGTACAATGAAAGAAAAATTAGTTTATAAATTAACTTTTCTACAAATTTAAAAAAAACCCACAGTATTGTGTCTCCATTCAAATGATTTATGTGTTCAAGAACCTTTTTTTGTTTTGTTTTGTTTTTTTGGAGATGGAGTCTCACTGTTGCCCAGGCTGGAGTGCCATGGAATGATCTCGGCTCCCTGCAACCTCTGCTTCCTGGGTTCAATGATCCTCCTGCCTCAGCCTCCCAAGTAGCTGGGACTACAGGCACGCACCACCACGCCCAGCTTATTTTTATTTTTATTTTTTTTAATAGAGATAATGTTTCACCATGTTGGCTAGGCTGGTCTCGAACTCCTTACCTCAGGTGACCCACCTACCTCAGCCTCCCAATATGCTGGGATTACAGGCATGAGCCACCACTCTCAGCCTCAAGAAACATTTTTAAAGCAGTGTTCTAAACTTGAGGCTACAACCCTGAACTAAAAAGACAAAACCCCTGTTTTTGTCTGATTACATCTTACATGCTAAGAGAGGGAAGTATAATAAATTATGAAACACATGAATATATATATATATAATAAAGAAAATGAAATGGAGTTATGACAGGAAATGAATGAGGAGCAAATCTAAGGAAATCAGAAAGGGCTGCTCTTACATGAAAGTTGAGCAGAAATCTGTAGCAATGCAGTGAAACATAGATATCTCTGGGGAAAACATTAGAGATGGTCAGGGCTAATTCCAAAATTTAGAGTCTGACTAAAATGATGGAATTACCATTAACCGAGATGAGAATGACTAGGGAAGAGGATTGGCAAAAATCGAGTTTGGATTTGGGCATGCTCCTTTTTTTAAAGTGTCTATTAGACTTTCAAGGGGAAATATAAAATAGAAAGAATCTAGAGTTCTGATGAGAGACCTATATTGCATTGTAACTTTGCCAGTCATCAACATGTAGATGGTATTTGAAGCCAGGAAGCTTGATGTGATCAATGAGGGACTGAGTAAATATGGAGAAAAGAGGCCTGAAGACTGAGTCCTGGAGCTTTCTGATTGTTGGAATCAAGAATAGGAGGAGAATATAGAAACAGAGCCCGAGATAGAGCATTCATGTGATCAGAGGAAAACCAAGAGAAAGCGTTGTCCTGGAAGCCAAGTGAAGAAAAATTTTAAACTAAGAGAGAGTGAAAAATTGCATTATATGCTGTTAACTGTCAAATAAATACATAGTAAACCATATGTATTTTAAGTACATATAAATAAGTAAATTATAGTAATATTGCATGGTGCATCATTTTAGTCATAATTGTAAGTATAGGTTGCTTTGTATTTTACTTTGAAACTGACCTAAATATTGAAATGTAAAATGCTTGCTCTGTTATTGATGTTACCATATTACAACTTTGGAGAATGTGACCAAACGAAGCTACAGTTAAATTATAGGTTTCATAAGCAAGACAAAGTAAATATGACTAGACATTTTCCAGCAAATATTAACAGTAACTGGTACTTAGATTATCCTCATTTTCTTTTAAGGAAAATTTTGAATATCTCAAAGAGTTAACGTATACATTTGATAATTTTCTACCAAAAACAAATTTTATTTGATTTAGAAAGGTATTTACTGATAGAATTCACTGAAGAATATGCTGAATTGTTAGCCATTTTAATCTAATTAGGTGTGAGAGTCTATATGTGTGTGTGTGTATATATATATCCTCAGTATTCTTTCAACATTCTTAGTAAAGAACATATTAAAATTTAAAAATAAGCTACAAAATGACTGATGCCATTTGTCATGTCTTATCTATATGAATTTTATTTTCTTAAAATCATTTACCCAAAATAAAACTCAGAAAAATGCTGAATTATGGAGCTAGAATGATAAACTGACTGCAGTTGTTATCCTTTATGCCAATTTTGTAAGTTATGTTTATCAGAATAACCCTATATTTTACTGCCTGACTTTGTAAAAAAAGTTATAGATGTGTACTTATACGTTAATACTAAAAATATATTAGTTTTAAACATGGTGGATACACATGAGGTTTCATTACAATAACATAAGTTTGAAACTACTTTCTTTTCTTTCTACTTCTCTTCTGCCCTTTGACAAATCTATGTACTTATATTTTGACATTTCAAGTGCCTTTATTATAAAAACTTTTTAAGTTATTTCTTATGGGCAGTAATGTCTGCATCTAGCTTAGCACCCAACAAACAATAGGCTTTCAAGCTTTTTTAATGAATAAATGGTAGCACCATTTTACACATTTTGTTACCTTTAGCAATTAGTAAGTATTAAACTATTAACATGAGTGACGGTGCCCAGGATTGTCTTCTAGCATCTGAGGTCCCTTGCCTCAGAACTCTGCACCCAAGTGGGATGCATGCCACCCTCCCCATTCTGCACAGCACCTTGGCCCTGAGGCAGCCTGCCTGTACCTCGCATTGCCCAGAGTCCCTGGAGCAAGCATCTGTTTTCTGTAGTCCTTCTCTACATAGGGTTGGACAAGAAATAGGTCTATGAAGTCCTTGGGATTCCTTGATTCTGGAATCCAGCAATGAGGACCCTACTCCATGCAAAAGGCAAGGGTGAGGTTGTCTCACCAAGACAGCCACCCTAACAGCCCCTGGTCTTCCATCAAAACCAGCATCCTCCACAACAGCCAAAAGGTGGAAGCAACCCAGGTGTCTGAATAGACAAACAAAATGTGATCCAATAAACACAGGGAATATTATTCTGCCTTGAAAAAGGAAGGACATTCTGACACATGCTATGACATGCATGAAGCTTGAGGACATTATGCTAAGTGAAGTAAGTCAGTCACAAAGGGACAGACACTGTATGAGTCCACTTACAGGAAGTACCTAGAGTAGTCAAATTCATAAAGTCAGAGAGAAGAATGGTGGTTGCCAAGGGTGGGAGGAAGGGCAATGGGAGTTGTGCGATGGGTACAGATGACGAAAGATGAAAAGAGTTCTGGAGGTGGATGGTGGTGATGGCTGCACAACACTGTGATCGTAGTTAATGCACTGAACTGTGCACTTAAAAATGGCTGAGATAGCTGGGCATGGTGGCTCATGCCTGTCATTCCAGCACTCTGGGAGGCCGAGGTGGGCGGATCACCTGAGGTCAGGAGTTTGAGACTAGCCTGGCCAATATGGTGAAACCCCGTCTCTACTAAAAATACAAAAATTAGTCGGGTGTGCGGGCGGGCACCTGTAATCCCAGCTACTTGGGAGGCTGAGGTAGGAAAATCGTTTGAACCTGGGAAGTGGAGGTTGCAGTGAGCCAAGACCATGCCACTGCACCCCAGCCTGGGCAACAGAGTGAAACTCTGTCTCAAAAAAAAAAAAAAAAAAAGTTGAGATGGTTCATTTCATGTTATGTGTGTTTTACCACAATTTAAAAACAATGTCCTCTGGCCAGGCGCAGTGGCTCATGCCTGTAATTCCAGCACTTTGGGAGGCTGCGGTGGGCAGATCACGAGGTCAGGAGATTGAGACCATCCTGGCCAACATGGTGAAACCCCATCTCTACTAAAAATACAAAAATTAGCTAGGCGTGGTGGTGGGCACCTGTAATCCCAGCTACTTGGGAGGCTGGGGCAGGAGAATCACTTGAATCCGGGAGACGGAGGTTGCGGTGAGCCAAGATCATGCCATTGCACTCCAGCCTGGGCAACAAGAGCGAAACTCCGTCTCAAAAATAAATAAATAAATAACCAAACCAAAAACAAAAACAAAACAAAAAACAACAACAATGCTCTCCTGCACACCTACCTCCTGGGGAGAATGGCAGGGCCAGCACCCTTGACGGGAACGTGCCCCAGCTCCATGCCTCTGAATGCGGTGCGGTAGCACATGCAGTTCCCCAGTGGGAAGTGAGAGGAGGCTGTGTGAGGATGCCAGATGGCAAAGCTGAGGCCCAGGTACCATGACAAGGCAGGAGGAGGGGGCCCCACAGCTCATCCTGCCCCACGCACCTCACTCAGCCATGGACAGGGCCAGGCAGCAGCAGGCGCTACTCCTCCTCCCCATCTGCCTTGCCCTCGCCTTCTCCCTCACCGCGGTGGTCAGCAGCCACTGGTGTGAGGGGACCCAGCGGGTAGTGAAGCCGTTGGGCCAGGACCAGCCAGGAGGGCAGCACTGCGTTCACTTCAAACGAGACAACAGCAGCGATGGCAGGATGGACAACGACAGCCAGGCTGTGCTGTACATTTGGGAGCATTTTCCTGTAGTTAATATTAGTGTGTCTGCATAGTGAAAGTTAGGATTTAAGCTATGTTGATTGAAATTTTCATCCCACTTAAACTATTGTCTTCTTGAAGACAGGGAACATGTTAACATTTTAGTCAGACATAGTTAAAAAGACTAATCTAAACAAGAACAAGACACTTTTCAACTTCACTACAGTATGATACAGTTTCTTAACTTCTCTGAGCCTTCGTTTATTTTTTTTTACCTGTATGCAGAGAAATATAATGTATGCTCTGCTTTCCAGATACAGATATTGTAATGATAAAATAAAATAATACATATAAAAGAACTTTGCTACCTCTAAGATATCATGAAAGAAAGATGTTTATTACTATGCTTTCAATAGCAGTTTCTAACAAGATAAAAAGGAGAGTGGGGAGAGAGAAGGGAAGAGGGAGAGAGAGGTAGAGGGAAATGGGAGAAGCAACAACTTACTGCCTTATTTTTACAAATGTAGAAAGCATCATAATTCTGTAAACCACTGTTCTAAGCCAGTCTCCTCAATGGGGTAAAAGAGGATGATCAGGGAATTGAAAATGTGGGAGGTTTTGGTTATCATAGTATCTGGAAAGCGTTATTGCATTTATGGGGTTGGGTAGCTGCTATGCTAAACTTTCTGTAGCCTGCAGGATACTAACACACACAAAAATTATCCTACCCAAATGTTATTGGCAAATAACTAAGCCTAGCAAACATTTTTTGAAAAACTTTTATTTTCCTATTTGAATTAAATAAGTTGAATCACACACCAGTACACGTATTTTTACATTCAGGATGAAAAAAAAAACCAGCATGTATGATATACAAATATAGTCCTACTGGTATGCTTATATGATAAAGTATTTTATAAAATGTAACATAACCTATACAATTTTATGTGTGTGTGTGTGTGTGTATGTGTGTGAGTGTATAATGTAAAGGCTTTTATAAACATTTAACTTAAAGGTATTATGGTGCTGGCAAAGTGTGGTGTCTCATATCTGTAATCTCAGCTCTTTGGGAGGCTGAGGTGGGAGGATAGCTTGAGGCCAGGAGTTGGAGACTAGCCTGGGCAACAGAGTAAGACCCCGTTTCAATTTTAAAAATATGAATTTATTATGGTGCTATGTAGGTCTAACATTATAAGATGAACTGTCTCTATTCCATCTTAATCTTTGAGAGAGTGTAGGAATATTTTTATATCAATGTATTAGCAAGTTCTGGTGAGAATATACTTTACTAGAAGTGCAGCATTTAAAGTGCTTAAAAAGTGAAAAACAAGTAAGATTTCTCATATTATGCCCCAGACAACTGTAAAATTTTCTGTAAGATTAAGAAACACGACTATTTCCGCTCAGTATTATTTAAGGTAACTTTCAATCACAGAAGGATGAATCCAGTTGTCTTCACACTAGAAAGATCTCGCAATCAAAAATCAACCCCACTCCCAAAATCATTGTCGAAATCAAAATATTGATTACGTACCATAGAATCGAGTCATTCGCCTTCCTTTGCATTCGAACAGTGCAAGATGTCTTCTAAATAACCTTGTGGGGAGGATGTTCAGCTTTTGCGACTCTACAGAACAAAACTATCTCTCATCCTTCTTACTGTCGTTTATGTGAGTCTTTCCCACGCTGTAAGCAAGTAAAGTATCCAAATGCACCATTTTATCAGGCGCTCCATGGTCCAGAGGCAGGATATTTTGAAAGTTTGTGGCTAAAGTTGTGGCTCTCTCGTTCCATCCTAATCTAATTTTGATAATAGGACCTTACAGTTTCTAGTACTTGTAGAAAAAAAAACCTAAATTAATTCATTTTCTTCTTGGATTCCAGTAATTGTTTAGGATTTCTTTTCTACCAGTTGCTTTTGAGAAATATATTGATTTCTGGATGTCTTTAACTGATCATTGCTTTCAAGAAAAGCACTGCTCATGTCCATGCAGTTCACATCTATTTTTACAGTGATTCAGTCTGGAAAGTGAAGAGGCAGAATATAAATATTAAAGAAATATTAGTAATGGTAGATATGGTAATATTATCAGTTCAGGAGCAACTTTGCTTAGTTTATCCCTTATGTGCTCTACAGGTTCAATTTAATTGAAAGGGGGAAATGAGTAAGAATCAAAGTTTTGAATTTACACACATGGTTTATTCTTTTAATATATGCCATTTTGATTAAAATACTTTCATTTCTCTCAAATCCAACTTTACTTAGAGCCAAGTTTAATTTTTTGGAAAACTTGCAAAATCAATCTTCTTCCTTCTATTCCTTTTTTATGTGCAAATCATGGGAAGACAAAATTCAAATAAAATGTTTCTAGACATAGTGACTTGATAATTTCTTCTTTCTGTTTGGTAAATTGATCTTTCATGTTTCCCCACAGGATATAAAATTTCCAGAAAAATAAATAGGGTGGTATAACTACAAAGCTATGAAGCTGATTAAATTGGTATGTAGCAAATAAATTGAATTAATTCAAAATAATATTCATTTCACCATATCCAAGGCTGGGCCTACATGGTAAGTGCTTGCTACATTTGTTCTCCAAATTATTTCTTGCAATGCATTTTCCTTATTTACTCCTTTCCTTCCCATATCCACAAAACATAGTTTCTCTGTGGATAGCACATTCATGGCCCGATAAACAGCTTTTTAATATGATGTATAACCTCTCTGTAAACATTTTCTTAAGGCCATGACCACTCTATAATATAAGTTCTCCAGCTGATAAATGGGAAGTTCCTTAGTATATTCAAGGCATAGTTAAGGAACCAACCATAATCTTTGGTCTGAGAATTGCATTCTCTATCATAGATCTGCCACTAAACGAGTGACACTAAGAACTTGTCCTGATTGAGGTAATTTCTCTAATTTCCAAAATGTGGGTGATTAGCCACTGTCTTTCCAATGATTACAAGTAATCTGGGCATATACTTTTAAAAATAAGAATTGTCTAGGAATCTCGATTTTGATGTTCAAAATACAGACAAAATGTGTGATGTGTTTTATATTATGTCATTTCTGTAAGTTATTTCAACAAACTCATTCTTGGTGTGTGTAAATGGGAGTAACAGGTTATATTGTCTTAGAAGCTGGCTGGTGGGGAGGGATGAATTCAATGAACTCCTTTTCCCCGTCTCCACTTACTTCCATAAATCATAGTTTACATGCATTGGTGTGTAAGTTGCTCTTTCAGGTAGTTTAAAATAGTACTTCTCATAATGCCTTTTTCTACTGGTCTCACACCAGTCAGAATGGCTACTGTCAAAAAGTAAAAAAACAACATATGCTGGTGAGGCTGCAGATAAAAGGGAAGGTTTATACATTGTTGATAGGAATGCAAATTAGTTCAGCCACTGTGGAAAACAGTTTGGAGATTCCTCAAAGAACTTAAAACAGAACTGCCTTTCGACTAAGCAATCTCATTCCCGGGTATATACCCAAAAGAAAATAAATTGTTCTACCTGCATCCTATGTTCATTGCATCACTATTCACAGTAACAAAGACATGGAATGAACCTAGATGTCCATCAACAGTAGATTTAACAAAGTGGTACATATACACCATGAAATACTATGCAGCCATAAAAAAGATAGAAATCATGTCCTTTGCAGCAACATGAATGCAGCTGGAGGCCATTATCCTAAGTGAATTGATGCAGGAACAGAAAACCAAATGCCGTGCCTTCTCACTTATAAGTGGGAGCTAAACATTGAGTACTAGCGGACATAAAGATGGCGAAAATAGATACTGGAGACTACTAGAGGGTGGGGAGGGAGGGAGCAAGGGTTGAAAAATGAATTATTGAGGACTATGTTGGCTACATGGGTGACAGGATCATTTGTATTTCAAACCTCAGCATCATGCAATATACCCATGTAACAAATCTGCACATATACCCCCTGAATCTAAAATAAACTTTGAAATTTTATATATTTATATATATATTTATTTTTATTTTTATTTTTTTTAATGTAAGTACTGAAGTCACTTCAGTAATAGAAGACTTTGGGTTTTCCAAATTCCCCCAGAGCACATAATGCTCTGCTGACTAGTTATATGATTGAGGGCCCTAAGGACATGCTGGATGAATGGGGAGAGGGGTAGACTCCATATTTTCAAGATTTATCCACTGCCCTTAGTACCACATTGTGTGGTTAGGAATTTCAAACTACTTCTTATTTTAATCTGTGATTTTGACCACAATGAAAAAGCAGTACATATACTGAAATCCCTTAGGGGACGTCAGTTTGTCAACCCACTAACTAGCCCCTTGTTATATATTCCTTCTCATATTACTTCAATTTTGGACCCCTGAGTTAGTTTTCCAACAATATTGTGCATCCTAATAAAATAAAAATATTCTAAGTTATTTGCATGTTCCTTTATGTCTACATTTTAACTATAACATTTCAATGTATATTCCATAATGTATAAATGAACTGAACTGAATGTATAAAAGAGAAAAATACCAAAAGATACAAAATATTTAAGGTGAAGAGTGTATTGAAAACCACCCCAGGGGCTTCCTAATTCTTTCTTCAAAAGCCAAGCCAAATATTCTCTTTTATGATTTTATCTTTATTGTTGCTACATTACAACCCATAGTATCTTGCATTTCACCTCTTATATTCTTTCTAAAATAAAATCAATAAACACAGTAAAAAGGAACTTCTTGTATGGTTCTTTTATTGACACTTTTCTAAGGATTTTGCAAATATATACTACACACTTCTTTAAATGTAACTGTGTATTTTAATATAAGGAAAGCATGTGAACAGGTTATTAAAAATCCTTCATAGATATTTAAATAACATAATTTTCAAATTTTTTTTTTCTGTTGGTAAGGCATTTTAAAAAGCTTAATTCAGGGTTTTATGGTGTGGTGATAGTGATAAGTACATGTTTTTATGTGATTTAATTATGCTTTGGGAAAGATGAAGTTGAAAATAAAAAAAATCTTGAAACACAGGCCATTAAGAACATGGAAATCAAATGATATTTCCAAAAGTTCAAGAAATATTTAATGGCAAGTTTGAATGTCATGTCCAGGAAAGAGCAATTAAATCAGGACAGGCCATCGTCATGTTAAGATTAAATTGTCTAAAAACAAACTCCCCAGGATCTGCAGAAATGCATTCTATTCCTGGTTGCTAAAACCACGAATTTAAACCATCTAAAACTTGATTTTTTTAAGCTTCCTTTTTAGCACCAAGAGCAAAGGTAAAAAGTGAGAATAAAACCACAAATAATACTAATAGACTCCTCGCCTTCAAAGATCTGACAGTATAAACAGACATACAATTTAATAAGGAATTTCAGTAAAGCACGTTAATTATGAAAGGACACCGCAGGACAATAAAGTGAGCCAGGATATGAGAATGGGTGGCATGTCAGAAAAGCTATCCTGGAGGAATTGCTGTCCAGGAGATAACAGAGGAGTGAATAAACCATACCATTATGTTGGTGCAAAAGTAATTGCAGTTTTTGCATTTAAAGTAATGGCAAAAGCCACAACCACATTTGCATCAAACTAATACTACGAACAATCTTATTACTACCTTTTGGTGACTAGGCATAAATATTGATCTTGGGTTTTTATAAAACTGAACATATGTGTATATACCTATGACCCAGTTGCAGTATACATATGTTCAACTTTAGTAGATACTACCTAACATATCTAAACACGTTTGTCCCAAATTACACTCTTTCCAGCAATATACAACAGTGTCATTTGTTCTACAACCTTATCACTACTCGGAGTGTGAGGGGTGTGTGAAATAAGATAAAAGGAGGGTGGATGCTGTTAGCAGTGGAGTTTGGAGCTGGATAAAGTGTTCCAGGCTGAGGGACAGCACATGCAAAGGCCTGTGGAGAAGGGAAAATGAGGTGTATTTGAGCAACCAAAGATACCCTGATGGTGTGTGCTAGTGAATGAGCACTGATAGAAAATAAGATTAAATAATAAGCAAGCATGAGATCAAAAGAGGCCTTTCATGCCATATGAAGAGATATAAAATGTATCTTAAAGGTAACAGGAAGCCAATAAAGGGTTTTCTTACTGAGAATTCACTAAAGGGGTGAAGATGGGAAGTGGGAAGGTAAGAACCACAAGGACCATTTAAATTGAAACAGTGATAAATACAGGTGAGAGTGATAATGAGATCCTGCACCAGAGTACTGGTAATTGGGGATTTGGCAGCTACATAACAGGCAAAATAAATAGAATCTACTAGATTTGGCAGAGAAGGAGCTTGAGTATTGTTTCTGTTGAGTTTCATGTGCTTCTGTGATACTTAAACAGAAATATCCCTTCTACAGAGGTAAAACATGACAGGGCTTGAGGCCCAGGAAAGAGTTCTGCACTTGTGATTTTGACTTGTGAGGCATCAAAATTTAGATGGTGGTGGAGTTAATGTAGATGCTGATGGAGTATGAGTGAGAAGAAAAGGGAATCTAGGCAATCTGGGAAACACCAGTAATACAGAATCAGTAGAGAATAAGAATGGAGTACCCATAGAAGATACGGATGTACATGCAGTGGTGTAGCAGACACTTAAGAGGTGAGCTGTCTTGGATTCCAAGGAACAAAATTGATTTCACAAGGGTGATATGATGGACAATATTAAGACTGAGACTACGAGTAAGATTAGGACTAAAATAAAGCTATAAAGCTCCGTGAAATTAAGATTATGGGGGGCTATTACGAGAGCAGTTTCATAGAAGAGGAAATAATAAGAGCTAGATTTGGCATGAAGGACACACGAGGAAGAGAAGACAATAAAAGTAAACCAGGGTTTGCCAAATGCTCGTCTATGTATTTTTTAGCTCACCTCAAATAATTGAAAAAATAAATAAAAACAATATTGTTTTTCATGAAGTTTATCAGGGTTCTCAACTTCAACACTATCACCATTTTACACTGGGTAATTATGTACTGTAGGAGGCTGTCTTGTGCATTGTAATAAGTTTATCACTATCCTTGACCTCTATCCATTAGATATTAGTAGCACGTTCTGCTCCGTGTGACAAACAAAAATGTCTCCAGATATTGCCAAATGCTCCTTGAGGGGCAAAATCATTCCTCAATAAGAACCACTGAGCTAAAGTGATTCCATTTATGGAATGACACCATTTTTATGTGAATTCTTTTTGTGAAATGACAATAACATATTGGACATGTGTGGGTCTGTGCATATGTGAGTGCCTGTGTCTTTAACTTTCTTACATAGAATACTTTTTCAAATGAAATTGGTGTCTGAGTTTTCTTTTTGAACATGAACTGCTTATACAAAACTCAAAATTCTAAAGATTACTAGTGCAGTGCAAACAATGTATTTCAAAACTTTAGTAATAAGAGTTATTTTGAGTAGGAAATGGAGAGACATATGAGATAGTGGGATTTTTTAAAATATGGGATTATTGAGCATATTCAGATGCTATTTGGAGGAATCAAACTATATGTAGAGATTGAAGTTATTGAATGTGAGAGGCACATCAAAGAGAGCAGAATATCCCTGACTCTGTGAAAGGGCGAATAATAATGGGATTCAATAGTCAGGCAGAAGTATTCAACTTAAGAGAAGGAAATGGTGTGTGTGTGTCTGTGTGTGTGTGTGTGTGTCTGTGTGTGTGTGTGTGTGTTTAAACGGACTCGATTTTCTGTTTGGTGAAATGAAATTGAAATATAGGCTACTCAAATGTTCTATTGTCTTCATGAAGTAGCAAATAGTATCTTTTGCTGATAACAAGGCAGAAGATGAGAAAGCTATGGTTTTAAATGATTGCTGTGAATACATGAAGAATGAATTATTCAGAAAAAATGTAGTAAGATTACCAAGCAGTTTAAATTTGGAAATCATAAGTCTGTAATGAAACCAACTTACAATGTTGGATGCTTTTTCAAGGACACTCAGCTGCTGGAGTGCGAGCACAGAGAATGTAGATCACTGAGTTCCTAGAGGCTTGGGGTCTTTACAGATCCATACTTAACATAGAGGGACAACTACATGGGAAGAATTTTAATGTATACACAATGTAAAGAGCCGGATATTATTTAGAGCAGCAGTTCCCAACCATTTCGGCACCAGGGACCGCTTTCATGGAAGACAATTTTTCCATGAACCGGAGCAAGGTGGTGGGGGGTTTGGGAGGGCATTAGATTCTCATAAGGAGCGTGCAAACCAGGTCTCTCATACGCACGGTTCACAATAGGGTTTGTGCTCCAATGAGAATCTAACGCTAAATTAACAGGAGGTGGAGTTCAGGCAGTAAAGCTTGCTCACCTACCGCTCACCTCCTGCTGTGCAGGTGCAGCCTGGTTCCTAATAGACCATGGAAGAGACCGGTCCATGGCCCGGGGGTTGGGGACCCCAGATTCAGAGGGCCAGGCACACAATTTAAACAAGACTTCATTTCCTAGCTTTTTCCACTGAGAGGGCCCCAAAAGAGGGTAAAGAAACAACAGCTTAAAATTGTCCGGATCTTGGTTTCTAAACACCATCCCACAACAAAAGGAACTAGGTATCCTTGGGAAAGCAAGTGATTCTAGGGCTGAAATAGGAAAAATACAAGATGAGTCTTGAAAATCTTGTGACATTACGAAGTAACAAAATGAACAAAAGGGAACGGGGTATTGTTGAAAGAACATAGTAGCCAACCTTAAAAAGATCCTAGCTGAATCTGCCAAAGACAGAACCATCTGTGCACACACACAAAAATGATAGCAATGGATTTTAACCTACAGGAGGAAATGAATACCCAGAAGTCTATCTGGATATAAATAAATCACCAAGTAAATAAATAAATAGGGAAGAAGGCATAGAAAGAAAAAGAGAAATAGAAAATTCACTTTTAAGCACACACCACAATAATAATTGCTACAGATGAGATCCAATAATGAATACTAAAAATAGTAAGTGAAAGTTTGATGAGAAAAAATTTGCATAGACTCAAAATATCTCTACAAAAAATAGTTACTAACTACAGAGAGATCTTAACTTTACAGTGGAGAAACCTGGCAAAAACTACCTTAACCAAATGATCATGGTTAACATAACCATGTTGATATCATGGTTATGTAATTTTTTAAAAATACGGGATTACTGAGCAAGCACATTTGGATGCCACTTGGAGGAATCAAACGATACTTAGAGACTGAAGTTACTGAGTGTGTGAGGCACATCAAAGAGAGCAGAATATCCCTGACTCTGTGAAAGGGTGAAAAATAATGGGATTCAAAACTCAGGCAGAAATATTCATAAGAAGTATTCATAAGAAATGTTGATATAATGAGCCCCATTGATGTGATGCACTTCTGAGGCACAATATCATGTTTGTGGTATTCTTGCCAAAAGTGCATAACTTCATTCAAATCATGAAAAAACATCGGAGAAACCCAAATTGAAGGCCAGCTGTAAAAGAATGAACCCATATGTATCATTAGTACCAAGATCATAAAAAAACAAGAAAAGACTGAAAAACTGCCAGACACTGGAGGAGACGAAGGAGACATGACAATTAAATAGAATATAGTATAGTACATTGGAACCTGAAAAAGAAAAGGGGCCATTAGTGGAAAAACTGGTGAAATTTGAATACTATGTATAATTCAGTGACTAGTATTGTACCAATATTAATTTACTGATTTTGGTCATTATTATGTAAAATGTTAACTTTAGGAAAAGCTAGATGAGAGATATTTGGGAACTGTACTATTTTTTGCAAGAATTCTGTAAGCATGAAATTAGGTAAGAATTAACAATTCAAAAATATAATTGATTCTTCATGGTAGGAAAGGAAGCAGAGACAGTCATTGCCCGAAACATAGTGACCTCAATAAACAATTTTGAAATGAATAAATAAAATAATGAAAGAAAATTACCTAAATCCTAGAGTACTACTTCAAGTGAACAACTACATCTTTTAAACTAGACCAGTGACTCAAAATAAAATAAAATAAATCCACGTTTTTCCCAATAATTTATTTCAGAACAGAAAATCTAAGTCAAATATTAAATTTAAAAGTGTATTAAATCCAGCCAGGCACAGTGGCTCACGCCTGTAATCCCAGCACTTTGGGAGGCCAGGCAGAGGACCACTTGAGGTCAGGAGCTCGAGACCAGCCTGGCCAACATGGCAAAACCCCATCTCTACCAAAAAATACAAAAAATAGCCAGGCATGGTGGCAGGTACCTGTAGTCCTAGTTACCCTGGAGGCTGAGGTAGGAGAATCACTTGAACCCATGAGGTGGGGGCTGCAGTGAGCCGAGATCACACTACCGCACTCTATCCTGGGCGACAGAGTAAGACCCTCGGTCAAAAAAAAAAAAAAAAAAAAAAAAAAATTGTATTAAATCCAAACTGCTAGAACAAGAAAGCTACATAGAACAAATGGAACAGCAGCTTTTACTTTGGAGAAAGGCAGTACCATTTTATCACAGAGGCTTCAACAAACAGAAATACTCAGAATCAACAAATAGAGGAAGCAGTGATATTTAATTCTCAAGTAAAGATATATTAGAAACAGTCACTTTAATACTTGTATTTACACAACACATGGAAACAGAGAAGATCCAAAAATCACTGCTAGTGCTAACCTAATATATCCAGCAGAGAGGAAAGTAAAACTGAGAAGTTTGATATCTATGTATTTTGTTACCACTGTGAAAAGCAAGAAAATGAAAACAATAAAAAACATGAAGAGTACTTCTAGGTCCCCAAGTTAATGCTGCTGATGGACGTCTGAAATTATGACTGTATAGAACTGAGTTGCCCAATATGTTTGCCATAAGCCATATAAGGTCACTGAACATTTGAAATGTGGCTAGTCACCGAATCATGTTGTAAGTATAAAATACATACAGTATTTGAAGATTTAGTATGAAAAAATGCAAAATATTTTATGAATTTTTACATTGATTACACATTGGAATCATAATATTCCAGATATATTGCGTTGATAAAAATATTAATTAATTTCACTAATGATTTTACTTTCTAAAATGTGACTACTAGTAAATTTAAAACTATTTCCATGGTTCACATTTCATTTATGCTTGTATTGTATTTATATTGGATAGCACTGGTATAGAAAATGAAAGAGAGCTAGGTAGGAAAACAGGATTTTTAACAGCATTAAAAGGGTTCTATCAGTAAAACTCCCTAACATTTCTTTTTAATATTTATTCTAACATTTATATTTCCTTTTAAATTTCCACTGGAACCACCTTTTCACCTTAGAACTGAAGTGTTCATCAATTATGTATTAAGCCCTTAATTCCAAGACATGATGTTCTAGAAGAACATGTTGAAGCCGTTGCTAATGTATCTGATTATGTAGCCTGGCAGTCCTTCAGGGCGCGGGATAATCTGGCCCCTAGGGATTGACAGACTTTATATGGCACTTTTTTTGTTTGTCTTTTGCAGTGTCCAGCACAGAATTATGTTTGAATGTCTCTTAAAAGATGCCATCACCTCTACTAGACTCACCCAGTTTCTGGGGGATCTGGGACAAAAGGAGCAGAAGGGGGAAATAGCTTTACTCTTCTCTGTGTTTAAACCTCATCTTCCTTACTGCTCTCAAATCCGAATGAGACAAAAAATATACCCATCTCATTGCCTGACCTTTTCCCCACTGAAACCAGAGCACAGATAGTCCTGATTAACCAACCCTCTCTTGCTCCTTTCACTTGACACGACTTAGCTCTTCTGTGACAAGGGCCTTGTAAGGAAAAGACATTTAAATCTAACAAGCCATAATTAATACATCTCACTTGAGTCCTAGATTAGTCATTAGCAAACTCTTTGCTCTCATGACCCCTGTACTCTAGTCAAAATTATTGAAGACCCAAAAAAGCTTTTATTAATGTGGATTATAACAATCTGTAGTTAGCATATTAGAAATTAAAATTGAGTGATTTAAAAAACCATTTAAGTATCAATTCATTTTAAATGTTACTCATAAACCCATTTAATATATTTATAATATATTTTATAAGAAATATTAACTATATTGTTTAATAATATAATAATTATATAATGGCTAAAATAATATTAAAAGAAAAATTAATGAGAAGAGGGCACTGCTTTATATTTTTAAAAATCTCTACATCTGGCTTTGTAGAAAACAGCTGGAACTTCATATTTGCCTCTGCATTTAAGCTGGTTCAATGTATAGCTTTAGCTGATGTATATGAATAAAATATAGCCTCACAGAGAGTCTGAAAAAGGAGGACTATTTTAGGTATTCAGTCTGTTTCGGTATATATATATATATATATATATATAAAATATATGTGTGTGTATATATATATTTTTATATATATATGTATTTCTCTTATATATCACTTATATATATGTGTGTGTGTATATATATATGTATTTCTCTGAAACTACATCCAAATAGGCAAATGGCAGTTTCTTTTCTAAGTTCTGGGGTACATGTGCAGGACATGCAGGTTTGTTACATGGGTAAACATGTGCCATGGTGGTTTGCTGCACCTATCAACCCATCACCTAGGTATTAAGCCCCACATGCATTAGCTATTTATCCTGATACTCTCCTTCCCCCTACACCCCCAACAGGCACCAGTGTGTGTTGTTTCCCTCCCTGTGTTAATGTGTTCTCATTGTTCAGCTACCACTCATAGGTGAGAACATGCAGTGCTTGGTTTACTGTCCCTGTATTCATTTGCTGAGGATAATGGCTTCCAGCTCCATCCATGTCTCTACAAAGGACATTATCTTGTTCCTTTTTTGTGACTGCATAGTATTCCATGGTGTATATGTACCACATTTTCTTTATCCAGTCTATCATTGATGGGCATTTGGGTTGGTTTCATGTCTTTGCTATTGTGAATAGTGCTGCAATGAACATACATGTACACATATCTTTATAATAGAATGATTTGTATTCTTTGGGGTATTATACCCAGTAATGGGATTGCTTTGTCAAATGATATTTCTGGTTTTTAGGTCATTGAGGAGTCGCCACTGTCTTCCACAATGGTTGAACTAATTTACATTCCCACCAACAGTGTAAAAGTGTTCCTATTTCTCCACCACCTCACCAGCATCTGCTGTTTTTTTGACATTTTAATAATTGCCATTCTGACTGGTGTGAGGTGGTATCTCATTGTGGTTTTGATTTGCATTTCTCTAATGATCAGTGATGTTAAGCTTTTTTTCATATGTTTGTTGGTCACATAAAGGTCTTCTTTTGAGAAGTGTCTGTTCATTCCCCTTGCCCACTTTTTAATGGAGTTGTTTTTATCTTATCAGTGTTTAAGTTCCTTGTGAATTTTAGATATTAGACTTTTGTCAGATGGATAGATTGCAAAAATTTTCTCCCTTTCTGTAGGTTGCCTGTTCACTCTGATGATAATTTCTCTTGCTGTGTAGAAGCTCTTTAAGGTTAATTAGATCCCATTTGTCAATTTTGGCTTTTCTTGTAATTGCTTTTGATATTTTCTTCATGAAATCTTTGCCCATGCTTTTAAATGGTATTGCCTAGATTTTCTTCTAGGGTTTTTTATAGTTTTGGGTTTTACATGTATGTCTTAAATCCATTTTGGGTTAATTTTTGTATAAGGTGTAAAGAAGGGGTTCAGTTTCAATTTTCTGTGTATGGCTAGCCAGTTCTCCCAGCACCATTTATTAAATAGGGAATCCTTTCCCCATTGCTTGTTTTTGTCAGGTTTTTCAGAGATCAGATTGTTGTAGATGTGCAGTCTTATTTCTGAGATCCTTATTCTGTTCAATTAGTCTATGTGTGTAATTTTGTACCAGTACCATGCTGTTTTGGTTACTGTAGCCTTGTAGTATAGTTTGAAGTTGGGTAGCTTGATGCCTCCAGCTTTGTTCTGTTTGCTTAGGATTGTCTTGGCTATACAGGCTCTGTTGTGGTTCCATATGAATTTTAAAGTAGTTGTTTTTTGTAATTCTCTGAAGAATGTCAATGGTAGTTTAATGGGAGTAGCACTAAATCTATAAATTACTTTGGACAGTATGGCCATTTTCACGATGTTGATTCTTCCTATCCATGAGCATGGAATATTTTTCCATTGACTTGAATCCTCTCTGATTTCCTTGAGCAGCAGTTTGTGGTTCTCCTTGAAGAGGTCCTTCGCTTCCCTTGTTAGCTGTATTCCTAGGTATTTTATTATTTTTGTAGCAATTGTGAAGAGGAGTTCATTCATGTTTGCTTCTTGGCTTGTATATTGTTGGTATGTAGGAATGCTTGTGATTTTTGCACATTGATTTTGTATCCTGAGACTTTGCTGAAGTTGCTTATCAGCTTAACAAGCTTTTGGCCTAAGATGATAGGGTTTTCTAGATTAGGATCATGTCATCTAAAAACAGAGACAGTTTGACTTCCTCTCTTCTTACTTGAATGCCCTTTCTCTAATTTATAAAGTTATTAATTACCTTCCTCAATTCCTATTTTATGTCTTTAATATTTACATATAAATCTTGCTTTTAATGTCTTTATTATTTTACATTATGTAGTAATCCTAACATTTGCAAGTTAGCATTTTGTCTCCACATGTTCCAGGGGAAGGAAGAATGCAGACCCAATATGTTCTTCTGTTTGGTCCCTCTGTCAGGCACAACCCAGTGAATTTTTCTTTGATTTAGTAAAGATTTACCGAAGGTTCACCCTGACCCTACTATGGGCTGGCCATACCAAGAGACATAGGTGCTTTGTACCAACATATTTGAGTCATCCAACTAACTCCCTCACGAGACTTTTCTAATTAAAATTGACTTCCTTTGGAGTTTTCCCACAGGGAGGATATGTGCTGGTCTAGCTGACCTGACTCTCCAGTTAGCTTGACATTTGTGTTTCTCACTGCAAATTAATAGATCAGTATTCAGGTTTACCCTGAAATATCCTGGGAGTTGCACAGCATGGACCAACATCCCTAAGTCTGATCAACACTAAAGCAGTTTCTAAATGGAGATCATGATAAATGCATTAAGAAATTTCCACTGGGTAAGAGCCTTCTAGCAGCCAGTTTTATCTGTTAATATGCTTATATGTCACAATGTCATTTGTCACTTTTCACAGAGCTCTGACATAATATTCAAATAGTTGAGATATAATAGATAGTTTGAGTTCAATGTTATGTAGAAAAATCACTATTTCCTCATAATGGACAGTTTATTTCTTTATATGAAACCATTTTGAATATGCTTAATGTATTTTTAATGTAACCAGGAAGCCAACCTAATTGCTATTTCCCCAGAAATTACTTTTTATAACTCTATCAATGCAATAAGGTTTTTAAAAGTTTTTTCTTTCTATATTTTTACATTGGCTTATTTGAGGTAAATTTTAAAATTTTGTGTTGAAAAATAAACCTACAGTAATTATTTGTGCTGAGACAAAACATAGCCAGGTTTTCCAGATGTGGAGGATAATCCAAGGGTTAAATAAAATGAGATAATGTTTTCCTTTTTAAACCATCACCACTAAAGACTTAGTATTAATACTGCATAGCACTTTTCAGTGCACAAATACTTGTAATAAATATTGTACCACATTTCTCGTAATATAGCCTGATGTATGAGTAGAACAAATGTAATTTCCAATCTAGAGGTAAGGGAAGATAGGTCCAAATGGTTCCATGACTTGCCCAAGTTCACATAGCTGGTAAGACCCAAGTTGAACTGTGTCTTTAACCCTGCATATCCAATTTCTCTGTACCTTCTACTATCCTATTGGTACCTGGAATTACTAGTAGCAATACATTAGACAAATTGAATACATTATATATTTTTGAAGGAAAAAGCCACAGATGAACAAGTCAAATGCATTTTAAAATTGTAGTTACATTGTATTGAACTAAATTAATGGATAATCAAATTACTACACATACTTTGACTTATTAATGAAGATGTATTAGGTACATTGTCAATAGAATACTAGCTTTTTTTTCTTGTTGCTGTGCTTGTGGCAATTTTGTGCACTGTTGCACCCAGATCTTTCAGAATTTGTTCCAACAAATTCAAGGTGCTTTGCTGTTTCATCAGAATGGATATATTAAGGTACAATCCAGTGTGTTGAATACATAAAGCATGAAACTTTCCAAACATTACTAGCTGTTGGTAATGTTACAGGTCCCGCTTACCACCACCAGCATAATTCAGATAAATTCCTTTATACATGAATCCCATGAAAACAGGAAAAAACAAAGCATGATACATATATAAGGACATGTACTATGTTACCAAATACATTTCTGACTGGAATTTCTGCTTTGACAAGCTTCATTGGAAACCAAGTCCTCCCATTACAATGTTTTATGACTGATGAGTGGTAGAACTTCCCAAAGATTATCTCCTGGTTTTGTACATTCAAATCTTGCTTCTCTTCCCATATCCACAAGTCTTCAATGCTAAGTTCTTTAGAGCACATTTATATCACAGTAATGATACGGGAGTGCTGGGAAGGGAAGAGTGTGGTCCCTTTAAATGATATGAGGGGTGGACAGGGAAGTGCTGGGTAGAGGAAGGCATAGTCCCTGGCTAGGGCTCCACCCCCACCGACCTGGGTGAGGATAAGCACTCCTGCTTTCAAGCCCAAATGTTGCATTTTCCAAGACCACCCTGGCCCTCCACACCCCCATCCTGGGCCTGTAATAACCCGAGACCCTAGCGGGCAGACACACAGGTGGCCAGACATCAAGATGAGCACGTCAGCGGAAGAAGACACAGTGGCTGGACGATGAGAGGGCATCGAGGGAGCAGGTCGGTGGAAGAGCACAACGACAGATGCCAGCATGCCAGCAGGCCATCAACCAGCAGGACGAGGACAAGTTTGGCCTGGCCGGAGCAGTCAGAGGAAAGCTGGGGCCGCCGAGTGCTCCAACTCCAGGGCAAAACCACCTCTCTTCTGGCTCCCCCATCGCCTGAGAGCTACTTCCACTCAATAAAATTTTGTACTCCTTCTCCAAGCCCACATGTGATCCGATTCATCTGGCACAGCAAGGCAAGAACCCAGGATACAGAAAGCCCTCTGTCCTTGCAACAAGGTAGAGGGTCTAACTGAGCTGCTTAACACAAGCCGCCTATAGGCAAACTGAAAGAGGACCCTGTAACACACGCCCACTGGGGCTTCAGGAGCGGTAAACATTCACCCTTAGACATTGCCGTGAGGTCGGAGCCCCACAGCCCATCTATATGCTCCCCTAGAAGTTTGAGCAGCGGGGCACTGAAAAAGCAAGCCAGACCCCCATCGCACACCTGCGAAAGGGACAAGGAACTTTTTCCATTTCAGTAAGACCTCTGGTCCTGCATATACATGTCACAACACTGAATCAATCAGAACAGTGCACTATAGAAGTTTTCTTGGAAGCCATTGCTACATAGGATGTCTAGAAATACTTTTCTTGGACATGACTAAAAACCACAAACATGTATCACAGTAAACCCAAAGTAAATGTTTTCCAATTCACCTTCACCTTAGCCATATCTCAAAAGTTTCTTTGGCCACACCAGTGGCACCTGACAGAAGGAAAATGTAACAGAAGGCATGTCACACTGGAAAGAAACAGTGAACTGCATAAAGTAACCTTAATTTGCAAACTGTATAAAACACATGGTCATGTGAACACATTGCTATAAGCTCTCATGGGCCTTGGAAAAGTCAGGCAAGTTCAGGGCTTAAAGTTGGAGCTTTAGATTCATGGAGATTCTGCTGCTGCCACATACCCATATTTGTTCTTCCTGTACTGTTGATATGTAACATGACCATGAATACATTTTTCAAAATCTACCTCATATTCTCTCTTGAACTGAAAGGTTCTTTATACCAACCTATTGGCTCCTCAGGAAGCCCACCAAAGCCAGGTATGGTGTGACTCATGTGTGTAATTCCAGCTACTCAGGAGGCTGAGACAAAAAAATATCACTTAAGGCTAGGAGTTCAAGACCAGCCTGGGCAACACAGGGAGACCTTGTCACTATAAACATTTTAAAAATTAGCCTAGCATGGTGGCATGCACTTGTAATCTCAGCTACTCAGGAGGCTGAGTCAGGAAGATTACTCAAACTCAGTAATTTGAGACCAGCCTGGACAATTTAGTGAGACCACAGCTATGAAAAAAGAAAAAGAGAGAGAAATAAGTGCATAGTCTCCAATAGTTAAGTAATACAACATTTAACATACATGTCCTTAGGTGACCCAAGCTTCAAATAGCCCTCCCAGGCTAAGAATATCTTAGCCCTTGCTGATTCCTGAAATGCAGTGATTGGGGTCCTTTCCAAATGTGTTTCCCTCACTCCGATGCATCTCCTACATGCTGTATTTTAAAAGTTCAAGGGTTGGTGAAAATCTATTCCCCTAGTTTAAGAAAGCCTAAAGATTGCTTCGTTTTCAAACATCCTCTATCTTCTGTCACCAATGACTTAACTGAACTGCTCTTGATGACTTTTTGGTTACTAGATCTGCAGACCCTGAGCAGACATTTCCATAATCCTAGCCATATATTTATTCATCCAGGGCCTAAAGATTGGCTTCAAATGTGTTCCTCAACTAGGGCAACATTGCTGTCATTCTACCAGAAATACTCTCTGAGTAGCCAGAGGCCAGCTTAAGAGAGTGGATTAAAACACTGAGAAATTCATGTCAACTGTCCTCTGTCACTCTACCTGTTGATGTTTGTGTAGGTCTCTCTCCGTGTGTGTGTATGTGTGTGTGTGTGTGTGTGTGTGTGTGTGTGTGAGAGAGAGAGAGAGAGAGAGAGAGAGAGCCCATATGAATGGGCTAATAAATACTGGGCTATACTCCATTTCTGCCCTTTTCCCTCCTGCATATGTCCAACAACCTTCTCCATCACAACACTGTAGCTTTATTCTTATAAGAAAACTAAATCAGGAATCATTCTTTCACATAAAGATATAAAACATAAGACTTACCTTTTCACTAAAAACAGGTTGTGGCAGAAGATAGAATTTATCCTATGATGATGGAAAAATTGCATTTTCACTCCACACGGTCTCTATAGCATGGTGTGGTCATACTTCTCACATGGAAGCAAAGGGCTTCAAAACAAAAGTAGCAGAAACTGCCATAAAGAGATGAAAGTGCCCTGTTTAGCATTTTGGTCTTTTCCAGTGTCCCTGACTGAGCTAACTATGATGGACAAGAAGCCTGGAAAATACTTGGAAACATTATTGGAAAAATACTTAGAATTGCTTGACTGTATGATAACAATCGGACCCTCTACATTAAACCCAGAAGCTGTAGCCACAGCCACAAACAATGAAGCAGACTACTCAAGGACACTTACAGGTTAAAGGAATATTGAGGAGCATGCAGAAAAAGTGGTAATGTGAAAGAAAAGGGGATTGTGTTTCCTTCTTCTAGTTATTGATGGCTACAAAAATCATTACACAACTAGTGAGTTACTAAAACAATTTACTATCTCTTACGATATTATAGGTCAAGAATTTGGGCAGGGCTTGGTGAGACAATTTTTCTCCTCTACATGGCATTGATATGACCAATTCATCTTATTTAGAGGGTGTGTGGACTAGTTTGGGGGATTCAAGATGGCTTCACTCACACGCTACCAACTTGGCAGGATCACTGAAAAGCTGGGCTCAGCTGGGTCTCTCTCCCTTTCTATGTAGTCTTTGCATGTGTTTTCCCAACAAGGTAGTTGGATTTCTTATTATGGCAGCTCTGGACTCAAGAGGAGGTGGTAATTGCTACTTCCCTAAAAGATTAGGCCTAGAATAAGCCATAATATTACTTCTTCCATATTCTGTCAGTCAAAGCAGTCACAGATCAGCCCAGATTTAAGGGGAGGAAATCTATACTTGACCTGTTCAATATCTGGCCATTTTTAACCTACTTACATCTCTTTTTGGTAAAAGTTGCTCAAGGCCAAATGTTAGCTGCAGAACTTGAAATCATGATGTCAGAACCATTCACAATGCCAGAATTATTGAGGATAGCCCTCTCACCAAAGACTTCAGAAATCTAGCACTGATTATAAAAGCCTTAGTTAAATTCCACCACACCAAACACCTATAAACAAAGGCGTTGTTCTGGTTCTGAGGAGAGCTGACCTTTGACAGAGGGAAGTAGTTGATCATTTTGCCTGGGAACCTTTGGAGGCAAAGGTCAAATCTTTCCATCTATAAAAATATATGGGAGAAACCAGAAAGAATCCAGAGATGATCAACTGAATAGATTAAAGGATAGGAAATTACTTCCCTCAACAAAAATAAAGGAGTCTAGGCTATTGAGCCACAAGAAAGGAAGCTATCCAAGATTAATAGATGTCTTCAAATATATGAGAGGATTTTCTCAGTAGGAAATTAAGCAGTTGTTCCACTTAGAAAGAGCTGTAGTAAGAGGAAATGACTTGTATGAAATGGATAAGACAGAGGTAGAAGCTTTCTGTCTATTAGAGGATCAAAGAATATGAAACGAGATATTTCTAAAGCAAAAGAGTTTTTATTGGTTTTTGGAGTTAATGTATTATTATCGAACTCTAAATTTATGAGAAAAAAATAAGTAACAGACTGAAAGGAGAGGGAGGATAATACATACAAATGGGATGTGGCTCCTATTAAATTGCTTACAGTCTCTTTGGGAAGATAGTAAATGTGCATTAAGTAAATATTTAAAAGTTACAGAGAAAATTTATAAACATACACGAGCTCCCACCTGAGGAGAGCTGCCCTGAATAGGCTGCTCCAGACCTCTGTGGAATATTTATTCTGTCTTTCTTTTGGTTGCTGCAGAGGCTTCCCTTGCCTTCAGTTGTAGGAAGAGTTGTGGAAAAAGAAAAAAGGGAGAGAACTTCCTCTGAATTCTTCACAAATGCTCTCCAGTAATTTACAGGACACTGCAAAGCATCCACATGTCAGACAGAAACTGCATGGGAGGGAGGGTTGTCAGTTGTTGTTATAGCAGTTATGGAAATAGTTAATAGGAAGAAATAAGGATGGAAGTGTTCAATAGATATCCCTCTCCCAAACTGCTGATTGGTTGCATGTTCACAACTGAACGTGCCCCAAACCTCTCCTCACTCAATACCGACCTTTTTTTTCATTCTTAGCACATCTTAGTTCACATCCTGTTTTTAAGTTTTTAGGTCACAGTACTGTCCACTTACTTTTCTACTTCCTTCTCCCCTAGCCCCTGCCCAAAAGATACCATTGAACTACCACCCAGAAGCATACTTTAGGGAAATCATAAGTTTTAGAGGTACGGAATGGAACAAAGCAGATGTTCTCTTTTCCCTACCAAGTTTCTGGAGGTGCAGTAGGAGGTGCGACAGGAAGAGAGGTACTGAGCATACCTGTTTTTCCAAAGAAACGAGAGCTAGCAGATATTTAATGGTTTCTGTGTATAAAGGGCTTTATATATTTTAGGTTTAATCATAAGAAAATTGTCATTTTTTTAAGCTTCAAAAAGTTGAATCTTGGCATTTTTCGTATGATACAACCTAAAAATATTACCTTATACTTTAATCCTTATAACAACTCTGAGAGAAGGATATTATTAACTTTCTTATACATAACACATTTAACAAAACTGAGGCCCCAAGAATCAAAATAACTTGAAGATCACACAGATACTGAGAAAAGAAGCTATCGTATTAACAGAGTTTTATTCAATTCCAAAATTATGCTTGTGTCATGTTGATACTCATTCACATTTTAAGACAGGTATGTTTAATTTTGCATACTTTTTGAAAGGCTTATCACTATATTAAGCATACTTTCTACATTATTTTAAATTAGATAATCTTACTGGAGTTAAACAGCTGTATTCTAAACAGTCTTTGTCAATACAACTACCTGAATTAGACACTCCCTTATACAAGAAAGTGTATGGATCTTGCCATACAAGTCCCATCAATAATAAAGTCAGTGAAGAATAAAAACAAAACAAGACATTGGCCATGATTATTGAAAATTTGGATTCTTGCCTGAACTGGGATATATGATTATAAAGTAGAAATACATCCTGTTGGGACTCAGATTCAAGTTATCACTTCGTTAGGTCAAATTGATGTTTGCAGGTGTCTGGGTTGTACCATTTAGAAAGAGCCAGAGAGATCCAAGGTACAAGCAACAGAAACAAGCTTGAAAGACATCTGAGAGCTCATAAAAATATATCTCATTTTTAATATAAAAGAGGAACACATTCTTGGGGTTGGTGGTGGTAACAGAATGGTTTGAACTATTGGTAGTATGTATTATAGAAGTCTAGTCAGGTGTAATTTCCTTAGGGCAGGGCAATATCCTCTTCATCTTTGAATCCCTAACACAATGGTTTGTTCATAATGGGCATTTAATATGTGGATAATGAATTTAATTGGTTTCTAGGAAGCAAACCCTTCTGACAGCAAAGGTTAAAAATTAACTCTGTGTATGTGTGTGTGTGTATGTGTGTGTGTGTGTGTGAGAGAGAGAGCTCACAAGGCTTGGGGAACTATGATAAAGAAGAAAGAATTCGAAACTGAGTGCCAACTAGTTCATGTATCTGGTACTTGCTCTACATACTTCTTAATTGAATAAAGATATCACAAGGACATTGAAATTAAAAATCCAGATTCTAGCTGTTATAATTGAATTTTAGTTTATCACAGTCCTGTCTAGAGAAAAAAATAGATTTGTAGTATCATTACTCAGAAATAATGACTTACTAATTTAGATAATACAGTTTTTAAAATTATTTATTTAAAGGTAAGACTTTGATTCATGTCATACTTTCAGGCCTAGTTATGCTTCTCAAAAAATATTGTCATGGGCAGAGGTAAAACAGATCAACTAAAAGCTTTGAAGCTTGATTTGAAGGTAAAACTTTTACAGAAAAAAACCTATCTCCAAGACAAATCAGCAATATTACTTTAGGGAGTTTACTACTCCTGTCTGTGACATATACCTCCATTTCCAAAAAAAAAAAATTAGATTATAATGGTTGTTAAATAAAAACTACAGAAGGCCATTGTTTCGGACTGATTTTCTGCATTAGGCTCCAACAGACCAGATTAAAAACCAAAATGGAGTTACCCATGCTAACGTTCTATGTCACCAAACCCAAACTAAGTTATTATCTGACCTTCCCAGAAATCAGGAGAAAGAAATAACAGCCAATGTCCTAAACAGGCCAGATTTTTTGTTGTTGATTTAAAAATTTACATATTTATGAGGTAGACGTATTTGTTACATGCATAGAATGTATAATAATCAACTCAAAGTATTTTAAATTTTCAATCAGCATGATAATAAAGTTCCTTCTGTTTTAATACTTAACTAATCAGTTGTTTTTCTATTGTTCTGTCTCCCTATCCGTGTCTTACAAGAAAACTAGCTTTGAAATGACTAATATGCTTTTTTGTTGTTGTTGTTGTTGTTGTTTTGCAATCTTTTATTTTTTGTCTTTTTTTTTTACATAGCTGAGATTGTACTACATACATATTACATACACGTATATATAGTTTTAGGTCTTACTCTCTAAAAAGTTAACATTATATTGAAAGAATTTTCCTTCATCATTTAAATAATCTATTTGCATTTGTTAAATAGTTGCATAAAACTATAGCAAATGAACCTGCCACAAATTATCTTGTACCTCTACTTGAATATTAGGTACTATTCAACTTTTTATTATTTATTTATTTATTTATTTTTATTATACTTCAAGTTCTAGGGTACATGTGCATAACGTGCAGGTTTGTTACATATGTATACTTGTGCCATGTTGGTGTGCTGCACCCATCAACTCGTCAGCACCCATCAATTCATCATTTATATCATGTATAACTCAACAGACATTTCTCAAAAGAAGACATTCATACAGCCAACAGACACATGAAAAAATGCTCATCATCCCTTTTTTTTTTTTTTTTGAGACGGAGTCTCGCTCTGTCGCCCAGGCTGGAGTGCAGTGGCGGGATCTCAGCTCACTGCAAGCTCCACCTCCCGGGTCCACGATATTCTCCTGCCTCAGCCTCCGGAGTAGCTGGGACTACAGGCGCCCACCACCTCGCCCGGCTAGTTTTTTTTTTTTTTTTTTTTTTTGTATTTTTTAGTAGAGACAGGGTTTCACCGTGTTAGCCAGGATGGTCTCGATCTCCTGACCTCGTGATCCGCCCGTCTCGGCCTCCCAAAGTGCTGGGATTACAGGCTTGAGCCACCGCGCCCGGCCTATGCTCTTTATTCTTTGCTTCTGCTTTCTTCAGCCCCTCTCTGTCTACAAAGCCAACCCCTTCTACTCATTTCATTGGAGCACTTATTCTATTTCACGGAATAAAGTATTACCTAATTCTAGAATTGCAATAAAGTTAATTTAAGTCTTTAAATAAAATCTGCTATAATTTTGTCCTTTGACACTGTGTGTGTGTGTGTGTGTGTGTGTATATATATATATGTATATGCTAGAGTGGCAATTCTTAGACAAATAGATTTGAAGTCTAACACTGTCTCTGGAGGAAAAAAAAAGGTCATTATATAATGAAGCAAGGGTCAGTTCAGTAGGGACATATAACAATTATAAATATATACCTACCCAACATCAGAGCACCCAAAATATAAAGTAAATATTGACACATTGCAAATAATAAATTGACAACAACAAAATAATAGTAGGTGACTTTAATAACCCACTTACAATAAGGGATAGAACATCCAGACAGAAAATCAATACAGAAACAGCTGACTGGAGCAACATTATAGAGCAAATGGAACCAACAGACATATACAAAACTTTCCACCTAACAGCAAAATAATACACATTTTTCTCAAGTGCACATGAAACATTCTCCAAGAACCTGTCAGGTCACAAAACAAGTCTTAACAGATTTAAGAAGATCAAAAGTCATTCCAAGTATCATCTCTGACCACAGTGGAGTGAGACTAAATTAAATTAACTAAACTAATAGTAAGAAAAGTGGATATTCACAAATATGTGGAAACTAAACAACACACTCTTGAACAACCATTGGGTCAAAGAGAAAATCAAAACAGAATTTGAAAAGTACCTTGAGAAAAAGAAAGTGAAAACACAATATACCAAAACCCATGGGATTCAGCAAAAGCAGCACTAAGAGGGAAGCTTATAGCAATAAATGCCTACCTTAAAAAAGCAGAAAGATCTCAAATAAACAACCTAGCTTTATACCTCAAGGAACTAAAAAAAGAAAAACAACCTAAGTCCAAAGTTTGCAGAAAAATGGAAACAAAAAAGAGTAGAGAAGAAATAAAGTTGAGAATATTAAAAAATAGAAAAAATAAAGAGTTTTTCAAAAGATAAATAAAATCAACAAATCCTTGGCTATACTAAGAAAAAAGAGATAAGGCTCAAATAATTAAAATCAGAAATACAAAGGGAGACATTACCATGTATGTCTCAAAAATCAAAAAGGCTTTTAAGGGTCTATTATGAATAATTATATGCCAACAACTAGATAACCTAGAAGAAATGGAAATATTCCTAAAACACATAGTCTACTAAAACTGAATCAAGATGAAATAGGAAGTCTGAACAGAACAATAACAAATAAGGTGATTGAATCACTAATCAAAAATCTCACAGCATAGAAAAGCCCCGTGAGAAAGGAGAAAGTAAGGAAACAGGCAGATAGTTAGAGCAAGGTCCTTGGTAGAATTCTTTCTAACAAAAGAGCAGCCTGAAAACTCAAGCTGCAAGCACAGATAAGGAGGCAAGGTCCAATATAAAACATCTTTGTCTGTTGTAACCAACAAGTTTCACATACACACAGTGGGCTCCAGTGGGTACATTCCTTTCCTTTTTTGGGCATACTCAGATAAGAGAACTTACACAGGGTTGGGGGGTTGGCTAAGACATGCTCGCAGCTGCACAGATAAGAGGAGTTGTACGGAACCAAACATATCTGCAATAGAAAATTCTATCTCCTAACACATGCTCAGTAAGGGAAACAGAGTTACTGAGAACAGTAACTCATGCTAAGGGTCCACATGCACACTAGAGTGATGGGGTGGAGCTGTCAGAAATCCATACCTTATACAAATTAAGACACCCAGACCTAACCTGTCTTTTTGTGCCTTACGCAAAGAGATCACCCAGCCCCACCAAGTCCCTCATAAAAACCTTTGTAGTCAACTGTGAAATGGCAACTCTCTCAGGCCGCCTCTCCCAAGTGGAGAGCTTTCCTCTTTCGCTTACTAAACTTTCACTCAAACTCACCTTTGGTGTCCACTCTCCTTGGTCGTGAGACAAAGAACTCCAGGTAGTACCTCAGACAACAAGAATGCTTCACCAGGACCCCCGTTTCCACAAAAAAAAATTTTTTTTTAAATCACCTTTCTTCAGGGTTTTCCAGGATTGAGGAGACTTTTAAAGGAAGCATGGCCCAAAATTACTAGTTGTTCATTATAGACAGCTGTATTCTTACAGAGGAGTTTTTTGTTCATTGACAAAAGGTTTGTTCCAGACTTATAGGGTCAGACATAAGTCTATTATTCCAGTATGTGAGATGGACCCATTGACCCACTTGCAGTCTCTCCATTATCCACTCCAATAAATTTTACATAGTCTATTGAAATAGACTCCCAGATACGCTGATGTGGCATAGAAGCCTACCTTCTCTCTCTGTATGTGTGTGTGTGTGTGTGTGTGTGTGTGTGTGTAAGAGAGAAAGAGAGCACGTGCACTTCAACTGTTACATAAGCACTTATTCTTTTTGATACTTAAAATTCACTTTCCTTTACCTTTCATTTCAATTCACTGAAATTCAAAATTTTCAGAAAATATGCTGATATGGTTTGACTCCGTCCCCACCCAAATCTCACCTTGAATTGTATTTCCCATAATCCTCCTGTTGTGGGAAGAGCCCTGTGGGAAGTAATTGAATCATGGGGTGGTTATCACCATGCTGCTTTTCTCGTGACAGTGAGTTCTCATGAGATCTGAAGGTTTCATAAGGGGCTTTCCCCCTTTTGCTTGGCACTTCTCCCTGCTGCTGCCATGTCAAGAAGGACCTGTTTACTTCCCCTTCTGCCATGATTGTAGGTTTCCCAAGGCCTCCCCAGCCATGCTGAACTGTGAGTCATTTAAACCTCTTCCCTTTATAAATTACCCAGTCTCAGGTATATGTTTATTAGCAGCATGAAAACAGACTAATACATATGCACAAACATTGAAGTAGAAGCATTGAAAGTACAGTCAGTGTAAATTACTTAGAGTAAGAAACAGCCACTGGACCTTTTTTAACTTAACAAATATACAAGCTATTAATTATTGAAGCTATTAGAGTAAATCAAATGAAATGTCTACTTATTGCAAAAAAATCAAATACATATTGTATGAGAAAGTCATTGCCTAGTAAGCAATATATAAATGTGTATTAAAATGATCTATTCTTATTATTCACCTCTACATAAGCATATTTGAAAACTACTTTGTTAAGTCTGAATGGAGAGTATACCTGCCATTTAAGGTAGAAATTAAAATTCAATTTGCCTTTCATAATAAATGTATTTCTCTGTAGCAATAATGCATAAATTGACTTAGGTTCTTCAAAGTGCATATTGTATTACATTTTATTTCAGTTAATTCTGCACCAAAGAGGGAATGCCCAAGACATGAAAAATCAGCGCATTTGACATATTAGGATTGACTATTGAAAGAGAGTCATATCCTAATATCAAAAGGTCAAATTACAGAAAAGGCTAGAAAAATGTGAGAAATATGTCTATGGTTCCCCCTCAAGGCTAGTGGAACTCTGAGTGAAATTTTACCTTTCATTTTGCAATAAACTTATTTGGCATGAAATTAAGTGACTGTCACAGACAAGAGTTACCAAAGGACAGAAAATCATTTTAAACAATACCTAAATTTAATACCTAAATTTAGAAAAATGTTATACAATAAAAACCAGCAGGCAAGAAAGAAAGAAAGATAGATAGGTGGATGGATGAATAAATATATATTTTTTTTCTATTTTTTTAATTCAAGGCCAGGTGAACCTCTCAAGCTGCACAATTTTATATGTTTCATCCGGAGAAACCAGTTTGCACTTCTATTTATAGAGAACAATAAATAGGCAGCAAAAATATAAATATATGCAAATAAGAATATAACCGAAAAGAGAAAATTAACCCTGCATATGTTATCTATCAACACTTCATATTCATGCCCTAATTGTTGAATGTTTGGAGACTATTCAACATGACCACAATGAAATACAACAACTACTAAGAAGGCCTCTAAATTGCATCAAAACATAACATATGTGATAGACATGGTGATGAGACACCCAGATTTTATGGAAGGAAAAATTTGGATGCCTAGCTTTCGAGAGGGAAGTAAGAAGACAGACTAGCTATCAGCTCCTTCCACTTTTGCCTGCGAGGCAGAGAATAGTTTTATCAGAGTCATATCCTTCTGAGGGCAGCCCACATCTGGTGGTTGGGTCAGTGGAAGGCATAAAGGCCTGACCATTTTGGCCCAAATCAGGACAGTATGATGAGCAATTGTTGCTCCAGAGCTCCCCGCCAGGTTGAAGAATCCTGTCAGGCCTGCATTTCAGTTTGACTTCCCCCTCTGCCTGATCTTACTCTCTCCACCTCCTTTAACAGATGTTGATTCCTAATAAATATTTTGTACCTCAAACTTTGTTTCACATCTGCTTCTGTAAAACCCAATCAGCAACCGTTGGTACCAGGAGTGATCTGAGAAAGCAGGCAATACGATGGTGTTTTAGAGCTGGGTCACTCACCACCCTACCGGCTATGAGGAGGACTCCTGGTGATAAGTGGTGATAAGCGGACGATGGTGAGGTTTTGGCACAAGGTGGCTGTTAAATTGTTAAAACTTTCACTAGCGGCAAATCAGGAAGGTACACCCTCCTAGCAGGTGAAATGCGCTAGAAATGCCCTAGCAGCTGCAATGTACTAGAAATGGCTTAGCAGGTGCAATGTACTAGATGTATATTACTTATGGAGAAAATATTAGATAAAAGCATAGTGGAGCACATGAAAATATGCTTAACATCATCAGTCATTACAGAAGTGCAAATCAAAACCACAATAAGATACAAGTTCACACTCAGTAGGATGGCTATAATGAAAAAGAAATACAATAGTAAGTGTTTACAGGGATGTGAAAAAACTGAAACCTTCGTATTTTGCTTGTGGAAATAAAAAATGGTCCAGTCATTTTGGAAAAAAAATTCCTCAAAAAGCTAGTCATGGAGTTACCATATGGTCCTGTAATTTTACTCCTAGTTATATACCTAAGAAATGAAACATATTTCTACAAAAAACTTGTATTGAAATGTTCATAGCAACACTATTCATAATAATCAAAAGTAGAATCAACCTAAATGCCCACTAACTAATGAATGGATAAATAAAATGTGCTGTATCAATATAATTGAATATTATTCAAGAATACAAATATATGAAGTACTGAAACATACTACCACATGTATGAACCTTAAAAGTGCACTAAATGAAAGAATCCAGTCACAACCCCCCCCCCCCCCCACATATATTGTACTATTTTATGTCCAGGACAGCTATATTCATAGAGATAGAAAGTTAATTAGTGTTTTTTTTAGGGTAGAGAGTGGGGTGACTGCTAATGGATATGGGTTTCTTTCAAGGGGAACAAAAATACTATAAAGTTGGAGCATGGTGATGGTAGCGCAACGCTGTGAATATACTAAAAAACATTGAATGTAGACTTTGAATTGGTCAATTATATATAACATAAAAATTATATCTCAAAAAAGCTGTTAAAATATTAAACCCACCCTGGTCCTGGAATGGGGTGAGGATCCCTCATTTAAAAATAAGATAATGGGATTGGGTGGCTATAACTAAATGTGATTGATGCGGTACAATAAAAAACAGCTGAGAGCAAGTAACAGAATTAAAAGCCAGGTGTGAAAGTCAGCTGACCTTTTTGAGAGCAGAGAAAGAAGCAAGAAATTCTATGTCTTCTATAGCACATAGAAGACTTGGAAAGACACACAAACTCAAAAGATAAGAAGGAACCTCTACAAAGATTGAGGGCCAGCCATGTCCTTCAAATTTTAGGAGTCCACTTGTCCCGTGCTGGGACTTTCCCTCCGAAGTAAAGGACAAGTTGGTCTTTTCAAGTCCTAAAAGCAGCATATTTCACACTTTGGAATACTATTCCCACCCAATTATTTTGTGACATAAAAGGCTGCCAGCTTTGAACAGAACTCAGAGGATAAAAGGGCTCTGCAACAGTTCCATACTGTAGTGCAAGCAATCTTACTGCTTAAGCCATAAGATTTGGCAGACACTGTCATGTTGAAAACATCGACAGTGGGAAAAGGTGCTGTATGGAAATTGTGGCAAGCCCTAGTAGAATAATCACAATACAGGCTCCTGGAGGTCTGGAACAAGGCCATGCCATCAACAGCAAATTATATTCCTTTAGAAAGACAGCTTCCAGTGTGTTACTGGCCCCTGACAGAAATGGAAATATTTCCCATAGACACTAAGTGACCATATAGCCAGAACTACTGATCGTGAATTAGAGCCTGTGAACATCATCAAATCTGATTGAGTAAACCCAGAAAAAATATCTAATGTGGAATGGTAGTGGTGCATCCAGGATACAGCATGAATAGGAGTAGTAGCCACAAGTAAGCTGCATAGTAGCTAACTATCACTGTTACGTCAGTATCACTCCCTCAGCTCACAGCTATGACTGCAATGGAGAATTCTACATTACCAGCTGAAGGAAGAGAAAAAAAGCTACCAAAGATTTGTTTACTCATGGATTGACTTAGTATGCGGGTGCAAGTTGATAAGCGGATTCTAGTGGAATTATAGACCCACACATAATGACCTCGACAGACAGGGGTAAAGAAAAATCCTCCCAGTGAACAGAGGTTAAGGCAGTTCACCTTGTCATTTTTTTTTACGTGGAAAGAGAAGTTTTCCAAGTTTAAAGTATATACACACTCATGGACAGTGGCAAATAGTCTGGCTGATGGTCAGAGACCTGGGAGGAGAAAGATTGGAAGACTGACAAAAATAAGTTGTTAGGTAGAGATGTGTGGATGGACACACAGAGTGGGCATACAGTATGAATTGGAGCTTTTTGTATCACATATTTATGCCAAACAGAAATCATCCTCCATGACAGAGGCATTAAATGGCAAAGTAGACAGTGACCTACCTGACCAGTTGAGGTCAGCCAGCCACTGTCATCAGCCATCCCAGTGCTAAAACTATGGCCACATGAATGATGTAGCCACGGTGGCAGAGGTGGACGCTATGAATCTGCCCAACAACATGGACACCCACAGATCAAAACTGTCATTGCTACTGCAGCCAATGATTGTTCAATCTGGCAGCAGCAGCACAACAAACGGGTTATTGATACGTTCTCATACCTCACGGACCACAACCAACTTGTTGGTGACAAGTTGACTACAGTGGGCCCCTTCTAACCTGGAAAGGCCAGTGGCGTGTTTACATAGGAACAGACACTTATTTTGGATATGGGTTTGCCTTTACTGCCTGAAGGTCCTCAAGCAACAATCATTGTTCAAGGGTTTATACAATGTTTGATCCCCTGGTGTGTAGTTTCACATAACATAGAGGCAGACTGACGATCTCTTTACAGCAAAGGTCGTGTGAGATTGGGCCTGTATTAGTCCCTTTTCACAATGCTATAAAGAACTACCCATGACTGGGTAATTTATAAAGAGAAGAGGTTTAATTAACTCGCAGTTCTATGGGCTATACAGGAGGCATGGCTCGGGGAGGCCTCAGGAAACTTACAATCATGGCAGAAGCCAAAGGAGAAGCTGGCACGTCCTACATGGCCACAGGAGAGACAAGGAGCAAAGGGGGAACTGCCACTTTTAAACCATCAGATCTTGTGAGAACTCACTATTATGAGAACAGCATGAGTGAGCCCCCGCCCCCATTATCCAATCACCTCATACCAGGTCCCTCCCTTGACATGTGGGAATTACAATTTGAGATGAGATTTGGGTGGGGACACAGGGCCAAACCATATCAGGCCCTTTATCATAAGATCTACTGGCCATATTACATATTTTATGATCCAGAATCTGCCAGTCTAATAAAGTGTTGGAACACAGCCTGATGAAAGCACAGCTGAAGCACCAGCTCAGAAGCAATACTACATCCCCCAGCATATTTTATATGCCCCAAATTAACAATCTTTATATGATATTGTGTTCCCAGTAGGCAAACTATCTGGAAACTAAGGAGTAGAATCAGGAGTTGTCAAACACTTACCATTATTCCCAATGACCATTGGAAGCTATTATGCTCTCCACTCCTACAACTCTAGGCTCTGCTTGGTTAGACATCTTTTTTCCCAAAAGAGGGCACAATTTCCCCAGGGACAAAGCAAGAGTGGCATTGAATTATAAAGTACAATTTCATACAAAAGGAGTCACTGTCTTGGCAGGAGAACCTGACCCTGATCCTGAGGAGGAAGTAAGGCTGCTTATACAATGTTAGCATTAGAGGAATGTATATGAATTCCAGGTGATCCACTTGAGTGCTTCTTGGTACCCTCTTGTGCAATTGTGACTGTAAAGAGGCAGTTTTTACAGTCTGTTGTGACCACCCTTTTATAAGAAGAGCACTCAAGGGTCTCAGAGTGAGGATCTGGATCATGCCAGTGGGTAAACCACTAAGCCCAACATATATAGTAGTTGATGGTGGGGTTATTTCAGATGAAAGTGGAGGAGGGAGATGAACAGCAGTTGTGGTCCAGAGTCCCAGTGTAGCAGCAGTGACTCTAGTTCGTCTCATTAACCTCCTTCGTCTAAGTTCCTCTTAGAAATGGCCACTGGAATTTTCTAGGAGCTGTTTCCCAAACGTGCATAGAGAAGTATATCTATGTGGAATAAAGCGTGAACTCTGATAGACATGGAAATGCAACACCCAGATCCACTTATACGGAAGGGCTCGCTGCTCAGCTGTAGGGAGTGCTGGCAAGCAGCCTCTATGTGGAAGCCCATACAGGGTTTCCCTCAGCTACATACAACTTTTTCGTCAGGTCATGTCCTTCCCAGAAGAGCCCATATATCTCACTGAGCAAAGCAGGAATATGAAGGTACAGCCTCTACAGCCCAACATGAGATACTCTGAAAAGCATTACCCCAGAGCTTCCAGCATCACCAATTCAATTTCTACCTCTCATCTTCACTAATAAGCATCTTGTTTCCAAACTCTTATAGAATCCAACCTGGGACAATAAATTTAATAGATATTTAAACTCGGATTCAGATGTATTTATGGTAGTAATGCTTACCATTGTATTCCTTTCATTTGGTGAGATAGTCTCCTAGAATATGAAAATGACACTATTTTGACTCAATTAACCTTTAAATTTTAAATAATTAGCATATTACCAAGCTAAACATTTCAATTTTCACATTTTTATCGTCTTTGTGGTGTCAGAAAGGATTACACTAAAAGTTGTTGGATCAGATCCTGAAAACAAGATTTATCTAATGAAAGGTAGCTGTAGTATTTTGACCATTCAAACTGATAGAAGTAATTTTGGCACAAAAGGATTTACACTGGAGCTTTTTGACTGTTTCAATTATTTTCTACTACTTTTACCTGAATACCCAGAAATATTTATAAATCACTTGCACAATTCAAACAGAACAAATTACATTTCAGTTTGTGGAACCTACTTTCATATTTTTTTCTATACCACTGATGAGAATACTTGAAAATATTTCAAAGCCATTTACTATGTGAAAAATAACACCAAGTTAATATATTTAGGTGTTATTTAGGCCTGAGTACTTTGAAAGATAAGATACAGTTAATGTTGGCGTTTAAGCTCTCCCTGTTCCTATTCTCACCAACATTTACCAAGCATTCCCTTTAAAGGATGCATTTGGCAGATGAAAAGCACAGATGACCTGTCCCACAGCACATTCCTAACAGCTGCATCTGGAGCTGATGTTATTTTCCTGGCTGCATTAGCATTCAGCTGTGTGATAAATATCAACTGCTTGGGATTTCTAAGCTTTATACACTTGCTTGGATGATTTTGCACTTCTAGTCTTCAGCTCTTTATCATGTTCTTATGGCATTTCAGTCAGAATTCTTCCTCTAAGTAAAATTTTATGATAGAGAAGGGGATGTTTCATCACATCACAGCTTGCATTTTTAACTTTTCTGCATGAGTGAGAATGATAATTTGGAAATAATCCACAAACAACTAGACAATTTTTCAGCATCAGGAATGGTGGTGGCATAAGAACCAAACACTTTTATCAATAAACAGATAGTAGGTTTGCAAAGTCAATCGTTTAACACTATTATAATATAAAAAATGGCTTGTGTTTATATTGCACATTACCCTTAACAAAATGCTGGTACATACATTATATAAATTGATCCTCAGAAATAACATGTGAGCTTGTTGGGGTAGTCTTTAGTATCTCCGTTTTATAGAAGAAGGTACTGGGGCCCAGAGAAACTGATTTAAATAGGGACAGTTTAATATAAATAATTATTAAGCTATAATAAAAGAGTGATTTATAAGATGTAAGAGAACTCTATATGGTAACCTAGTGCTGGGAGAGAGTACCCAATAAGTGACAAACTTGGAAGGGAACCACTTTCCCAAGGCTAGCATGCAGACCTCATTGGAGAAGGTGAAGTTTCAGCTAACTGGATGGCAGAAAAGTATACTTGTCTCTCTGGGCCAGAGCTGGTCAATAGTCACTGATCAAGTAGGAAGCCAACCACCAGGGTATAGGCAAACCACATCTGGTGGGTGGGTTCATGGGTGTTCAGAGGAAGTGGGAGTGTCAGTGCTGAAGGGAGATTCAAGCACGTTATGCTAGTGTTTTAACCGAGGAAGGTGATCACCAGGCAGGGCTAGAGCTGTGAAGTCACCTATGGACTGTACACTGTGGCATGTGGCTGCGGTAGAACACCACTGGATGCTCTCAAACCCACACCTCGCACCAACAGCACAGCAGCTGGAATCAATAGAATCCTCTTCCTCCTGCAGTGTCACTACAGCGACCTCTAGTGAGAAAGTTTAACATTGTATTCACTATAAAGGAGAAATCCTTACAGGAATTCTATCCATTATTGCAGAGTACGTATTAAAGGATAAATCTGGAACTGAGGTGGAAAAAATAACAATCACAGAAACCTATCAGGAGTTCAATGTTGGTCTCTTAAGCTGACAGATTTGATATTTGACAACAACAATAGCTAAATGATCCATGTTGAATGAGACCCATGAATTGCCTTGATCCCAACCAACATGCCTACTTTTTTCATGAGCCCATTGTGCCAACATTTGAAAAGGCCAGTGTCAGAACCTGAATGAGTGGATGATTTTATGGTAGATGCTCTCTCTTAGGGGTTGACATGCAAAGCAAAGATATTCACATTTTGTGCCCACTCACACGTCAATCTGCATGCCTCTATACCAAATGTCTCTGTCTACATCTTCTAGCCTTTTTTTTCTGTTGGGCCTCTGATCAACAAACCAAGTTATTCACTATTGCCATGAGTCCGTATATTTTATCTCAGGACACTTCTCTTTTATTCAAAGTGAATGCCTAGTTACCATTGCCTGTCCGGTAGATTTTTTCCTTACTGCAATCTTTCAAGGTTACCCGTGCGTTAAGATGCATGTAGCACAGTCCATTTTCAGCTTGTATGCATCTACAAACTGGGATTGGCTGATTCATTCTCTATCAGGTGATCATATGGGGTCATCTGTGTGGCCATAGATATAAACAGAAAGAAAGTGTCTGGTGCTACTATGGTGTGTGATTCAGAGGTCTGGCACAACTGAATGTGTAGTTTACTTGTGCCCTCTGTTCTGGTGCATGTCTGATCCTTGGTGTATTACTTCCTTCTTAATTGATTGCAAAGGACCCCACCTGACTATAGGATTTTGCAGATCTGACAGAATCCCTCTCATGATTGGCAGCTGTAATCTCGTGGTAAGAAATTTGATGTCTAAGAGTCAGACGCTCCCACTCTAACCTAGCAACACACAAGGAGCTGTTTTTCAAATGATGCATGATTTTATGCTGCAGACTGCATGGCTTTCCTCCAAAATTAAAGGGTTCTAAATTGTGATCCTCTTCTTGGAGCTTGCTATAGAATCCATAGCATATCTTTTTTCACAACAGATACTTCTAGTACAATAGGGTTTGTTGAATTGTATAGTACGACTGCTTGTACAATGGTTTCGGCCTGCTGCAAAGCCCTTTTTTGACCTGATCCTCACTTAAAGCTGCCAGCCTTCCTTGTCACTTAGTAAATGAGTCAGAACAGTCAAAAATGACCTTAGGGTAGCACATGTGCCAGGGTTGGAAAATCAACCTTTTCTGAAGCTCTGTTTGTGGTATAATTAAGTCTTGGACATAATCCTCAGTTTTTTCTGCCCCTAGGCTACAGGAGATGAGAATCTTTATGTGCTGTAAGGGAGACCCTCTGGTTTTCACAACTCACTTTATACAAGTAATTGATCACTTTCATCCTTTCTTTCAGTTTTTTAACGTAAGGGTCAACAAACATTTTCTGTGAAGCGACGGAGAGTAAATATTTTAGGATCTGAGAGCTACATATGGTCTCTATTTGAATTTTTTCTACTTTTAAAACCTTTTAAAATGTAAAAACATTCTTAGCTTGAGGGCTGTAACTTCCTCTAGTGTAACAATGGCCCCTAGCAATAGCCATCTGACTCCAATGTCCTTATAATGACTATTTCCCTTGAAACCCTTAAATGCCAGAGGCATTGCATCCACTAATGCATTCTGTTCAACCAATATTTCATGGCAGTTTTTCACCAGTGAAAGTTTTAACAATTTTTCTAAGCCTCATGGTAACCACAAAGCAAAAACCTATAAAAGATAAACTAAAAAGAAATAGCATGGAATGCAATCATACTACCAAAGAAATCACTTAATCACAAAGAAAGACAGAAAGGAAAAAAGGAAGAAAGTACAATGGCTGCAGTAAACCCTTACCTATGAATAACCTTGAATGTAAATGGATTGAATTCTCTAAACAAAAAACATTGAGCAAGAAATTCACTTCACTTATAAAGTCAGGCATAGACTTTATGTGAAGGAATGGAAAAAATATTCCATGCAAATGGAAACCAATAAAAAGCAGGATTAGCTATACTGATATCAGATATACAGTAAGTCATCAAGAAGATTTAAAAAAGAGACAAAGAAGGTACTACATTATATAATGACAAAGGAATCAATACAGCAAGGGGATATAGCAATTGTAAACACATATGCCCCCAACACTGGAGCCCAGAAATATATAAAGCAAATATTAGTAGACCTAAAGAGAGATCACTTGCAATACAGTGATAGTGGGTGACTTCAACAACCCACTGTAAACAATGGACAGATAATCTTGATAGAGAATCAGCAAGAAAACATCAGAGTTGAATGGAACTCTAAACCAAATGTACCTAGCAGACATTTACAGAATATTCCATCCGACAGCCATAGAATACACATTCATCTCAATAGCATATGGTCGTATATATAGGAAATTCTAAAGACTCTACCAGAAAACTGTTAAAACTAATAAATGAATTCAGTAAAATTGTAGGACATAAAATTAACATACAAAAATCAGTAGCATTTTTATACACCAATGGTGAACTAAAAAAGAAATCAAGAAATCAATCCCATTTACAATAACTACAAAAGTAAAATAAAATAAAATACTAGGAATAAGTTTAACCAAAGAAGTGAAAGATTTTGACAAGGAAAACTATAAAATACTGAAGAAAGATACAAATGAATGGAAATGTATTTATGTGCATGGATTGGAAGAATTAATATTATTAAAACATCTATACTACTCAAAGCAATCCATGGACTAAAGGCATTTTCTATCAAAATACCAATAACATTGTCACAGAAAAAGAATTAAAATTTGTATAGCTTTGAGTAGCCAAAGTAATCTTGAGCGAAGAGAACACAGCTGGAAGCATCATACTACCTGACTACGAAATATAACACAAAGCCATAATAACCAAATCAGCATGATATTGGCATAAAAATAGATGTATAGACCAATGGAACAAAATAGACAGCCCAGAAATAAATCCATGTATCTACAGCCAACTGATTTTTGGCAAAGGCACCAAGAGAACACATTGGGGAAAAGATAGTCTCTTCAATAAATGGTGCTTGGAAAACTGGACATTCATATGCAGAAAAATGAAACTAGGCCATTATTTCTCACACATATGAAAATCCCCTCAAAATGGATTAAAGACCTAAATGTAAGACCAAAAACTGTAAAACTACTAGAAGACAGCATAGGGGAAATGCTATATAAATTTGTCTGAGCGAGGACTTTTTTTTTTTTTTTTGATAAGACTTCAAAAACACAGGCAACAAACACAAAAACAGACAAATGAGATTACATCAAACTAAAAACATTCTGTACAAAAAAGGAAACAATCAACAGAGTAAAGAGACAACTTACAGAATAGGAAAAATATTTGCAAATTATGCATTTAACAAGGAGTTGATATTTAGAATATATTGGAAATTCAACTCAATAGCAACAAACACAATCTGGTCAAAAAACAAATAGCCAGTAACTATGTGACAAAATGCTCAACATCACTAATGGTCAGGGAAATGCAAATCAAAAGCACAATGAGATATCACTACACCCCAGTTAGAACATGTAGCATCAAAAAGAAAAAATATATAACAAACACTGGCAAATATGTGGAGAAAGGGAAACTCTTAAACACTATTGGTAGATATATAAATTAGTATAGCCATCACAGAAAACAATATGGAGATTTCTCAAAAAAATTTAAAATACGACTACCACATGATCCAACAATTAAACTACTGGGTATATATCCAAAGGAACTGAAATCAGTATGTCAGAGAGATACCTGCATTCCCATTTTTATTGAAGCACTGTTTACAATAGCCAAGAGATGGAATCAACCTAAGTGTCCATCAAAGGATGAATGGATAAAGAAAATATGGTGTATATACATAATGGAATACCATTTGATATAAAAAATAATGAAATCCTTTCTTTTGTGGCAACATGGATGACTTTAGAAAACATAATGTTAAGTGAAATAAGCCAGGTACAGAAAGACACATAAAAGCATGCCTCAGAGATATTTGGGGTTCAGTTACAGACCATTGCAATAAAGTAAATATTTAAATAAAGTGAATAACACCTTTTTTTCATATCTCAGTGCATATAAAAGTCATGGTTTCACTTTACTGTAATCTATTAAGTTTGAAATAGCATTATGTCTAAAAAAATACATACCTTAATTAAAGATGCTTTATTGCTAAAAATGATAATGATCTTCTCAGCCTTTGGTGAGTCACAATCTTTTGCTGGTGGAGAGTCTTGCCTTGATATTGATGGCTGCTTAGTGATCAGCGTGCTGGTTGCTGAAGGTTGGGGTGGCTTTGACAATTTCTTAAAATAAAATAAAATAAAATAAAATAAAATTTGCCACATTGATTGACTCTTCCTTTCATTTGAACAGTTACAGGTCATTGTAGAGTGATTAATATGCCTAATTTCAATATTGCTGTGCCTCAGGGAACAGAAATGCCTAAGCAGAGGGAGAGAGATAGGTGAACGGCCAGTGAGTGGAACAGTTAGGACACACACATTTATTAAGTTCATTGTCCTGTATGGGTGTGGTTTGTGGCACCACAAAACAATTCCAATAGTAACATCAAAGACCAATGATCACAGGTCACCATAAGAGATATAATAATAATAATAATAATAATAATAATAATAAACTTGAAATATTTCAAGAATTACCAAAACGTGATACAGAGACATGAAGTGAGCACATAATATTGGAAAAATGGCTCCAATGGGCTTGTTCGATGCAGAGTTGCCGCAAACCTTCAATTGTGTAAAAAAAACACAGTATCTGCAAAGCACAATAAAATATTGTATGTCTGTACCACATGATCTCACTCATACATGAAATCTAAGAAAGTTAATCTCATAGAAGTAGAGAATAGAATAGTAGTTACCAGAGGATGGGAAGGGGAGAGGGGAGGGAAGGTGGAGAGAGGTTGGTCAATGAATACAAAGGTGCAGTTGGACAGGAAGAATAAGTACTGGTGTTCTATTACATGGCAGGGTAACTATAGTTAATAACAATATATCATATATTTCAAGATAGCTACAAAAGAGGATCTTGAAAGCTATCACCAAAAAGAAATGGTAAAGGTTTGAGGTGATAGGCTGGGTGTAGTGGCTCACATCTATAATCCCAACACTTTGGAGACTGAAGTGAGATGATTGCTTGATGCCCGGAGTTTGAGACCACCCTGTCTCTACAAAAATAAATTTACAAACAAAGTTTGAGGTGATGGACATGTTAACTACTCTGATTTAATCACTATACAATGTATACATGTATTGAACATCACATACACCCTATAGCATTCACTATTATGTGTTAATTATTAACATAATTTTAAAATAATTAAAAGTTTTAACAATTGTACTTCAACCAACAAGAGACTATCAGGCCTTCATTTATTACAAGCTACATATTGCCTGCCAACTGGCTGACAAATGATCCATTTCTAAAATCCCACTTTAGAGTTGCTTTCTAGGACCATTTCTGACACCAATTATCATAGAATGAGTAGAAAACAGATTCTGTTACTCTAAGATTTGTGAGGAATAAGAGCATCCGCATTGGAGAGAAAGGGAAATTGAACTGCAATAAAGTTGCAACAGAAGCCTCAGCCAATATAGTGGGGAGCTCTGGAGCTGAGATGGACCTTCAATCTAGAGGGCAAGTGCTTTATATCCCAGTTAATGGATGTGGGCTGCCCCATGGGAGGACTCATGACCTTAGGTGAGGCAGCTTTCTTTGGCTAAGGGTACCTTCTGGAGAGGCACTTGGATGTCTCTGTAATGCTTAGGACCCCTGGGGGAATGAGTGCCTTGGTTCTAAAGGGAGAATTTGAGCGGTTTATGACAGTAGCCATTACAATCATTTATCTGTAGATCAGCGGGAAAAAGCTGTCTGAATTGTGCAATATGTATGTATAACCCCTTTTCCTAAGATATATTAGTGAGTCTTTCATTACTCTCCTCAGTGATGTTTTCTCATTCATTCTCTTATTCATTAAGGTTGTCATTAAATCTATAGCCTGGATATGGAATGCATTCAACTTTAATAATAATACATTAGTATATAATTATCAAGCCAAATATATTTTGTCCTTGCAATCCCTATATTTTATAAAAAACTTTCACTCACATTTCCTTAAAGTTTACTTCCTAGAGAAAGCTTAGTACAGCTATCATACTACTATAGACTATTATTTTCAACTGACTGGTATGAATGGCAGTTAGCTAAATATCATTATGAAAATACTTTCAAGGTGCTTGTGATCAATAATTTTACTTTCACAAACCGAAAAATCAACCACTACATGTGTATAATGCATCGGAAGTGTCCTACTTCATCTACGTTTCAGATTACCAAAAAAAATTTTTTAAGAGTGATTTATTTCAGAATTAAAATAGAATAAAATAGAGGGATATTTCTCTTATATACTAATTCATGCAATTGCCACTAAATAATACTACCTCCTACTGATTCTGTAATAAAAATACTTACCTGTGTTCATTCCTAGAACTACTTCTACAGTTACCGAGAGAATTAAGAACACTTTCTACACTGCAAATGTGGAGACTTGTGCTTTGCTTCTATTCTGGGTCTCTTTTGGTGTACGGACATATATAGTGTAAAAAGAAATAAAATTTCAAGACCTTCCAAATTTATTATGCTAAAGGGAAACATTAAGCCCCGAAAGCTGACTGATACAACAGGGCTGTTTTTCTTCTCTGGGGCATGACCTTAGCTTCCTGACGTTTGTGTTGTGATGTTATCCATTAACTAGACTCCCTATTCTTTATTCAACCTAGACGAAATGACATGGAGATAGAGATTCTTGTGATTGTTATCCCTTTACAGCAGAATGTTAAACAACCCCCTTAGAGTAAAATCAATAATAGCCAATCAAATATTATACCTGTATGTTGACCTTTGTATGGAAAATGTTGTAACACTGTTCAGTACCTCTGTTTTGCTTACATAAATGATCCTCATTTTTCCCCACACCTCGTGTACTGATCACCATTCTTTGGTGTAGCTCTGCTCCAGGACCTGATGGCCACCCTCACACTTTGCACTTGAGTAAACTCTTTTAACTGGATCCTGAACCTTTTGATTATTTTAGGTTGACAATAGTATAGCTATTTCTCTCTTCTATTTGTACAAAAACTCTTCTTTGGCTAAAATCCTTAACGCCTCCGCACCATTTTGAAGAAAGAGTCCAGACATCTAAGCATACTTTTTATTAAAAAGAACTGTTTTTAGCTAGGGGATATTTTTCAGTTTTAGCTCCTAAAAAAACTATTTATTCCAATGATAGACCCTGAACATTTACTCACTCCTTTAGACCTCTACACAACTTATTGCTTCTCTTTGGAGTGACTTCCAGTATCTGAAAAATTCATACATATATTCAATAATCAGCTTCATTATTACCTCCTTTATGAAGTCTGTCAATTCTTCCTTACTCCCTACTCCCCACTGTTCCCATGGCATCTCTATTAGTCCATTCTCACACTGCTATAAAGACATACCTGAGACTGGGTTGTTTATAAAGAGAAGTGGTTTAATTGAATCACAGCTCCACAGGCTGTACAGGAGGCATGGCTAGGGAGGCCTCAGGAAGCTTATAATCATGGTATAAGGTGAAGAAGCAGTAGGTACATCTTCAAATGGCAACAGGAGAGAGAGAGAGAGAGAGAGAGAGAGAGAGAGAGAGAGAGAGAGCGCAAATGGGGAAGTGCCACACAATTTTAAACCAAAAGACCTTGATATGTTTTGGTTCTGTGCCCCCGCCCAAATCTCATCTCGAATTGTAATCCCCACATGTCAAGGGAGGGAAGAGATTGGATTATGGGGACCATTCCCCCCATGTTGTTCTCCTGATTTTGAGTGAATTCTCATGAGATCTGATGGTTTTATAAATGGTGGTTTTTCTTGCACTTTCACATGCTCTCTCTCTCACCTGCTGCCATGTAAGATGAGCTTGCTTCCTCTTCTGCCATGATTGTAAGTTTCCTGTGGCCTCCCCAGTCATGCAGAATTGTGAGTCAATTAAACCTCTTTTCTTTATAAATTACCCAGTCTTGGGAAGTTCTTTATAGCAGTGTGAAAATGGAGTAATACAGTAAATTGGTACTGGTGGGGTACTGTTGTAAAGATACCCACAAATTTGGAAGTGACTTTGAAACTGGGTAGCAGGCAGAGGTTGGAACAGTTTGGAGGGCTCAGAAGAAGACAGGAAGATGCAGGAAAGTTTGGAACTTCCAAGACATTTGTTGAGTAGTTTTGACCAAAATGCTGATAGTGTTATGGACAATGAAGTCCTAGCTGAGGTGGTCTCAAATGGAGATGAGGAACTCATTGGAAACTGGAGCAAAGGTGACTCTTGCTATGTTTTAGCAAAGAGACTGGTGACATTTTGCCCCTGTCCTAGAGATCTGTGGAACTTTGAACTTGAGAGAGATTATTTGAAACTGGAACTTATGTTTAAAAGGGAAGTACAGCATAAAAGTTTGGAAAATTTGCAGCCTGACAATGTGATAGAAAAGAAAAACCCATTTTCTGGGGAGAAATTCAAGCCTGCTGCAGCAATTTTCATAAGTAAAGATAAACCAAATATTAATCACTAAGACAATGGGGAAAATGTCTCCAGGGAATGTCAGAAATATTGGTTATTGCCCCTCCCATCACAGGTCCAGAGGCCTAAGAGGAAAAATGGTTTTATGGGCTGAGCTCAGGGCCTTCCTGCTCTGTGTAGTCTCAGGGCATGGTGCCCTGTGTCTCAGCCACTTCAGCTCTAGCTGTGGCTAAAAGGGACCAAGGTACAGCTCAGGCCATTGCTTCAGAGGGTAACAGCCCCAAGCCTTGGCAGGTTCCACACGGTGTTGGACCTGTGGGTGCATAAAAGTCAAGAATTGAGGTTTGGGAACCTCTGCTTAGATTTTACAGTATGTATGGAAATGCCTGGATGTCCTGGTAGAAGTCTGCTGGAGGAGCAGGCTCCTCATGGAGAACTTCTGCTGGGGCAGTAAACAAGGGAAATGTGGGGTTAGAGCCCCCACACAGATTCCCCACTGCAGCACTGCCTAGTGAAGTTGTGAGAAGAGGGACACCGTTCTCCAGACCCCAGAGTGGTAGATCCACTGACAACTTGCACCATGTACCTGGAAAAGCCACAGACACTCAACGCCAGCCCATATAAGCAGCCGGGATGGGGGCTGTACCCTGCAAAGCCACAGGAGCAAAGCTGCCCAAGACCATGCATGCCCACCTCTTGCATCAGCATTAACTGGATGTGAGACATGAAGTCAAAGGAGATCATTTTGGAGCTTTAAGATGTAATGATTGCCCTGCTGGATTTTGGACTTACATGGGACTTGTAACCCCTTCGTTCTTGCTAATTCTCCCATTTGGAATGGCTGCATTTACCAGAATGCCTGTACTCAATTGTATCTAGGAAGTAACTAACTTCCTTTTGGTTTTATAGGCTCATAGGCAGAAGGGACTTGCCTTGTCTCAGATGAGACTTTGGACTATGGACTTTTGAGTTAACGCTGAAATGAGTTAAGACTTTAAGGGACTGTTGAGAAGGCATGATTGGTTTTGAAATTTGAAAAGACATAAGATTTGGGAGGGGCAAGAGGCAGAATGATATGGTTTGGCTCTGTGTTCCCACCCAAATCTGATGGTTTTATAAATGGTGGTTTTTCCTGCACTTTCACATGCTCTCTCTCTCACCTGCTGCCATGTAAGATGTGCTTGCTTCCCCTTCCACCATGACTGTAAGTCTCCTGAGGCTTCCCCAGCCATGTGGAACTGGGAGTCAATTAAACCTCTTTCCTTTATAAATTACCCAGTCTTGGGAATTTCTTTATAGCAGTGTCAAAACAGACTAATACAGATCTCATGAGAACTTATTCACTATCACAAGAACTTACCCACTGTGATGAGAACAGCAAGGGGGAAATCTGTTCCCATGATCTAATCACCTCCCACCAGGTTCCTCCCCCAACACAGGGAATTACAATTCAACATAAGATTTGGGTGGGGACACAAAGCCATACCATATCAGCATCTAAAAAACATTTCTGTCATAGCATTCTTCATGACGTTTTGTAATTTGGCTGTCTCTTCCACTAATTTCTTTTTTTTTTTTTTTTTTTTTTTTTTTTTTTTGAGACGGAGTCTCGCTGTGTCACCTGGGCTGGAGTGCAGTGGCCAGATCTCAGCTCACTGCAAGCTCTGCTGCCTCCCGGGTTCACGCCATTCTCTCGCCTCAGCCTCCCAAGTAGCTGGGACTACAGGCGCCCGCCACCTCGCCCAGCTAGTTTTTTTTGTATTTTTTAGTAGAGACGGAGTTTCACCATGTTAGCCAGGATGGTCTCGATCTTCTGACCTTGTGATCCACCCGTCTCGGCCTCCCAAAGTGCTGGGATTACAGGCTTGAGCCACCGCGCCCGGCCTCTTCCACTAATTTCTAATCTTTGAACACACGGTATAGGATATTCTTTTGTTGTCGAGATTGCACTTAATGAGAAGTGCGCACAGCCAATTGGCTTCCATTATTATTCACTGGAAGAATGGTTTTGGCTAACTGAAGCCGTCACACCTGAAGACACCAAGTTATATTTCCTCTTTCAGCAGCTCTAGCCAATGACTTGCTGATACAGGGATATGATCACTTGAACCATCCTCACACTCAGTCTGTACCCTGGAAAACCTCTGTGTTTTAGTTCACGCTCCTTAGTTACTCATGGAATCAAGCCGAAGCTAAATGTATCCTGAAGCCATGTTTTTTCCAGCTTCTTCATCCCATCCATCCCACTTCCATCTCTCCCTTTTATTCATATTGTGCTGAGACAGAGATTTTAAACTGCTAAAATTTTTAAACTATAGACCTAATATAATGCTGTTAAGGCATAGGACATTCAAGAAATGTTGGCTTAGTAGAAGGAATTGAGTAATTAAACCGAATATGTCTAATTACTCATGTCTTTACTGCTTCATTGCCATGATGCCTGGCTTCTCTCTCTGATTTCCTTGTCCTGAGAAAATAGTGATGTCTCAGTGGGCTCCTAATAAATACTCAGTTTCAGTTGATGTTTTCTTATCAATCTTTGAGCCACATTTGTGCTTGACAGGTTTTGAGTTAATAATCCTCTTAACTCTTTTTCTATCAGTTAGGCTAAAGCTATCTGGATTATATGACAACATGTAAATCACATATAAGGGATCATCTTTTAGAAAACGCAGAAGAGGAATAAAACTATTATATTGGAAATAGTTTTACATTAAAAATTAAAATTGGTTATCTTAAGGTTTTACCCACTCCAAAAATAGGTTTCATTGAGTTCATACAGTGTTTAAAGATACTTTGACCTAGTTACCAACACTTAAAAATTCAAACTTCAAGATGTTAAATCACACATAAATTGAAAGATGTAATATATTTACTCTTATATGGTGAAGGGCAAACTTTCCTTTTGCCCTCTGAAGGTTCACTAATAAATTAACTGACTAAAATAGAATTAATAGAAAAGGCATACAAATGTATTAATGTGCTGTAGAGTCATACAAAATATAAGAACGCAAAGAAATGGCCAGATAGTTGCTTTTCTATCATCTTGAGGTTACAGAAAGAATGGAAGCTTGGGTCCTGGCAAAACAGCTTATGGTGGCAAAAGAGGATATAGAAGGGAGAGAAGAGGAGGCCTGACTAGCAAAGGTGGTCTTGTGATGTAGAGGCAATCTCATAGGTAGCAGCTCTCAGAGATACTAAATGATAAAAATTACTTTCAGACTTTTAAAGGTGTCAGACTCTCACTTAATTTTTCATAGATCAGTAAAAAAGGGGGACCATAGAGAAAACCTGGCTGTATCAATGCAGATTTTCTCTACAGATACAAGTCTCTCTCACAAAATACAGCTTTGTAGAGCTACTTCTGTTTTCAGGCCCTCTGAATAGCCATCTCAAAATATGTCAAAGAAGTATATTGTTGGGGGTCAGAAAACAATACCCTAAAATGAAGGCCTCCGAAGTATCTCGGAAGTTTTTCTCTGACCATTTCCTGCCCTCCTGTCTCAGTCCCATTCTCCACAGAGGTTAGCCATAGAAACTAGAATTCCCATTCTTCAAGGCAGGTCATAGACACCAGAGCTCCTTTTCCCCAAAGCCAGCCATAAAACCTAAAAATACTATTCTAACTTTCCCTCTGTCTTTCTGTGTTGAACCTGGCCATAAAGAAATTTTCTGACCTATCTTGTTTGACTTTAGGTCATAAGAACCCCATTCCAAAGAGGGTCCCCCCCATACCCAGAAGGATAAAATACAGGCTCAGAGAGGCCAAGAATGATCCAAATAGGCCATTTTTTTCATGGAATTAGAAAAAAACTGTTCTAAAATTCATATGGAATCAAAAAAGATCCTGAATAGCAGTCCTAAGTAAAATGAAGAAAACAAAGCCTCACGCTACCCAACTTCAAACTACACTACAAGGCTACAGTAAGCAGAACAGCATGGTACTCATACAAAAACAGATATGTAGACCAATGGAATAGAACAGAGAACTCAGAAATAAAGCTGCACACCTACAACCATGTGATCTTCAACAAAGTAGACAAAAATAAGTAATGGGGAAAGGACTTCTTATTCAATAAACGGTGCTGGGATAGCTGGCTAGCCTTATGCAGAAGACTGAAACTTGACCCCTTCCTTTCACCATATACAAAAATCAACTCAAGATGAATTAAAGATTTAAATGCAAGGTCACAAACTATAAGAATCCTGGAAGAAAACCTAAGAAACACAATTCTAGGCATTGGCCTTGGCAAAGAATTTATGACTAAGTCCTCAAAAGCAACTGCAACAAATACAAAAATTGAAAAGTGGGATCTAATTAAACTAAAGAGCTTCTGCACAGCAAAAGAAACTATCAACAGAGTAAACAGATAACCTACAGAATAGGAGAAAATATTTACAAACGTGCATCCAACAAACCTCTAGTATCTACAATCTATAAGGAATTTAAATAAATGAACCAAGTGAAAAACAAATAATCCCATTAAAAAGTATGCAAAGGACATGAACAGACACTTCTTAAAAGAAGATATACCTGCGGCCAACAAACATACAAAAAAATGTTCAACATACTAATCATCAGAGAAATACAAATCAAAACCACAATGAGATACCATCTCATACCAGTCAGAATGTCTATTATTAAAAAGTTAAAAATCAAAATGTGCTGGTGAGGCTGCAGAGAAAAGGGAAGGCTTATATACTGTTGGTGGGAATATAAATTAGTTCAGCCACTATATAAAGCAGTTTGGAGACTGCTCAAAGAACTTAAAACAGAACTACCATTTGACCCAGTAATCCTATTACTGGGTACATATCCAAAGGAAAATAAATCATTCTACCAAAAAGGCACATGCACTCATTCATTCATTGCATCACTATTCACAGTAGTAAAAGACGTAGAATCAACCTAGATGCCCATCAACAGTAGATTAGATAAAGAAAATCTGGTACATATGTACTATGGAATACTATGCAACCATAAAAAGAGAATGAAATCATGTCCTTTGCAGCAACATGGATATAGCTGGAGGCCATTATCCTAAGTGAATTAACGTAGTAACAGAAAGCAAAATACCACATGTTCTCATTTGTAAGTCGGAAGTAAACACTAGATACACACATGGACATAGAGATGAGAACAAGAGATATTGGGGACTACAAGACAAGGGAGAGAAGGAGGGCGGCAGGGACTGAAAAACAACCTATTTGGTACTATGCTCACTTTTTGGGTAACGGGATCCTTTGTACACCAAACCTCAGCATCATGCAATACACCCATGTAACGATCCTGCACATGTACCCCCTGTATCTAAAATAAAAGTTGAAATTATAAAAATAAAATAAAATTTTGGACTGGCGCGGTGGCTCATGCTTGTAATCCCAGCACTTTGAGAGGCCGAGGCAGGTGGATCACCTGAAGTCAGGAGTTCAAGACCAGCCTGACCAACATGGAGAAATCCCATCTCTACTAAAAATAAAAAATTAGTCAGGCATGGTGGTGCACGCCTGTAATCCCAGCTACTCGGGAGGCTGAGGCAGGAGAATTGCTTTAACTTGGGAGGTGGAGGTTGCCGTGAGCCGAGATCACGTCATTGCACTCCAGTCTGGGCAACAAGAGCGAAACTCCATATCAAATAAATGAATAAAATAAAAAACAAAAAAAATCATTTCAGTGCAAAAAAATATATAGACAGACATTGCTGAGTTTCCCCACTCGGTCTGTTAGCATTTGATCATACTCTTTTTGTCAGATCATATTTCTACATGGCTGTTCATGCTTTGTTGAAACCAAACATAAAAATTGACAATTTCCTCTGTGCCTTTGGGTCTTCATTCTGAATGGTCCCATGTATACATACTAAATAAACTTGTATGCCATTTCTCCAAATAATCTGCCTTTTGTGAGTTTATTTTTCAGTGAAGCTTCAGAGAGCTAAGAGGAACCTGCAGCCCTTGGCCCCTACAATATTTTGGGATGAAATATTTTGGTTTCCTTCACTCTCATGACAACAATGGATAGGTGTTTCCTGGTTCACCATAGTCCTGGATATTCTTTATTGTCTTACATCTAATCTGTTTCTTCGTGTGTGTATTAATTTTCTAAATTGTTATTATTTTTAATTAACACATAATAATTGTACATATCATGGGGTACTTAATATGTGATATTAATATTTCAGTACATGTACACAATGTGTACTGATCAAATCAAGGTAATTAGTATATCCATCACCTCATTTATCATTTCATTTGTGTTGAGAACATTCAAAATCCACTCTTCCAGCAATTTGAAAATACGCAATAAATTTTTATTATAGTCATCCTATAGTGATATAGAACACTAGAATTTATTCCTTCTATCTAATTGTACTTATATATCTGTTAACCAGCCTCTGGCTTTTCCCTTCACCCCCACACCCTTCTTAGCCTCTAGTAACCACTATTCTACTATCTACTTCTATGAGATCAGTATTTTTAGCTTCTACATAAGTGAGAACATGCAGTATTTATTGTTCTGTGCATGCCTTATTTCACTTAATATAATGTCTTCCAAGCTCATCCATGTTTCTTTTTTAAGGGACCTGCTTGGCTGCTTCTGCATTAGAACCCTTAAGATATACTGGGAGCATATGGGCAGGGATCATATTCCATCTATTTCCAAATCCTTAGCAATTTAGCACAGAATCTGCCAAAATAGGTGTGCTGTAAATGTTTGTTAAATTTACTGTTTAGAGAGAAGGAAAAATGTCTTTTGGAAAATAATGTACTTTTCAACTCAAAGTAAGAGAAGCCTATAAAATATCCCAACTGCAGCAGAAAACTAGGCAGCAGTAAAAAGGATGGCACAATTGAGAGTTGTAACAGACAAGAGGTTTGTGACTTTCAGTGTCAGTGTCAGTTCTGGTATCACACAAACAAGTGCAACAGCGATTAGGAAGAGAAGTAGTAACAGTGATTGACCTAGTAGTACAGCTGATTAATTCTGTATCCAGGAAGAGAGATTTTAAGGACTGAAATGAAAGCAACTGCAAGCAGAAGGACACTGACAAATGACCACAATTAACATTTCTGATAGCCTAAAGCAACTAACACAGCATGATAAAATGTGGAACACAGAAAGTACAACAGGTGAGAGCTACAGGCTTCAATAGAGGCTTGAGACCTCAATCTAGATAAAGGCTCTACATATAGTGCCTTCTGGATGTTGGCAACACCAACATCCCTTAACAAAGAAGAATTTGTTTAAATTTCCTGCCAGATATATATTACATAATTTTCTGCACTTAACTAAGATTAACTTAACTAGCTAACTGTATCTGTGTGCATACACACAGACACACAATGTAGATTCTCTCAGAAAAAAATTTTGATGATTTAATTTTCAAATAAATATTGGAAAGATTGCCTTCAAGCATTGTTAGAAAGATATAATTTAAAAAGATGAACCCAAATGTATGTCGTATTCAATATTTAGGTGTTAAATAAGATAGGTTAGGAAGTACATCACAGACAAAAAGGCACCATACTATCAGTCCATTGACTGTCTCTCCTTCTAGTTTTTGCTTTATATTTTATTTTCTCTCTGCTTGTACTGAATTTTTTTTCTTTTATCTAATCATCTTCTGCCATAGGTCAATCAATGTTTTCAAGTCATAGCCAAGACCAAGTTGCCTGTTTAGTTTTCTATTCATTTTTGAAGCTCTTCTTTCCCCCAAGAAAACCCCATAAATTTCTTAATCACACACAGGCAAAAACATTTTTGATATAAATCAAATAAATTTTCAACTTAAGAGGAAGTTCATCACTATAAATAATAGGTATGGGTAGTATAAAAGTCAGTGCTGGCAGGGCATGGTGGCTCATGCCTGTAAACCTAGTACTTTGGGAGGCCAAGGCAGGAGGATAATTTGAGCCCAGGAGTTCAAGACTAGCCTGGACAACAAAGCAAGACTCTATCTAACAAAACAAAACAAAAGTCAGGGCAGTTTGCTCAGTATTGGTATCCTTTCAGGTATACATTAGGATTACATTTCCCTGACACTGCTTAAGTTCGGCATAGATTTGTGCATTTATTTGGCCAATAAAATGTGAAATGTAAATGAAATATGTCTCTTCTGTGGCAGATTTAAGGGACAGTAAGTGATTTTCAAAAGTCTCTTCTCTCTGTCAAGTCTATCATGGAAGAAGTTGTTGAGAAAGTACTTTTATCAGCCTGGGTCCCTGAGTGTTTAAATATGAGCAAAGCCTTTAGCTCCTTATGTCATATAGCATGAGTAAAAAATAAATTTTTGGGCCGGGTACGGTGGCTCACGCCTGTAATCCCAGCACTTTGGGAGACCGAGGCAGGCGGATCATGAGGTCAGGAATTTGAGACCAGCTTGGTCAACATGGTGAAACCCCGTCTCTACTAAAAACACAAAAATTAGCTGGGCATGGTGGTGCACACCTGTAATCCCAGCTACTCAAGAGGATAAGGCAGGAGAATCACTTGAACCTGGGAGGCGGATGTGTAGTGAGCCAAGATCGTGCCACTGCACTCCAGCCTGGGCAACAAAGCAAGACTCCGTCTCAATAAATAAATAAACAAACAAACAAACAAAAAAATTTGTTGTCTTAAGCCACTAAGGCTTGGGGTTTGTTAGTTACAACAGCATAATCTACATAATCTAGCCCATTCTTACTGATATGACTAAATTGCAAAGAGTTGTGGTAGTAAAACTCCACGGTGGTATACTGGTAATTAAAAATATTATTTGATATCTCAGCTCAGAATTTCTGGATGACAAACATGTAAACTAGAGGGAAATTTGCATACAAATAACATTGGGCCAGATGACCCAGGAAAGTGAATTTCAAACTGTTCCAGGGTGATGTTTAAGGGTTTCTCTGAATCTCTTCAGAGATCACCTGAGGGGACTGGGGAGGGGGAGGGTTCTTTGTAGACCCTAATCACACAAAACATCTGTTTCTGGGATTATCTGAGATAGTTTGTTCAAAAATACGGTTTCCAAGTATTATTATAGTTGAGCAAAGGATCATATGGTGAAATAATATTGGGAAAAACATTCTTTTGAGGATAATGGATAACATAAAATGCTGTTGGTAATACATATCAATTTCTCACCAGTTGCTAAATATGCCAAGCTTATCCGTACCTCAGCATCTTTGCATGAGCTGAAACATGTTTCCTCTCCTCACCAATCTCTGCCTCACATATTCCTTTGCAATCTTTAATATGCAGAAAAAAATTCTGCCTTCTCTGTAAAAACCAGCCCAGATGTATGTGTGGAAATACATGTGCACACACACTAGAACATATGCCACTTTTGAAAATCCCCTATCATGTTCCTTCATCAGTGCATTTACCACATTATGGTGGAATCAGTTTGTAAATCTCTCTCCTTTGCCAGATTATGAATGGCTTACAAAGACTCTAGAAAGATATAAGTAGTTTGAAATGGCTAAAATTATATTTAAACAATAAAACATAATTTAGCTTCTCAATTCATTTTGCTCTATTGTTTTAAGCAAATTGTCAAACTTCAACTAGAATTTCCAACTCTTTACCATATTCTGTCATTAAATATTTAACATAAAATCCTCATAGGCTGTAAAATTAGATGCTATGTAAATGATTTACTACCACACTTTTATAGTTGATTTTTTTCTATTTCTGTGTTTAAACTATAATTAACAAAGGAAATAAACAATCTGAAATAACATAAAGTAAAGACTTTATTCTTTATGATTTCACATGTGCTCTACCCTTTCCTACCAACAGAAAGACTTCTAACCAATCCTCTATTCACTTTTGTTTTGACTTTTACAGGTTGTTGCTCTTACTGTGAATTCATTTTTTATACGTTCAGTAAAAACACAATTTTTAAAATATGCCAACTATACAAACTATCACATTGATTCCATTTACAGAACACCTCTACCTGTCAATAAAAATGTTTACAGTTAGCAAATAGCAATTAACAAAAAACCTCTTATTTTGGGAGAGGGTATGAGAAATAATTGTAATTTTGATATGTATTTGTCAAATGAAAAAAGCAATAAACTGTTTTGGTTTTTATTCCCAAGCACTTATGTGGAAAGAAAAGGCACGAGGGTTCCCTCAAAGTGATAGATGCAGGTGGCAGATAAGGTGGAGGGTCCCCAGAGAATCTCTGACCTGCCTGTGCACTAGGAGAATGGGGTGAAGCCATGTGAAGTTCATGCCTTGTGCACGGGGCTTGAGCTGGGCCTCTTCAGCTCATGTATGGTGGCCTGGAATTTAGTCTGTGAGACAGGAGCCCACTGGCAGAATCCCCTCTCACCTTGCTGAGAGTTTTTTGTGTTTTTTTCCTATTTTTCCTTTCCGCCCAATCAGTTCTGTTCTACTCACCCTTCAATGTGTCCACACACCTAGTCTTTCCTGGTTGTGTGACTAGAACCCAGTTTTAGCTGAACTAAGGAGTAAAGTTCTGCAACAAAAGTTTTATTTTCATTTCAAAATATAGCAACTAAAAATAAGGTGGCCTATACTATATCCTCCTTAGAGATGATTCTGTAAGTGGTGGAAATTTGTATATTCTATTATTTCCATAAAGAACCAAGAAGTATTAAGAAACTATATTTTAACTCTTAGTTTCAAACAGTAACTAACCATTCCAAAAGAGGAACACTAGAAACCTAGCTCACCTTATAAACAATCCTGACCAAGGGCCAAGCTTGAAGTACATTGGTCAAAGTAGAGCATTTAAAAACATAGCTAATTAATTTCTTAGCTCATTTATTTATTAATTAGTTGGGTTTGGTTCCTCAGTAGAAGTAAATAGAATGTTAAACGAATAAGAATTTAAAAGGTGATAAGTACATTTTTGTAGAAGGTAATATTCTATCTGGGATGTCACATTTATGAAGGTAGTGTTTTTATAGTATAACACCAATGACAAAGATGACTTTTAGCAAGAATGTTTAAATGATGATGATATTGGAGATCAGTAATTATATATGTCCTTCAGAACAGAATGTAAATTTTTCCCAGTAACAAATTGCATTGACAAAATTCTACAATTCAAAATACTACATCTTATTTGTTCTTTATATTAATGAGTAATACGTAACTGTGTTTTTATTTCATTATTTCAGTATATATTTGTGGACTCCTACTATGCCTCACTCAGGTACGGCAAACATTGGAAACTTAAAGATCAATAAGTCTCTTTTACTTGCATGAGCTCAGTAAAGAAAGATAAATAAATATCTGAAATTTGGTGTTATTTGCTTTATAGTAAACATACGCACCAGGTCTGATGGTGTCTCAGCAGAACATAGAACAGTATAGCACTCTGGAACCATGAAGTTATTCACGATGACTCCAGAAGAATATGAGGAAGGGGAGGGGTGAGAATAGGACAAAAAAGCAAAAGGTACCCCTAGGTAGGCAGAGGCCAGGCTGTAAACAGCTATGAAGCCTTGCCAAGGTGTTAGAGGTTTTCCTATAGCCAGTAGTGGGCTACTGAAGAATCTTCGTCAGGGAAATGGTAGGACACGATCAGAACTGCTTTTTAAAGTCATCACTCTGGTGACAGTGGCAGTAAATGGCAGCAGCACATGTCATAATTATGATGGCAATGTGATAAGAGATGATTTAATTTTTCTTTTTTACCCTAGAGTTCTCAGATTTTTGACACTGAATCTGTTACTTGGTAATATAAATAGATGTGTTCTTTAAGTGAAAAAGATGACTTACATCTAATTGTCTACTTTTTCCAATAGAAAGCAAGCATAATCAAGACTGAGTATAAATACATATAATTATGATTTGCCAATTAAAAATGTTAACAAAAAAAGACTGAGCTACATACATCTTTTTCACTGCTCTAGTCCCAGTGCCAAATATATAGGAAATAAATATTTGTTGAAGGAATGAATGTTAGTTTAAAGACTAGAGAGATTAAAGTATTTTCTGCATAGAATTTGGTGACTACAACTTAGGATGCTACTGTGTTTTCTACTGCAGTGACCGATGCAATCAATAAGTATAGGAACACAAAAGAAGCAATTGGGTTTCAAAAGAAAAATAACATGTACAGCTTTGAACATTTTCAGTATAAATTCTCTATGGAAAATTGAGATAAAAGCATCCAGTAAGAAACTGGATAAAAGAGTAGGGAACACAGGGAAAAATCTGGGCTTGAAATATAAACTTGGGAATCCTTAACTCCCAAAGTGGTAGTGTAAGCCACAGAACTAGACGTTATTAGTTAGGGAATGTATAGACCAAAAAGACCAGAAACCCTAGGGAAAATCAGTGTCTTCAAAATCACCTGAAGAAGTGCTTCTAATATCACAGAATTCAGTATCATCAAATTCAAGAAATATGGTTTTTCAAGAGAAGAATTGGTGAACAATGTCAAATGTGAAAGAGAAACCAAGTAAAATAAAGGCAGAAGATAAAACTTTGAACTTGGAATTATTTTGTCATATAATTCAGGCTTAGAGCAAAAAGAATGTTAAGTGTTACCCAAACCACCTTTACCTGGATTTCCCAAATGTTAAATTTGGTGAATAAAAACTACTTTGTTATTCTCTACTTATTTGTATGTAGGTATGCATGCACGTATATATGTATCTATCTACATATTTTTGAACTATCTGGGACATTTGAGAATAAGTTGCAGTTATGATGCTTCTAAATACTTACAATGTGTTTTCATATAAACAAGAACATTCTCTTACATAAACATAATACAGTTATCAAAGTCAAGATATTGACATCAATGCAAAAACACTCTTTTTTTTTTTTTTTTTTTTTTTTTTTAGACAGAGTCTCTCTGTCACCCAGGCTGAAGCACAGTGGTATGATCACGGCTCACTGCAACCTCCACCTCCAGGGCTCAAGGGATCTTCCTGCCCCAGCCTCCCCAGGAGCTGGGACTACAGGCCTGTGCCACCACGCCTGGTTAATTTTTGTGGGTTTTTTTGTAAAGAAGGGTTTTCGCCATGTTGCCCAGGGTGGTATTAAACTTCTGAGCTCAAGTGATCCACCTGCTTCGGTCTCCCACAGTGCTGGGATTACAGGCCTGAGCCACCACGCCCAGCCTGTAAACACTCTATATTCAAATTTTGCCAATTATTCCTTAACATCTATTACAGAAAATAAAATTTGGTCCAGTATGCAATTCAGAATTACAATTTGAACTTAATTGTTCTGTCTCACGCATTTCCTTTAATCTGGAAGAGGTTCTCAAGCTTTAAGTATGTTGACATTTTTGAAGAGTATAAACTATTTTATACCATGTCAATCAGTTCAGGTTTTTTGTCTTGTTTAGATTGACCTTGTGCATTTTTGTCAAGAATACACCAGATATGATGTATCACTTTCAGTGTATCATAGCATAAAGTACATAATGCATATTTAACTCACTAATGACAAAGTTAACATTAATTATTTGGTGAAAGTGATATGTGCCTGGCTTCTTTATTATAAGGTGGATATTTTTTTAATTAATAAATATCTTAATACTATGTAAATACATTTCGCCATTTTGACTAATCTAATTTTTTTTTAATTTTAAAAATGTTTTCACTAATTTTTTTGTAGAGATGGGGAATCCCATGCTGGGGTGCAGTAACATGATCATACATAGCTCACTGCAGCCTTGAACTCCTGGGCTCAAGTGATCCTCCTTCCTCAGGCTCCCGAGTAGCTGAGACTAAAGGCATAAGCCACTAGGCTTGACTTACTTTCTTTCTCTTTCTTTCTTTCTTTTTTTCTTCTTCTTTCTTTCTTTCTTTCTTTCTTTCTTTCTTTCTTTCTTTCTTTCTTTCTTTCTTTCTTTCTTTCTTTCTTTCTTTCTTTCTTTAACTTTCTTTGAAACAGAGTTTCACTCTGTTACTGAGGCTGGAGGGCAGTAGTTCAATCTTGGCTCACAGTAACCTCTGCTTCCCAGGTTCAAGTGATTCTCATGCCTCAGCCTCCCAAGTACCTGGGATTACAGGCACGTGCCACCACACCTAGCTATTTTTTTGTACTTTTAGTAGAGATGGGGTTTTGCCATGTTACCCGGGCTGTTCTTGAACACCTGACCTCAAGTGATCCTCCTGCCTCAGCCACCCAAAGTGCTGGTGTGAGCCACCAAACCCGGGTCCTGACTTTGCTAATTAAAAATAAATTTATTATTCACAAATAAATATGGGTCTCACTATGTTGCCTAGGCTGGTCTGGAACTCCTGAGCTCAAGCAATCCTCCTGCCTGAGTCTCCCAGTAGCTGGGATTACTAGTGCAAGCCACTGCACCTGGCTCCTTCATTGATTTTGGTATCTGTTGATAATTCCTAACAGAAACAAGTACTGCTGTGATAGCTACCAAATAGTGATTTTTCTACTTCCATCATCTCTTATATTTATAACAATGAACTTTGCTTTCTCCATCATTTACTTATTTACTCTTCCATTAATAGGATTCATGGATTATTTTTCTGTATGGTTTATAATTCACTGCTCTCACCATTTATTTGGATTCTCAAATTGTCTCAGATTTGGCCAGTGGAAGCCCTTTCAGACTGGTGCCTGTGTCCTTTTGAAATGTGCCTTTCAATTCTCTGTGCATTTATTTACTTTATGGCACAGTGGGATGTTCCAGGCTCATCTTACACTTTCCCAGTTTCAGTGCTGCAATCTGCCATTTATCTAAGGAGCTCTTATTCCTTTTAGAAAAGAATAGTATTTAGAAACCAAGATATGACTGTAGGTGCACTCATTCCTACTACCCTGGGTGTGCTTATTGTCTCACTAGAGCAGTCATTGCTCTGGACTCGCTCAGTGGAAATTATTAGGATATATATATATGTATCCCTTTATCTGTATTAAAATCACATATTTATAATTTAACTTTCAGTTCTTTGATCAGGTTAGCAATATAACATTTCATGATAATGTTAGAGCTGAGCTACGTTCAAGGCTTTTTAGCTAGTGACTCATACTTTGCGATTAGAATTCTTTTCCATACATGGTGCCTACAGACATCTAGGTACACAATGCCCGTTGTCTATCCCTAGCATATATCCCTGAATGCATGAACTATAACTTGAAAATAAGTCTCCCATTATGGCTTGTACACTTTTTATGGCCTTAAGGACCAGAGGCTATTCTCAAACATATAGATGGAAAGCAGATGTAGCCCCTCAAATACTGTCTTATTTATCCTTGTCTTTTGTTTATATCCCTTTGATTAAGGCATTGTTACTGCGGGTATAATGTTCTCTATTTCTCAGACAGTTTTTGGCACCAGGAAATCAAGGAAATACATTTATTTGCAGATTATTTTGCATAAACTATTCAAATTTTCTAGTGCTTTTATATTTCCAATTTTTATTGTTGGTGCATTAAAGGAACATTTTTTGAATGGCCGTATTTTAATGGGATTAATTCAACACATGTGTTCTGATATGGTTTGGCTTTGTGTCTGCACCCAAATCTCACCTTGAATTGTAAGAATCCCACGTGTCATAGGATCACTGGGGTGAGATTTTCCCATGCTGTTCTCATGATAGTGAATAAGTCTCACGAGATCTAATGGTTTTATAAAAGGGAGTTCCCCTGCACATGCCCGCTTGCCTGCTGCCGTGTAAGACATGACCTTGCTCCGCATTTGCCTTCCAAATGATTGTGAGGCCTCCCCAGCTATGTGGAACTGTGAGCCAATTAAACCTCTTTCCTTTATAAATTACCCAGTCTTGGGTGTGTCTTTATTAGCAGTGTGAGAACAGACTAATACATGCTCATTCTTACACACTTTCAGAATCAGCCACAACATGTCCGGTTATGCTACCATAACAAAAACCCCACAAATCTTTGTGATTTAGCATAAGAAAGTTTAGTTCTTGCTTATGATACATGGCCAATACTGGTCATCAGGGGAGAAATGGGAAGTCTGCATTCACTAAGCAAACCAGACTTCAAGACTCTTCCTCTCATCCTAAGCTTTCATGATCACCCCTGCAGGAAGGAGAAAATGTCTAGAATGATAGAGTATTTCTTGTCTTCTGCCCAGGGGTAGCATATATCACTTTCACCTTCTTTTCATTTGCAAAGCAAATAATATGACCATACCTCAATTCAATGAGTGAGTGTAATTCTACAATGTACCTGTAAGGCGGAAAGCAGGAAATATTTGGTGAACTGCTCAGGTGACTACCACAATCCACGTTCTGGACAAAACATCAACTTGTCTCCATCCTGTAGGCAAAGTGGATTTACTCTTTCCTTGAGGAACAACACAGGTTTTTTCAAGTCCAGTAAAACTTAAATACAATTGCCTCTGGCTGAAGATCAGTAATCTCCACTACACCAGATGATGTGCAGTAGACCACATCAAATCCTGATTGCTCCTCTTGATTTGAAAACTTATGACCAAAAGTAGGATTATCTTCTCTACACTCAACCAATATATACTGTGGAACTGGAACAGGGACAAGATATATACAATAAGTTCTCTTGTATAGAAAATAGAAGAATGGAGGGGGGCGGGGGAGTATACAGCAATCATTTATCCATTTTAATTCTATGATCTTGCTGGGAAGATCTTGCAAGGGACTTCTGTACATTGGGTAGATAATTTTTTTGTTAAACTCCAATTCTGCTCCTTAGGATATTGTCCTTCCCAGCAATTGGTTCTTCCCCTGAAAGGCCCTTCCTTTTCTGTTATTCACTTTGTTCACACCTACATTGGCCATCTGAGAATATGTTCTCTTTGTCCAGTTATTTTCAAACTGCTTTCTTTTCATATAAAATGGGAGAACCAAACATGATTTTGCCTGTTAGTCTCTTTTATTCCAGGCTCTTTCCAAAAACAATCAGCAAGCTTCTATTTAATTTCACTAAGTTGTCTGTGCCAATGGTCACACTCATTTTTTTGCTTAACAAAATTCTTCCATTTGTTATTGTTCCTTGATTTTTAGACCCTGTCCCTATACCTGTGAACTTAATTCTGTGTACCATGAGACTACAATGTTATTTTCTTTTTCCCAAGATATTTTGTTTAGCTGGAGGGAGTTTCTTTGTATCACAATCTTTATTGTGAGGTTCAGATACTTACTTTGAGATAATTTGAACAATTCATATGTTTCAACAATTTGTGTAATTACCAATTCTTGATTTAATCCTTCATGCAATTCACTTCTGAGTTTTAATCAGCCCTTTGTTGCTCAAAGTATTGCTTACAAATATCTATTACTATTTGGTTTTGAGAATCACTTGACTTTTCAACCCTACATGTACTTAAATTTAACGATTTTCTATAGACTTTTCATTCTTGCTTGCAAATCATCTGATTATTTTGTGTGCTTACCAATTTCTTGTAACAGCTTGTAAACATAAACAACAGCAACCAACACTCATTACTAACATTTTATTCTTTCTTTTTTTTCCTTGGGGCTGTAAGTTCATTAGGTACCTGATCTAATTTTTATGTTATTGCAGTTGAGAGTTTTGCCAAATATCACTCTGGTGCATATTATCAATCAGCTTCCTTTTGTCTTTCAGTAATAATTTCTTAGCCCTTCACTGTCTTGTATGTAGGCTATTTTAGGGGTTTTGCTATAGGAGAGCCATACTCTTTGGAGAAGTTCAGTGCCGTCCAGGATGGGCAAGATTATATTGCAATAACAATAATCCTTGCTACTGGAAGAAAATAAAGTTTATTTCTTACATATGATATATGTCAAATGTAAATTGACAGGGGATCTTGGCTTATTGTAACTAAACAGGGACCTGAGATGACAGAGGCACCATCTACTTTTATGATCACTTTAGCAAGGGAAAGATAATGTGGCCTACAATTCCCTAGCCCTTCAAACTTTCACACTGAAGTGTCACATGGCACTGTTATATTTCATTGACCAAAACAAGTCATGTAATCATAGGGCAGGAAAGTGAGCCTACTATAGGGCCGGAAATTAGGTAACAGGATACAATTGCACTAGCGATTACAAAAGCACTAGTTGTTATAGCACTTTCTTCTACTAGTGAATTCACTTTTAAAAGTCAAATTCTTGCATACACATTGACGCAATCATGCATAGTACTATATCTAATCGAATGACACTCAGTTTATTTAAAGGTGATGAGAGGTTAAATGGAGCCACTAGGTTGATCAAAATAAAGCACTGCAGTTCAAAAACTGGAAAAACAAAGAGTGTTGTTAAAAGATCCAAGTGTCATTTCCCAAGAAATAAAGAATAATAGTTGTTTATTACTGGGATGCTAACTTATTATTGCTAAGATATAAGATATTTTTCACTTCAGTTTTATATTCGATTTCATTTGCATTAAAGTCATAAACATTAAACTTGTACATATACGTAAACATATATGTATATATATACACATAACCACACACATACATGTATATATACACATACATATATATGTAAAACAGAATTTTATGAGAATCCTTGAGAGGAAGAATGTTGTTGAAATTAATGTTTTTAGAAATCAAAATACTATGATGTTTAATACTATCACAAAGAAAGTAAAAATAATTTGAGAAAAGTACATTCTGGTATACACAAGAGCATAGTAGACAAAGAATACACTAAGGAGAATAATAAAGATGAGCAATGGTCTCAATAATTTCTCAACCAACACATTGTTTCTTGTAGTAAATTACATTTCCATTCTTCATTTTTTAATCAGACGGAGCAAGTGACTCCTTTGAACCACAAACGTTTAATAATTCCAAGCACTAGACCTGGCACAGTGGCTTATGCCTGTAATCCCAGCACTTTGGGAGGCCAAGATGCACAGATCACCTGAGGTCAGGAGTTTGAGACCAGCCTGGCCAACATGGTGAAAACTCGTCTGTACTAAAAATACAAAAATTAGCCAGGTATGGTGGCGGGCACCTGTAGTCTCAGCTACTTGGGAGGCTGAGACAAAAGAATCACTTGAACCCAGGAGGCAGAGGTTGCGGTAAGCTGAGATCGTACCACTGCACTCAAGCCTGGGCGACATGAGCGAAAAATAAAAAAAAAATTCCAAGCACTGTAACATTTAACCATCAAATGTTAAATACATGTATTATGGGAAATTATATTGCTTTAGTTATTGTAGACTCTAGATTCTAAGGACTATGTTTGTCATAGAAAATTAATCTTTTTCAATATTCTTTAAACAAAATCATTAGCCTTTGGATAATTAATCCACTGCTATACACACACAAACACACACACACACACACACATACACACACTCAGTAGACAGAAAGCTAGCTAGATAGCTAGATGACTGACAGATCGATATATTACATATTTATATATTGTATGTATATTAATTTGTAAATATAATTTAGATCATCTTAAAGGCTGTCTTGCCCAGCAACATTTATTAAGATTTAAAAGCAGAGGATCTGGAAACAAGCTGCCTAAGTTCAATTCTGATGCCATTAAGTCTTAGCTGTGTTGTTATCCTTCTTGTGGTTCAATTTCCTTATCTGTATACTTTGTATCATAACATCCTTCATTTCACTTTTGTAAGGAGCAATTAGAAAAATAACAATTTCACAGGAAGCATTCAATATCTGTTAGCTAATATCATTATTGTTTATGCAAAAGCTACAGGCAGTTTATGTCTACTTTTCTCTGAAATCTTCTTAAAATAAAGGATATCTTTAGCATACTGAATGAAAATACACTGAAAAGCCTTGTTCTTCTATGCTGTCCACTTGTTAAGGTCGATGAGTACATGAACGGGCTAGTAAGTGCAAACATCAGTTATGAGTCTGCTGCTTATTTCATCATTGTTCATGAGTACAGGTTAAGCATATCTACTTGCTTCATGTCAATACTCAATGGATTCTACTAAAAGAGGAAATAAAATGAAAAAATGCTACAGACTACTACATTTGCTACAGACGGCTACAGACTGCTACATTTGGGCATTAAGAAGAAGGGAATTCTGTCATGTATTACAACATGGATGACATGTTTTGAGGACATTACACTAAGTGAAATAAACCAGTCACAGAAGCACAAATGATGTATGATTTGTCAAATTCATAGAAACAGAGTAGAATAATGGTTTCCAGGGTCTGGTGATGGAGGAAATGCAGAATTGCTTTATGATGGCTATTAAACTTCAGTATATTTAAAATGAAGAAGTTCTAGAATTTTGCTACACGTTTGCATATAGTTAATAGTACACTTAGAAATTGTTAAGAGAGTAAATCTAATGTTATGTGGTTTTCTTTCCACAATAAAAAAAAATTATAACAATAACCGAAAGAGCAATAAAGTATGACAAAACGAAATGAGAGGAAAAACAAAACACATGCACATACATGCACATACATGTACACATACAAAAATACACACTGGGGGCCGGGCCTGGTGGCTCACGCCTGTAATCTCAGCATTTTGGGAGGCCGAGGCAGGTGGATCACCTGAGGTCAGGAGTTCGAGACCAGCCTGACCAACATGGAGAAAACGTCTCTACTAAAACTACAAAATTCACCAGGTGTGGTGGTGGCACACACCTGTAATCTCAGTTACTCGGGAGGCTGAGGCAGGAGAATTGCTTGAACCTGGGAGGCGGAGGTTGTGGTGAGCCAAGATTGTGCCACTGCACTCCAACCTGGGCAACAAGAGTGAAACTCCATCTCAAAAAAAAAGAAAAAAAAAATACATACTGAGTTCCAAACACTAATGTTTCTGAAATATTTATCAGGTGAAGAGAAGCATTATTTGGCAAATTTGCATAAAATATTTCCCAAACATATGCCCCCTTTCAGCAAAACATGTCCTTACAAAGAGATTTCCTGAAATCTATTATCCTGCATGTATCAGTAGCAACATTAATCCATTTAATTTACAAAAAAGGCAAATATTATGTTTAGTATATACATATACACTTTTTTCATTCTAATAAATATAGACGCATTTTGTAATTCTAAAGTTTTACTCTTGTTAGAGGTTTTTATGAAAAATAGGAAAAGTATGTGTAGCTATGAATGTCAAAAATAAGACATTTGTTTTTCATTTCCTACAACTGCGAGATGACGGAAAATGAATTTATATATAAATATATTCATGGTGTATACCATATTTATAAAACTCCACAAAACATCAGTCTTTAACTAAATAGTGAAACCATGTATTCCAATATTTCACAGCGTTCTCCATAGTTTTCTGTGCAACTGTCGAAGGGTTCCTTCTTTTATCTTCTGTTGAAATGCTTTATGGAAATTAAAGCTTAACTTCAGAACTTCAGAGTAAGCAGCAGAGAATGAAATAGCTTGGAAGAGACAGAGATGTGCAAAATCATCAGCTGTTTCTAAAGATGTATGGCAAAGCTCAGGATTGAAAATTGAAGTTGAATGTGGCAACTTAACAGACACAGAAGAGTTTTTCTTTATACAGTACATCCAAATTTCTTTTAGAAGATGTTTTTTGAAAGAATTCTGGTGACGGAAAAATTATTTGAAACTTGGAAATAAGGCAAAAATATGGGCAGCAAGTCCACTCGATGTCACATGGTGATAATGGCCATCTGAAGATTATGTAAAGAAATGTATTTAATTTGTATTAAATCTTAATGAATTTATATGTATATATAAGAACAAATGAGTTGAATAACGTTTACAATTATTGTTTTTATAATTTCATAATTTCATAAAACACTTGAATGTACCTTTTGGAAACTTATACTTACACTGCCAACTGTTATGGGATATTGTGAAAATATTCATATGGAAATAAACTGTTTACTCCTGACAAATCCAGTATATTCTTAGGCACATGTCTTTTAGGCACATGTCTGCCTGAAAGTTCTCATACTTTGAGAATAAAATCTGATTGGATTAAATTCACATTCTCTGGGAAGGAAATGGCCTACAATTCTTGACACCTTTATTTCTGAATTTAGATAGGTAACAATAGAGACATATTATTCAGCTATTGACACAATTTCTTAACATCTAACTTTATCAGGGCAAAAGGTATTTCTTTATTATTTAACAGATAGGATACTATTATATACAGCCTGTCATACACTTGCAAGGTCAGAAATGGACCTTTGTATTTTATTAATGTTTTGGACATTTTTGTATTTGAAGATAGGAGAAATTATTCATTCTGTCAACTTAAAATACATAATACAGCAGCATTGATTGAAAATAGAAGACATCTGTAATCCCAGCACTTTGGGAGGCCGAGACGGGTGGATCACGAGGTCAGGAGATTGAGACCATCCTGGCTAACACAGTGAAACCCCGTCTCTACTAAAAAATACAAAAAACTAGCCGGGCGAGGTGGCGGGCGCCTGTAGTCCCAGCTACTCAGGAGGCTGAGGCAGGAGAATGGCGTGAACCCGGGAGGCGGAGCTTGCAGTGAGCTGAGATCCGGCCACTGCACTCCAGTCCGGGCGACAGAGCGAGACTCCGTCTCAAAAAAAAAAAAAAAAAAAAGAAAAGAAAAGAAAATAGAAGACATTTAATGAAAGATAAGAGTTAAAACAATTCATACCTTAATTTAGGCATTTATTAAACTTTCAAAATGCACTAATATTATTTGACAGAAATCATTTAGTTCTGCACTTGCCATTGATTACATTAAGGTTATGAAACTTTCAAAATGCACTAATATTATTTGACAGAAATCATTTAGTTCTGCACTTGGCATTGATTACATTAATGTTCTCTACAGCTTTTTAAATCTCTCAATATAATTCTAAATATAAACCTCCTAAATAATGAATATTGGGGTTTAATATTCATGACGTTAATCTCCTCCCAAAATTGAACTTTGAAATCAAGTTGTCTCCTTTCAAAAGCATTGTTAGGAAGTTAAAAATTTGACTAAATAAAATAAATTGATTTTTAAGACAAAATAATGGTCAATTTGATTGAAGTTTTACACTGAAACATTTGTTTTGTTGTATTGATAGAATTTTCCAAGTGAATATAATACATAAAATAGAGAAATAGTAACTAAATGGGAAGAATGGTATATTTTTAAAAATCAAATTTTATATAAACATTGGAATTTTATCTTTCATCTAATTTAACAGTATTTTAATGCATCTTACATTTGGCAATTTGGTTTTACCAATTTAATATTTCAAAAAATGTATATAATTAAAACATCATAAGAAAAAATTTGTTCACACAGCCTTTTTCATTATTTTTTTGAAATTTATAGATGACATGATAATTGTTCATATTTATCTTTTAAAAAAACAGATTAAAAACCTCAAATTGGTTTCATCTATGACTTGAGCTAATGCTGAACTTAATGCCTGAAGTTGCTTCTTAACACATGCATTTCTCTATGTTTCTGTTACACGTTCTTCCTCGCTTCTATGGTTCATTACCCCTTCATTTGATAATTCAGCACTAGCCTCAGCATTATTCTCATCATGTTCATCATGTTCGTTTTCTGTCGGAGGAATGACTGGTGATGGAGGTGGAGAGGGGGTAGACATCACAGTTTTTAACTCTTCTTTGGTCTTTTCCAAGTCTTCCTGGGTTGCAAAAGCTTTGTGTTGCCACTCAGTAGCTTCCTCTTCCTTTTTCTTCTTGGCTTCTTCTAGAAGTGCAATCTTGGCAGTGAATTCAGCAAGTGCTGCTAGCTGCTCCTGATTCATCTGGTCGGCAGCTTGTTTTGCTATGGCAGACTTCGCCTCTTCAGCAGCTCAATGCTCCTTTTCAAGCCGCTCTGCTTCCTATTTTGCTCGTTTTCATTTTTGATCCAGTTCTAGAGCTGTTCTTCTAGTTCTTTCTGGGCTTTAATTGTCAGTTCTTCAATTTATTTTAGACGTTCCATTAGCTCTTCCTTTTCACTTTCTATTCTTTCCTTTTCCTTTTCTGCTATTTCTCTTTTCTTCTTTTCATTCTCTAATTGTGCCCTTTCCAACTGCTTATGATGTTTCTCCTCCCTAGTCTGAGCCTTCATCTGTTGTACTTTAATAGTATCAGGCTTCCTTCTTTGCATGTATAGTTCATAGTTTCCCATACATAAGGCCAAAATCCCCTTATTGATTCTCAGACGAAGTGCATAAAAAACAAAATCAGGTGCCTTTTTGTCTGTTGGCTTTACAACAAAGCTTTTGTCATTAAATGAAATATTTCTGATTTCACTCCAGGGAAAACCAATTTTAGGTGTTAACTTGTCATCATGCTCATAAACATTCAGACTCAAAGCATCAACACCTAGCCACAATTCAGTTCCCTTTTTATTTTTATTCTCATATTTTTTATTTTATTATTATTATTATTATTATTTTTTTTTTTTTTGAGATGGAGTCTTGCTCTGTCACCCAGGCTGGAATGCAGTGGCGTGATCTCGGCTCACTGCAACCTCCACCTCGCGGGTTCAAGTGATTCTCCTGCCTCAGCCTCCTGAGTAGCTGGGATTACAGACGCAAGCCACCAAGCCTGGCTATTCTTTTGTATTTTTAGTAGAGACGGGGTATCCCTCATGTTGGTCAGGCTGGTCTCGAACTCCTGACCTCGTGATCCGCCTGCCTCGGCCTCCCAAAGTGCTGGATTAAAGGAATGAGCCACCACGCCCGGCCCCCTTTTTATTTTTTATTTCAAAATAGTTGACACCATATATTTCTAGATCTTGTGCAATCTTCAGCTATTCCATCAAAGAATCCTCCCTTAGCGTTACTCTATGTTCTTCATGTCCGTTCTGTATTCTTTCTTTCCACTGTTCTTTTGTTAGTTTGTGTTGTTCCAATACATGCTGGGGTAGGAGTCTATCATTAGCCAGGTAGCCTGGCTTATGAATCTCTTTATTATAATCTACATACTTGGCTTGGACTGCACAGGAAGCCAAAATAACTGCAGTTTTTGGCGGGCAATATATTTCATCCTTTAAGATGGCTTCTTAAACTTGCAGGAAGAGTCTCTGGATTATTTCTTGAATTAATTCCTCAGAAACATCTTCAGGAAAAATTTAGCTCTAAACTTGAACTGTAAAGGATTCTCTTTTTTAACATCTTGCTGTGTCACCTTTTTATTTAGTTTAAGCCATGTAGGATAACCTTTGCTGTCTACATACAGCAGCCCAAAAAAACAGACCTCACGCTAACCAACTGTTTTCACCACCTGGTCAAAAAGTTGTTTGCCAGTTGTATTGGGCACAAAATGATGTTCTTCATGCTGAGAATGTTAAAGCAGTGCGTGATAAGTACAAGAGTGTGCAACAGATTCGACAACGCAATACAAAGCAGTATATCGATGAGTTTGAAGCAATATGAGAGCTGTTATTTTGCATATATGTTCTGCATAAGCTGAACCACCAACAGAGAAAAGCAGGCCTTTGCGGATATGATGGAATGTATCTCACCTTGTCAAAGCACTTATACCAGTTTGACTGTGCTAGCTAAAAGACAAATTTAAGGGGAGCTCTTCAGCATTAAGGCAGTATGATATCATGCTTGGTTTTCTTTTACTTTTGGTCCAGGGAATGGAGAATGGTGTTCCATTGCCTCCTTTCACATTCTTTCTTTTTCTTTTTATTTTCTGTTGAAGATTAACACTAATTAGCATGTCTGACAAATGCGTATGTGTGGTTTCAGTTCTATGTACATTTTAAAGGATAATGGTGAACATTTTAATGGGTTTCCCTTGCCTCTTCCATATTTAACCCGTATATATTTCCACATTCTATCTCACTCACATTTTCTCAGTGTGCCCTTCTCATATCTGCCATGCCCATAGCCGTAATTCCACCATCATACAGATCAGGCAGTGTTTAAAATGATGGTAGGTAGCAGAGTGGACAGTCTTGGATCATTATGTAGAATAAGGCTATGAATCATGAAAGAGATTAGAACATTTAATAATGTATGTACAGCTGGTGGTTAGTTTTTTAAATCCAAATTTAATTACCTAATTGGATATTTGATATTTGGTTATCTAATCACAGTCATCTTTAACAGCTACACTGATTGGTGGATTATCTCCTGTAATCCTTTGATGACTTTTTTTGCCTACCGTTTCACAGAGGTTTGGACAGCAGTAGTAGTTCCCTAGGACAGTTTATTGATGAAACAGTCTCTGCAAGAGTTTTAAAGTTTTGTTCTTTTGTAGACTGATTTAGAAAAACAGATGATTAATAAAAGAAAATATACATTTGTTGGTAACTGATTTTAATTATTTTTTAAAACCTGGACCTTTCTGGAAGGGCAGCATATAAAAATGTCAGTCCTGAGGAGGAGACAACAATACTACCTCACTACTACACCCGCGATGACTGGTTGTTCAAACACAATGGAGTGTGTAAGCTATATGTTTTATAATTCATAATGATAGTCTCAATCACCGAGAAATACTTTTGAAATTTCATTTTTCCTCAGAATATCTTAAGAGTGCTAAATTTTTAGCTGCCTTTTTATTGAGCCAAACTGTGGGATTCTGATTTGCGTTAAAATTGTAAGCTCCTCACTGGTATACTATCATCCTGGAGGGGTGCTATATGGCTGAGGAAGAGTGAGAGAGAGAATAAGAGAGAGAGAGAGTGTGTGTGTTTATGTGTGTGTGTGTGTGTGTGTGTGTGAGAGAGAGAGAGAGAGAGAGATGCTAATCTTGTAGCATATGAAGAATGTCTGTACCTTGATATGATAGTTACATAATCAATTTAATATATTTGGTTTCTAGATCACTGTGCTTATTGTTTTCAATATCTAATTAAAATACTTAAATTTGGTTTGTTAATTCTATTTTAGAAATTATAATTTTAGTTTATATTAATTTCAATTATATCTTACTGAAGAAATCTTTCCAGTTAGGAGGCTCTAATATTCACATGTTCTAATACTTTGTTTATTGTAAAACAGCTAAATTTGGAGACACGTAAAGCCTTGTTTACACTATGTGGTTCAGCTACTTTCCATTTAGTATTACACACTCAAATTTACATTTATCTATTAAAATTGCCATTTTATTAAACATTTTCATGCACAGTAGATTCAAGTTGTGTCTGAAAATAACGCTTGTGCTTTTTGGATTTTGCTGACTTTGAAAGGATTAATCTGGGCAGACATTATGAAAAAGAAAGGTTGCATTTAATATATTTTTTGAATTTTGTAGAACAAAACATAGCTGGTGAACCTTGAAGTAACTCTTGTACCACGGTTGTGCATATGCTTCAGAATCCTATGGAAGAGAATGTTTCTACTTGCAGTACATCAAAGGAATGGATGGCGGACCCTACTATTCGTGTTTTGAAACATAAATATTCACTTTAAAGAAATTGCCATAATAGATAAAAACCTGAACTTTCATTGGATTTCCTCATTTTGAATTATGTGCATTACCACAGCTACATCAGTTTGATACAGTATTGAAAAATTATCAGATATATTTTGCTGTTTATGATCTATTTGTAGATTAGGATTAAAATGAATTTAATCCCTTTTTTAAGGCTGTGTGAATTTTTCTAAACAAGAACCATTTGCAATATGGATTTTCTTTCATTTGTTTGTTAGTTTGTTTGTTTGAGACGGAGTTTTGCTTTTGTTGCCCAGGCTGGAGTGCAATGGCACGATCTCAGCTCGCTGCAACCTCTGCCTCAGCCTCCCAAGTAGCTGGGATTACAGGCATGTGCCACCACCCCCGGCTAATTGCAATATGGATTTTCAAAGAGATTAAACCAATTTTAACTTATTATTAACAGTCTCGAGCACATGTTCATATAGTCAATGTAAAAATGCACTAATGAGTATTTGGTAAATCCCAGTAGGCTTTTACCAGTAGCATAATTTTGTGTTGTACAATTAAGTTACAATTACATCTCTAATTTTGGATAATATTCATTGGTTGACAACAAAGTGACAAAAGCTTATGCCAAAAAAAGCCTCAAATTAATTGAACGTATTTATGGTGTACAGTATGATGCTTCAAGGTGTGTATATATTATATAACAATCAAATCAGGGAAATTACAACATCCATGACTTCAAACATAATTTTTTTGTGGTGACAACATTCAGTCTTCTATCTATCTTGAAATATATGCTGTATTATTATTTGCTGTAGTCACCCTACTGTGTAATAGAACACCAGAATATTCTTCCTAACTGTACCATTGTATCCATTGACCAACCTCTTCCATTCCCCCTCTCCTTTCTACCCTCCTCAGCCTCTAGTAACCACTATTTTACTCTCTAAATCTATAAAATCAGCCTTTTTAGATTCCACATATGAGTGAGATCATGTGGTATTTGTCTTTTTATGTCTGGCTTATTTCACTTCATATAATGTCCTCCAATGTTCATTCGTGTTGCCACAAATGACAGGATTTCATTCTGTTTTATGGCTGAGTAGTATTCTATTGTGTATGTATGTATGTATGTATGTGTGTGTATATATGCACAAATCAGGGAAATTACCGTATATATGTATATGTACATATACACATTTTCTTTATCCACTTATCTATAGATGGGCATTTGTATATTGGCTATTGTGAACAGTGCTGCAACAAGCATGGGAATGAAAATATCTCTTCGACACACTGATTTCATTCCCTTTGGATATATACCCAGTGGTGGGATTCCTGGATCATATGGTAATTCTATTTTTAATTCTTTGAGGAACTTCCATCACCAATGGTGCTTCAGAGTTAGTTCTCTTTTCTCAATGGCCTCACCAGCATTTGTTATTTTTTTGTGTTTTAGATAATAATCATTTTGACTGGGGTAAAGTAATATATCAATGTGGTCTTGATTTGCATTTTCCTTATGTTTAATGACCTTGAGAATTTTTTCATGTTATCTGTTGGAAATTTAAATGTGTTATTTTGAAAAATGTCTATGCAGGGCTTTGTTCTTTTTTTTTTTTTTTTTTTTTTTTTTTTTTTTTTTTTTTTTGACTTAGTCTCGCTCTGTCACCAGGCTGGAGTACAGTGGCATGATCTCAGCTCACTGCAACCTCCACGTCGCAGGTTCAAGAGATTCTCCTGCCTCAGCCTCCCCAGTAGCTGGAACTACAGGCGCATGCCACCACGCCCAGGTAATTTTTGTATTTTTAGTAGAGATGGAGTTTGACCATATGTCCAGGATGGTCTTGATCTCTTGACCTCATGATCCACCCGCCTCGGCCTCCCAAAGTGCTGGGATTACAGGGGTGAGCCACTGCGCCCGCCCTGACTCATTTTTTAATCAGATTATTTAGTTTTATACTATTGAGTTGTTTGTGTTCCTTATATATTCAGATATTAACCAGATATATAGCTTACAAATACTTTCTCCCATTCTGTAGGTTGCCTCTTCACTCTGTTGATAGTTTCCATTGCTCTGAAGATGCTTTTTAGTTTGATGTAGTCCCATTTGTCCATTTTTGCATTAGGCGCCTGTGCTTTTGAGGTCTTATACAAAATATCCTTGCCCAGCCCAATTTCATGAAGAGTTTCCTCTATGTTTGCTTTTAGTCGTTTCATAGTTTTGGTTTTACATTTAAGTATTTAATCCAATTTGAGTTGATTTTTGTGTATGGTGAGAGATAGGGATCTAGTTTCATTCTTCTGCATGTGGATATACAGTTGTCCCAGCACCATTTATTGAAAAGACTGTCTTTTCCTCCATGTCTATTATTGGCATTTTTGTCAAAAACAAGTTGGTTGTAAATGCATGAATTTATTTCCAGGCTGTCCTCTCTGTTTTATTGGTCTGCGCGCCTGTTTTTATGCCAGTACTGATCTGTTTTGTTTACTGTAGCTTTGTATATTTTGAAGTCAGGTAGTGTGGTGTCTCTAGCTTTGCTTTTTTTTTTTTTTTTTTTTTTTTTTTTTGCTCAAGATTGCTTTGGCTGTCTGAGGTCTTTTACAATTGCACATGAATTTTAAGATTGTTTTTTCTGTTGCTGTGAAGAATGACTTTTTTTTTAAGAGTCTCACTCTGTTGCCCAGGTTGGAGTGCAGTGGCATTATCTTGGCTCACTGCAACTTCCGCCTCCCAGGTTCAAACGATTCTCCTGTCTCAGTCTCCCTATTAGCTGGAATCACAAGTGCCCACTACCACACCCAGCTAATTTTTGTAGTTTTAGTAGAGACAGGGTTTCACCATGTTGGCCAGGCTGTCCTCGAACTCCTGACCTCAGGTGATCCACCTGCCTCGGCCTCCCAAAGTGCTGGGATTACAGGCATGAGCTGTCACTGGTATCTTGATAATGATTATATTGAATCTGTAGATTGCTTTGGGTAATGTGAACATGTTAATAATATTAATTCTTCCAATCCATGAACAGGGGATATCTTTTTATTTATTTGTGTTCTCATCATTTCCTTTATTTTCTGAGACAGTATCTCACTCTGTCACCTAAGGTGTAGTGCAGTGGCATGATCACAGCTCATTGCAGCCTCAACTTCCAGGGCTGAATCGATCCTCTCACCTCAGCCTCTTGAGTAGTTGGAAGTACGGGCATGCACCACTATGTTCAGCTAACTTTTTTCTAACTTTTTATGTTTTTGTGGAATCAGAGTCTCACTATGTTGCCCAGGATGGTCTCAAACTCCTGGACTCAAGCAATCCTCCACCTCAGCCTCACAAAGAGTTAGGATTCGATTTCTTTCATCAATGTTTTATAGATTTCATCATAAATATCTTTCAGCTCCTTGGTTAAGCTTATTTCTAGAGGTTTTTTTGTTTGTTTGTTTTCTTTTTCTTTTTTTTTTTTGTAGCTACTGTAAATGGAATTGCTTTCCTGATTTATTTCTCAGATAGTTCACTACTGGCATAGAGAAAAGCTACCAATTTTTAACCACTCTTATCTTCACTTCACAGTTGGCAAATAGTTTTTACATTCATTGTCTCCATCTTTATCTACTTAAGTTGCCTATGAGATAGTTTGGACAGGTAAAATTATCGCCACTTTTACATTTTGGATAAATAATCTCAGGCACAAAATATATAAATGACTTTCCTCAAGATTGCTATGCAATCAAGTGGTGGAGTCAGAACTTATTCTCCAGTTCAGATCTTGAATAGAAGGCCCTGGAACACACAGTTTATGTTTAGAAATAGTTTGTTATCATAACACAATACCTTCTTTAAAGCATTGATAATTTAACTTCCTTCTAATTTATTAGAGCTTGTAGTTTTTCTGTTATTCAATTTACTAAAATATTTCATAAGTGATAACTAATATTTTATATGGAGTCAAAATGTTCTGTTCCTCTAATGCTTGGAAAAATGAAATATGACCAGCTGTCTGAATGTACACATGAAAAATTTCAACGTGTGTATAAGGGAAAATTCTGGTGATTCCAAGGATGAGATAATTAAATCAATTTACCTTTGCAAAGGGAAACTGTTCTGGGAATTATTTAAGGTGGTTAAATTGCATAGCTTTCCCTCCACAAGCTGTCAACACTAAAGAGATTAAGACTTCATTTGCAAGCTTTATTTTTAATGTAAAATGACAGTAATTGACATTTTAAAACTGTATGGTACAGTACTCTACATGACACAAGTAGAAACTTGTACAGCTTTGGAGCCTAGCTCTTGTACATATTTGCTCCACTTGTCTATTACAAGATCTGGGGTGTTTTTAGTAGTTGAATCTTTTAAATATTATCTTCCCTATTAGAATGCAAAAACACTGCTTGTGATGATACTAAGGAAAATCAACTTAAGGACACAGAGTACACATTACTTTTGACTACTGATCCTCCTTTAAAACTGAAAGAGCTTGTACTCTCAAAGTATAATACTCTATGAACCACTTGCCCATTTGCATAATTTGCTTTTCAGTGCAAAGTATTAGGCCCTGACCCAGATTACCTCAAAGTGAATTGTCAGCAAGCCGATAAAATATTGAGCAGATGGATGTCATTTTTCAAAATTAGGCTTTCTTTGACAATAATCATTCTTGATGTTCTATGATAATAAGAATCAGTAGGAAGAATTCATCAAGCATTTCCTTATGTAGACAGGTATATAGCTTACATAGAAACCAAAAGATGACTGACAAAAAGCAGAAAACTCTTCCTAATTTCAAAAAGAAATGTGGGTACATACATATACATAGTAATACAGCTCCTTGAAGTCCAAAAAGACAATATATTTATCTTTGCTAAGCATATTACAGAATCCTTCCTTTTTACTCTATATGTGAGTCTGGGAAGTTTTCATGTCCATTCCCAGTTTCTATGCATTGTAGTTTTGAAGGCATAAAAAGATAATCGTATTTTATAAAGAACAATCTGCCTCTTCAATTAATGCCCCATGCTAAATTTGAAATTTACATCCTACACACCACTCTGGTTACAAAATAATTAATTTGATTCAGATGTTTAATTAAGCATGACAAGGAGGCTTTAGTTTTAAGTTAAGAGAGAAAAAAAATGAAAGAGTTGCTTTGGAAAAGCCTAGAGCATATTTTGCAGAGCATCTTGGAACAAACAGTTTTAACTGAAAGACTTAGCCTATTCCTTTGATGACTTCATTAACAAGTCAAAATATTCAGACCCATGAGGCCTATGACAGAGAATACTCTAGTAGCTAGATGTAGGACACATAGAATTTGGGCTTTTTGATCAAATTGTAATAAATATATTTAATTAAGCAGGCTTTGCCTGGGGAATTAAAAGAAAGAAAAGAAAAGTGCCTCTTATTTATTTTTTGAACCAATGTTTCCTCATTCTATGTTAACTGAAAGGATCTTTTATTTATAGATATTATTATGACCTCCATAATACACCCATTATACACATATTCACTTTCTTTTTGCTCTATTTTATTGTACAAACTCTTTTTGTTGATGTTCAAAACTGTAATTAAAGCCAAGTCTTCATGTTTTCCCCTTTACTAACACTTACATTTTGTTGTATGCAAAAGAACAAAAGAGTGAATCTTATCATGGTGATTTATTTGATTCTCAACTTTAGTGACATGTACATCTGTACCCACATAGAATGGGAAGAAATCAGTGAACATTCACAGAAATGGCATAAATGCAAACTTGAATTTTTAAAAATGCAATATTCATTAGACAATCTGCAATTGTTTTTTGTATTTTTTAAATTTTCATTTACAACAATATTTCCTGTAGAATTACAGTCACTATTAATAAGTCACAAAATGTCAAATTGGCTGATGAATGCTCTCATATCTCAGATTTACAGCAGTAGCTATGCTCAAAGTTGAAAGATGTTTTTAAACAGGCAGCAGTTTTATACAAATCCTTACAAATAACTCATGGATACAAAGTCAGGTGATGAACTTCGTTTAATAATATTTAACTGAGGGAAAGGAGGGAAATCCATGGTAGTCACAGATGCATATGGCATGATGTTGAAATCTCAGCTCCTGGTCGGGCGCGGTGGCTCAAGCCTGTAATCCCAGCACTTTGGGAGGCCAAGACGGGTGGATCACGAGGACAGGAGATCGAGACCATCCTGGCTAACACGGTGAAACCCCATCTCTACTAAAAACTACAAAAAACTAGCCGGGCGAGGTGGCGGCGCCTGTAGTCCCAGCTACCCGGGAGGCTGAGGCAGGAGAATGGCGTGAACCCGGGAGGCGGAGCTTGCAGTGAGCTGAGATCCGGCCACAGCACTCCAGCCTGGGTGACAGAGCGAGACTCCATCTCAAAAAAAAAAAAAAAAAAAAAAAAAAAAGAAATCTCAGCTCCAGGGAAGATGTTTCAAATCCCAGAGTTTCTGATTTTCTCATATGCTCTATTTCTCCTCTCCAGCCCTCCTAAAAGCCAGTGAAAACCCACCACTGTTACTAGTGGCAGAATGTTGTATCTATCACCTAATATCTGACAGAAAAAATCCACTTGAACTATTGTTCTATTGACATAGTATTCCTGGTGTAACAGTAGGTTGTGTGACCATTCTCTATCTTCAAAAATGTCTTAGGATTTGAATCTAGTCCAATCTTACTTGCAACATTAATTCAAGGAATCATGGGTGTGTGCTGGATTCTACTAAGTCCTTCTGAGTACTGGGAACTATAGACTAAGCACCTGTATTTCATTGTCAAAGTGGTTTATCAAGTGACGAGTAATTAGTATTGATGAGATGCAACTGCATCAGAAAATAGATACCAATTTTGTACTCTGAAGGAGCTATGTGACTAGCAAGGTATGAAAGTTGAAGAGACTTCAGAGCCACTCAATTTCTGGAACAGAAGTGGTCTGTGCCAATCCAATCTCATCTAGTAAGATCACACATATTCTAAGGATGGAGTGACCGGGGCATGGGAATTTGTGCTTATGAATCATAAAACGATGATTATGTTGTTGCTGTGCATGCTGTGTTGCTGCCTGCCCTGTATTCCTTCTTCAAATTAATAAACTTGATGTTGGGTGAAGTCTAACATGTCTCATGAGTTTGTCAAGCCGAACTTAGAGCACTCTTTCTGGTTTATCAGAGTGGACACTGTATACATCTATTTCATTGAGCTTCTACTTCATATTAAAAGTGTATCTTTGGCTTTCCCATTTGATTTTAGTTTTTCCTGCTTCTCATGCTATTCTTTTGCTTTCAATTCAAAAGCCCTTGCTCCTTCTCCCATCCCTTAAACTTGTAAATTTGGCACTGAAGTGAATGGATCAAATTGTTAGACTTACACAGATCTGGATGTGCATCCTAGCTTTGCAACTCAAGGGCAGTTTTAGGTAGTGAAAATTAGTTAACCTTTGGAGATTCAATTTCTTATTGGTATACTAGGTCCTATATATCTCATAATTTTATTTAAATTGTATAACACATATAAAGTTATTTTAAATGGATAAATGGCTTAATGAATGAGAACAAACCAGTAAATATACTTACATGAACTTATATGTTGCAAAAATTAAGAATAACTGCCATCTATCTTTGTATCTTATAATACCTGACATGGAGGAGCCCTGTATCTATTAAGGACATATACTGTGCCATATATTTACATAGATTATATTATACAAACTGTCACTATAAACACTATATTCATTTTATAGAGGAAAATTAGAAGCTTTGAATTTTTTAATAATCTGAACTTTATTAAATATGACTGCTAGGAATTGAGGACAATTTATCAATTTTATCAAGAGCATTGTGTCAATATAATCATATTTAATTTTCAAAACAACCCTGTAATTACTGTTATTATTCCATTTCACAGATGAAAGAAGTGGATATTTAAAAGAATTATTAGCATGTAATGGAGCAAGTATTAAAATCCAAGTGTGTATGACTCTAAAGTCTATAATCTTTCAATTAATAATGCTGCTATGAATGAATTCAGTGACTAGAACATAATATGGAAATGATATATATTTGATGAATGACTACATAACACTTTTATAGTTTGCTCTTTAGGAGTAATATGATTTTATTCTCATTCTCTAGTGGGAGTGCCACTTCTATCAACCTGTGGATGACACAAAAACATCTGGCAGATATTCCAATCACTTTATATTAACATTATTTATTATAGAGAGTTTTCAGCACCTAGAACCCCTAAAATAAATTTCAGAATGTCCTGTGTTTGTCTAAGACCAGGTATAACAAAGGAAAAAATCCTGATTTTACACGTAAGATTTTTAAGTGCTTCTTTTAGATAGAGACGAAACTGTTATTTTAGTGAATTATATTTAAAAACACTGCTACAACATTGATTATAATACCTTGAAAGGTACAAAAATTCAAATATTTCAGGTAAAATAGGATAGCAGACAATTACATTACAGAAAAGTGTGGGAGAACAGAAAGCAGAATTTCTTTGATTGACATAGAAAACTTTGAATGATGTAACAAAGCCAAAGACAGATGTTTAAAAAAGATCGTATAAGACAAAGGGGAAAAAATGCTATTTGTCATAGGAAGAATTGTGTCCCCCCAAAAGATATATGAAGTCCTAACCCTAAGCACCCTGGAATGTGACACTACTTGGAAATACCCTTGAACCTGGGAGGCGGAGGTTGCAGTGAGCCGAGATCGCGTCGCTGCACTCCAGCCTGGTGATAGAGCGAGACTGCTTCTCAAGAAAAAAAAAAAGAAAAGAAAAAGAAAAGGGAAATGTGAACATACTCATGCACAGAAGAATGCCAACTGACGACAGATACATGAGAGACGACAGCCATGTGAAGATGGAGGTGGAGATTGGAGTTATGCTGCTACAGTGAAGAAACGCCTAGGGCTACCAGAAGTTGAAAGAGGAAAGGGAGAATTCTGACCCAGAGGCTTCAGATGGAGTGTGGCCTTGCTAATATCTGATTTCAAACTTCTGGCCTCCAGAATTTTAAGACAATAAATTTATCCTGTTTTAAGTCACCAAGTTTGTGAGACTTTCTTACAGCCACCCTAAAAACTAACACAATATTTTAAAAATCTTCATTGTAAAGAAAAATATCTCTACACTTATCTGTTCATGGACCAGAGTGTACAGAGTTATTTTGGAGTGGAGAGTTGTGAAACTCTCAATTTTCACTCTGTAAATATCTTAACATGGGTATGTTCTCATTCTTGACAAAAATTTGAAGTGAGAATGAAATTTTTTTCACTGATTTATAAATGTGTGATAACATGATTTTTCTTTGTCTTCAATGATAATTTTTTTTTTTTTTTTTTTTTTTTTTTTTTTTGAGACGGAGTCTCGCTCTGTCGCCCGGGCTGGAGTGCAGTGGCCGGATCTCAGCTCACTGCAAGCTCCGCCTCCCGGGTTTACGCCATTCTCCTGCCTCAGCCTCCCGAGTAACTGGGACTACAGGCGCCTGCCACATCGCCCGGCTAGTTTTTTTGTATTTTTTTAGTAGAGACGGGGTTTCACCGTTTTAGCCAGGATGGGATAAATATTTTTTTCTTATTGCTCTGTTTATTCGAATATTGATCTACTAAGAGCAAAGAAAGGTTATGCTAATCTATATATTCCTCTGAATTACCAAGGTTATTTCAGGCCTTAGCCTCAGTTATTTGATGATTCTTTTAAATTCACATTTCATTTTGATGTGTGGTCCTGACCAGAGAATATAACCAGAACACAGTGGTTTAAATACCATGAATAACTTATTTGTGTAAGTTACTTATTGCTGTGTAACAAATTACCCCAAACTTTAATGGCTTAAACCAACATGCATTGTCTCACAATTACTGTGAGTCAAGAATCCAAACATGACTTAACTGGATCCTCTGGCTTTAGGCTGCTCTCAAAGCTGTAGTCATCTACAGACTCAACTGGGGAGGATCTGCTTCTTACTATATGTGTGTGTGGTTGTGGCAGGATTCAATTCTTTGTGGGCTCTGAGATTGAAATTCCTCATGAGCTGTTGGCCCAAGTTTTTCCTTGTTTCCCTCACATGTGGACCTGTCTTTAGAGCATCTCACAACATGGCCACTTGCTTTATCATCAAAAGGGCAAGAGAGAATAACAGCAAAAAATAGACTTCCAGCAAGGTGGAAGGAACAGTCTTTTGTAACCTAATCAGACCAGTGACAACTCTTCACTTTTGTCATATTCTATTCATTAGAAGAAAATCACTAGGTCCAACCCATATTTAAGAAAAGGAGATTACACAGGGGATATGCGTATCAGGAAACAAGGATCACTGGGAGCCAAACCTACCATACTCTTGTGTGATCAAATGATAAATATGCCTAATATGATTAAATGATACCTATGTATTGAAATAAAAAATAATAAATAGCTCTTTATAAACTGAAATCAATAAGTAGGTATAATTTTCTTATGGAATACTTTTTAATAAGTAACACAGGAATTACATAAATTGCAATGAAAAAGTGAAAGAGACTGAATAAGAATTGCAGGTTGGAATTTTGGCAAATCACATATCAATGCCAAGCATTTAGCCAAGAGTTTTATATATTCTGTATTGCATGAGAGCAAAAGTTTTTAAGTCATATATCTATGAGTTCATATTCAGGGTCAACCACCACTTACTAGTTGTTTTTTCATCTATAAAGTGAGGGTCCTAATTCCTGCACATCAGATATTTAAATCTGACCTCACATATAAGGTACTTAACCTGCTTAAATAATTTCATGAGTATTATTATTTTAAGATGATTATTTGCTCTATAATAAAATACTTGGGAGAATGGAGTTAAACAGAAGAGGTGTTTTCATATCAGTTAAAATAACTATTAATGTCAAGAGTAACACTGGGCAGAGGTAGAAGCCTCATTTATGTCAAACAAAGACGCTAAAAATCATTATACAGGTAAAAGTTCTGCCAGAAACTGAAACAAATGGAGCTGAAGGTAAGGACAGGAAACAAGTTTGGGGAGTTGACATTTCATTCAGGTGTAAAGAGATAGAATCGTGACATGTTGTAGTGATCCTGACAATGATGTCCTTCTACCTAGGGATTGGTTTTATTGATGTTCAAATACAAGACAGTTTTTGGCTCATTTCATCCTAAATATTCACCTTGAAATCAGGTAGATTGTTTGCCTCCACGAGTCAGTCCAATTTTTCATTCCTCCCGTATCCACTCCATGAGTGGTTTCTTTCAGTGGTAAGAAGTGGAACATTGGGGATGCGACACAAATTTGGAGTGATGAGATAGTGCCAGAAAAGGACTTCTATCCATTTCCCTTCAAATGTTTCCCTTATTTGGTTCTTCATGGACTCACTGGCCCATGGACATAAGACCCTTTGAAAGAACAATAAGTACACATGTCCTACTATTTGCCAGGCATACTCATGAATAACACATGTACCATATTACTTATGACTTTATGAGTCAGTGAGTATATCATTTGTATAGAAGCGAAATCTGAATATGAGAGGAGTTAGGAGATATACCTAAAATCACATAACTTGCCATTAACAAATATTGGGATTAAAAGTAGGTTTTCTTGCTCCAAGGAATATGAGTTTCCACTACAATCCTTGTACTTATAAAATGCTAGAATTAGGGTCAGATTTGATTGATTTAAGTGATAACCAAATCATTTAGGTTAAAACAATTTTATTCAGTTAGTGTTAATTTGCATTTGATTTACATGTGTTTCCATGTTGCAATTTTTTTCCACCCAACACAATATAATTAATATTGTACACTAATTTTTGCAACTTGCATGGCGAAGCCAGAAAATTCAAACTTATAAGCATCATCAATCACTAGGTTGATGTTTCCTTATGCACAACACAATAAGGAAGAGAATGCCATCATATTTTTTTGTTTCCGAATACGTTAAAACTCTAAATAAAATAAATTATATTTTCTCTTTTTTATATGTCTAGTGTGTTCTTTTAGTAAAACCACAAATGAGGAGTCTATACAGGTATTTAATCTTATAAAATGGCAAGGTAGATAACCCACAAGCACATAGCTACTGGAGCTAAATAGATAAGCTAAAGAGAACTAGAATAGCTAAAACAAATTTGAGAAAAGAAGTAGCTTAGAGAACTCATACTACCTGATTTTAAGACTTGCTATATAAATATAGTATGATACTGAGAGAGACAAACACATAGATCAATGGAACAAAACAGAGAACAAAAAAGTAGACCCACACCAATATGTCCATTGATTTTTTTTTGCAAAAGTGAAAATGCAATTCAATGGAGGAAGGATAATCTTTTCAACAAATGGTGTATGACAGCCTTAGGCAGAAAAAGAACCTCAACCTAAACCTCAGACCTTATACAAAAATTAATTCAAAATGCACCACAGATGTAAATGCACCCAATGTAAAACTAAAAAACATTTAGAAGAGAATATCAGAAAAAAGTTTTATGACCTAGGGTTAGGCAAAGAGTACTTAGACATGACACTAAAAGCACAATCAATAAAAGGAAAAAAAATGGATAAATTGAGCATCACCAAATTAAATTTGTTGGCCCTGCAAATATCCTGTCAGTAAAAGAGAAGCCTCAGACAGGGAAAAAAATTGGAAAATCATATTTCTGACTAGGACTATTTAAAAAATATATAAGCAACTCTCTGAACTCAACAGTAAGAAAATGAAAAATCTAACAAGAAAATAAGCAAAGGCTTGGACAGACACTCCACCAAAAAAAACGTTAGACATGGACTTAACTGACTAGTGAAACAGAAGATGAGGATTTCGAGAAAATATTTGTTTTCCTGATATGGGCACCACCCTCTTTTTTCTCCTCTTTCTTCATATTCCTAATCAGAAAATGTATGCAGTGTTTGGAAGCACAGTATCCACCCTGAAATCAGAAAGACAAAACTCACTTGATTAGGATGGTGGACCAAGAAGACAAAAGAAAACATACTTTGATGATACCGAGTTATTGTTTCCCCTATATTTCCGCGTTATTTCTCCTGTATTTAGAGTTAAATTTCCTCTATTTCCCCTGAATATCTTTCCCAAAATTGTAGAAAATAAATACATCGGCAATGTGAATTTTCTGCATTGTTTGAGAACATTCAATTCTGCTCTAGGGGACAAGAAAACAAATGGAATAGATGAAACTTATATGAATTTTAAAGCATAGATTTTAAGTTAAGCAAGTAGCTTATGAAATTAGGTGAAGATCATAGGATTTGTTAAGAATCAATAAATAAGTGTCTTACAAGCCATAGGCAAATTGCATAAGATGTGTTAACTTTACATATTAACTTAGTAACTGGTTGAACAGTTCAACCCCTGGTTAAGAACACATCTGTAATTTTTCAGGTCTAACCATAGGCAATTATAAAGGCTTTACCTGAAAGGCCTTGCTGGGGAAAGCCCCTCTCCCAACACGAGACTTGCTGCACAGTCAATATCTCTTTTCATTTTTTTTTGGACAGAGTTTCACTCTGTCACCTAGACTGGAGTGCACTGGCACGATCTCGGCTCACTGCAAACTCTGCCTCCCAAGTTCAAGCCATTCTCCTGCCCCAGCGTCCCAAGTAGCTGGGATTACAGGTGCCTGCCACCACGTCAGGCTAATTTTTGTATTTTTAGTGGAGAAGGGGTTTCACCTTGTTGGCCAGGCTGGTCTCGAACTCTCGACCTCAAGTGATCCACCCATCTTAGCCTCCCAAAGTGCTAGGATCACAGGTGTGAGCCACCGTGCCCAGCCATATTGCCATTTTTGAAGGTAGTTGCAGTAAAGGTGTAGGCCCTCCTGCAGGTCATGCTCTTTCACATATTTATATTCCTTGCCCCAGTGCCTTCATTCAGAGGTCTCCTTATCTAAGGCCTTGGGCAAAGACCTTCTTTAGACACCTCTGCTAAGGCCTCCTTATGGGAGTATGGAAGGGAAATCCTGAAGACACAATTCTCCACTATGATTCAGTACTCAGAACTTCCCACTCAGACCTTCCCCCTTATTTCCTCTCAACCCCACATCAGGGTCCATAAAACTGGAGCCTTTTGTCCCAGGCTTCCTCAACAGTGAGATGATGCCCACATTTACTCCTGTTCACCTGACCTTTGATTGGTGTGCCAATCATGGAGAGTTGGTGATTTCTCCAGGTTTAATCTCTTGCTTATACCATCACAGGAAGCAATTAAAGAGCTTAACTCTCATTTTGGGCTTATTTCTCTAATCAGCTACTTGGACACCTAATCAGACACCTCAATGGTCAGCACTCTCTTTCTCCTAACACTGGTAAAACATATACACATGGAATATATAATGGAAACAAGAAAGTTACTTATAGATAGAAAGGGATGGAAAGGCAAAGTCATAATAATGTCAAATTTGAGCTTATGTATGTGTTATCCCTAATCAGTCATCCAATATGCCCCCATTCTGACTCCACATGACATCTCCTTAAGCAACACACACACACACACACACACACACAGAGCAGAGGAGGAGAAGAGAAGAGGTGGAGGAGGAGGGGGAGGTAGGACAAGGAGGAGTGGAGGGCAGGGAGAGAGAGAGAAAGAGAGAGAGAGAATGCCTCTTTATAAGGCTAATTGGTGAGCTCTAGCTGATGGCCAGGTATATGTATCTGTCCTTACACAGCTTCTATAGAACAAGCATGTATCTGTCACAGGAAATTTCTTTTGACTCATTTACTCAAAACTCAATGATTGTCCTCATAGCCAACTTTCAGAGGAAGGGAGATGCAGTAGAGATAGAGAAAGGCATGTGAACATTGCACAAACCATGATTCAGGCAGCTTCTGAAGGTGGAAAGAAGTCCTTCCTCTCCCATTTCCTATCAAAAGTATGTTAAACAAACTCCCTTCTCTCAATGTTAACTCTATGATTTAAGTGGTTTTACTAAAATGTGATTCAGGTACCATAATTTGGTCTGTTAATCTTTTGTTTCTATGGGACATCTGGTAAAGCTACCCTGGTATGTATGTGGATGCAACTATTGCACCAGGGCTATTTCCCAGGTAATAACAGTTAATACAAGAAACTTTCCTTTGAGACTTACCTTGTTTTTATATGTAGAATATTAGCTGCCATTCATTACTTTTTTTTCTGCAGTTACGGTTTTAATAAACTTTTTAGCCCAAAAGTAAATTAGAAGACTGTGTTTCTCTCCTAATTCCCAGGCTGCTATACTGAATTTTGCTCTTTTCTTGAAATGTTCAGGTTTAAGATAATCATGGTCACAAAAATTGATATATCTACTACTTGGAATTTATGTCAAAGCCCTGTGTGACATGCTACATGGCCGATCTGTGAAAATTCCAACACTGTATAAAAAATTATTTCTTTTTCTAAATACTATTTCCCTCCCCTTTCCTTTATTTCTCTCAATAAATGAAACAATAATTTCAATGCTCTCTATCTTTCCTATTTTTACCAGTTGGCATATTGATTTGTAAATATTGATGTTTCCCTTGATTGCTTAATTTTAAATTTCTTGCTGTATTTGTAATAGATTATAGAGGCACGAGTCTTTTATTTTTTGGTGGATTACACTATTTTAATTAAAATTTGTGTTATGAGACAATTATAGACTCACAAGTAGCTATAAGAGAGAGACATCCTATGTTCCCTTTATCTATTTTCTTCCAATGTTAACATCTTGCAAAGCTACACATTAGAAGAACACATAGAGGAAAAGCCCATGAAACTGGATTTGGCAAAGACTTCCTGTATATGATACCAAAAGCACAGGCAACAAAAGTAAAAACACACAAATTGGACAACACTAAACTAACAAATTTATCCACACCAAAGGAAACAATCAACAAAATGAAAAGGCCATCCACAGAATGTGAGAAAACATTTGCAAAGCATATATCCAATAAGGGATTGATATGGTTTGGGCCAGGGCCCCGCCCCCCTGCCCACCACCAAATCTCATGTTGAATTGTAATCCTCAGTGTTGGGGGCGGGACCTGATTGGATGTGATTGGATCATGGGGGAGGATGTGGTGTCTCCCCTGCTAACTCATGATAGAGTAGTCAGGAGAGGTAGTTGCTTAAAAGTGTGTATCACGTCCCCCTTCGCTCTCTCTCTTCCTCCTGCTCTGCCATGTGAAGAAGGTGCTTGCTTCCCCTATGCCCCACTGACATGATTGTAAGTTTCCTGAGGCCTCCCCAACCATGCTTTCTGTACAGCCTGCGGAAATGTGAGTCAATGAAACCTCTTTTCTTCATAAATTACCCAGTCTCAAGTAGTTATTTATAGCAGTATGAGAACAGACTAATTCAGGGGTTAATATCCAAAATATACAAGGAACTTATACAACTTGATAGCCAAAAATAAATAACCTGACTTTAAAAGGACAAAAGACCTGAGTAGGCATCTTTCCAAAGTAAGACACACAAATGGCCAACAGGTATATGAAAAGGTGTTCAACTTCACTAATCACCAAGGAAATGCAAATCATAACCACAATGAGATATTATCTCATAACTATGAGGATGGCTGTTATCAAAAGTCAAAAGATAACACGTGTTAGTGAAGATGTGAAGAAAAGGGAACCCTCATACACTGTTGGTGGGAATGTAAATTAATGCAGCCGCTATGGAGAACAGTATAAACATTCCTCAAAAAATCAGAAATAGAACTACCTTATGATCCAGCAATCCCACTCTGGAATATATCTCTAAAAGAAATAAAGTCATTATTTTGAAGAGATTTCTGCACTCCTATGTTCACTGCAGCATTATTCACAATAACCAAGATATGGAATTAACCTAAGAGCCTGTTGATGGATGAATGGAAAAAGAAAAGATACACACACACACACACACACACACACACACACACACACATAGTGTACACACATACACTGGAATATTATTCAGCCTAAAGAGAATGAAATCCTGCTAGTTATGACAGCATAGATCAACCTAGGATATTATACTAAGTGAAATAAGTCAGACGCAGAAAGACAAATACTACATGATCTCATTTATATGTGGAATCTAATAAAGTCATACTCAGATGCAGAGTAGAAGGTTGGTTACCAGGACTAGAGGATAAGGTAAATGAGTAGATGTTGGTCAAAAGGTACAGACTTGAAGATATGAAATGAACAAGTTCTGGAGACCTAATGTATAGCATGCTGGCTATAGTTAATAATAATGTGCTGTATATTTGAAATATGCTAAGAGAGTAGATCTTAAGTATTCTCACCACAACAAAAAGAGTAGCTAAATGTGTTGTTGATGGCTATGTTAATTAGCTTGATAGTTGCAGTAATTTTGCAATATATGTGTACAGCAAAATATCATGTTGTACACTTTGAATATGTATTATTTCTTTGTCATTTTTACCTCAGCAAAGCTGAAAAAAGCACAACGAGATATCACATCATACCTCCCAGAATAGCCATTATCCAAACAAACAAATGAATAGAAAATAGTAATTGTTGGTGAGGATGTGGAGAAATTGGAAGCCTCATGCACTGTTGATAGAATTTTAAAATGGCACAGACACTATGGAAAACGTTCTGGGTGGTTCCTCAAAAAATTAACAATAGACCTACTACACGATCAAGTAATTCTTCTTGTAGGTATACACCCCAAATAATTGAGCAAGGCCTTGAAAAGATATTTGCACACTTAATATTTATAGCAGCACTATTTAAAATAGCCAAAAGGTGGAAGCAACCAGTGTTCACTGAGAAATGAATAAACAAAATGTGATATGTATATATATGCATATACACAATGGTATATTATTTAGCTTTAAGAAGGAAATAAATTCTGACATATGCTACAACGTGGATGAACCTTGAGGACATTATACTGACTGAAATAAGCCGGTCACAAAAAGCCAAATTCTGTATGATTTCACTTACATGGTATACCTAATCAAATCCATAGAAACAGAAAGTAGAGGCTGAGCTCGGTGGCTCACGCCTCTAATCCCAGCACTTTGGGAGGCCAAGGCGGGCGGATCACGAGGTCAGGAATTTGAGGCCAGCCTGGCCAATACGGTGAAACCCCGTCTCTAATAAAAACACAAAAATTATCCGGGCGCTGTGGTGCGTGCCTGTAGACCCAGGTACTTGGGAGGCTGAGGCAGAAGAATCGCTTGAACCCAGGAGGCAGAAGTTGCAGTGAGCTGAGATCGCCCCACTGCACTCCAGCCTGGGCGACAGAGTGAGACTTCATGAAAGAAGGAAGGAAGGAAGGAAGGAAGGAAGAAGGAGAGGAAGGAAGAAGGAAGGAGGAAGGAAGGAAGGGGAGGAGGAGAGGAGAGAGAGAGAGAGAGAAAGAAAGAAGAGAGAGAGAGAGAGAGAGAGAGAGAGAGAAAGAAAGAGACAAAGAGAGAGAAAGAGAGAAAGAAAGAAAGGGAAAGAAAGAGAGAGAGAGAGAGAAAGAAAGAAAGAAAGAAAGAAAGAAAGAAAGAAAGAAAGAAAGAAAGAAAGAAAGAAAGAAAGAAAGAAAGAAAGAAAGAAAGGAAGGAAGGAAGGAAGGAAGGAAGGAAGGAAGGAAGGAAGGAAGGAAGAAAAGAAGGAAGGAAGAAAAGAAAGAAAGAAAGAGAGAGAGAAAGACAGAAAGAGAGAAAGAGAGAAAGAAAGAAAGAATAATGGTGTTTGCCAAGGGCAAGAAGAATGGGGAAATGTGGGAATGGGGAGTTTTCTACTGGTACAGAGTGTTAGATTTGCAAGATGAAAAAGTTCTGGAGATTGTTTGCTCAATGATGTGAATATATCTAACACTACTCAACTAACACACTTAGGAATGATTAAGAAGGTACAGTTTATTTTATGTGTTTTTCATCATTAAAAAACCCTATAGTACAATACCACAACCAGTATCTTAGGAAACCAACATTGTTATAATCCACAGTTTTACTTATACTTCGGTAGGGGCGAGTGTATTTAATTCTATATAATTCTTTCACGTGAAAGTTCATACATCTACTAAGAATCAAGATACAGAACAAAATAATCATCATAGATATCCCCTATTTTGCATTTTCATAAGCACACCCACCTCCCTCCCAAAGAAGCTTCTTTCAGTTCCACCACCTTATCACACTCCCATGGAAATCACTAATTTATATTCTACTCCTGAAACTTTGTCTTTTCAAAAGGTTAAAAATGGAAACTTACAGAAAATAACATTTTGACATTGGCTTTTTTCAGGCAACATAAGTCTTTAGATATGTATCCAAGTTGTATGTATCAATAGATTGTTCCTTTTCATAAATGGTAACTTTCAAGCCTTTCCAGTGAGAACGAAAAAAGTTGCAGTCACTTTAACAGGAAGTTTTTCAGTTTCTTAAGATGTTAGTCATTGACTTAGCATAGCATTCAGCAATTACAAAACTAGATTTCTACAGAAGAAATGTGAAAAATACATCCATCTAAGACTTGTAAGTTAAGGAGTGTAGGATCATTATACATAATAAGTAAAAAGTGGGACGATAGGGGTGTCTTTCAAATTCTGAATGGTTAATCAAAAGGTGGTTTGTAGACAGAAAGGGATATTGAGAAGAAACATTTTGATACATGCTGCAAGGCTGATGATCCTCAAACACATGCAAGTGAAAGAAGCCAGCCAAAAAGGACCACACATGACATGAATTCCTTGTATAAGAATTTTCAAGAGAAGGCACATCAACAGAGGTAGAAAGCAGATTAGTGATTGCCCAGAGTTAGAGGTAAGAAGAAAATGTGGCAGTGAACAGGAACAAAATTTCTCATGCAACGACATAATTTCTAAAACTTAGATTCTGCTGAGGATTTCACAGCTTGGTGTATTTACCAAAAAATCATGAAATTGTACATTCAACATGAGCAAACATAATGCAAATCATCTCATTAAAGTTTTTTTAAAATATCAATTGCATTTCTATATAATAATGTATAATTTGAAATTGAAATTGAAAAAAATTACCATTGTCAATAGCATGTGAAGGAATAATTGATTTAAAATTAATATGAAATGAGGAAGACTTGTACACTGAAAACCACAAAATATTACTGAGAGTAACAAAAGATGATATAAGTAAATGGAGTATCATTCCAGATTCATAGATTCATGACATGGCATACATATCAATACTCTCAACTAGATGTACAAATTCAAGGTCATCATTTTCAGAAAAGCAATCATACAAATGACCAAGACAGAGGAAAATATGCACAGGAAATACAAATTTAAAAGACAATGTTAACCACTTTCACACAGAAAAATTGAAATAATAAAAACCACAGGAAATAAGTGTGGTCAAAGACACGGAGTGAATATCATCCTCACAAAGTTGTGATGGGGAAGAAAATTATAGAAGCAATTTGACAATTTCTAATAATGCTTAAAAAGTAGTCTTATAGGAAACAGCAAGAGCACAACTAATAATATATACAAAAGAAATGAAAATTCACATGATAACATATACACAAAGATCACAGCAGCATTATTCATGATGTCTAAAAAGAGAAACCACTGCAGGTCCTTCAACTGGGGATCAGACAAAAAAATAAAATGTGTATTTATAAAGTGCAATACAATAACATGGAATACAAATTCTTGTTAATGGATTACAAAATTCAATACCGTGAAGATGCCAACAGATTTAGTATATCTACAGATTCAAAAACATTGCTATTAAAATCTCAGCCTCACTTTTTCAGAGAAATGGAAAAGCTGATATTAAAATTCATATGTAAATTGCAAAGGTCCTAGGAGAGCCAAAACAATCTTAATTTAAAAAATAACTAAGTGAGAGGATGAAAAATTCACAATTTCAAAACTTAGTACAAAGGGACAGTAATCTATAGGGCATAGTATTGACATTAGGATGGAAATATCAACCAGTGCAACAGAATACAGAGTTCATAAATACATCTATTTATTTTTGATCAGTTGAATTTTGACAAAGACTCCAAGACAATTTAATATAGAATGTTAATCTCTTCCACAAATTATACTGGGACACTTGGATATCCATACGCAAAGAATGAATATAGAACTTTAGTTTAACCACGATACAACGATAGATAAAAAACAAAAAATACACATAAAGGTATATGCCAAAACTCTAAAACCATAATAAAATAGAGTAGTACATTTCTGAGCCCCTGAAACATGCAATGATTTCTTACAAAACACTAAAACAACTCATGCAAAAAAGGATCAGAATCTCAAAATTAAAACATTTTGACCTTCTAATGGCCACATGGATAAAGAGCAATAAAAATTAATATAAATAAAACTATGTTTGCAAATTATATGTGAGGTAAACAGTTTATGAATATAAAGAACCATTTCACTGCAAAGAGAACAGAACTAAAACTGTATGCAAAGGATTTTTTTTTTCTTTTTCAAGATTTATTTTATTTTATTATTATTATACTTTAAGTTCTAGGGTACATGTGCACAACATGCAGGTTTGTTACATATGTATACTTGTGCCATGTTGGTGTGCTGCACCCATCAACTCGTCAGCACCCATCAACTCGTCAGCACCCATCAACTTGTCATTTACATCAGGTATAACTCCCAATATGCAAAGGATTTGAATAGACATTTCATTTAAGAATACACCAGTTGTGAGCAAGCCCAAGAAAAAATGACCAATAGCATATACTTTTAAGAAAATGCAATGACAAATGCCAAGTCATAACCACAAAAGCACAATTATTTTAAAAGCACACATGCACATACTCTTAGAGCACAGAAAATAACAAGTGTTTTCAAAGATGTGGAGAAACTAGAACTCTCATATCTTTCTGATGGAAGTGAAAAACGTTGTAGCCAATTTGGAAAACAGTCTGCCAGTTTCTTAAGATATTAAACTATTAAACATCAACTGTGCATAGGATTGAACAATTGCAAAAGTCTTTTTTTTTTTTTTTTTTTTTTTTTTTTTTGAGACAGAGTCTTGCTCTGTCGCTCAGGCTAGAGTGCAGTGGCACAATCTCGGTTCACTGCAACCTCCGCCTCCCGGGTTCAAGCGATTCTCTTGCCTCAGTCACCTGAGTAGCTGGGATTATAGGTGTACGCCACCATGCCTGGCTAATTTTTGTGTCTGTAGTAGAGATGGGGTTTCACCATGTTGGTCAGGCTGGTCTGGAACTCCTGATCTCACGATCCAGCCACCTCGACCTCCCAAAGTGCTAAGATTACAGGCATGAGTCACTGCGCTCAGCCGCAAAAGTCATTTTCTATATAAGAGAAGTGAAGCAAAATTCCACCCAAAGACTTGTAAGTGAAGGTTTATAGAAGCATTATATATAATAACCAAAAAGTGGAAAAATTTGGGATGTCCTTCAACTGGTGAATGGATAATCAAAGGTGGTGCATAAAAAGAAATAGGATTCTACATTAGAAAGGAACAAAATTATGAGACATCTTACGTGCTAATCATCCTAAAAAATCCTACAAATGAAAGAAGTCAGAAACAAAAGCCCACAAACTGCAGAAAAATCAAATTAATATAACCAGAAAATAGATTAGAGGTTACGTTGCCAAGGGGTTAAGGGTGGGAAGCATGAGGATGACTACTAACAGATTGGGGGGTTTTCTTTCCTTTTTTTTTCTTTCTTTCTTTTCTTTTTTTTTTTTTTTTTTTTTTTTTTTGTTGTTGTTGTTGTTGTTGTTGTTGTTGTTATGATTTTGAGACGGAGTCTCAGTCTCCCAGGCTGGAATGCAGTGGTGCGATCTCAGCTCACTGCAACATCTGCCTCCCAGGTTCAAGCGATTCTCCTGCCTCAGCCTCCCAAGTAGCTGGGACTGCAGGCGAGCACCACCACACCTGGCTAATTTTTGTATTTTTGGTAGAGACAGGTTTCGCCATATTGGCCAGGCTGGTCTTGAACTCCTAACCTCAGGGGATCCACCTGCATCGGCCTCCCAAAGTGCTGGGATTACAGGCATGAGCCATTGCACCTGGCCTAGAGTGTAGGGTTTTTTATGCAGTAACAATTCTAGAAATCACCTGTTGGTGAGGATTCACAACTAAGCATATTCATTTAAAACTGTTGAATTGTACATTTAAAATAGGTAAACTTTATGTTATGTAAATTATTCCATAAAGATCATGTGAAAACATCAATCTCGTTTTTACATAATGGCAAAATATAATGTGAAACTGAAATCGAGACAGCGTTGCCATGTAAAATAGCATATATTGGAAGAGAATAATTTGTTATAAAATTCAGAAGAAAAGAGTAAGATCTGCATACTGAAAACTACAAAGTATTACTGACATAATAAAAGATGATTTAAGTAAATAGAGTTGCGATCCGTGTTCATGGATATGAAAGGTCAATATGGTTTCAATATCAATATATTCCAAATAGATCTATGGATTCAATTTCACTGTTCTCAAAATGTCACAGACAGTGTAGCGATTCCTCAAGGATCTAGAAACAGAAATATCATTTGATCCAGCAATCCCATTACTGGGTATATACCTAAAGGATTATAAATCATTCTACTATAAAGTCACATGCACACGTATGTTTATTGCAGTACTATTTACAGTAGCAAAGACTTGGAACCAACCCAAATGCCCGTCAATGATAGACTGGATAAAGAAAATGTGGCACATATACACTATGGAATACCATGCAGCCACAAAAAAGAATGAGTTCATGTCCTTTGCAGGGACATGGACGAAGCTGGAAACCATCATTCTCAGCAAACTAACACAGGAACAGAAAACCAAACACCGCATGTTCTCACTCATAAGCGGGAGTTGAACAATCAGAACACATGGACACAGGGAGGGGAACATCACACACTGGGGTGTGGGGCAAGGGGAAGGAGAGCATGAGGACAAATACCTAATACATGCAGGGCTCAAAACCTAGATGATGGGTTGACAGGTGCAGCAAACCACCATGGCACGTGTATACCTATGTAACAAACCTGCATGTTCTGCACATGTATCCCAGAACTTAAAGTTAAAAAAAAGTTACAGAGTTTTTGCAGAAATGGATAAACTAAATTTCATATGGAAAAGCAGAGGAAGCAAAATAAATAGAACACCTTGAAAAAGAAGAATGCTGATAAAGCTAACACTTCCAGATTTCAAAATATACTACAAAGCTACAGTCAATTTAAGAACATGTACTGGCATTAAACACTGGCCAATATTAGGAATGAGCAGTAGTAAGTTATAGACCAGGAATACTACTTGTAAATCATATATCAGATAGCAGGACGTGTATCCTGAATATATAAAGAACCCTTTCAATATAAGATGTACACGAATAACTGAAATTCAGTGTGAGCAAAATAGATGAATAGGCATTTTACCCAAAGAAATTTAACAAATTTCCAGGCGGCCCATGAAAAGATGTTGAAGATCATTACTTCTTAAGCAATGCAATGTTAAATGCTATTTTACTTTTTAATTTAGTTTAATTATTTTTAGACAGGGTCTTGCTGTGTCACCCAGGCTGGAGTGCAGTGGTATGATCACAGCTCACTGCAGCCTTGACCTCCCACACTCAAGAGATCCTCCCACGCTCAAGAGATCCTCCCACCTCAGCCTTTCTGAGTACATGGGACTACAGGCATATGCCACCACACTTGGATAATTTTTTTATGTTTGTGTGTGTGTGTGTGTGCAGACAGGGTTTCACTATGTTTCCCAGGCTGGTCTCTAACTCCTGGGCTTAAGAGATTCTCCCACCTCAGCTTTCCAAAGTGCTGAGATTACAGGTGTGAGACACTGCACCTGGCCTAAATGTTATTTTAGACTAACAAAAAAGCTAATAATAAAAAATACAGAAAACAACTAATGTTTTCTCAGGATGTGGAGAAACTGGAACTCTCATACTCACCTGGTGGAAATGAAAAGTTATAGCCATTGTGGTAAATAGATGGTCATTTTCTTAACAAATAAAACATGGAGCCAGGCACGGTGGCTCACGCCTGTAATCCCAGCACTTTGGGAGGCTGAGGCGGGTGGATCACCTGAGGTTGGGAGTTTGAGACCAGCCTGACCAACATGGAGAAACCCTGTCTCTACTAAAAATAGAAAAAATTAGCTGGGCTTGATGGCGCATGCCTGTAATCCCAGCTACTTGGGAGACTGAGGCAGGAGAATTGCTCGAACCTGGGAGTCGGAGGTTGCAGTGAGCCGAGATCACACCATTGCACTCCAGCCTGGGCAACAAGAGCGAAATTCCATCTCAAAAAAATAGAAAACAAAACAAAACAAAAAATATGGATCTAGCAAAGGATTCAGCAATTGCAAAATTAGGTTTCTACAGAAGAAAAGTGAAACTTAGGTCCACCCAAACATAGTAGTAGGTGATGGTTTATAGAAGAATTACATGTAATAGTCGAAAGTTGTAAACAACTGGAATGCCTTAAACCAGTGAATAGACACACAAAAGTTGGTGTGCCCATACAATGGAGTGTGCATCCACATTAAGGAGAAACAACATTGTGATAAAGGCTACAGGGATGATGATCTTCAAAACCATCGTGATAAGTGAAGGAAGCATGAAACAAATGATCATACATTGTATGGTTCTGTTTAGAAGAACTGTCCAGAAAGACAAAGCAATTGAGAGAGAAAATGGATTTGTGGTTTGCTGGGCTGTAGGTGAGAACAGAGTGCCTGGAAACAGGCCCAAGGTTTCCCTTTGTTATAGCGGTATTTTTGAAAATCAGATTTCGGCAGTGGTTGCACAACTCCGAATACTTCGGAAATATGTTAAATTTTTCACTTAATATGGATGCCTTTTTGCTATGTAAATTGTATTTCAATAAGTTGAAATTTTAATTCCATTTCTCTATAACATTATCATTGTTAATGACATGAAAAAGAAGAGAAGTATTTGGTAGAAAGTTGATATCAGTAAAGCAAGATTTGCACAATGAAAGGTAAAAAAAAAAAACACTGAAAGTAAGTAGAAATAATCTAAGTGCGTGGAATAACATTCCATGTTCATGGATTTGAAGAGTGTTTTGTTAGAAGTCAGTACTCCTCAAAGAGATTTGCAGTTTCAAAATCATCATTCTCAAAATGCCTGCCACAGTTTTTTACAGAAATAGACAAGCTAAACATTGGACAGAAATGCAGAGTAGGCAAAATGGCTATAATAATTTTAAAAGGAAAAACAATGTTAGAAGAACATTCCAGATTTCAAAACATACTACAAGACTACACTCATTTACAGAGCATGGTACTGGCACTAATTTAGACACACAGATTAAGAGAACAGAATTGAGACTGCTGAACTAAAAGCCATGCTACCAAAGAAATTCAATGAGGAATTGGTAGTCTTTTACAAACCGAAAGAATGCCCCACTTGAATATCCACATGCAGAAAGATAAATATGGACAGTTCACACTGACAAAATATTAACTCAAAATAGATCATAAACATAAATGGAAGAAAAGATCTGTACAATATTCAAGAAAATCACCAAGTAAATGATTTAGAATAAAACAAAAAAGTACAAATCAAAAGCTAAAAGCAAAATATTTTTAATAAAACAAAGTACAAACCAAAAGTTAAAACATACTTCAGCAAAATTAAAAACTTTTGAACTACAACAGTTTACATGAAGGAAGTTCAAAGATAAGCAATTCAGGGGAAAAAACATCTGCAAAGCACATAACAGGTAATGAAAGTTAGTCCAGGCTATATGAAGATTATTTTCATAGCTCATGAAGGTAACTTTTATATAGTCTGGATTTATTTACTGCCTGTGTTCACTTCTCAGTGAGATAAACAATGAATACACATGACCATACAGAGAGGAACAGTAGACATTGGAGACTTCAAATGGTGGGAGGGTGGAAGCTGCTTGAGGGATGAAATACCAGCTATTGTATGAAATGTCTAGTATTTGTGTGATGGATACACTAAAAACTAAAAGCCTGGCCAGGCACAGTGGTTCACGCCTGTAATCCCAGCACTTTGGGAAGTCAAGGTGGGCAGATCTCAAGGCCAGGAGTTCAAGACCAGCCTGGCCAATATGGTGAAACCACATCTCTACTAAAAATACAAAAGTTAGCCAGCCGTGGTGGCGGATGCCTGTAGTCCCAGCTACTCGGGAGGCTGAGGCAGGAGAATCACTTGAACCCAGGAGGCGGAGGTTGCAGAGAGCCGAGATCACGCCACTGCACTCTTGCCTGGGCAACAGAGCAAGACTCCATCTCAAAAACAAAAACAAAACAAAACAAAAAACAAACCTAAAACCCCAGGTTTCACCACTATGCAATATATCCATGTAATACAACTACACTTGTACCCCTACATCATTGAAGTATTTTTTTTAAAAAAGCCAAATTATGGTCAGAAACACCCCACCTCAACAAAAGATTACTTTCAATTGAATAAGTGGAACACAACCACATTTTATAAATTGGCAAAATTTGAAGAGACATTTCATAAAAGCACAAAGATAAATGACAAAGAAGCACATGAAATGTCCAGTCATTAATTAATACCAAATGCAAAACAAGGCCAGGAGCAGTGGCCTCCCATCAGTTTGGGAGGCCAAGGTGGGAGGACTGCTTGAGCCCAGGAGTTTGAGACCAGCCTGGGCAACATAGTGAGAACCCCTCTCTATAAAAAATTTAAAAATTAGCTGGGTGTGGTAGTGCACACCTATAGTCCTAGCTACTCAGGAGACTGAGGTGGGTGGATGGCTTGAGATCAGGGATTGAGGGACAGTGAGCTATGATTGTGCCACTGCAATCCAGCCTGAGGAACAGAGGGAGACCCTGTCTCAAAAAAATAATAATAGCAATGCAAAATAAAATGAAAGGAATATAACATTTTTGCTCTGAAGAGCTGCTATAACGAAAAACACAAGTTTTTTATTGTCCACAAGTGTGAACAAAATGTGGAGTCACAGTAGCCCTTCCACACTGGTGAGGGGAACGTAAAACTTTACAGCTACTTCAGAAAACAGTTTGGCAATTTCAAATAATGATTTCAGACAAGATACAGGAAAAGCAGGATTAGTAAACTACACAAAAGACATGCAAACTTCACACAAATAACATGGACATGAAGGTTATGGAAGCATTATTTATAGCATCAAATAAATGAAAAGAAACAAATGCCATTCAACTGGAAATTATATATATATTTTTAAAAGTACATCAATACAGTGGAATATAATTCTGTGGAATGCAAATTCATGTTCATGGATTAAAAAGTTTAATATTGTTAAAATGTCAATGGAATCGAGTAGCTCTACAGATTCAAAACCATCACTATTAAAACCCCACTTGAGGTAGGGCGCTGTGGCTCACTCCTGTAATCCCAGCACCTTGGGAGGCCGAGAGGGGGGTGGATCACGAGGTCAGGAGATCGAGACCATCCTGGGTAATATGGTAAAACCCCGTCTCTACTAAAAATACAAAAAGAAATTAGCTGGGCGTGGTGGTGGGCGCCTGTAGTCCCAGCTACTCGGGTGGCTGAAGCAGGAGAATGGCGTGAACCCGGGAGGCAGAGGTTGCAGTGAGCCAAGATCGTGCCACTGCACTCCAGCCTGGGCGACAGAGCAAGACTCCATCTAAAAAAAAAAAAAAAAAAAAAAAAAAAAGTACAAAAAATTAGCCGGTGTGGTGATGTGTGCCTGTGATCCCAGCCACTTGGGAGGCTAAGGTGGGAGGATCGCTTGAGGCTGGGAGGTGGAGGTTGCAGTGAGCTGAGATTGCGTCTCAAAACAAACAAACAAAAACCTATTTGAATTTTTTTGCAGAAATTGACAATATAATGTTAAAATTAATATGGAAATGTAATGGTCCCAGAAGTGCCTCAAGAATCTTCAAAAAGAGTGGGACACAGTGGCTCATACCACTAAAACTAAAAACTTGGACTTTACATTTTTAGTGTATCCATCACACAAATCTCAACACTTTGGGAGGCCAAGGTGGGAGGATCGCTTGAAGACCAGCCTGGGCAACATAACTAGACCTTGCCTCTACTTAAAAAAAAAAAAAAAATAATAATAATAATAATAATAATAATAATAATAATTAGTGGCTCATGGTGGCGCGTGCCTGTAGTCTCAGCTACTGAGGAGGTAGGCAAGAGGATAGCTTGAGCCTGGGAGATGGTGGCTGCAGTGAGCTGTGATCATGCCACTGCACTCCTCCAGCCTGGGCGACAGACTGAGACTCTGTATTAAAAAAAAAAAAAAAATCTTGAAAAACACCAAGTGGGAGGACAAATATGTGTGTACATCTTTATTCCCCTAACATTGCAAAGACTGCTTAAACACAGTATGAAAGCACACTAAAAAAAAAAAAAAAAAAAAAAAGAAGAGGTAATTTCGGCTTCACCAAACTTTTTAAAAAAGCCTTTGTGTTTTAAAACCATACATCAGACAAGATCGGGCACGTTCAGGGTGGTATGGCCGTAGCAGCAAAAGCCAAAATTGACAAATGGGATCTAATTAAACTAAAGAGCTTCTGCACAGCAAAAGAAACTACCATCAGAGTGAACAGGCAACCTACAGAATGGGAGAACATTTTTGCAATCTACTCATCTGACAAAGGGCTAATATCCAGAACCTACAAAGAACTCAAACAAATTTACAAGAAAAAAACAAACAACCCCATCAAAAAGTGGGCAAAGGATATGAACAGACATTTCTCAAAAGAAGACATTCATATAGCCAACAGACACATGAAAAAATGCTCATCATCACCGGCCATCAGAGAAATGCAAATCAAAACCACAATGAGATACCATCTCACACCAGTTAGAATGGCAATCATTAAAAAGTCAGGAAACAATAGGTGCTGGAGAGGATGTGGAGAAATAGGAACACTTTTACACTGTTGGTGGGATTGTAAACTAATTCAACCATTATGGAAAACAGTATGGCAATTCCTCAAGGAGCTAGAACTAGATGTACCATATGACCCAGCCATCCCATTACTGGGTATATACCCAAAGGATCGTAAATCATGCTGCTATAAAGACACACGCACACGTATGTTTATTGCGGCACTATTCACAATAGCAAAGACTTGGAATCAACCCAAATGTCCATCTGTGACAGACTGGATTAAGAAAATGTGGCACATATACACCATGGAATACTATGCAGCCATAAAAAAGGATGAGTTTGCGTCCTTTGTAGGGACATGGATGCAGCTGGAAACCATCATTCTTAGCAAACTATCACAAGAACAGAAAACCAAACACCGCATGTTCTCACTCATAGGTGGGAACTGAACAATGAGATCACTTGGACTCGGGAAGGGGAACATCACACACTGGGGCCTATCACGGGGAGGGGGGAGGGGGGAGGGGGGAGGGATTTCACTGGGAGTTATACCTGATGTAAATGACGAGTTGATGGGTGCTGACGAGTTGATGGGTGCAGCACACCAACATGGCACAAGTATAAATATGTAACAAACCTGCACGTAATGCACATGCACCCTAGAACTTAAAGTATAATAATAATAATAATAATAATAATAATAAAACCATACATCAAGAAAGTGCAATGGTAATTTACAAAACGGATACAACATTTACAAATCATATGTCAAATAAATGGCTTGTCTCCAGAACATGAAAATACTCTTTTGCCTCAGGAAGAGCACAGATAACTCAAATAAATATTGGCAAAATAATTTAGCAGACATTTTGCTCAAGAAGATATACAAATGGGAAATAAGAATATGAAGGAATTTTCAATACCATTTTTTAGGAGGGGTAATGCAAGGTAAAATGCCATGGAGATACCAGATAATACACACTAGAATGGCAATAAAGCATTAAAAATAGCCAGTATTGTTGATGATATAGAAAAACTGGAACCCTCAAACATTGCTAATGTAAATATGTTACAACTACTTTGGAAAATTGTTTGCCTGATTCATAAAATATTAAACAAATATTTAGGACAGGATTTCAAGATTGAAAAACTTAAATTTCTTTCCAAGTTAAAGACTTCTACCTGAAGTTTTATAGCAGCTTTATTCATAATAACCAAGTCCAGAAAAGGCAAATCACTAGAGTTGGAAAATAGCATGAAACTACCAGAAAAACATTGAGATAAGTGACTGAAGTCACTCAAAAATAAAAATTACGTGAAATGCCTGGAGAAGGAAAATATACTGGTTGGCTAAGGCTGTGAGTGTGAAGGAGAAGTGACTGGAAACAGGTTCAAGTTTCTCTTTGCTGTGATAGTACTGTTAAAAATTAGATTTTTGAGATGATTTAAAACTTTGTATATTTATTAAAATTTTACACTTAAAAACAGTGAATCATGCTATATAAATTACATATCAATAAAGTTGCTAAAAGTCAATTCCATTTCTCTACATCAAAAATGTAAAATCATGGCCGGGTGCAGTGGCTCACGCCTGTAATCCTAGCATTTTGGGAGGCCAAGGTGGGCGGATCACTTTAGGTCAGGAGTTCAAGACCAGCCTGGCCAACATGGTGAAATCTCGTCTCTACTAATAATACAAAAATTTAGCCGGGAGTAGTGGCACCTATCTGTAATCCCGGCTACTCGGGAGGCTGAGGCAGGAGAATCGCTTGAACCCGGGAGGCAGAGGTTGCAGTGAGCCGAGATCACGCCACTGCACTCCAGCCTGGGTGACAGATTTTTGCTAAAGAATTTCCATTACTAAAAAAAAAAAATCCTGCTCAATTGAATGAAGATTATGGAGGGTTTATCCTACTGTTAACACATTCATTTTAATAGAATGAATTATTTTTAAAAACCTTGTAATATTTCCTATTTGGCCACATATCCCATAGTGACTTCAAATATTAAAATATGAGATAATGCTTAATACATGTAGTTCTGATTAGCAATAACAATTAATTTAGGATTTTTTGGTGTCATATAATTATGATTTAACATTGCCTAAAATTATTCGTGTAGAAAGATTAAACTAAATTAAGGATGACCAGAAGATTAATCTTTAAAATGGTTTATTGATTCAATCTATTTTATCAACTTGTTCATTTGTATTTTTAATCATACTATAGAATAATGAAACATTTTGAAGTATTTCTACTTTATTATTTGGATGCCAGATGATGATAGAACCACTACAGGTATATGTAATACAGAAGGATACTTAACTTCAACCCTAATTAATTTTTAAATCAACTACCTAAGAATGAAAGGACTGGCTGGGCGCGGTGGCTCAAGTCTGTAATCCCAGCACTTTGGGAGGCCGAGACGGGTGGATCACAAGGTCAGGAGATCGAGACCATCCTGGCTAACATGGTGAAACCCCGTCTCTACTAAAAAATACAAAAAACTAGCTGGGCGAGGTGGCGGGTGCCTGTAGTCCCAGCTACTCGGGAGGCTGAGGCAGGAGAATGGCGTGAACCCGGGAGGCGGAGCTTGCAGTGAGCTGAGATCCAGCCACTGTACTCCAGCCTGGGTGACAGAGCGAGACTCCGTCTCAAAAAAAAAAAAAGAATGAAAGGATTTAGCTGAAGGAACCTCTCCCATAGCTTCCTTTTTCAGTGGTTGTGTTTTCTTCACCATCCCTTCTTCATTGCAGCTCACCAGTACCCAAGGGCCATAATATAAATTTTACTGAAATATGTGGAACTTTTGTTTACAACAACTTGCATGCAAACAATTGAATGCATTCAAATATTAGCAGGAGAGTTTTATTCAGCAAAGCTTTTTTATGTAGTTTTATTTTTCCAGTTCTAATCCCAAGACTGAGAATACCTATGTCTATGTCATCTCGTGAAAATCAAACACACAATATACTATATAATCAAAGCGTTGGTAATTAAGGAAATTATATGTGATCATTTCCATTGCAGGTTCTACACAATAATTTCAATTATTTTCTCATTATGAAAATCCTAAGTGTTCATGACTTAAAACCCTTCAAATATAAACTGCCTTTTTAGTCAAATTAGGTTATATCTCCATTTCAGTTCTCTTTGTAAAGACATAACTCAAACTCCTACCGATGTCCTTATTACAGTTGGATTCTTTTTCAATGGTTTTACATTGATCCCTTTCTAATCATTTTGCCTTTGTTCATACTTTCTCCCCTGCCGCCTTGTAAGAGTTTCCTCTCTTCTTTCTCCTTCAATACATAGTTCACTACAGGTTAAGATTTCTTAGAATTGCTTTTATACATAATGCACACACTGTATGTCTGTGTGTCTAACATAAAAATATTTCTTGCACAAAAGGGAATTATCTAAAACATACCCATAATTTGAAAATAATGTTTTATGAAAATAAAGTATAACTTACACAGTATTCTCAGCATAATTAATTAGGCTATTGTTTCCAAATAAGACTGATTTGATTCTAATTATTAATATCCATAAAGAATACAGGAGATATTTTATTTAGTAATTTGGAAATATTAGTCATTGACCATCAACTTAGGGATGGGGAATTCCTAATGTCAGGGGTTAAATTTTCTGATCTTTTCAAGTTAATACTATAAAGATTTTACAACTTTTATTTTATTATTATTATTTAATCAGCTTTCTCAGGTTGAAAGATTTTACAACTTTTAAATATAAAAGGATTTGTGAATCACTGGAGAAGGATTTGAATTTAATTTGAAAGCCACTATGAGAACAAAAATAATTTTTAAATGTTTGAATTTTATTGAATACTATTTCAGGCATTGTCAAGAGATGTGTATACACTATACAAATGCCTTCCTATATCTATCAGCATTTTTGCTTTTTTTGCTGTAACTGACAGACAAATAATGTTTAATAATCCTCCAACTCTATTTGAAAAGGCAATGCTAAGATACTCAAATCCTTTAATACCATTATCAAAAAACAATCTTTAAAAGAATGCACCTAGATGCCAACAATATGCCTATGCCCTTGAAATAACATCTAGAAATGCCAAACATCAGAAAGGTCTGCTTGAATTTTCCTATACATTCATTTAAAGTCTAACACATTCTCAGTAATTTTTCTTATTCTGAAGTATTCAACAACAGAGCTTCTAAATCCATGAAGGCCACAGATCCTTTCCTTCACAACCCCTGTGCATTTTCCTACTTGACTTAGGTCTATCCATTTGAAGCAGAAATACACTGTTTCGTGGAGGTTGTCTAAAGAAATGACATCTCGGCCGGGCGCGGTGGCTCAAGCCTGTAATCCCAGCACTTTGGGAGGCCGAGACGGGCGGTTCACGAGGTCAGGAGATCGAGACCATCCTGGCTAACATGGTGGAACCCCGTCTCTACTAAAAAATACAAAAAACTAGCCGGGCGAGGTGGCGGGCGCCTGTAGTCCCAGCTACTCGGGAGGCTGAGGCAGGAGAATGGCGTAAACCCGGGAGGCGGAGCTTGCAGTGAGCTGAGATCCGGCCACTGCACTCCAGCCCGGGCGACAGAGCGAGACTCCGTCTCAAAAACAAAAAAAAAGAAAGAAATGACATCTCAAAACTTAAAAGTGGTGTATAAGAGGGAAGGAAGTAAGGAAACCTTTATTGTTTGTAGCTAGCCACAACTTCCACTTAAACACCCAAACCATTACTGTGCACAATAACATTCCCTGTCAAGCTTTAAACCTAAGTAAACAAAGCCCAACTGGACAAAAGTAAAGTGGAAAGAAAGCTATTCAAATATTGATAAAGATTAATTTTTCAACTAAATTTCATAATTTGATGTACTATAATTTAACACCAAAGTGCCTCTTAAACAGTTTTGTTAAAATTTTTGCTATTTAAGCCATTCAGTTAATCTTTTGTTCCCCATCACGAATTACAGAGCATTTTCCAAAAATGTAAGCAACTTTTATTAATTTACTACTTGAAAAATTACCTTTTCATTAAATTGTGAACATTCCAGGCCCATGTACATGTTTTCCTTTGTAAGAGGACATATTATCTTGTCTTATGCATAGAGATGGTTGGGCAGTTTACTCTCTTCTGTTTGAGGTTGAAGTTGAACACTACCACCTTTTATTGATATGATTTTGCATTTGCCATCCATAAATGTTTACTAAATTTGATATGTTAAAGTGTTATAAAATGTTTAGGGTAAAAGAAGTAAAGATGTTCGGGTCAATGCAATGTTGTTTTAAATGCGCCCTACAAAAGCAATTGCTAGCTTACAGATGACAGCTACTTGTGGTTTTATGTTACCACTGAACTAATGAAAACACATATATAATGAAAATACAAAAAAAAAACACACAAGCAAACACAAAACAATACAATTTTGAATTACTCCTTCAGGAATAGGGGACTTGCTTGTAACATAAATGAGAAGCTATTGTAAATATGGAGTAGTAATCTCAAAATAACAGATTATCTTATCTTGACAGATACTGTTTTTGACATAAAGAAAAGAGAAAAGAGTTTAGAACGTTAATGAGGTGAAAATGACATGCGAATTTATCTAATAACTTGCAGTCAAGGGAGGTTATCCTCTACATTTTCGAGTTCTTTCTAACGTTCCAAAAAAACCCAAAATAAGGTTATTCTAAAATAACTTTTAGTATTTTTTGCAAAGGAGCCTTCTCAAAGTACCAAATATAACATACTCAAAGGTCAGATTTTCCTTTTTGGTATTGTGGAAGTTGCTGAATATCTCTAGTGACTTGATTCAGATGGATGTCCACATTTTCATTCCCTATCCTTTGACAACATTACAATGTCATGATTTAAAGGTGAGTTTTGAAGGAAGAATAAGGATAAGAGGAAATTATGTCAAGAACTTTAAATGAGCTCTGTCTTAAATGAGCTTTAATTAGCTCATTTCCATGGAATCTAATGGAGGTTATATTTTCTGAGCACTTAAGTTTGGAATTAGCATTTGACTCATTGAATTACCTCTAAAATGTAAAAAATATTTGATGTTCTCTTCTCTGTCTTACCAAAATTTTAATATAGGATCACATTTACCACCACAACCTAAAAGATTTTTTACATTTCTAAATTCAATTTGCAATATGATTAAAACTTTTAGTCTGGGAGGGGAAAAATTTGGTATCATTTAGAAAGGCATAACTCGATTTAAATTTCCTAAACATTATTAAGCATCTAGTAAATGTGAAGGAATGTGGGAAATAAAAACACTAAGGTGAATAATAGAATCTCATAGAAAATTAAGTTTTCAAAACTAAGTTATTTTAAAGATTTTAGAATGGAAATGCTTACCTTACATTCATCTAAACAAGATCACAAATGACACATCTACAATATGTCCAAATCAACTCTTTGCTAGTTGATCACCCAACTGAGCAAAAGTAAAATAAATCCATTTCAGGTTATTATGAATTATAAATCAAATCCAGTTATCCTAACACAGAGACTTTCCCATTATTTTTCTGAAGACATTCAAATTCAATAGATCCAAAATGAACTTTTTATCCTTTTCCCAAATTCATTCTTTCTCTAGTTTTTCTAACTCAGTGAATGAATAATAATTCACCTTTTGACAAAAACCAATCATTTATGTCACCTTCCTTTACCTGAACTATCCCTTATCCAAAGCATCACTAAGTCATTTGAATAGCTTTACAGTTTTACCCAGCATTGCCCAAACTAGCATCACTTTTTTATTACAATAGCCTTTTGGCTATTATACCAGCATCTACTTATACTTCTTCCTAGCTCATTCTCCACATGTTATAAATGTTTAAATACAAATTTTAAAGTACATATTTAAAAATACACACAGCTGAACATTGCTCAAAATCCATGAAAGACTTCCCATTGCTCTTATGATAAAGACGAAAATTCTTTTATTTAATTAATTAATTAATTTTGAGGCAGAATCTTGCTCTGTTGCCCAGGCTGGAGTGCAGTGGTGTGATCTCAGCTCACTGCAACCTCCGTCCCCTAGGTTCAAGCGACCCTCCTGCCTCAGCCTCCCGAGTAGCTGGGATTACAGGTGTCTGCCACCACACCTGGCTAATTTTTGTATTTTTAGTAGAGATGGGGTTTTGCCATGTTAGCCAGGCTGGTCTCGAACTCCTGACTTCAGGTGATCCGCCTGCCTTGGCCTCCTAAAGTGCTGGGATTACAGGTGTGAGCCACAGAACTCGACCAACACCAAAATTCTTAAAATGGACTAAAGCCCTGTAAAATGTGGCATGTTTTGTACTTCTCCTCAAGCCATTCTCTAAATTGCTCTCCAAACTTCAACAATACCGACCTTGAAGTTTTGGAAAATCACAAGCACATAGTCTTCCTGAAATGTTATCTTGTTTGTCTAACCACACTTTGACTTAGTTAATACATATTCATATTTCAGACTTCAGCTCAAATCTAACTAACATCTTCAAGAAAAGCCTTCCTGACACACCCCTTCCCTAACCAGTTTGAGTGGCCTGGTGTATCAGTTAGGGTCCAGTAGGTCAATAGAAGGAATGTAATACAGAAGGCAAGTTATGAAGTTGTTAGATGAGCTGAAAGAATAAATAGAAGATGAAACATGAATTTGCACCTGCAGGAATTTGCCACCATGACTAGACCTAGAATAAAGTCTAGGGAAGTAACGGTGTTACCAGATGTCAGGAATTGAGGCCACCAAAGGGATACCTGAACCAAAAAGGTAGTAGCTGTCCAGTCGAAGCTAAAGCCAAGGAGGAGACAGAGCTACCACGAACAGACCCACCTGAAGCAGAGAGAAAATTATTCTGACCTGTGTCTGCCTCAGACTCTCCAATTTTCTATCCATGCCTTCCATTAGGCAAGCTCATAAAGTAGCCAGATAGCAAAGGAGCACGCGTGATGTTGTTTGCAGCATCAACCTTTGTCATGTAAACCAGAACAAGGAAGGAGAGAATGGATTTGAGAGCAAACAAGCAAATAACTGGCACACCCACTTATATGCTTCCAAGCATTCTCCAATTTTCTCAGAACTCTTCATGATTAATATCTATTTTCCTACTAAAGTATAAGCTCCTCAGGAGAAGAATCATAAATGTCTTTTTAGTGTTGTACCTCTAATATCTTGCATGATCCTCTGTAAATGTGTTGAAAAAATATATTTAAAAATCATTTAAGCAATCAACTAACTGTTGTTTCAGTCAAAACAATGGTTTAGCCACTAAAACACAGTTAATGTGGTGGTGTGTTCCAGGAACTCTTAACATATTTGGAGACCATGAGCTTTGTTTAGTGTCACATGAAAAGTCATGAACTCTTTCACCAGAAAAATGCACATAAACACAAAACATTTTACATTGATTTTTTTGGCTCATAGGCCATCCAGAGATTTCTTGTACTTCTAATCTAGAAACAATGTGACCCTCTCTAGGTGGGTGTGGAATTGTTTGGGTGTATTTTTGTTTTCACAAGGTCTGAGACCCACTGCTGGCATTTAGTGAAAGGGGAATGGATAATATAAACTTCTTGCAGAGAAATGTTATCCCATCCAAAATGCTAACGGTGAATCCAGAAACCTCAGATTAAAATTATGCTGCAGAGGAAAATTATTTGTCCATCAAATTCAAAATTATGTTTCCTCTTTGGTGACAAAGAAATTCACCATGAATACCACTTCCTTTTAAATTGGCTACTGGAATTATATACAAATTCCATATTTATAAATGTTTAATTTATGTAACACATTTCACTGAGCTTTGATAAATTTACACATAATGGAAATGTAAACACAGAAAATGCACATAGTAGTGAAGATTTGTTTAGGACTTTATTAGTTACCTATTTCTCCATAGCAAATTACCCCAAATCTAAGTGCCTTAAAATAATACACAATTAATTGCTCAAAGTACCTGTGGATCAGGAATCTTGGTGCAGCTTACATCTATCCACTGGCTCATGGACCACTAGGCTAAAACAAAGGTGTCAGTGAGAAATGCGACTTCATGTGAAAACTCTACTAGAGGAGGATCTGCCATCATGCTTACTTATTGGACTCAGGATGCAGTTCCTCAGGAGAACTGTTTGACTGAGTGCCTGTTTCTTGTTGGCTGTTGGCCAGAGGCTACCTTCAATTTCTGGCTACAGAGACCTCTATATGGCATCTTGATTCATCAGAACAAGCAGGAGAGAAAAGCCAGAGAGTGCCAGAAAGAGAGAGTGAAGCAGAGAAACGGAGAGAGACAGAGAGAGAAAGACAAAAGTCACAGTCTTTTACAGTTTCACCTTGAAAGTGACATCCCCTCACTTTTGTCATATTCTATTCTTTAATCACCAGGTTAAACCCATATGCAAATAAAGAGGATTATACAAAGACATAAATACCAGGAGAAAGGATCACTGGGAGTCATTATAGAAGGCTCTTATCACAGTGATGAGACCACAATAGCAAAAGGAAATAACTTATCGAAAAAAAAGTAAAAGTTGCCTAATTTTAGTTATCTTTTAGATGCTAAACAATCAATGCTTTTATTCCTAATTTTTTTAAAATTGAATTTCCTCTTCATCAGAAAACAAAAAATGTAAAATATCACATAGGATTTCTTTCCACTTTGGCTCTAGTACTTCCTAAGTTCTCTATATCTTGGCATTCTTCTCATGGCACATTTAAAAAGAGGGAATTATGTTTAACATTTTATGATAAAATAAACTTGAATGAGTTATTACAGAATAGTTTGTCTATTTTACCCTTGGGAGTGATAATACAATTTTACTTTTGAGAAGACCTTTACAACTCATTAGCTTATGAATTTTGTATCTTTCACACAAAGAAAGCAAATGTAATCCAAACTCTTTATGGGTGAGACATTCTTTATTTCTCTTAAATCTAACTAGAGATGCCTTCAGATATTTCATTATCCTTAAAGAATTAAATAGCTCTAGTGAAAGCCAACTTTCTCTTCTTAGCAGGCAAATTAAAAAGCACCTTTTATGCATAAAACTACTCTGCAGCTTGTATATGCTTTAAAAACAAGAGGGTTACATTTACATTTTAAAAATGATCTTTAATCATTTGCATCCTACATAATTAGAACTGCTACTGTTCAAAGTAGAGGTGAGTGTTAATGCTTTACTTTAGTATGCAATTTCTGCCTTACCTGGAGGTATAGAGTTAACAACATTTTAAGCTCTGCATAAAACTGGAAGAGAAACTGCTTTCTTGGATATCAAGCCTAAAAATATCCATCCCCAAAATAAGAGAATGACATAGCAGAATTGGATACATGAGACTAACGATTCATTGAGAATCATAGTTGGGAGTGAACTCAATTAAATCAATGGGGTCATGGCAACCAGACCACATATCCCTACTTTTCCATATTCTAGGCATTTTCATTCTAAAAAGAACTGAAAGATATAGTATAGAAGGTTTACTTGAAGTTTAAGATGTAGAACAATTTTGAGGCTTGTTAGTTGTCTTTGAATGACTGTCCCCTCTCATTTCGCATTACTTACAAAAAGCCCATAGAGTTTCCTCCTCCTTCCCTATACACTGTATCAACCCCCTAAAATACAGTAGATGCAGGATTTGATGGAAAAAAGGGTTTGGAGAAGTTCTAGAGTAAGGGTTTAAAAGAGCATTGGCTGAGCAGTAGAGGATTGGGCAAATGCCTGCACAGAAAGAAGTCAAAATAAAGTCTAAGTAAGGCAGCTCAAGAGAAACACAGAAACACTGAAAATAAGTCTATTTGTTTTTTTTAATCAATTTTGCCTAGAATCATTCTTGTTCAGAACAAGGAAATCAAATTCCAGACCTGTCCAGGTCAATCACCATGCTATTTTAATTCCACTTAATGAAAGCAGGAAGTGGTGTAGTATACATCTATTCCTTTCAGGAAAAGAAAGGCAGGAGATCTGGGGAAACAAGTCCAGCTTTTGTTCATCATTATTTCTAGGAATTGAAAGGTAATGAGAGAACACAAAATCTATCATCCCTCTTTCAATTAGTTACCTACTTTCAACTTGTCCTAGGAAGTAACACTGTATGCAGTAGAAAAAAGAGGAGTGCAACAATTCTCAATTTGGCCATCCACAACTTACAAAACACAGTTTTTATCTGTTTATATATTGATAAAGATTTTCCAGAATTAAACAGAGACAAATCTAAAAAGAAAGAAAAACAATGCTGCAAGATAAAAAGTAGCACAGAAGGTAAAATTAATGTAACTTGCCAATTTTGCAGTGGTTCTTTCTTATTGGGCATTGATAACTTTCTTTTTAGCCTTGAGAGTTACCTTAAGCTTTTCCGGTGAAACAGCTCCATGGCATGAAAATATTCAGTCCATCATTTCTAAAGTCCCTCCAAATGCTCTCAGTAGATCATCAATAGGTCACATTCACATAAATGGAGTGAAAAGATTAAATAACCATTGTACCCTACCACACCTCTATTATTATGATATTCTGTATATGTACCTCAATCTCAATTCATCCAAACTAAATTAGTCTTTCCCCCTAAATATGCCCTTCTTTCTAACTGAAAGACATCAGCATGTACCAAGTTGGTAATTTCCTTGTATTGTGTGTCTACTTGCCCCGCTCACCTTCTTTCTAATCAATTAGGAAGTTCTGTTAATTAAAACCTTTAAATATTTCTTGAATTTATCAACTTCTCCTTATCGTCACTGTTAACACTGCAGTTCAGATCACAACCATTTCTCACTAAGATTTCTATAACTTTTTTATTAAGACCCCAGCTTGTTTTCCTTCTCCATTCACCACAGAGTGCCCATAGGATACTGCCATATTCATTTTCTCAAGTAGTCTCGGTTGCATAATTTTTATGATCTAATACCTGTTTTTCTTTCCTCTCTAATTGCAATCCCTTCTCCTCTTGTCCCTTTTATACCCGCCTCCCCATCCCATACACATCTGTAATACTAATTATTATACTTCAAGTCACAACTTAATCATTATCTTCTCTGGGAAGACTTCCCTGATACGTTTAGGTTGTCCCATGTGCCCCTATAATGCGCTTAATTGTCTCCCTTCCCAGGCATAAGATTTGAGAGGGACAGAGGGTGGGCATTCATCTTTGCGTTCACCAATGAGTCACCAGCAAATTTACTGCCTCATAGGAAGCAGTCAACAAATACTCACTGGATCCTTGAAATAACTTCATTTAACTTTCATAAATACCAGTTCCAGTTTTAAATGTCTAATCATCAACAATGTGTTGGTTTGCATATAAACACCACTGCAATTAATTTCATTAGTTGAGCATGAAATCCATTTTCTGATATTTTCAGCACTTGTATTGCAAAATTTAGATGCAAAAATATTTTAAATTTTATTTTCCAAGTATAGTATCAAAAAAGAAGTCTTATTATTATTCCAGCCACAGCACAAAGGAAACTGAGGTAAAAGAGGAGTTAGATGACCTGTTCAAGTGACACACTAATAATCCATAACAAATCCAGGACTAAACCTCTGAGTATCACAAGCCCAATATGATTGATTAGCTGCTGATCTGTGCTCTTCAACCTTCATGGGGGAAGAATGTACTTTGCAAAATTGTTAGAACCTTGAAAATGAATGTGACATTTGTTTATAAGAGAGATGTAAATATCTTCAAACATAAACTGGCTCTAGTCTGGAAACAACTAGCAAAATCGTAAAATTTTGAAAAGTGAATTAGTAACTAAAAAAATTATATGTGATTTGGGAAACTTAACTTTGGTGATCAAAATGTCCTTGCAGGAAATTTCCCAACTCAAAGTAGAGTACTTACCTCTAAGGGAAGTGAGTGATATAATTCTAGTGTCCTCAGCAATTTAAAGTCATTTTGTTTAAGTAGTAACTCATGAAAAAATCGACTCTGGACCCAAGCTGTAAGTGAAATCAAGTGACTTGACCTATTTTCAAAAGAAAACCAATTAAAATCAGAGACACTGAAAAGTGGCAAGATCACCTGGAGTGCCATGGTTTCTTGAGGAGGACTCCTATTACATAGCACTCACTGTCTTGCTCTAAAAGGAACCTTAGAGCAGCCCCTCTTCCAAAGCCTCCAAGGCCCAGAGCGAGTCATAGAGTCCCTTTTTTGAGGTTCTCCTTTACTGCCTTCACTTCATATAGTGCCTGGGCCAGACAAGTAGGTAGGAGTCATTGGTGTCTTTTGTGTCACTCCCTCAGAACTCTAAACAGTGCATAAACACATCCCAGACTTGATAAATGTGCATTTAATATCTAACCATTGAACCAATAAGAACAAAAAGCCTGTAATTTCTTGGACCCATTTTCCTTTAAAAGGAGTATAATACATTAAAGAACATTTTTGTTGCTATTCAGGTGTAAGATTTTAACATGAACCAACATGTTTAAATAATAACTTCACCAGTAACCATTGTGTTTTATACCTGTTACCTCTTCTAATCCCATAACAACCAAATGAAGTAGGTGACAGTTCCACTTTAAAGATGTAGAAATTGAGGCAAAGACATAGTAAGAATATTGTTCATGTCACATTACTAGTGCCTGGTACAGTCTGAGTTTCAACTCAAGGTATCTATTTTTGTGTTTGGGCTCCTAACCACCAAGCTTGCATCCTCTCATAGACACAGATAAGGACAGAAATGTGGAACTGGATATGTATGCATATGTGGGTGGGATAAAAATATGGATGCAAATGTAGATATAGATGAATATAGCTATAAGCCACTATATCTATATTTATCTTTTGAATATAAAATAAATAGTAAATATGTATCATTGCACTTTTGTCAATGTGCTTTTTAATTTTCATTTCCTTGTAAGCTTTCTTCTTTCGGTCCCTTGTTTCACTAACTAGGTTTCTTCCTTTGTTTCTTTGAACTATTTTCTGCCTGGGGATAATTGCTTCCTGTACAATGAGCAACTAACTGACAATTCCCTGAAATAACTGAAAATACCCGAGGGACACATTTATAGTCAGAGGACTTAGGTGTTAAAATACCCTCGGGACTCCAATCGAGCCTGAACATTACAGCCCTAGGGAATGGATATGCCTTATCATTTTTCTTTGCTTCCTTTTGCTACTTATTCTAAATAAATGGCAAAGACTCCCATAAGTATACGCCCAGAGCAACCTCAAGAATATTGCAAAAAACGCATATTCTTTCTCTCTTATTTCCATTGTTGAATTAAAGTGAAAAGCAGGCTAATATTGCTGAAGGCAACAGAAGTACACATGGCATTGAGATTGGATAATTAGATATGTACAATTTTAGAATAATGGGGATTTCTGTAAAGATATTTAGAATTACTGTATATTAGAATGATATTTCTCTTTTAGATGTGCAACTAGAGTTAGTTGTTGTGAAGATAAAAAAAATGCAATCCCAAAAAGGTAGATTAATAGTCAGTTACCAAAGAAATTAAAAATGCCATGGTAAGGTCAGATATGCTTGGCCTGAAAAGACGAGCACTTAACTTCAGATGAAAGAAAGCAATTTAGCATATACGAGAGCTCTCATTTTCTGACTCTGCCGTTGAAAAGAGAATAGGAAGAAAGTAAAACAGGAAGGTTTATTTAAGAGAAAAGAAAAAAAAAAAAAAAGAATCTCACTGATGTAAGTTGAAGGACATTAGAAAATGCTGTCTGTGGAAGTTGTTACATCTTCATACCAGAGGTCTTTAAAATTAAAGCAAAAAGAATAACTGTTCAGGATAATAAAACCAGTTTAGGCAATCCAGTTATAGCTGTGGACGGCATTTGCTTATATGTGTGAGAGCAAGAACAAAGTTATCAATTAGATAATATCAAATAAAAAATTTTAGAAATGGTTTTTCATGTACAAAATTTTTAGAAATGATTCTTCCTATGCATTAGAAGTGATATCGTGTGAGTGAATAGACTGACATGTTCCATAACGTAATTATCACAAAGAATAACCCTATTAATAAATACAAGAAACAAATTGCTATGAAAACTATGTCTACAAAGACTTTTTATGAGTTCAGAGTGGGAATAAAACATAGAAAAAAATACGTTTGGAAAGAAAAAGTGTTGCAAAAAGCGAAAGGGTCAAGATAGTACTGAAGGTAAATTAAAATAGCACACAGCTGTGAAACTAATCCTTCAAATAAAGCTTATCACAGTCAGAGGCATGAGAAAAAAAAAGGAGAATAAACTTTAAAGTCAGTTCACCTCTATTTAAAGCAAACATAATAACTAAAATGCCCATTAATGATAGACTGGATAAAGAAAATGTGGTATATATACATCATGGAATACTATACAGTCATAAAAAGGAACTAGATCATGTCATTTTCAGGGACATAGATGAAGCTAGAAGCCATCATCCTCAGCAAACTAACGCAGAAACAGAAAACCAAACACCGCATGTTCTCACTCATAAATGGGAGCTGAACAATGAGAAAACATGGATACAGGGAGGGGAACATCACACACTGGGGTCTGTCAGCGGGGGAAAGAGGAGTGAGAGCATCAGGACAAATAGCTAATGCATATGGGGTTTAATACCTAGGTGACAGGTTGATAGGTGCAGCAAACCACCATGGCACACATTTACCTATGTAACAAACCTGCAAGTTCTGCACATGTATCCCGGAACTTCAAGTAAAATTTTTAAAAAAAGAATAGTTATACTTTGAGGGTAAATATTTTAAGGAAAAGAGATCATGAAGTAGAAGCACTTTATATTTAATTGTCCTCTATGTGTACTATTAAGAAGAAAAAGATGAGTATGGGGGATAGGAAGAGATATATGGAGACATATATTGCCTGTCCAAATGCTTAAGATTCTAACTTGATGATTTTATAACGTAGACATATAATGTGGCTTCAGTACCTATTTAAAGAGAAGGGAAAGAGAATGATGATATGTCTTGTAGCAAGGAGCTTACATACACAGGTTCTTGAGTCTGACTGCCAAGGTTCAAATCTAAGCTCAGAATATTTATTCACTGTGGAAATTCAGATAAGTTTGTTAACCTCCTTATCCTCATCCAGAAATAAGTTTAAGAAAGAACCTGAAAAAAAACAAGTTAATGAAATCAGATACCAAACTGATAGATTTTAATAATATGAGGAGGAATCAAATTCTTTTTATCATGAAATATTTCCACTATAACAGAAAGAGTGATTTTTACACATTCTTTGATGCATTCATTCATAATAGTCACTGAACGCCTATTGTCTTCTAGATAATGCAATATAGAAAAAAGTAAGATGGGCCAAGACCTATCTTTGGCTTTTTTGGGCTGGGGATGTGGGATGAGAGCAGAATAAGACAATAAAAGTAACTAAATGATGTGATAATTCTAGATTGAGAAAGTTCTGTTGAGAAACTGAAATAGGGTAATGCTAGAGTATGAAGAGAAGGAGTTGCTGCCTCAGATTTTGTGGGCAAAGACTTTTTTGAGGGATTGATTTTTTAAATGCAATGTGAACAATGAGGAAGGAGATATGAAAATATAAGGGCATGGAGTTCTGGTCAGCAACCCTTAGAAGAGAAAAAGATATGCAAGAAGGACAGTGAGCTGGAACAAGGTGCGGGCAGAAAGGTAGGAGATGGGGTGGGTGGGGCCTGGTAGAATGCTAAATAATGTAGATTTATAGAAAGGAGTATGCAAGCTCTGGGTGCTGTGAGAAAGGACTGCAGGAAAACAAAAGGGAATTGCTAAAACACAAATTCACTTCTTAATTATTTTTCTGGAGAAGGGCCTGATGATAAATGTCAAGTATTGTATTACTGTAAATATGAAGAAATCCTGATTAACAGAAATCTTGAGCCACAAAAATTCAAATAAGCTGGTTTTACTATATTAGACATGAAAAGAAGACCATACAATTTGTCTTTTGAGAACTAGTTTTTGCATTTTAAAAACTTAGTAGACGATAAGAACTGAAAATTATTACTAGTAGTCATTCTCAACCAACTGTGATTTTGTCTCCTTCACCCAGGGCATGTTTGGCCCTGACTGAAGATATTTTTGACTGCCACAAGCAGGGAATGTGGTGTTAATGACATCGAATGGGTAAACCACAACTACCCTGCTCTACCTACTCTCAGTAATCAACCAACCAATCAAACACCAAGCCCACAAACACAGTCATTTTTAAGGCATAAAATCTTCATCAAAATTCACTTTATAAGGTCACATTTTATGATAAATATAATGCTTAAAAGCCATCTAAAACATAGGGAACCAATGCAGTTATTGTACTTAAAAGGTCATGCAATATATATGAGTACTAAGAATTTTTATCTTGGTTTTACATGATACTGTATGTATCACCTATATGGCCCTGAAAGAGCCAATCTATCAAGAGGAATCCTGAGTGGCTAACTAGTCCTAAATTTAAAATAGAGCCAAGTGGCCATTTGCTCACTATAGACCCCACACATACTCTGAATTCCCAGAAAACCCACGTCTGCTTAACTTTGGGACTTTCATAGCTGACTGTTTATGTTCACATGGCCTGAACCTACCAATAGTATATGGCCTGCATCAATGGATCAAACTCAGCAAGTATTGACCAATTAGAGTTCAGCAGGGATCAATTAATCAGAATTAAGCAAGTTGGAATCCTTCATTTGCATAAAGGTCCTGAATAGGAACCTGGGTGCGAACTTTCTTTATGAAAGCCAAATCCTCCCTTTGTTTTCTACAATGCAATTTCATTTTACATTGAAGGCTGTATCTCCCTGGTTTGCAAGTTGTTCTTTGGATAAACTCTCTTTCCTCTAAATTCTCTTCTAGAGAACATTTGTTCTCACCTACATATTTGATAAACCCCTTATATTAGAAGTTTTAACAATTATAATTTTAATTAACTGTAAACAAATGTTTGATTTTTTTCTGAATGATTTTAATGTGTAATTCAAAAATACATTCTTATACTATGTCAGCCCTCATGCTTAAAAAAGTGATAGCAGATCAGGCCAGGCACGGTGGCTCACGCCTGTAATCCCAACACTTTGGGAGGCCGAGGCAGGCGGATTACCTAAAGTGAGGAGTTCGAGACCAGCCTAGCCAACATGGAGAAACCCAGTCTCTACTAAAAATAAAAAATCAGCCAGGCAGGGAAGCGCACGCTTATAATCCCAACTACTTGGGAGACTGAGGCAGGAGACTCACTTGAACTTGGGAGGCAGAGGTTGCAGTAAGCCGAGCCATTGCACTCCAGCCTGGGAAACAAGAGTGAAAACTCCGTCTCAGAAAAAAAAAAAAAAAAAAAAAAAAAAAAGGGAAAGTGATAGCAGACCAGCAAGTGGTAACAAAACACAAAAGGTTGTTTTTCAGGAAGAATGAACTAGATCTTCACACAAGTAGTAACGTGTCCAATATCAAGACTAGCCAAAGTGTTTAGATTTCCCCTATTTATCATGAAATTTGTTTCTGTTTCTGACTCAATTCAATTTTCTCATCATATATCAAATATATTCAAGGCACCTCTTTAAATGTTCATTGAATTAAGGCAAAAATGTTAAGATGAAATAGACTGCTCCTTATAAAATGAAAATATATATTGTATGACATAAATAGACCTTATACTATACTGAAGAAATGAAGATGATTCTATCTCTAGGCAAAAATTGAGTATTTTTAACTCCAAATTATGCTCATTACTAGTACTTATACAACATGGCTATAGGGTAATTAGTAAGCAGAGAGCTAATGTTATTCTTGATGATCAAGACAGAAAGAGGAAGTAGCATAGTCTATTCAAATAGAGAAGAAAAGATCTATGAATTACAGAATTTAAAACAAAACTGGAAATGAGTCTGGAAGTAACTATTTGAACAGAAGAAAAAAGAGAGAACATGGCACTGAAAGTCAGCACCTAAAATTTGCATAAGGTTAAAAGAATATGTTACCCTTTTTCTTTCCTCTCCTTAGTTCATGAGGTGTGAGTAGATTTTGGAGTTTCCAAGGAAGTCATGCGCACAACTAGCACTGAGAATGTACTAGTACTAACAGAAACTGCCTATGGATCCAAGAAAATACTTGCATGATTCTTACCTCTGAGACACTGGGAAGACAATAGCCAGTACTGCTGCAGTGCACACATAACAGGATGACGTTTTCACCTGAGAATGAAAGAAGATTTTAAGTGTCCACACATTCTAATACTCTCTATATAGAGTAATCATACATCTCTCTTTGCCCAGGGAAGTTCTTGGTTGTACTTGTCCACGCTTATACAACATTGTTCCCAATTCTTCATTCTTCCCTCTACCCACACCCTTTCTTATATAAGTTTGCTATGATCTCCCTGTCTAGGTGGAGTATACTTTTCCATCTCTTGATTCTGGTCTTGTCCACGAACTTGATTTGGTCAAACAGAAGTTTGAAATGGGTTGAACATTTTAATACTAGAAAATAACGGTTCTTTCAACACTTGAGAGTGGATGGAAATGCTGCAGTTTCTACCTGAGATTTCTCTCAGGGTTAGGGAAGGAATATTTGACAGAACGTAGAGGAAAACATTCAGCTTATTCAATACACTAGCTTTCATGCAACTGAAAGTCTAAAAAAGTAAAGTATTGTTTCCTTGGTTACCAACAACAGACAGAAAATTATCAAAAAAGATGAAATTTAGGTATCAGAAGAAATGATATATGTATTTTGTAAATTAAAAATATCTCAACAGCACATCAAAAAGCTTATCCACCATGAACAAGTAGGCTTCATCCCTGGGATGCAAGGCTGGTTCAACATTCGCAAATCAATAAACGTAATCCAGCATATAAACAGAACCAAAGACAAGAACCACATGATTATCTCAATAGATGCAGAAAAGGCTTTTGACAAAATTCAACAGCCCTTCATGCTAAAAACGCTCAATAAATTCGGTATTGATGGAGCATACCTCAAAATAATAAGAGGTATTTATGACAAACCCATAGCCAATATCATACTGAATGGGCAAAAACTGGAAAAATTCCCTTTGAAAACTGGCACAAGACAGGGATGCCCTCTCTCACCACTCCTATTCAACATAGTGTTGGAAGTTCTGGCTAGGGCAATCAGGCAAGAGAAAGAAATAAAGGGTATTTAGTTAGGAAAAGAAGAAGTCAAATTGTCCTTGTTTGCAGATGACATGATTGTATATTTAGAAAACCCCATGGTCTCAGCCCAAAATCTCCTTAAGCTGATAAGCAACTTCAGCAAAGTCTCAGGATACAAAATTAATGTGCAAAAATCACAAGCATTCTTATACACCAGTAACAGACAAACAGAGAGCCAAATCATGAATGAACTTCCATTCACAATTACTTCAAAGAGAATAAAATACCTAGGAATCCAACTTACAAGGAATGTCAAGGACCTCTTCAAGGAGAACTACAAACCACCGCTCAGTGAAATAAAAGAGGACACAAACAAATGGAAGAACATACCATGCTCATGGATAGGAAGAATCAATATTGTGAAAATGGCCATACTGCCCAAGGTTATTTACAGATTCAATGCCATCCCCATCAAGCTACCAATGAGTTTCTTCACAGAATTGGAAAAAACTGCTTTAAAGTTCATATGGAACCAAAAAAGAGCCCGCATTGCCAAGACAATCCTAAGTCAAAAGAACAAAGCTGGAGGCATCACGCTACCTGACTTCAAACTATACTACAAGGCTACAGTAACCAAAACAGCATGGTACTGGTACCAAAACAGAGCTATAGACCAATGGAACAGAACAGAGTCCTCAGAAATAATACCACACATCTACAGCCATCTGATCTTTGACAAACCTGAGAGAAACAAGAAATGGGGAAAGGATTCCCTATTTAATAAATGGTGCTGGGAAAATTGGCTAGCCATAAGTAGAAAGCTGAAACTGGATCCTTTCCTTACTCCTTACACAAAAATTAATTCAAGATGGATTAGAGACTTAAATGTTAGACCTAATACCATAAAAACCCTAGAAGAAAACCTAGGTAGTACCATTCAGGACATAGGCATGGGCAAGGACTTCATGTCTAAAACACCAAAAGCAACGGCAGCAAAAGCCAAAATTGACAAATGGGATCTAATTAAACTAAAGAGCTTCTGCACACCAAAAGAAACTACCATCAGAGTGAACAGGCAACCTACAGAATGGGAGAACATTTTTGCAATCTACTCATCTGACAAAGGGCTGATATCCAGAACCTACAAAGAACTCAAACAAATTTACAAGAAAAAAACAAATAACCCCATCAAAAAGTGGGCAAAGGATATGCACAGACATTTCTCAAAAGAAGACATTCATACAGCCAACAGACACATGAAAAAATGCTCATCATCACTGGCCATCAGAGAAATGCAAATCAAAACCACAATGAGATACCATCTCACACCAGTTAGAATGGCAATCATTAAAAAGTCAGGAAACAACAGGTGCTGGAGAGGATGTGGAGAAATAGGAACACTTTTACACTGTTGGTGGGATTGTAAACTAGTTCAACCATTATGGAAAACAGTATGGCAATTCCTCAAGGAGCTAGAACTAGATGTACCATATGACCCAGCCATCCCACTACTGGGCATATACCCAAAGGATTATAAATCATGCTGCTATAAAGACACACGCACACGTATGTTTATTGCAGCACTATTCACAATAGCAAAGACTTGGAATCAACCCAAATGTTCATCTGTGACAGACTGGATTAAGAAAATGTGGCACATATACACCATGGAATACTATACAGCCATAAAAAAGGATGAGTTTGCATCCTTTGTAGGGACATGGATGCAGCCGGAAACCATGATTCTTAGCAAACTATCACAAGAAGAGAAAACCAAACACCGCATGTTCTCACTCATAGGTGGGAACTGAACAATGAGATCACTTGGACTCGGGAAGGGGAACATCACACACCGGGGCCTATCATGGCGGGGGGGAGGGAGGAGGGATTGCATTGGGAGTTATACCTGTATAAATGATGAATTGATGGGTGCTGACGAGTTGATGGGTGCAGCACACCAACATGGCACAAGTATACATATGTAACAAACCTGCACGTTATGCACATGTACCCTAGAACTTAAAGTATAATAATAAAAAAAATAAAAATTAATAAATTAATAAATAAATAAATAGTACTGCCCCAGAAATTGCTTGAAAATATGGCGGTCCATCCTGGCTAACGCGGTGAAACCCCGTCTCTACTAAAAATACAAAAACTAGCCGGGCGAGGTGGCGGGCGCCTGTAGTCCCAGCTACTCGGGAGGCTGAGGCAGGAGAATGGCCTAAACCCGGGAGGCGGAGCTTGCAGTGAGCTGAGATCTGGCCACTGCACTCCAGTCCGGGCGACAGAGCGAGACTCCGCCTCAAAAAAATAAAAGAAAAGAAAAGAAAATATGGCGGAATCTCAAAAAAAGAAAAAAAAGATTGTCTGGGTGAAGGGGAAAAGGACAAGATGGAGGAAGGTGAACAGAAAAGACGCAGCCCCTACTACTTCTGGGTTCTTCATCATCCAACTTACCCCCGCGCGGGAAAATGCAGCCTGCGGCGCCCGGGAAAAAAGCAGACCAACTGAGCAGGCGCGACGTGACATCAATTTGAGGAAACCAAAACTTACTACGGAGACGCCCCTGGCACGCCCTTATCCCACCCACTGCCCTCCCATTTCCAAGCCCAGGACATAAAAGTCGCTTCCGGCAGGCGCCGGCTTGAACTTCCCCGGCCCCATTGCTTGTGGACGGAGGAACCTCCCCCGAGAGCGCCCGCGCGACTTCCCTGGCCCCACTTAGAGGACCTGTGAACCTCGCCCAAGAGCCCTGACCTGCTGGTCAATAAAGTTCTTTCTTTCCTACCAAAAAAAAAAAAAAAAAAAAAAATCTCCTGATAAGACTATCTAGCTATTCCATAAAAGGACTGAACATAAAGTTCAAATTCACTGTTTCATCCCCAGTGCCTGATATAGGGCCTGGCCATAGGGGTTTTTCAATGACTGTTCGTGGAATAAATAAATGGATTATTAGAAATCATCCTATAAAGAATGTTTATTTATTCATGCATTTATACTGCAAATAATTACTGGGAAACTAGGTGTACGATGCCTATGGTAGATGCTAGGGACAGAGCAGTGTGCAAAATAAGGAAATCACAGCCTTCATGCAGTTGATAGTCTGGTTTCAGAAAACAGAATAAATGAAGTTCAAAATGATCACATGATGCTAAGTACTATGGAGAAAATATACATCGAAGAAAAGTGATGGGTGAGTTGGAATGGGAAGTCCCTGCAATTTTAAAGAGGTGGTTAGGGAAGGTGTCACTAGAAAAACAAGAACATTTGAATAATTTTTTAAGAAAATGAGGTGTTAGTCACATAGACATTGAGAAATAGAGTGTTCCAGGTAGAAAGAAGGGCAGATGCAAAGGTCCTGAGGCAAGTGTGCCCAATTTACTTCAGACACAGCAAGGTAGATAGTGTTGCTGGGGCAGAATAAAGAAGAAAGAGACTACTAGGTGAAGAGCTCAAGTAGATCAAAGGTGCCAGATCTTATTGGGGTGGATAGACTATACTTAGAATGTTGGCTTTTGTTCTAAGGTAAAAACATTAATTTTTAGCAAAGAAGTGGGAGAATGTGACTTATGTTTTAAAAGAATCATTTCTAGCTATTGTGTTGAAAATACACTAGTGTAGGGAAAAGGTGGAAGCTAAGAGAAGAGACTACTAAAAATTTGCAAACTAGAGATGATGGTGGCTTTGTCACTGGTAGTAATAATGATAACAAATGTGATGAGAAGTGGCAGGATTCTGAACACTTTTTGAAAGTCAGACAGACAGTATATATTAGAAGACTGAATGTGGGGAGTAAGAAAAAGGGAAAAGTCAAGAATTACTCCATATTTTTCACCTGAGCCACAGAAAAGATGGAGTTGACACTGCTTGCCTTGTGTTTCAGATATTCCCATAAGATATGCCATAAAAGGCAACATTCCACAGAATAAGTTAGCTAGAAAACTTGTAGTAAACATGTAGGTGTGTTTTACGCTAATTATTTTGAAGTTGAAAATTTTAGATGAGATGCATTTGAATAACCATATTTTAATGCCATTCCATAAAACCAAAAATACTGTTTTTCCCACTATGAAATGCTCTGTCCTTTTATAGATAGAATATTTAGACATCAAAATGTTTCATATATAGTCATGTGTCGCTTAATGACAGGGATATGTTCTTAGAAATGCATCTTCAGGCAATTTTGTCATTGGGTGAATGCCATAGAGTATACTTACACAAACCTAAATGGTATAGCCTACTACACACCTAGGCTATATGGTATAGCTTTTTCTCCTAGGCTACACATCTGCACATCGTGTCACTGTACTGAATACTATAGGCGGTTACAACATAATGGTAAAATTTATGTATTTAAACATATCTAAACATAGATAAGGTAATGCATTGGGCTGCAATGTTATGACAGCTAGGTGACAGGAATTTTTAAGTTCCACTATAATCTTATGGGACCAATGTCATATATGCCGTCCATTGTTGACCTAAATGTCTTTATGTGGCAAGTGACTGTATATAAACATTTTGTGTGAGTTTACTGTACCTAAAATTCAGAAATGTGTGACTCACTCCTTTTTTGTTTTCTAAAGAACTCTGGAAACATAAAAATTAAACCCATCGCTTCTCAGCCTTTTGGCTAAGATCAAGTGTAAAAATTAAACCCCAGTGGTCTTAAAATGTGGATGAATTACAAGATCCTCGTGTAAAAGTATTTCTTTTTAGAACAGAGTCATGAAGAACTAAATCTTACTACCCTATGGTCATAGGGAGGAAATGTGAGAGGGGCAAGCATGCAAAACAAAAGAGGAATTCTTAATCTTAAGACTCAGTCTACACATTTTTATTTTGAACAGGCCTCAAATATTTTTCTTCATATAATAAAATGAAGAAACACCAAATAACAGTCATAGTTGGAATAAAAACTACATTGTTGTAAACATCTGCTATAAAAATTTATATACTGTCTCAGAGAGAACACCGCATATTGGGAAGGGCAAAGGGCAGAATTGGAACTATAAGAGGACTGGCTTCAAGTTCTGGCATCATCACTTACAACAGGGGTTTGAACCAAATGTTTGACTCAGTTTTGGAGTTTCAAATTTTTTCCTCTCTAATAAGGTAGTAATAATATTTTTCTTAGGTCAATTTTTATGAGGACTAAATGAAAAATAAATAATGTATATTTAAAGGATTTACACAGCTCCTAGAATATTTTATCCTTATTACTTTGCTCCCTGTAAAACAACTGTAAAAATAAAAAAAAAAAAGTTAACTGATGAAGAAAACAGGACATTGCTCTACTTATCAAACCAAATAAAGACAGGAACTGAAAGAAACTACTGCAGAAATACCACTAAGAAATGTGAATATAAGACTTTCAGATCGTAGAGACTTTAGTTAACCTGATTAAGATAAAGGAACCTTAGTTGGCCTAAGGGAAACTCCCAGTGATGAAATTGTGAGGACACAGAGATTTGTGCTGAACGTCTCTCAGAGAATGGAACTTGAAGGCATATTCAAGGGATTGACAGTATTATAATTGATTCTGACAAAGACTTCAATATAAACACAGCAGAGAAAAAAAAAATTAGACCATTAGCATACATGTCGTATTATTGTTGTGTATTTGCACATTCTGTCGTGTTGAAAGAAGATTTGTTTAGTACATATATCATTCTCATATGTCATTTATTAATTTTTATGTTTAAATATTATTTATAATTTGTAAATGCTTCTAAACCAGCAGTCTCCTGGAATTCATTTAAATTTTCCTATGAAATAATTGTCATTTTGCATTCAATTACCCAAGAGCCTCAGCTGTACTGTCATAAGTAATATTCTTGAATTATAATCTACTATAGGCCATATTACAAAAGAGGTGTGTGGAAATTTTTCTTTTCTACTTGAGAATTGTCACACATCTCCAGCGCTATGTAAAATGAAGTGATTGCTACAAATAGGACTCTTCAAGTCCAAATGTGCTTGATGTGCCCCAATTCTTAGCTCTCCCTTGCAATAACAGGGTTAATGTTTTGGAAAAATATGTTTTAAAAGAAAACTGCAAAACTTGCTGCTACATCAAAAATCAACTTGGCTACTATTAAAATTATATTTAACAGAGTTGCCATATCCAAGCTTCTATTTTTCAGTTGGCTATATACACAGATGTGGATCTAAAGGAGGAAGTGCGTGACTTCCATCTTGTCTTGATAATTTTATGTTGATTACAAATTATATAGATGGAAGAAATGTGAAATAAAGTGTAATGAAGGCCAAGAAAAGAAGGGGATAGCATAGTTCAATGACTGAGAAAACCAATTTTGGAAGCAGAAAGACATGTTGAACACAGAGTTCCTCAACTTATTAGTGTGTGACCTTTGGCAATTTATTTAACTTCTCTAAGTTTATTTCCTGATCCTAAAAAGATTACTAATACTCCTACAGCATTGGATCATTACGTAAACTAAGTAAGAAAGTAGCTCTAACGTTCTTGTCAGTGTCTTGAACATCATAAGCATTCAAGTATTATTAGTTGCTGTGATTATTATTATCATTATTAAGAAAAGAAATAAAATAATTGATCTGTGATGGCCAATACTCACTGTTGGCTAATTTCAACTCACAGTTTTCCTCTGTCCCAGTCCTTACCTACGGATGAGGAGTGTCCTCATGGAGTGGGAAAAGTTGGGGAAATGTTTTCCCCATTGTGCTAGAAGATAGAGCTTTAGAATGAGCTAAACAGACCAGAGGAGTTAACCAACTCCTTCTTAAAACAATCCTCCCCAAAGGATGTCTAAGTGAATAATACAGATTCAGGCCAAGCCTTATTGGGAAGACTGAATACCATTTCTCTGATTTTTGCTAATGGTCTATAGGTCACTTGCTCCTGCTTCTTTTGTGGACCAGCCTTTTCTTGACACAGAATGTGAAATGTGAACTGTGTCAGGACACAGGTGATTAAAGTTTCTTTTACCAAAGTTCCTAAGGCTCCATTCCCAAATACCTGATGAGTGAAAATGTTTCAGAGAAACAAAACCCTTTATAGAAAAATCATATTCTAATTTCTAAGCTTCCATTTGTGAACTTGGTGGCAGCTCCTTTAAACAAGTATAGTAATGGTTACATAGGCGCATTCTTTTGGGGAAGAATTCTGGGGAAATCACAAGATTCCTGCCAGAATGACGCTTTTCTTGACAATGGAGAACAGTCCAAGAGATTCTTTTTTTTTTTTTTTTCCTAGACTAAGTCTTACTCTTGTCCCCAGGCTGGAGTGTAATGGTGTGATCTCGGCTCATTGCATCCTCTGCCTCCCGCGCTCAAACCATTCTCCTACCTCAGCCTCTCGAGTGGCTGGGATTACGGGCACCCACCACCACGCCCAGCTAATTTTTGTATTTTTGGTAGAGACAGGGTATTACCATTTTATCCAGGCTGGTCTCTGGTCTCGAACTCCTGACCTCATGTGATCTGCCCGTCTCGGTCTCCCAAAGTGCTGTGCTGGGATTACAGGTGTGAGCGCACCGCACCCGGCCTGAGGCTCCCTTTTTAAGAGACAGTAGGGGATGGGGGATTGGGGGGCAATGGAGAGAAGATTCAGTGTGCTTGAGGTGGGGGAAAGTGCAAAGTGAGAGGTAACAGGGCTCCAGACGGAACAGGAAGGAACCCTGCCACCCTCTGACCTCTCCAGAGCCTTGGCTCCGCCCCTCTAGCCACTACTGATTCGCAGTCTTCTATCAGGGGTGCCATCTCGGCCACCATCGTTGTCAAAATAACAGCCGCTTCCACGCTGTACCGGAAGCAGTGCGCCGAGACCAGACCTCACGGGGCGAGGCCAGAGGACGCCATGGCGGACCTGAAGTACAGTGTAAACGTCTATGTCCTGAACGAAGACCAGGAATGGAACAATCTAGGCACCGGTCAGGTCTCATCCACCTACGACGAGCAATTCCAGGGCATGTCTCTGCTTGTTCGGTCAGATTCAGATGGGTCAGTCATCCTGCGGTCACAGATACCTCCAGACAGGCCCTATCGGAAACATGAAGAGACACTAATTGTTTGGTATGAAGCTGAAAACCATGGTTTGGTGCTGAATTTCCAGGACCCAGCCGGCTGCCAGGATATTTGGAAAGAAATTTGTCAAGTTCAAGGTAAGGATCCGTCTGTCCAAATCACACAGAACATTTCAGATGAACCAGAAGAAGACTTTGATGAAATGTCAGTAATTGGTAATACGGTTGTGCTGCCTGACTGTGAACTCGATACACTTGATCAAATTGCTAACATAGTTAACTCAGTTCTCTCCTCACCTATCCATAGGGAAAGACTGGCTCTGATCTTGAAAAATGAGGCTTATATTCAAAAACTACTGCAACTGTTCCACACTTGTGAAAACCTAGAGAACACTGAAGGTTTATACCGTTTGCATGAAATTATTAAGGGAATTTTATCCCTCAACAAGTCATGTCTGTTTGAGATAATGTTTTCTGACGAGTGTATCATGGATGTGGTGGGATGCCTTGAGTATGATCCTGCTTTGGATCAGCCAAAAAGGCATAGGGACTTTTTGACCAACGATGCAAAGTTCAAGGAAATTATACCAATAACTAACTCTGAACTTAGGCAAAAAATACATCAGACATACAGAGTACAGTACATTCATGACATTCTTTTGCCTGTGCCTTCCATATTTGAAGACAATTTTCTTTCTACACTTACAACGTTTATTTTATCCAACAAGGCTGAGATAGTAAGCATGCTGCAGAAAGATCACAAATTTTTGTATGAAGTTTTTGCACAGTTAAAGGATGAGACTACACATGATGATAGACGGTGTGAACTGCTATTTTTTTTCAAGGACTTATGTTCATTTTCTCAGGAATTACAGCCTCAAAGCAAAGATGCACTATTAGAAACATTGACACAGTTGGGAATTCTTCCTGTTCTTAAAATCATAATGATCAGGGATGATTTGCAAGTGAGGTCAGCTGCTGCAGTTTTATGTGCTTATCTAGTGGAGTACAGTCCATCCAGGATCCGAGAATTTATAATTTCAGAATCCCAGGTGTGCAAAGATAGTGACCTTTTCATTAATATAATAATTAAACAAATGATCTGTGATACTGATCCTGAGTTAGGAGGTGCCGTTCATTTGATGGTAGTTCTCCATACTCTACTTGATCCACGCAACATGCTGACAACATCTGAGAAAAGTGAAAGAAGTGAATTTCTACATTTCTTCTACAAACATTGCATGCATAAATTTACAGCACCACTTTTGGCCGCCACCTCAGAACACAACTGTGAGGAGGATGATATAGTTGGATATGACAAAAACAAAAATTGCCCCAATAATAATCAAACAGCACAACTGCTTGCTTTGATTTTAGAGCTACTTACATTTTGTATACAACATCATACATACTACATAAGAAACTATATCTTGAGCAAAGACTTGCTAAGAAAGGCCTTGATATTGACGAATTCAAAGCATACTCACCTGATTTTGTGTGCTCTTCGCTTTATGAGAAGGATGATCAGCCTTAATGATGAAATTTATAATGATTACATCATCAAGGGAAATCATTTTGAGCCAGTTGTAAATGCTCTTCTAGATAATGGAACTCGGTACAATATGTTGAATTCAGCTATTCTTGAGCTATTTGAATATATAAGAGTGGAAAATATCAAGTCTCTTGTTTCACATATAGTTGAAAAGTTTTATAACACACTTGAATCGATTGAATATGTTCAGACATTCAAAGGATTGAAGATTAAATATGAAAAAGAGAGAGACAGACAAAGTCAAATACAAACGAATGTACATTCTGTACTGCAAAATATAGTAGTTTGCAGAGGTACCATAGAAGAAATGGAGCTGAAAGAAGAAATGTATTTTATAGAAGATGCAGAAGAAACAGTTATGCCACCACTGGAAGATGACGATGAATTTATGGAGACTAAAAGAACCCAAGAAGGAGAAGCAGTTATGCCACCACTGGAAGATGACGATGAATTTATGGAGACTAAAAGAACCCAAGAAGGAGAAGCAGTTATGCCACCACTGGAAGATGACGATGAATTTATGGAGACTAAAAGAACCCAAGAACGTGAAGACAAGGTAGACTCTCCCAAAAGAACATCTTCTGGTGACTTCAAATTCTCTCCATCTTATTCTGCTTGTGCTGCTATTGGAACAGGTAGCCCAAGTGGTAGCAGTGTGGTTCGTTTAGTGGATCATCCAGATGATGAAGAAGAAAAAGAAGAAGATAAAGAAGATGAAACATCCCCCAAGAAGAAACCTCATCTTAGCTCCTAAAATCTGTATGGAGCATCCTCAACATGTGACTCAACAAAAATTCTATAAACATCAATGAGCTAAAAAGACTGATTCCACAAGCTTTTTCATGTGAACTTATAATGATAAATCACAGATATGCTGAGTTAAGAGGGTTTAATTCTGTAAAAGCAAAATTTCTCATAATCTTAAAAAAAAATAGTAATCAGAACTTGGGTGATAAGCTTTTTAGCAAGAAAGTCTTAATTTGTGGCATGATTTGGGGGAAGAAACCATCTTTGGGGAGGAAAGTCTTAGTATAGAATGGGGAAGAACCAGGTTGATAATATTAATGTAGTTTTGTTCTAGAGGTATATATTAGAAACAATAATAGTTCAGTTGAAAAGCTTACAACATTACTTGTATAATGCTTCTAGTCATGGTATTCTTTCCTTCAGTTACCTTGTTAACACAAAAGTTTAGTTTATATGACAGACAAAGTTAACTATAAAAGTTAGTCTTTTCAGACATTTCTGTAAAGATATAACAGAATTTCAGCTTATAAGTAATTGGAAGGAAGTAGCTTTCAGAGTGTACTTTTATTCATTAAAAAAGCAAGCTGGATTTACAATGTGCAGTTATTTGTTTTTATTAAAACAATAGAAATGTATTCTCTCACTGTTCTGGAGGCTGCAAGTCCTAAATCAAGGTGTCAGCAAGGCCATGACCCCTCTGAGACACTGGATAGCATCCTTCCTTGCTTTTCCCTAGCTTCCTTCCACGGGTGGCCATGGATTCTTGGATTTCATTGGCTTGTAGCTGTATTAGTCCAAACTTTGCCTCTGTGATCACATGGCATTCTTCTTGTGTCTATGCAGTTGTTTACATAACTTTTTTTTTTTTTTTTTTTTTGAGTTGGAGTCTCACTCTGTCATCGAGGCTAGAGTGCAGTGGTGCAATCTCGGCTCACTGCAACCTCTACCTTCCAGGTTCAAGTGATCCTCCTGCCTCAGACTCCCACGTAGCTGGAACCACAGGCATGCACCACCATGCCAAGCTAATTTTTATATTTTTTTGTGGAGACGGGGTTTCGCCATGTTGGCCAGGCTGGTTTCAAACTCCTGACCTCAAGTGATCCGCCCGCCTCAGCCTCCCAAAGTGCTGGGAATTCAGGCATGAACCACCGTGCCCAGCCTAATATAACTATATTAGATAAGAGATGGCAAGCATCAGTCCAGTAGTATTTGAAAATTTTTCTCTAGGATCTTGGGAGTGAGTAGAACAGAGTGCTTTCTACTTCCTAGAATGTGACTGATAACTTTGAAGTCATTTCCTGATTCCTTAATGAAGTTTGTTCTTCTTCCCAAAGCAGCAAGTAAGTTTTAAATAGTAATTTATAGAGACTAACATACAAAAAAAATCGTGCTGAATGAAGCAGTATTTAATATCTAGAAACCATTTTGGACCATGAAAAAGTTATCTAATTGTTCAAATCACCACACAGTACATAAAGTTTTTTCTATAAACAGAGGTGTAACATGAAAGGTGCTTTACTAAAAAGTGCATGCAAATATATTTTAAAAAATAAGTTGTAGTAAAGAATTAATATATTTTATTTTTAGAGGAGCAATTTAACTGTGTCTCTTTTTCCTGGAATCACTTAAACTGAAAAACAGTTTCTCCCATTTTGAAGATTTATAATTAATATTAATTTGGGCTATTGTTTGAATGAGATGAGCTGTCTGTTTAGATAGAAAATGTAGTTTTCTTTAAAACAGACATTTATTTTGTATTTTAAAATACCACTGTACTTGATTTTTACCATTTGGTGATATTTATACTGAAATATAAAATTCAGGAATTAAGTATGACCCTGTAATTTCAAGAATAAAAGAGACCATATTAAGTTTACTGTTGTTCCAAGAGGAGACACAGCTTATGCCAAACTAAAAGATTCTTCTGTTAAAGCTACAAAGGGAGTATATTCCTAAAAAGACAAACAATAATTGCATCAGATATAAAGTCTACTAAAGTCCATGACCTCTGGAGATATACATTGCAGAGGACATGATACAGTGGGGAAACTGCATTTTCACACTCCTCAAGCCATTTTAGTTAATTTAAATATTGTAATAGGATTATTCATGTTGCAGTTATAGGTCAGAAAATGTAGTGTGTTAGAAGAGCATTTCATGTTTTCTGTCTGGCTAGACTTTCAAGGGGATGGTTATCCACAGTACACACATAGACAGAGTTTTGTTTTGAGAAAATATATACTTAACTCTTTATTATGGTGGAAGTAGCACTGGTTCCTTAATAAAGCAGCTAAGTACAACTAGACAGAGAAGAAAATTTCTGTGTTTTTTGTTTGTTTGTCTTTGAGACAGAGTCTTGCTCTGTTGCCCAGGCTAGAGTGCAGTGGTGTGATCATAGCTCACTGCAACCTCAAACTCCTGGGCTCAAGTGATTCTCTCGCCTCAGCCTTCTGAGTACCTTGTACTATAGGCATGTGCCACTGTGCCTAGGTAATTTAAAATTTTTTTTTTTTAGAGATAGGGTCTTAATATGTTGCCCAGCTGGTCCTGAAATCCTGGCCTTGAGTGATCCTCCCACTTCAGAAAAATTTCTGTTTTGATATTATTTCTGTTTATTCTTCTCTTATCAGCTAGCTTTAATCCACCATTTAAAAAATCGACACGGTAGGGAAAAAAAGAGAATATTTGCATTTTTTGCTGTCTTTTTCCCAGTGAGTTTGTAAAGAAAGATGAAGGAAGATATAAATATAATGGGATATAAAAATAAATAAAATGTTTTTGAAAAAAGAAGAAGAAAAGAAACAGAAAAGGACAGGCATTCCATGGAGCTGTGTAACCTCTATGAGCCCCTGTCTAGTCTTAACTACTTAATGTTAGGGAAACCAACGTGACAAGCAAAATGGTGCATAAGCAAATTGGCCGTTAGATGGCATAACCTACTATTAAGAGAACATTTAAGAGGGCAACAAAATGCAGAAGAGCAATCCTTACTGTCTATACAGTGAATGAAAAATTAACCAAAATGTTCAGTCTCTCTAGCCATGGTGAGTGAGAAGATACCATGTCAAGAAAGTTTAATTTCATCTTTAAGTTTTCTAGAAGGAACTTCAAAAGTAACTTTAAGTAGGTTATTGATGATACGAAAAGAAGAAACATTTTGAAATGGTCCTACCATAAAATCCAGGTGAGCATTTTTGAAGAGGTGCCCTGGACTCATCAAGGTTTTGGCTTTGAACACATGACTTCTAGTAACTTTAATGGCTTAGTGACTTTCTAAACAACAAAAAGGGAGAGGGCAATATAAAAGATAAAGCAAAAGCCTCATATTCAGACTGTCCTTGATGATAATGCAGGCCCTGATGCTTACCAGTTCTGTGACCTTAGACAATTTACTTATTTTGTCCTCTAGCTACAATTTCTCCATCGTGTTTTAAAGATTAGAAACTATATGTAAATTACCTGTTTAGCACTCAAGAAATAGCTTTTAAAAATCATTAGCAGCCGCAGCAGTAGTATAATTATTTCTAAGAAGATGAGAGAGAAAGTCAGCTATAACCACTTATATCACAAGTTATGCTCACAAATTAGTAATCTTATATTCCAGATCAAATTGACAGCAACATAACAAATTAAAAATTAAAGAGTCAGTCCTGGTTGGAGGATAAGTCTATGTGTATGTATTGTGCCCTGCTAAGACACAACTAAAATAGAAACATAAATGTAGAAAGAAAAAATAACTCTCATATAGCAATGAAGACACTTGGGTAGAGTGATGTCTGGCATGTTAACCAAGGAATGGGTGCTAGATGACAGGAGTGAAGATTGAAATTGAAATTAGAGGAGTAGGAGCAGAAGTAGGGAGGGAATTGAAAACTTGTAAAAGTGACAAGAGTCACCTAGCCTTATTCCCTCCATGCTTCACCCCAGCAAGCAGGGCAGTCAACTAGAATGTATACCTAGATAACAGACCAAATGTCCTTTCCCTAAAGCAAATGAAATAACAAAGCTGAGGGCCCTGACATGGATGTTGTTGCCTCAGATTTAAGCCCTTTTCTTTAAGGTGTTGGAAGGTCAAAAGCGCTGAACGTTTACCACCTTTAAAGAACAAGCCACAGTGTTTTCAGGAAAGAGCCACAATGCCTGGCTCTTACCCAAGAAGTACAGTCTGAGAGTATAAATGGTGCTCTTGAAAAGAAAGTTTTTACAATTGGTAGGGTGGCCCCGACCAAATGGTACCTACATCAGTTAGGAAAGCAAGGTGAGAATGCTAGCAGCTAAACCTTAAGGTTCCCAGTTCAGTTAAAATAATTGAGGCTAGTCCTTGTTTGGGAGATTTGCTAAAGTGCAGTCAACTCAATATGCTTGTTTGTCCATGCTCAGCTTGGGAGCATGACATTAGTGTGTTCCAAGGAATGACTGAGACTGAAGGTGAGGTTGACATCAAGAGGTACACGTGCACATGTGTGTGTGCAGGAGCTGGCATCGTCTCCTGTTGTTTCTGACAGACCTCTCTATAAGGTAAAGGGGAAAGGTGGTTAGATTGACCTGGTTGCAAGTGGTCAGCCCAGCAGTCAGTTAAATTGAAGGTTCTTGCAACTGTTTGGGAAAGCTGCACCAGAATATTTTCCTTGGGGAGGAAGGCTCCTGAGGCAGTCCTGATAAACAAAGATCATTAAATGCCCTCCCTTCTTCTGTACAACCCCAAGCATTAGGTTGTTGCTCTTCCTCTATCTCCACAATACCTGATTCTCCCATTCTGGTAACTGTAACTTTGATCTTTTTTTCAGTCATATTCTTCACTCACCCTAACCTTTCATCTAGAAGGATCAGTTGTAAGAGGGACAAGGATGTTTTTATAAAAGGTAACTAGAATTAAGTTTGAATCACATAGGTCCCATTTTTGCTAGGTTGCTCCCCACAGGTATACAAATAAGGTTGGCCTGGGAAAAGAAATGTGCTCATGTCCAGGAATGGTCAGGACAGACTTCCAAATTTTCAAAATAAGTCTATATAATTTCTCACCCCTTCAATACTAAACTGTAGCCAGTAGATGGCTAAAAGAAGGTGATCTCTTTCTGGGGACAGCCACATTCAGTGAGCAAGTTGTCTTACTCTGACCTAAGGTTTCTTAAATTTACCAGTATTGATATTTTGTCCTAGATAATTAGTTGTGAGGACTGTCCTATGCATCGTAGGATATTTAGCAGCATCTATGACCTCTACTCACTGGATGCTCATAGCACAGGCTCAGTAGTGACAACCAAAAATGTATCTAGAAGATGTTAAATATTTATTGAGAGGGCAAAAATCACCCTCGATTGTGAACCACTGATTAAAAACGTGTGGAACTCTCTTTAAGGACTTCTCTTACTATGTGGGTGTTGGGTCCACTCCACTAGCCTGAGTCAACTTATCTCTTTTCCCTCTACTTGCAAGGGCCAAGTACGCACAAAGACCAGGTTCATACTGCACTTTTATTAAAAGAAAATGGACCTTGCTTAGGAGTATAGAGATCCTGATCCTGCCTTTCATTAAAAGAGTGACAGAGACATATTTGACACCTGTGATGATCAGCTTTCTTATTTGTAAAGTATGGCAAATAACACTGTTATGGCTAAATTGGGTCCTGATAAAATTCATTTGTTGAAGGCTTAACCCCCTTATACCTCAGAATGTGACTGTTTATGGAGATAGAGCATTTAAAGAAGTAATTGAGATAAGATGAGGTCATATGTGTGGGCCCTAGTCCAATACAACTAATACACTTAGGAGAACAGGAAATTAGGACACAGACACATAGAAGGGAAGGGACGTATGAAGACACAGGGAGGAGGTGGCCGTCAACAAGCCAAGGAGAGAGGCCTCAGAAGAAAGCAACTCTGATGACACCTTGATCTTGGACTTCTATCCTTTAGAATGGTGAGAAAATAAATTTCTGCTGTTTAAGCTACCTGTGTGTGAAAATTTGTTATGGCATCCCTAGCAAACTAATAAAAACACCTGGTAGGAAGAAGTTAAGAGTATATATCCTATGAATACCACAGAATAGTTATGATAAAGTGTTCACAAGTGAGATATGACAATAGCCATGATTTATTGAGCATGCATTGTGTGCCAAGCACATTGTCCTAGGTGATTTTCTTACATTATTACTAATTTCACAATAAACTTGCAAAGTAGATATTGTGGCCATGATAATGTGCCTTTTAGAGAGGAAGTATAATTGACTAAGGACCCCAAGCACTGTGCTCTGAAATCATTGCCCTATTTCCTCCCAAATCATGCTTCCTAGAGGCTGCTCCCATCCAGTGATTAGCATGGCAGGAGTACTATAGCAGGCACATTCCTGGGAGTTGAAGGGTTTCTCTGACTGGAGATTTTAGATTGAGTTCTTTCTGAAGTCCTTCCTGAATTCCTTTTAGATTACACAGTGATCTAGGGTGTTTCCATCATAGCTTCATTCCTTCCTCTTCACTTGGAGTCAGAATGCATCCTGACCTGATGACTCTTTCAGCCTCCTCTACCTTGCTCCTGGTTGCCTCTCACTGATATCTTCCCTGACAAAGTCCTTGTATGCTAAATCCTCATGTGATGATTGTTTCCCAGAAAACCTTGACTGACGCAGCATATAATATGACAAACAGAGGCACAAAGAAGTGTGTGCCGAGAAATACATAACTACTACTAGTGGGACTATTCAGATATAAGTTTGTCTGACTCCATAGACTGAGTTCTTTCCCCAGCATATATTGTGTCTCAGAATCTATAGTGAAGGTATATTGAATGTTTAAAGCATTATATGCACCTACCGTATGTATTCATTAATAAGGTAGCAATATGAAATCAATATAAGACCTACGAACAGTCTAAGCCCATAAATAGTAAGTGTCCCTCTTTCTGCTTTACCTATGTTTCCAAAGGTCGTGTTAAGCTAACACTGCTTGAATTCCCCTTCACAAAAACAGTACTCTGCAAACTATTTTCAGTACACTACTAGGAGGTAGCTGATGAAATTTTAAGCCTCTGAAGCTGACATAGGTAAAATGGCTAACTTTCATTACATCCCAAACATTGTGCTAAGTACCTTATATGTACGGTGGGATACTTCAGTACTAACAATGGAAGTACATATCACCATTTCTCCTCATATATCCCTCATGCTAGAGTTTAGTTTCTAATTTGAGAAAAATGCCGGGAATAGGGGTTTACTTAATTTACTGAGACTAAGTTTCAGCCCCATTGAAGAATGGTGGTGTGAAATAGAAATTATGTCCAATTTTATAAACTTAAAATTAAATATCTTGCATGACTGAGTATCCTAGCCACTAGGCATGCATCAATTCACGTTTCTAACTTTCTATTGAATTGAGTGTTTGCTTTCCTTTTCTCTTTATTGCTTTGGAAGTTATTTTCCTATTCTAATCTAGTAGTTAGTTACCTTTAAATTGTAACATGTACACTTCATCTTACACAGACTACATTTAATTAATAAGCCTATCCTCTTGGATAATAAAAACATCTTTTATATTCATCATTCCTCTACAGTATTGCATATGATTGCTGTTTTAATATATCTGACATGTTTAGTTGTTGTATTAGTCCATTCTCATGATGCTGTAAAGAACTGCCCAAGACTGAGTAATTTATAAAGGAAAGAGGTTTAATTGATTCACAGTTCTGCAGGGCAGACGAGGCCTCAGGAAACTTACAATCATGGTAGAAGGGGAAGCAAATACATCCTTCTTCACATGGTGGCAGGAAGGAGAAGTGCTGAGCAAAGGGGGAAAAGCCCCTTATAAAACCATTAGATCTTGTGAGAACTTACTATCATGAAAACAGCATGGGAGTAACCGCCCCCAAGATTTAATTACCTCCCACTGGGTTTCTCCCATGACATGTGGGAATTATGGGAACTACAATTCAAGATTAGATTTGGGTGGGGAAACAGCCAAACCATATCTGCTTTCAAAACGAAAACAAAACAAAACAAACAAACAAACAACAGGAAAAAAAAAGCAGAGTCTCACTCTGTCGCCCAGGCTGGAGTGCAGTGGTGTGATCTCGGCTCACTGCAACCTCCACCTCCCGGGTTCAAGCAATTCTCCTGCCTCAGCCTCCAGAGTAGCTGGGATTACAGGTGTGTGCCACCACGCCTGGCTAATTTTTGTACTTTTAGTAGAGACGGGGTTTCACCATGTTGGCCAGGCTGGTCTCAAACTCCTGACCTCGAGTGATCCACCCTCCTTGGCCTCCCAAAGTGCTGGGATTATGGGCATGAGCCACTGCGCCTGGCCCATATCAGCTGTTTTCAATGGAAGGGTTTTAGTCTCCAAACTGTTGGAATCAGAAACAAACCAAATTTGAGATAACATTATTTCCTGCCCTACTGCAATGACTAAATTGAGCAATTATGTGGGTACTATTTAGAGAAAACTGCAGAAAACTACTTCTGTTGGACAGTTACTAAGGCAACTGTCTGGAAAAGAAAGACATATGAATGGGCTGAGGAGCCTGTTAAGCTATTCAATAATATTGAAATATTTCTGCCATACACATTTTCAAAGATACTCTACAAAATCCAAAGACTGTTTTGATCTATCACATTTGACAGTGGAGAACATACAGTATTTTGGTGTATTTCCAAAGATTGTGAAATATAAAGAATCGCAGATTTATTTCATTCCTAAAATAAAATATCCTGTGAAAAGCTATTCATATTTTTTTCTCAGTTTTGAGGATTACTCTTTAAAAGTAATCAAATTTTGTATAATTTCTATGGATACTAAATATTATGATGTTTAAATGTATAATAGATTACATATTATGTGAGAAACCACACTATGACAGAGTTTAGAAAATACATCAGCTTCTTTTTGATAAAGACATTTTTAATTGGTTTTATATATCTTCACTAATATTTTATACATGGGGAAAGTGTATGCGACATGGATTTGGAATGGCTTTGTGTCATTATTGAAGGATTTTCTACCTATTAGACTTTTAGATCATTCATATAATCTGTTTGAGTCTCAGTGTACTTATCTATAAGACAATGCTAATGCTACAAATAAGAATATAGGCAAAATTACAGAATGTCAAAATAACAGTGGGAGGTTGATTAATATTATCTACTTAGTTAATCTGACATTGTAACAGTTTCTTTTTTATACTTAATGACTAGTGCAGTTTCATTTTTATTTCTCACATAAAATATTATATTAGGCTATACAGTGATATAACCCCATATTGGTACTCTGAGATTAGATTGTAAACAATGATTTATAGTGACTTCTATTTTCATCATTGCAAAGTATTCAACTCAGATGTAAAAGAATTGGCACATTTATCTTTGCTTTTTTTCTTCCAGTCTCTCTTTGGAAATTATATGATGATATTTAAGATGTAAGTATAACCTTCTTGTAAAATACCTACTGGTTGGGCGCGGCGGCTCATGCCTGTAATCCCAGCACTTTGGGAGGCCAAGGCGGGTGGAGTGCTGGAGGTCAGGAGTTCGAGACCAGCCTGGCCAACATAGTGAAACCCCTTCTCTACTAAAACTACGAAAAATTAGCTGGGCATGGTGGCAGGCACCTAAAATCCCAGCTACTAGGGAGGCTGAGGCAGGAGAATTGCTTGAACCCGGGAGGTGGAGGTTGCAGTGAGTGGAGATTGCGCCATTGCAGTCCAGCCTGGGTGACAAGAGCGAAACTCCATCTCAAAAATAAATAAATAATAATAAACAAAAAATAAAATACCTACTAATAATATTAAAGTCTCTATTTAGCATTCCTGAAATCTAAGAACTATCATCCCTACATTTTCCTCAGCATCTATCCTTATCAGTTTGATGTACATGACTTTGGTGTTCCGTGGATTTATATAAATGTACCCACAGCAAATCTATAATATGGCCATATTAGTAGATAATCACTTTTTGTCTTATCCATTCTCCCTCATCTTCCTTGAGAAGTATTCTAAATTTCTAATAGGAAATTCAGTTCCCAATTCTTAGCAAAGCAGTTTGCCTCTGTGACAGGCTGAAAAATATATTCCCTAAAATAAATAAATAAATAAATAAATGTGTGTGTGTGTGTGTGTGTGTGTGTGTGTATATATATATATATATATATATATATATGTCCTAATCCCTGGATCCTGCAAATGTTTCTTGAAATGTCAAAGTCTTCAAAGTCTTCTCAGGTGTGATTAAATTGAGAATCTTGAGAAGAGAATATTATCCTGGATTAAGTGAATGGGGCCTTTATGAAATCACATGTATCCTTATGAGATGAAGTCAGAGGTAGATTTGATACACACTCAAGGGAGAAGATAATGTGAAGATGGAGCAAATAGAGATTTGAAATTCTAGCCTTGAAGACTGAAATGTTGCGGCCACAGCCAAGGACTGCCAGCAGCCACAAAAAGCTGAAAGAGGCAAGAAACAGATTGTTCCCTGGGACCTCTGGAGGGAGTGTGGCCCTGTCTACATCTTGATTTCCACCCAGTGATACTGACTATTGGACTTTTGGTCTCCAGAAATGCAAAAAGAATTTTTTGCTATTGTTTTATACCACCCAGTTTGTGGTGATTTGTAACAGCATCCACAGAAAACTAATCCATGATATAACAAAAATACAAATTAAGCTGGGCATGGTGGCTCATGCCTATAATCCCAGCACTTTGGGAGTCTGAGGCGGGCGGGTCATAAGGTCAGGAGTTCGAGACCAGCCTGACCAACATGGCAAAATCCCGTCTCTAATAAAAATACAAAAATTAGCTGGGCATGGTGGTGTGCACTTATAGTCCCAGCTACTCAGGAGGCTGAGGCAGGAGAACTGCTTGAACCCAGGAGGCGAAGCTTGCAGTGAGCCGAGATCACGCCACTGCACTCCAGCCTGGGTGACAGAGTAAGACTCTGTTTCAAAAAAAAAAAAAAAAAAAAAAAAAAAATTAAAGTAATGAGATGTTATCCTGCACTTATGGGTAAAGATTTAAAATCTTGATGAAATATGGTGGTGGAATAAAAGTTGGGTACATTCATACTATTCTACTGCAATTTCTAAGTATGCATAGAAATAAACAGTTAACCTTTGATTCATACATTATCTTCTTGGAATTTTTCCTACTAACATATTAAAAAATTTTGAAGAGACAAATGTACCTTGATAGTTATTGCAGTGTTGTTTAGAGCAGCAAAATCTGGAAGCAACTCAAGTGTCCATTGGCTGGTAACTAGAATTACACATTACAGCATAGTACATAAATATGTAACATCATTTTCCCTCAGTTTCAGCTAAGGTTCCACTGTTGGAAAAAAAAACGTAACAATATTTGCTAAAGTGAGGCACCAGTCCATGTATGCATATCATATAAACAAGTTATATGGCAGTGTGTGGTGGCTCACACCTGTAGTCACAGAACTTTGGGAGGTTGAGGCAGGAGGATCACTTGCAACCAGGAGTTCAAGATCAGCCTGAGCAACATCGGGTGACCCTGCCTCTACAGAAAGGTAAAAAGGGGAAAACAAAACATAATAACATCAGAGGCATTTGACCCAGTGTGACTCCATCTTGAATAGGGGCTGGGTAAAATAAGACTGAGGCTCACTGGGCTGCATTCCCAGGAGGTTAGGCATTCTTAGTCCCAGGGTGAGATACAAGGTCAGCACAAGATACAAGTCAGAAAGACCTTGCTGATAGATAAAGCAGGATGTGGAAAAGAAGCCGGCCAAAACCCAACAAAAACAAGATGGCAACAAAAATGACCTCTGGTGGTCCTCAGTGCTCATTGCATGCAAATTATAATGCATGCTAAAAGACACTCCCACCAGACCACCAAAGCCATGAAATTTTACAAATGCCATGGCAACGTCAGGAAGTTATGCTACATGGTCTAAAAAGGGGAGGAGCCCTCAGTTCTGGGAATTGCCCAACCTTTTCCTGGAAACCTCATGAATAGTCCACCCCTTATTTAGCATATAATCAAGAAATACTATAAGTATACTCAGTGAAGCAGCGCATGCTGCTTCTCTGCCTATGGAGCAACCATTCTTTATTCCTTTACTTTCCTAATAAACTTGCTTTCACTTTACTGTATGGACTCACCCCAAATTCTTTCTTGCATGAGGTTCAACAACCCTCTCTTGAGGTGTGAATCGGAACCTCCTTCTAGTAACAGTAATATTTGCTAAAGCAACAGTTTTTTGCACATCATATGAGCGAGTTATATGGCCAGGCACAGTGGCTCACTTCTATAATCCCAACCCTATGGAAGGCTGAAGTAGGAGGATCAGTTGAGGCCAAGAGTTCAAGACCACCCTGGGAAATATACCAAGACCCTGTCTGTACAAAAAAAATATTAAATTAGCTGGACACAGTGGCAAGCACCTGTAGTCCTAGCTACTCCAAAGGCTGAGGTGGAAGGATGACTTGGGCCCCAGAAGTTGAGGCTGAGGTGAGCCATGATTGTGCCACTGCACTCCAGTCTGGGTGACACAGCAAGACACTGTATCTGAAAAAAAAAAGTTATGAAGAAAATTTATGTGAACCTGAGCCTACACCTGAGACAATCAGTGAGATTTAAATTGAAGTTAGGTGGCCAGGTGCTGTGGCTCACACCTGTAATCCCAGCACTTTTGGAGGCTGAGGCCAGTGGATCACTTGAGGTCAGGAGTTTGACATCAGGCTGGCCAATATGGTGAAACCTCGTCACTACTAAAAATACAAAAATTATCCGAGCATGGTGGCATGCTCCTGTAATCCCAGCTACTCGGGAGCCTGAGGCAGGAGAATCATTAACCAGGAAGGTAGAGGTTGCAGTGAGCTGAAATTGCGCCACTGCACTTTAGCCTGGGAGGCAGAGCATGACTTTGTCTCAAAAAAAAAAAAAAAAAAAAAAAAAAAAATTAAGTTAGGCAAAGTAAGAATTTACTTGCAGATGTTTGCAATAGTCCTCTGGTACCGTCCTCTTATCTCATGGTTACACATACCTCTTGAAAGGGGGTAGGGACAATGGTGCTTTTCATTGCTAGTCTAGTGAGAGGCGCTTTGAGAAAACTAGTTGGAGATTTTGAAATGTGTTCCTTGGAGTTTGGGGGACAGAGTGTTCCAGTGTTTGACTCTGTAGGTGACAAGGGAAAACTTGCCCTTCACCGTCTGAGGTTTCCTCAGACAAAAGGCCGGTTAATAAGAAAAATGGCAAACAAACTTATTAATGTGCACAGGGGAGAATCACAGAGTGATTATCTCAACCCTCAATGAGATACAGAAGCTTATATAGTCTTTTTTCAGAGGGAAGGGGGAAGATGGGGAATATAGGTGTTTTTGAGGGCTAATAAATGATTCCGAGGGAGAATGAATAGAGCAGGAAAGAGAGATTAACTTGAAAATGAGTCTCTTTGGAAATTGAATGAACATGAGAGACAGACATTATCTTGTGAAAGGGTCCATTCAGGTGTGGTTACAGTCTTTCTTCAGGTTTCTTTTCTGCAATAGATAATTAACAGGCAGGGGAATTAAAAACAAATGTGCTTCTTGGTTGGTCCATAAGATCTTTATACAGATAGGAGAAAAATCTCTCCTAGTGTTTGTTGATCACTAAGGGTCTTTAATTAAAAAAATACTCATTGTATCAAGAAGCTGTATTTTAGGGTGAAATATTTTGGTTTCTTTCAACTCTTACCTGAGACTTTTTAAAAGGCTATGGAATTATCCAGAGAGAAGCAGGATCATATTACAAACAAACTGCACTTCCACCTACAGAATGGTATGTTGATATTGATGGAGGCAGGAGATACCCAAATGCCTAGGCAGAGAGGGAAAGATCCCTGGAGAACCTCTAGCCTGCCCAGGTGATTGTGTACAGGCTGCTTGTCAAAACATGCCCATAGTGAGAAATTCTGTCCTTTAACACATGTGCGGTAAGGAAAATAAATCAATGTGGAGAGGCTCAGAGTAAGGGCCCACATGTGCACTGTGAGAATGGGGTGGAACCACCAGGAATTTGCACCTTATGTCAAGGAGGAGCCTGGCCTCTTCATCTCATGTGTGGTGGCCTGGTATTCAGTCTGTGAGATGGCAGCTGGTTGGCAGGACCCCTCTCTTTGCTGAGAGCTCCCCTTTTGCTTAATAAATTCCATCCTCCTTACCCTTCAATGTGTCCATGTGCCTAATTTTTCCTGGTTGTGAGATAAGAACCCAGATTTAGCTGAACTAAGGAGCAAAAAATCTTGCATCATTTTTGTGACCTGTATGGGGACACGAGGAAGGGTAAGATGCAAACCAAAATCTCTTTCACTTTCATTTCTGGGCCTTCTCATCCTTAGACTTTTTCTGAAGGCAGTGGAAACTGCCCCTTACACCCTGTCACTCTCGGGAGTCAGGAATGTCAGCCTCAGTCCAATCCAGTGCTTTCTATGGCATTTTCTTTCTTTTTTCGGGGCTGTAATGGCACTCATCTTTTCTTTTACAACATTGGGGGCATTCCATCCCCACCCCAACAGCTGCAGGCATGTGCTACGTGGAATGGGTGGGCAAGCAGTGGCTCCCCTCTCCTCTTCCCTCCCCGCTAGGGCACATGGCCGTGTCCGCTGCATGTACGTGCAGCCTACAATGGCCACGCATGGCAGGACTGAGCCACAGCTGCTGCCCGGGCCCCAGGGCAGTCTTGGGGACCAGAGGCCTCATGCGGCTGGCTAGCCAATGTTTCCTGCTCACCATCCCCTCCTGCCAGGCGCCCATGGAATATTTCCTCCCCTGGTTGAGACAGGAAAGAGCAATCAGGAATTAAAAGTTTCTCTCCCTTTTGGAAAAATCCATTGGCATAAGTATAAGGTTCTTCCCCCAGGCATCTTCTCTGCCTCTGCCCTAAGCTTAGCTGTTTTGTTTTTTTTTTTTTGAGACGGAGTTTTCGCTTTTGTTGCCCAGGTTGGAGTGCAATGGCGCGATCTCAGCTCACTGCAACCTCCACTTCCTGGGTTCAAGTGATTCTCCTGCCTCGGCCTCCTGAGTAGCTGAGATTACAGGCGCATGCCACCACACCCGGCTTCTTTTTTGTATTTTTAGTAGAGATGAGGTTTCACCATGTTGGTCAAGTTGGTCTCGAACTCCCGACCAGGTGATCCACCCATCTCAGCCTCCCAAAGCGCTGGGATTACAGGCATGAGCCACCGCACCCGGCCAGGAGTTAACTTTTATGCAAGAGATTTTGTGTGTGTGTGTGTGTGTGTGTGTGTGTGTGTGTGTGTGTGTGTGTGTTTTCCTTTTTGAAGGTGTCTTGTTAGGCCAGTACCCCAGTTCAGAGGACACCCTTTTTCCCTCCCTTGTTTGAGAAGGACACAATTCCGCAACTTCACCTTAGCATTTGGCTTATGATAAGGAGGCTACAGCCAGTCTGGTGAGGGGCATCTGGGACTCCATGCACCTCCCTGAGGCAGCTCTTTTATCCCAAACTCAATTCCAAGGCTTCATGTTGAAGCCTTAGGATAGAAAACTGGATCTGAGGAATCCAGAGGCAGATGACAATGGAAATTAAAAGACACAGTGAGGGTGAGCATGACTAATTCCTGCCGATTAAGCAAAGACTTCTGTTTTATGCGTAGAGGTGATGCTAGTATCCATGGCATAAATGAGGTCTAGGGAACTCAAAGGCTACTGGGAGCAGGGGGAAAGGCAGCTTGTGGGTAAGAGTGGAGAATCTCACCCCCTAGACCCCCTGTTAACATGGATGAATGCCACACTGGCACTCATGGGCAGCACCCTGTCAAGGTTCCCGGGACTTGGGGATAAAAGGATGGAAGAAGGAAAGAGGACATTTTTTCTTTCTGTTGCTCACGTACCCCAGGTATTCACTAGGAAGAGGAAGGAACCAGGGACCTTGCTCCCCTCTTTCCAGAAGTAGTCATTCATCTTCAGTCTGTATCCCTTTCTAATGCATCCTGAACCCCTGTGACTCCTTTGAAAAAAAATGCTTTCTTTTTTTCCTTTTTTCTCCTCTGTCCTCTCTTCACAGATGGGGAATTGTGTCTCTGTGCTACAGGACATTCCCCTTGGATGCCTCCTCCAAACCAGGAAAAGTTAATTTCCCAAACCTTAAACTGATTGGCTTAGAATTGAACTCAGGGGAAGGGAACCCAGAAGCTGACATGCTGGCAAAACGGTAAAAGTTTTTTTTACCCGTCGGATTTTGGCCTCTCTCTCTCTGTACAAACTGGTTAAATGAATGATGAGGATCACTGTTTATATTCTCTGTAAAGTTTTGACTAATGAGATAGAATTTATAAAGTTGGCCTTAGGCTGTAGCCAATTTGATGTGGTATGCATGTCTGTCTGTATGGTTCTGTCAGAAAGATGGGTGCCTTGGAATGGGATACGGGCCTGGGACCTCGTAAGCCCACTGATGAAGTCAGCCCGGCAAGTTGGCAAGTAATAAACTTTCCTGCCGGCCTCCATCTTGTTTTATGCCCTTGGAAGTGTGTCCTGTAACCACGTGGCAGAACTTGATTTTAGTTTCTGCCATTTGACAATGGTGGCCCGGGTTCAATCCCGACATGGAAATGCGTACTTTTGAGTTGATATCTGTGTGACTTTTGCTATTTACTGATTCTCTTCCCCTCCATGAACAACTTCTAACTTCTTTTCTTAAACTTTCCTTTCTCTGAGTTACCCTTAAAGGTTCTAGATTTTGCAAAAACTGCTTACCACCTCTTTGAAAATACCTCGTACATTTGTGGTTAAGTCGTAACCATAATTGAGGTCTGTTGGTTTCACCTGTGAGGTTACTTTTGGTATAAAGTTCCAACTCCAGAAAAATTGGCCCCTTGGCATGGCTAAAGTCATGTAATAAGGGATTTAAAAGGATTTTCTTAAAGAGCCCTCAGATTGGCCAGGCATGGTGGCTCACGCCTGTAACCCTAGCACCTTGGGAGGCCAGGCAGTTGAATCACCTGAAGTCAGGTGAAAAATTCCGTCCCTTAACACATGCACAGTAAGGGAAATAAATCAATGTAGAGTGGCTCAGATTAAGGGCCCGCATGCGCACTGGGGAAATGGGGGTGAAGTCACTAGGAATTTGCGCCTTATGCAGGGGAGGAGCCTGGCATTTTCAGTTCATGTGCGGTGGCCTGTATTCAACTTGTGAGGTGGGAGCTGGTTGGCGGGACCCCTCTCTTTGGTGAGAGCTTCACTTTCACTTAATAAATTCCGTCCTCCTCACCCTTCAATATGTCCATGTGCCTCATTTTTCCTGGTTGTGACAAGAATCCAGATTTAGCTGAACTAAAGAGCAAAAAATCCTGCATCAATATGGGATCAGAGAGATAGAAAATACCTTGAAGCCATCTTAACGGGGACTTGGCCTAAAATAGCTACCTGAAAGAGAGATGGAGCTCCAGTCTGGAAAGTCTGTTGGGTAACTTAACACCAAGGAACATAGGAGCCATTACACACATCATGTGAATGAATTTCTCAGAAATCCTTAAAATCAACCGCTGAGAAAACAAGCTATCTTTGAACAACTGCCAAACCCAGAGATTGCTGGTTGAGTAAGTCTGTACTCTCAACCTCTCCTCCTGGAATTGTCAGAAACTATTATTAGTTAAGAAAAGAAATGTGTGTGGGAGACAGACAGAGAGAGAAGAGGGAGACATGGAGTGGGCTGCGGGGGTGGGGAGGCTCTGGTTCTCTCTTCAGGTTTCCCACCTTAAAAAGAATCAAGCTGGGTTACGAGAGCACTTTGGAGGTTCATCTCTGGGAGTTCATTGCTCTGAACAATTTATTATTCAAATTAGATAGGTATATTGTCTAAGAAAATTATTACTATTATTACCATCTGAAAATAACTAGAAAAAGTTATAAATATTATCCAAGTGAAAAAGAGCAAGGAACCCTCAACAATAGTCAAAGAAGTTAGAGTCACAAGATGTTTGGTTCCCTGTGCAAGCTTTAGATAACATCTTAACATATGTCCCTGAGTTGTTTTTCAGAAACTCAGATCTCAACCAAAGGGATTCACTGGCATGCAGACCTCAAATAAGGAGGAACTGAGGACTGAACTCTGACCTCTGTTCTTTCTTCCGAATTTCTTCCTGAGGAACCTGGAGGAAGTCACACCCATGAGCCAGCATGCATTCTTTTCTGTTATCCCCAAATATTGACCTGAAAGCCTCCATGTCAAGATATCCAGTCTTTTTAGGCCAAACCAATGTATAACCTCCATGTATTGATTTACGATTTTGCCTGTAACTCCTGCTTTTCTGAAGCTTTCCCCTGCCTTTAAAAAACCTTGCTTGCAAGTCATCGAGGAGGTCAGATTTTAACTGTGGGCTTCCCTATTCTCCTTGCTTGTTGCCTTGTAAATAATTGCCCTCCTTTCTCCCACTGAATACTTCAGTGTAGATGCTTGGCCTTGCTGACCCAGGCAAGCAAACCTCAGTTTGTCTTGGTAACACAAGACAGAGAAGAGAATTCATGAAGTAGGTGTGAAGGCACCTTGGTAATGCTTATACCATATTAACTTGTACCCTGAGCCTATTCAACAAGACTGTTAAACAAATTACAGAATAAAGTTGATATAAACACATAGACCCAGGAAAATATCTCAAAGATATATTTTTAAGTAACAAAAATATAAAATAGATGCAGAAGAATGTGAATAGTAATATCTCATATATGTATTTTTATAGAAAGTCATTATTTTTTCTCTAAAAGAAGATAGGGTTGCAATGAGGATAATGACAAAGAATAAGATAGAAAGGGGGAAACTTTTCTATCCTTGGCGCCTACAAAGTTGGACCTTGCACTGTGTTTACACAACACAGGGTTTACTGCTTCTGCTTTAAGGACCAGGCCAGTAAAAATAAAATTTGATCAAGCCCTCCATAGATTAAATACTAGGCACCATTCCCTCTAATCTTATTCAGTGATTCTTTCCCAGCCTTGGGTAATGTGTTCTTACATGAATCTGCTGATCAGTAATTAGCAGAATACTTGAGGGAGACCCTCTGCAGATCTCCAAGTTTCCTTCTCTGTGCAGCTCTCTTGTCTCTGATATGCTTTTAGAAGAACAATAACCATGTTGGTCTTTCTGGATTGTCATCTCCATTCCAGAGAACCTCCAGAGCCATGCCGTGCCTGGTTTCTCCCTCCGCATGGTACGCTGTGGCCAGGAAAGCCTCTCCAGGAGATAAACTCTGGAAATCCTAGATTTCCCATTGTTTGTTTCCAGTCTCTCAGGAATCACTGTTCTTTGTTTCCTGATGTCTGTGTCTTCCAACTATTGTCTGTTTTTGGTTGTTTCACATGAGAGGATGAATCCAGTCCCTGTTATTCCACTTAAGTGACTCTGAAGTTTTAAAAATAAAACTAACAGGCACATATATTCAATAAAATTCCAAACAAAATGAAAAAAAAAAAAAGTCGAATCAAACACATGTGTCTTCCTTCTCATCCAGGAGGCTTTGGAAATGACAAAAAAAAAAAAAAAAAATCAAACTACATCTCCAAAAGACTGACTCTCTTGTCTTCACCTAGTAGATGCTTTCTTAGATCTCAGCTAACTCTTTCAAGATTTATTTCCCTTATTTCTCACTTTCAAGACACTGTATACGCACACTTCATACCATATGCCTAGGGTACAACTTTATTTTTATTTAAGTGACTGTTTGATTTATATCAATTTTACTTCGTAGACTGTAAGTGCTATGAGGATAGATGGCTAGGCTTTTTTAAAAATTGTTATTATTTGCTTCCCACTCTCTTACCAGTACCTTTCGTTACAGTGTTAGAGAATAAGAAACTGTGACTCCTAGGTATTTGAATTTCAGTAAGATGGAAAATAGATACGACAACATCGATGGAGAAATTTGAACAGAGGAAAGATTGTCTCAGGAAAAACCATCAAACCTATAAGAATTTTTTCAGCATAATGCAAAATCATTGTGAGGAATATAATTTCTGATATGCTGTAAAACTTATTATTTAAGATTAAACCATGGCATCATTTTTTCAGTAATGGCAAATAAAACTTGAATATCATAATGAGTTTATAATCATCATCATTCATTGAAACAGTATAAAAACAAGATCTTTACATTAAGATATTCTACGTTTTTCTGTTTACTTCTTGAATATTGTCCTAATCTATTTTATATTTGAACATATTTTGTTGATTTCTGCTAACAGAAAATTACCAAAACCTTAGAAATAAGACAAATTGATCATTGCATGTTTTCCTTTTTCATACTGAAATAATGTCTAAAAGATTCACCTTGGATTATTTCTTTCTTTAGGAAATTGTACTTTGTTTGTTTTACTACTTATTATTTACTAGGGCCTTGGCTCTGTGAAGTTGCATGTTCACTTTTAAATGGTATTCATAGAGACACGTGATTTCTTTCAGGAAGAAAAAATAACCCTAAAAGATTTTTTTGTTTTGTTTTGTTTTTTTGCAGCAAGACATTAAACAGCTTTCCCTCAAACTAGAAAATGTATTTCATCATGACTTTCTTAAACTGACAACGTAGCAACCATTTGAATTTTCCTTTGAACCAGTTTTACCGCCTGTGGTTTTCCTCATTATTTCCCTCATTACTGTGTTAAATAAATATTTGACATGCGTTCACTTTATAACTTTAATTTTTGAAAGTTATTCTTGCATAACACCCTATCCTATGTATGAAAAACAAAATGCTGGATGTATATGGACTAAAATTTGAACATGCGTTTTATGCCTGTGGCCACAAAGATTTAAGGGGTGAAAATTTGTTCTGTGGATTTATTTTTGTTACAATGATGGTTAATACAGAACTGATCAAAACAATATTGTGCATTATAAGTTTTTATAATTGTTAAAAAGCAAAGTTTTCTGAAAATTATACTTTCTAAGGAAATAAAATGTGATAAAATTACCCTTGTTATTATCTGACAGCTAACACATTACTTTTTGTTAATGGGTGTTAGAAAATATTAAACATTTTACAACATGAAATAAGAATTGATTGTGGGCCGGGCGCGGTGGCTCAAGCCTGTAATCCCAGCACTTTGGGAGGCCGAGACGGGCGGATCATGAGGTCAGGAGATCGAGACCATCCTGGCTAACACGGTGAAACCCCGTCTCTACCAAAAAAATACAAAAATCTAGCCGGGCGAGGTGGCAGGCGCCTGTAGTCCCAGCTACTCGGGAGGCTGAGGCAGGAGAATGGCGTGAACCCGGGAGGCGGAGCTTGCAGTGAGCTGAGATCCGGCCACTGCACTCCAGCCTGGGCGACAGAGCGAGACTCCGTCTCAAAAAAAAAAAAAAAAAAAAAAAAAAAAAAAAAAAAAAAAAAAAAAAAAAAATTGATTGTGAAGGAGATAAATATTTCATAATATGAGTCAATGAAATAGGTTTTAACTACATTATTGAAAGCTTATACTAAATCTGAAAGAAATCACATAAAACTTTTATTCTTAAATTTTATCCAGTATGTCCTGGAAGTTTTCCTCTTGAAACCTTCCAGTTCCATATGAAAGTGTAGCTATTAGGATCATTAACCAATATTGCTGTGGAAGGTGATTTTTTCTTGTGGTTTATGACTCACTCTTAAGGATGAATATTGAGAAAAGCTGAAAAGAGTTGTTCATGTTTACATATGTGGAAAAATGGCATTTTAGACATTCGTGATTTCTTACTCAATCTTTCTTCTCTCATAGGACTCTCATTCAAAAGAGATGTGTTAATTAACAACAGTCTGATAGAGAAGAGAAAGTCATTAAATAAAAATTATCATTACTTGTACCATCTTATTTTTCCACATATCTGAAATCAGAATGTTACCAAAACACCAGGGGTTGGGTCTAGGTCCTGTTGCTCAGAGTCTGAGGTAACCTCAGATCTCTGTAACGAAGATGGATACTTGTTTATGATATACATGTTAGGTATTGCAATTTTACTAATGACAAACTATTATATAAACAGATTTTCAGTGTCTAAAGGACAGGAAGTTGGTCAAATACTAAGATTTAGACTTAATCTAGAGCCAACTTTCAAAAGGTAATGTAAATTTTATAGAAAATATGCAGGGTCTTTGTGAATAGACTAGTATGAGTCTATTCAGAGTCTTTATGAATAGACTAGAATAGTTTATTCATATGATATTATAGTTTATTCATAAACTATAATCTCTTCTGAAGCATATATAGAAGACTTGCATAAATGGAAACTATTTTCTTATATGGGAAGATTCAAAATTGATTATCAATTTCTCCTATATTAAGCTATAAATTCATTATAATTTATAACAGGTTTACTTTTATTAATTAAAAATAATTGAAATATGTTACGGAAAAATTAAAATAGAAGAATTTCCAGAGGAAAAGTTACAAAATAGAAATGAAGAGATAATTTCTCCCCAGATACTAAACTACTAGTAACAGTTACAAAGGAATATGCTATTGTCTCAGGAATAGACAGGAATAGATTGGAATATATTAATATATGACAATTTAGTTTTTATAGCAATTTTTATAGCAATATAGAAAATGTGGATTTCTGTCATTGTCTCTGAAATATGATAAAGTATGAATCAGTATTCACTTGCTCACAGAATTGTGAGAAACACTGTATTAAGAACTAAATGCTACAATTTTAGATTTCCTGGGTGATGTGTGACCTCATAGAGAAAGGTAAACAAGAGCCCTGAAATCAATAGATAGTATTTGACTCTAACATGGTCAATCTCAGACTGTTTAATAAATGGTGATAGGAAAATCTGTTTGGTATATAGAAAAAAATAAAACCTGTTCCCTGCTTTATCAAAAGTAAAATGTTGACTTCCTGATGGTTTAGAATGCTACCTGTGAAAGACAAGAATAAGATAATTAGAAAACAATTTAAAAGAATATATGTGTTACCTAAGGTTGGGAGAGAACTTCTTAAATAATGCTCAAAAGCATCAGTCAAGAGGACCAGAAAGGGACTGCTTTGATTGCATCATAATAAGGTTGTTTTTTTTTTTCCTGATAACGCACACCCAAAATAAATCTGACAGATAAAAGCTGAGGAAAAGATGTTTGCAACACCTAAAACCAATAAAAATATAAACAGAGAATATAAATAGTTTAGCAAAGAGGATACCCAAGAAGTAGATAAATATATGAAGAGATCATCAAACTCATTGGTAATTTTAAAATGCATTGAAAATAACAAGTATATAGTACTTTACATTGGGAAGTACGAAGAAGTAGCAAATTGCAAGAATTGGTGCAGATGTGAGAAATAGGAGCCCTTGTGTCCTACTACTGGGTATATTGACTATTGCAAATCTGGATATAAATCTGTCAATACTTAATCAATTTAAGGTTGAATGTATTCTATGATGTAGCAATACTACCGGGCACATACCTGGAAAAAATCCAAATGCCCACCAACAGGTGAATGGATAAATAAGTTGTGATATATCCACAAAATGTAAACATATTATGTTACATGCTGTATTCGGTTCTTAGGGCTGCTGTAACAACAAAGTCCCACAAACTGGATGACTTAAAAAACAGAAACTTACTGTCTCAGAGTTCTGGAGGCTAGAAATCTGAAATCAAGGTGTTGATAGGGTCATGCTCCCCCAGAAACCTGCAGGGGAGAATCCTTTCTCAGCTCAGCTTTTTCCTGTGTGTGTTTTCACGTAGTCTTCTCTCTGTGCATGTCTGTGTCTGTGTCTAAATTGTCCCTTTTTATAAGGACACCAGTCATATGGGATTAAGTTCCACTTTGCAGCTGCAGCACTTCAATCTCAGCCTCTGTCATCACATGGTATCTTTCTCTCCTGTGTGTCTTTGTGTCACTTTTCCTTTTTTTATAAGGACTCTAGTCATTATGCATTAAGGTTCAAGCCCCCTCCAGTATGACTTCATCTTAAATAATTACATCTGTGTATTAGTTTTTTCTCACATTGCTATAAAGATATAGCCGAGACTGGGACATTTATAAAGAAAAGAGGTTTAATTGGCTTACAGTTCCACCGGCTGTACAGGAAGCATGCTGCTGGCATCTGCTCAGCTTCTGGGGAGACCTCAGGAAAACTTACAATCATGGCAGAAGGCAAAGGGGGAGCAACACTTCATATGGCTGGAGGAGGAGCAAGAGGGAAGAGGGAGGTGCTGTACACTTTTAAACAATCAAATTTCATGAGAACTCACTGACTTTACAGTACCCATTGGGGGATGGTGCTAAACCATTCGTGAAAACTACCACCCTATGATTGAATCACCTCCCACCAGGCCCCACCTCCAACACTGGGAATTACAATTCAGCATAAAATTTGATAGGGACACAAATCCAATCCATATGAATCTGCAGCAACCCTATTACAAATAAGGTCACATTCTGAGGTATGGGGATGAGGATTTCAATGTATCTTTCTGGAGGATAAAATTCAACTCACAGTACATACTGAAACGTAAATGAATCTCAAAACAATCAGTCTAAGTGAAATCCGACAACAAAGGGTATATACTATATAATTCTACTTATATAAAATTCTGGAAAATTCAAATTAATATTTAATGGTGTAAAGCAATTTAATGGTTGCTTAGAAATGGGGTGGCTTTAAGAATTCAAAGGAGGGATTATAAAGGGCCATGATAAAACTTTTGGGGATAGTTATATGTAATTACCTTGATGGTTTCACAAGTGGGTATATATTTTAAAATTTATTAAACTGTACCAATTAAATCTATGCAAATTATTTAATGACAATTATACCTCATTATTGTTGCTAAAAGTAAGTGCAAGTTTTTAATGATTCTAAAAAGTATGAAGTATTATGCATTTCAAGATTCTAAGTTTTATGTAATCTTTGAAACTGTCATATAAAGGGAAAAGGCACGATGATGTATTAACTCAGTATTTACGTATGTGTGTGTGTGTTTTTTTTTTTCACCCAGGTAGACAAACTTGCTGGAGGGATAGTATGTATTATTTTATCAATAATTCTAAGTACCATGTAATTTTTAAATTAATATTGTAATGATTTAAAATATAAATGCTTGGACCAAAGATATCCCTAACATATGTTCCCAGAAAAGTTTTAAACCAACTCTACCCTCATTAAATTCAAATGAATGCCAGGCACTTTAATTGATTTTGCCTTTCAAAGAACAAAGAAGATTTTACTGTGTGAATATTAATGGTGGTCCTGGTTTAGAAATTAATTATTTTTGCACTCCTCGTTTTGTGTATGCATATTCCATCACAGTATTAGTGCAACATCAGGTGACAGGCTATCTATCGTGCAAACCTTTTAACCATAATGGTGGCAAAGGGATCCATTTATATTACAAAGCAAGAGAATGTTAACTTCTGTTGTTTTAACACAGGGCGTTATTTGGCAGTAGGTTTGCTCTTGACATTTCTTTTTATCCACCCACAAGGACTCAAGAGAAACAGAGAAAAGGAGTTTCTCCAAATCCATCCCCATCCTATTCTGTTTTCTCCCTATTCTCCTCTGATTATTTTGCTCCTTCTTTAATTTTTTTTTCTTCTCCCATTATATTGAGACTCCATTCTCATTTAAAAGCAATATTTCTCCTGATACGGTAAAATTACAAGAAAATGATGCATCACAAACTACTTTTTTGAGTTTTTGTTTGTTCTTTTAAAAAAAATTATTAGTTTTTATTTTTGTAGAGAATTTTTATTATTTTTTAAAGTTATTTTGTTCTTTCAAAGACTATATGGCAAAGTAGAATCAAATGATTAAACTGACAGCTTTAACAAAACACCTATCATTGACTCCTTTTCCATGATCCAGATAAAACTGTTTACTCTTATTTCAGCTTTCAGAGTTCATGTTCATACATGACATTTCTTACAGATGAACTCTATAAATGGTAAGTTTGCATTTATAATAATATTGCATTTATAATAATGGAAATAAAATGTGTAATTTTAGAACACATCTAATAACATGTTTTACAAAAAACAATCCTTAATCACAAGCTAGGTTAGAGCTTAATATTTCATGTGAAAAATTATGCTTTTTGATGTCAAAAACATCTGGCAATTTATAAAATATTCTAGTTATGTAGAAAAAGGAGAAAGCTGTTCATTTAAGTTGATATTTTTCTTAACAACTTTTTATTTGGTAAGATGATACAGCCTTTGTTCCTCATGAATCAAGACTAAAATATCAAAATAACTCAACATTTCAACAGTAAAGTATCTACTGAGCTTAAAGTTATCTTTGTCAAGTACAATATATCTTATAACATCTCTCATATTTAAAATGTCTTATATAAAGAATCCAATTTTCATTCTTTAGGAATCCCTTGAATAGGTGTTAGGTTTTTTTAAGAGTAATTGATTTCTTTTAAAAAGTTAACATTAAGTAGTTTGGTTGATGAATCTTTACAGATAGCATGTTATATTTTATTTTGAAGCTTTTAGCTTTCTTTTATTTTCCTGGAGCATCAAGGAGTAGTTATTGAGCTAGTTATTTTTCCACTTTCTCCATAGCTATATTTCAGTCCAACTTGCATGATGCTTCATTCTTTACCAATTCTTGCTTCCTTTTAAATTGATGCTTTATGGCGAGCTTCATTAGTGGGCACTTCCCCTGATGAAAACATGCATAGTAAATTGTTATCACAGAGACTTATATCGTGATTAAAATGGTGAAAGATCAATGTATGCATGCTTAAATGTCACCTCTGAAAAACCTTATTCTAGCATCCCTCTTCATAGGCTAGTCAGAATTATTTATTCCCTCCACTGAGCCCAAGTTTGTTCTTACTATGAGTATAATGTCTTTGATTTTTTAAAAATTACTTTTATATATGCATACCTCTCCTGTAGATAAGAAGCTTCTTACAGACTAGGTCTAGATTTTACTAATATTTATAGGCCTGAAAGATAGGAGATCATTAATAAATATGCATTGAGTTAATACAGAAATACCCCCTTGGTCTCCATACATACCTATCCATTAATGACACTGTTTGACTATTATAAATATAATATTTTAATGCATATATTTTTTCTCCTTTCATGGAGTTTCAGTCAGGAGTTGGAAAGGTGCATGTCCTGTGTCTGACAGTGAACATGTTTTCACAAAATATATTAATAAAATAGAATTTTGCAAGGTAAATATTTTTTCTAGATTTATATTCAAAACACATGAAGTCGAGACATCATGGCTCACGTCTGTAATCCCCGCACTTGGGATCCCAACACTTTGTGATGCCAAGGTGGGAGGATCACTTGAGCCCAGGAGTTTGAGATCAACCTGGGCAAGATGGCAAGACCCTGGCTCTACAAAAATTAAAAGCAAAATTAGCTGTGTTTGGTGGCATATACCTGTGGTCCCAACTACACAGAAGGCTGAGGCAGGAGGATTGCTTGAGCCCAGGAGGTTGAGGCTGCAGTGAGCTGTGATCATGCCACTGCACTCCAGCCTGGGTGACAGTATGAGACCCTGTCTCAAAAAATAAAATAAAATACATGGAATAGGGAAAGAAATTTATTTACAGAGAAAATATAAGTAAATATGACAAATAGCTTCATAAGTAGTCTACTTTTAATTATTACTAACTTGGATATATCATTTCAGAGAAGAAAATATATAGTATATGTCTTTGCAGATGCAAAGCTCATTCATGATACATGTAATCTTTTTCTTTTACTTTTTCTTTTTTGTTTTTTTGAGACAGGATCTCACTCTGTTGCCTAGGCTGGAGTGCAGTGGGGAAATCATGGCACAGTACAGCCTAGACCTCCCAGGCCCAAGCGATCCTCCCGCCTAAGCCTTCTGAGTAGTTGTGACTACAGGTGCACGTTACCATGCCCAGTTAATTTTTTTTTTTTTTTTTTGAGACAGGTTTTCACCATATTGCCCAAGCTGGTCTCAAACTCCTGCTCCTGAACTCAAGCAATTCGCCCACCTCAACCTCCCAAAGTGCTGTTCTGGGATTACCCAGATGAGCCACTTCACCCAGTCTTCATGATACATGTAATCTAATGAAAGTAGTGTTTGTGTTTTCATGTGTGTGTGCATATAGTTTTATTTACGAATACAAATCATGGAATTTGCAATTTTCCAGTAACAATGAATTACAGAAATTGATAATGCTATGTTATGGCAGTTACAGTGTAATTTTGAATTACACTCCCTGTTGCTTCATCATGTGCTTGAATAAAGAATATGACTATAGTCATATAGATATACATTATTTTCTTATCCACTCCCAGAAGATAAGTATAATGTTATCATTTTACACATATATAACATTATATACTCCTTTTCTATAATCTCTTTTACCATACAAACTTCCTTATCCCATGTTTTTTGTTTTTTGTTTTTTGTTTTTGAGACGGAGTCTTGCTCTGTCGCCCCGGCTGGAGTGCAGTGGCCAGATCTCAGCTCACTGCAAGCTCCGCCTCCAGGGTTTATGCCATTCTCCTGCCTCAGCCTCCCGAGTAGCTGGGACTGCAGGCGCCCGCCACCGCGCCTGGCTAGTTTTTTGTATTTTTTAGTAGAGACGGGGTTTCACCATGTTAGCCAGGATGGTCTCGATATCCTGACCTCGTGATCCGCCCGTCTCGGCTTCCCAAAGTGCCGGGATTACAGGCTTGAGCCACCGCGCCCGGCCTCCCATGTTGTTTAAAATGGTGAAGAGTCATTTGAACTTTTGGATATTTAGGAAAATACAGTGGTCATTTCATTCTCTTGTCTTAACCTCACTGCAGGATACAGGGAGTCAAAGCTATTCTTATGTCCTCTCCACAGTTCTTTTCCCAGACACACCCTAACTTCTTCTCACCCGGAATAGAAATAAAGACTTTCAGAATTTATTGGGATTTATGTTTAGAGCTCCTGTAGACTGGTGGACTTGTTTTCATTCTTCTCTTTTATTCTTTCATTTTAGTACTTTTTATTTTTAAATCTTAAAAACCACATTATGCTTGTATGTAGGGAAATTGATTTGAAATGCCTGGGGAGGCTGGATATAAAACACATCAGAGGGGTTTTGGTGGTGGTGTTAAAGAGAGGTCTTTCTATGTCCCCAGGCTGATCTTGAACTCCCAGGCTCAAGCGATCCTCCAGCCTCACAAGTTGCTGGGACTACAGACACACCACCGCACCCACCTAAAACAATTCAGTTTTGTAGCAAATGAAGGAAATGACTAAATGATTTCTAAGTCAGCCTGGAGCAGAGTACCCACCTAAGAGGTGTGCCAAAGGAAAAATCCATATCACAACCAATTATTCTGTTGTCAAATGATGATTAAATTATAATGCTAATTCAGGGGAACCTATAATATTACTTTTTGTTTGTTGTTTATAGGAAGGGAACTGCCATTTAATAATCGATGAAACATGATCTGTGCATTAGAAGTGTTGTGTGGCACTAATGTGTGGACTAATTTATGAAACATTTCCAGAAAATGAATAGCTCTGGCATGTGAGTGGCCACTGGCCCTTTGTGACATACCTGGCCACTGCATTACCCCCACCCCACCCCTTTTAGTCCACTTGGCCAGGATCCCCATGATTGGTGACCAAGTTTGTCCTTTGCCCTTTGCTCTAAGAACTAAAGGGTAGGCTTGTGACATATGCCGCTTAAGGTGACTTTGGGGCTCAGGTAGTAATGGACCTGCTTGGTGACACGCTTTGCCCTATGCAGACCACTGAACTCTAGAAATTCCTTAATATTTGAGAACTTCCTGTAAGAATGAATAGCCTGGACACTGAGTAGCTGAATTGAATGTCAAAACATTTTACAAGCATTCTGACTGGGATAAGGGTAAAACTGAGTTCATTTATTGTCCATTGATTCAGTGTCACTGTATCGTAATATTGATGTGTTTGATTGGAGGCTCCTTTTATTTCCTACTACTCCTAACTTCATATTCAACTCACTGAAAATTTTAACTGGTATGAGAAGCGACTTACAACATTGCTCTTTTGGAGAAGGAAGGCATCTAGGTTCCGGACTGGCCTTTTGATGATGGTACAGCACCATCCGGTCAGATAATTGATAACTGGTTAAAACTTATGAAAAATAAATTTCGTGAAGATCCTGGTTGTTGTATTGCAATTCACTGTGGTGTAGGTTTTGGGCGAGCTCCAGTTGCTAGTTGCCCTAGCTTTAATTGAAGGTGGAATGAAATATGAACATGTAGCACAGTTCATCAGATAAAAGTGACATGGAGCTTTTAACAGCAAACAACTTTTGTATTTCAAGAAATATTGTCTTAAAATATGCTTGCACCTCAGAAATCCCAGAAATAACTGTTTCCTTCAGTAAAGTGTCGTGGGGCTTCCTAATGCTGTGGTCTTGAGAGTGAAACTTGAGATTGAACCTTATTCATTTTATACATTAGCTAGTATGGAGGCTTGGTGAATACTAAGTTCAACGAAGCTTATATAAGAACCTTGAAAAGCAGTTTTAGCAGCTCCCAAGCCTGTCAGATCTGGAACCTCTGTATTTGATGTTATTTTGACAATAAAAATTTCTAGCTCTTCAATATTTAAAAGGTGTTTTTCATTTGTATCAATTGTATCTTATCAAGATATAAAACATTTAGAGAAGTGAGGTGCCAAAATACCCAGAAGAATACTCATGTACTTTTAGTCTCATAGAGACCTTAGGTGATTTACTTCTTCAGTCATTTAAACATTGAAGGGAGGACCTATATGGCCTCCTGCTCACTTTGTGTTTATGTTTTGGACATTCAAATTGATATATAGAAGGGTTTGTACAACCATTGATTTTGATGCATTTCTAGAATGTTTTAGGTGATTAATTTGTTCCTATAAATTTCATTTTTGTTCTGTTATAAAAATTTCCGTTCTGAAAAAAATCACATTATCTCTGGTTGATAGCTCAATCTGCATTGCACAGATGCACCTGTCTTTAAAGTCTCCAGACAAAACAGACTTACATTTAATTTGAAGTTTGCACTTTGGGGTGCAACTTACAGAGAGGGGCTGAGAAAATAATAGGAGGGTATTACTAAATATTTCTAGTAAAATATTTTCTTTGTCGTATATAGCAACTATTTTAGTAAATGTTTTAAATTTAGTAAGTATTTTTAAAAGGTGAAATACTTCGTTATTGTAGCTACAAATCTTATAGTAAGTATTCTGGGAATCCTGTAATGTTTTATTCTATACATATTAGAAGTTATTTACCAAGTATTACTTGTATTGGAACTGAATTAACTTGTATTCATTTATTTAATATAATAAGGAGAAGAGTAATAAATTAATATCACACAGTATTTGTTTCAAATAAATATCAATATTCATAATAATTCTCTTTAAAGTGATATCGCATCATGTTGCTACCAATATTAGTAGGACAGCCAATGAGATATTCTACAATGAATATTTTTGTAAAAAAAAAGGAAGTCTCACTTTACTAGCTGAAATATTATTTGTATATTGAATATTTTCTAAACCCTAAGCCAAGAGAAAAACCCCAGAACCTCAAGGGAGGATACAATCATGTACTGACCTTCACACAGTAACAGTCTTATAAAGCATTAATACAACTTAGTGAAACTGCAAGTACAGCAATAAGTGTAAACAACCTCAGGAGCACAAAAGTGGAACTTAGCCATCACTCCTTATGGTAAAAAGAGTAATCAGACAGTATTTGCAGAAAAGGACAATACCAAGAAAGGATAGCATAGTATGTGAAAATATCAATCCTATTGTTCATTTTCCTTTGATAGAAGTATCATTCTACCCTCTTAGCAGGGTATCGCAGTCATTGAAGTGTATTTTCCTGCTTTATGACATTGTCCTTGGCCATGTGTTTTGCTTTAGCCAATGGAATATTAGTTGACATGATGTAGGCAAATCTTTGAAATGTTCTAACAAAGTTTGGCTTGTCTTTCTTGACACTTCTGCCATCTGCATGAGAAAAAATACCCTAGGTATCTGCTGTCCCTCTAGCTGGAGTTGCAGAATCAGACATGGGAAGCCTAATTAAACTTGGCCTATTACCTAGAACCAACTCCAACTGAGCTACAAGCTACTAGCTAAGCCAGTCCTAGATGAGTCAAAGCCTACATCACTGAGAAATTGAAACTTTTTGCTAGGAAGCACAATTGCAGCAATAGCTAAGTAGTACAGTTAGCCTTTCAACAACTTGAATAAGATTGTGAAATGCAGAAATAATAATTTATGAACATTTTGAAAATCCCAGATTAGATTATTGTACTTTTTTATTCCTAAAATTTAAAGTATGAAAGGACTTAGTATACTTTAATACAAAGTTGGCATATATTTGAATGTATTTGAAATTGTTTTCTAAAGGTCGAAGGTCATGTCTCAGTTTTCATTGTATGTCAACACTTCACACAGTGCCTGATATGAAGTAATGACTCGAACTTCATTGAAATAAACTAATCTGGACACTCTAAAACAATAATCTATAATTGAGCTTTAATTTAAATTGATAATTGCACTTAATTCAGTATAAAATCTCTGAACTGAAAGATTTAATTTTTTTTGGTCCATGCTATGGTAAGCAGGATTTTGTTTAATTTTGTTTTAATGTCAGGACCAAAATGCTTGCCAAACTATAGTGTCTGAACTGAAGTTGTATTAATATTACTCAAAATCAGAACACACTGTGATAAATTAATCTACCCACATATAGTTTAAAAGAACTAAACATAGGATTTCCTGGTGCGTTTTTCTTCAATCTTTTTTCTTCTTTTTCAACCAGAATGTAAAGTGACATGGTTTCCACCTAATATAGGTTCCATATTTAATGACAAACTAAAAACTGCTCATATGTTTTTCTTCTTGAAGGCAAGTAAGCAATGTATAGCATGTAAAAGTAAAAATTATTCCCAATTGATTCTAATGGTGGTAAAGTATGAAAATATACATAAATGCTATATTTTTCACCTAAATTAACATCAAGACTACAAATTGACATCAATGCAATCAACAACTGGACAAAATGCAAATTGTAAGAGTTTTTTGTATATACCTTCTTGCTGTGATAGACTTAGCTATCTTATTGCAAATTTTTTATAATCTATTTTAACAATAAAAATTATGAATAATTCATTGAAAACAATGCCTAGATTTCAAATTTACTTCTTGAAACATCCATATACTATAATTGGACATTTGATATACCTTAAGACTTTAAAAATCCAATTATTTTCTTCTTTCCTTATCTATCTTGGATTCCTGTAGACACTAAATTTGTTTGGTCTTTTTCTGATATCCTAAACTGATGTTTCCTTCTGAATACAAATATTCAAGTTTCCAGAATTAAATACCAACTTGTATCAGCTGTGCTATTCTTCCAAAATGTTTAATTGAAAGGTTATGTTGAAAATCAAATTTCAAGGGCAGGTAAGAACTCTTTCTGAATTTAATAAAAAGGTATACAAGTAAACCAAAATCACTGATGCATTACATCATCCAGAAATATATATGGAAGTATCTAAGAAAACATACTTCTAATATATTTGGCTTGGTGTTCATGTTTGTGTGTATTTGTGAGCTTGAGTTGGAGCATGTGTTACATAGGAAGTTAAAAAGAGTAATTTCAACTACATTTTATCAAAGTATCTTCTCTTG